>NW_004524597.1:20668372-20670464 GCF_000260255.1 Octodon degus | reverse complement strand
GCGGTGACAGTCTTCCTATCGTCAGGGTTTTCCTAGGTCCCACGTTTCCAAGTGCATGGGATTTCTGCCCCCAAACCGGAGGTCACAACCCTACACTGCGGGTTCCCCCAGCCTGAGTCCCACTCACGAGACCTGAAAGTGGAGGCTGAGGCGCGGAGAGCGCCAGAGTGAGCGCCGCGTCCGAGAAGCGTCCGAGGGCGGCAGCATGGTGCTCAGCGCACAGCCTAGCGCCGGGACCTTGGTCGCCGGTACCTGCGCGCCAGCCTACCCCGCGCCCCCGCGGGTCCTGGGAGCCCACCGGCAGGGGGCGGCAGAGAACCGGGCGCGCGAGGGCTTCGGTGCGGAAAGGTAGGAGCGCCCCGGGGTGAGCAAAGCGGTGCTGCGTGCTTGGTGACCTGGCTTCCTTGTAACACTGGAATCCACCTAGAGCTGCCTGCATAGAAAAGTTGCACAGCGGCAGGTGAAACGTACAGGCGCTGCCGCTTCCCCTGCTGGAGCATCCCGTGTTTCCATTAGGATTTCTGGTCCCAGTCTCCCTAGCCAACACTTGTCATCCCAAAATTCACAAATCCGATTAAACAGCGGTCTGTAACTAAAACTGCACCTAAACTCCAGGCATTGCTATGATGCTCCCCAAAATTAATTTGGAAAAGGAAACTTGTAAGCTAACCAGAATTTTGTTTTAGAGAAGGCTGTTGAAGAAATAAAAGATGAGAACTTTAAAATAGTACTAAAGTATAAAACTCTCGATTTTTGTGCTTTCTTGAGGTATAACTTGTAATAAACTGCAAATATTTAAAGTGTCTCTCAATAACGTTATGATACGCCTATGAAGCCATTTTAACAACACAACGATTCCAGCACCACAGTTCTCACATGCCCTTTCTTCGCTAAAATCAACCCTCTAGGCAAACACTGCTCATCTTCATGTCATTATTGATTAGCTTGCGTTTCCTTAATTATATATTACGTACAATCATATGGCATATGGTGTCTTTAGTCTGACTTGTTTCTCTCCGAAACATGTTTCCGACATTCGTGTTGTCGCTTGCATGTGAAGTGTAGAATTTCATTGTGTGAAATTTTGAAAATAAATAAATAAAAGTTATCTTTGGGAAAAAAGAAAAGAATTTCATTGTATGAAAGTGGCACACACTGTCCGTTTCTTTAGGTAGACCTGCCTTCAGGCCGGAGCTGTTACACATAAAACTGCTATAAACATTCACATACAGGTATTTATGTGGACACCCTTCCATTCAACTGCAGTAAATACCTAAGAATAGAACAGCTGCGACACATGGAATGTGTATAAAAAACTGCTAATGTGTTTAACTTAAGAAACCACTGGACTTTTCTGAATTCTACTGTTTTACATTTCTATAGCAATAGAGAACTTTCCATTGGCCCATGTATTGTTTAACATTTATTATCAGCCTTTCAAATATTAGGTAACCTAGTAGGCCCCTACTAGTATCTCGCTGTGGCTTTAATGAATAACAACATTACATATATTTGTATATGGCTGTTTGCTGTCTGTGTATCTTCTTTGGCGGGGTGGTCCACTATTATGGGTTTTGAGAGTGTTTTACATGTTCTGTACCCAAGTCCTTTATCACATGTTATTTAAAAAATGTTTTCTGAGATCCAGACCTAGCCCAGGCCCAGTGAGTGTGTGAGAGAGCTTCCCACTACCCTGCGCCAGCGGGACCTACCGGTCCCAGCCCAGGCGCAGCGGGTAAGACTCACTTTCCCCACTTGGGAACTCCACCACCGCTCCACAGCACCCCTCCCACGCTGCCAGACGCTTGAGAACTTCTGTCACATTGTAGGGACCTCCAGATCCAGTCCTAGCCCAGGCCCGGTGACTGTGCGGGAGAGCTTCCTGTTACGCTGCGCCAAGGGACCTACTGGTCCCAGCCCAGGAACAGTATGGGTGAGACCCTCTTCCACCCCCTTGGGACCCCCGACCACCACTGCACAGCACCCCACACACACCCTGCCCACCCAGTGAGAATTTCTGCCACATTCTGAGGACCCCCAGATCCAGTCCTAGACCAGGCCTGTTGAGTGTGTGGGAGAGATGCATCTCCCC
>NW_004524597.1:20659791-20660982 GCF_000260255.1 Octodon degus | reverse complement strand
ACTCATAAGTGAAATAAACCAGACACACATGTGCAAAAATCGTATAGTTTCCCTACTACAAGAACTCAAAAGAAGAAATACAACTAGAAAGGTATAATGCAAGTAAAAGGAAAGCAAGAACTCGAAGACTAACTCATTAAGAGAGGGAAAGGAGAAGAGCCAGGAAACATGACAGTGACAAGCCATACAGTTATATGTAGAAGATGGGCAAGGCAATGATCCTGAGAATCTCCAGAAGATTTTTGAATCTAGCAGTTAATTGGAAAGATTCTTACCCAGACTAACTATATATACTGACACCTGTGAACTAAGTCACGGCACTGAAGTTGGCAATTTGTAATAGTAGGTTCATGCTTGGAATGCCTGTCTTTCTGGTCTTCTGAATATGGGCTGCTTGTTATGACATGCCAGTTGCTGCTGTGCTGTCTTCGGGTAGATGATTGTTCAAAAAATGGGGGTGGTGAATGAAGGCAGGAGACAGGAAAAAGGATGATGTGGGACTGTCCTGCTTTAAGGTTGTATATGGTTAGATTTTTGGATTTAGGTCTAAACATAAGAATTATATAATTCTTTATGCCATTTTTAAAATATATTCTAATTTTTAAATATTTTTCCATCATATTCTGTAGGGACTTAAGTTCAGCATATCAATACTTGATGAAAAATACCTGTTCCATGATATGTCCAAGCTGTTTGATATTCAGACAGATAGTGAGGTTAAGCTTAATGGCTTAGGTTGTATGGTAATAACAATAAGCTTGTCTTCTGGAGGGTTAACAACCTAAGTTTGCAGACCAAAATTAGAGAAAAAGGAGGGCCACAAGAAAAGCCAACATTGCGGCCTTAGCCTTCCAAAGTCAATTAAGACTCAGAACATATGAGAACTTGTACTGTAACGTCACATAACTGAGTAGTGTCCCAAATTTTCTGATCAAGGAGATTATGGGGCCAAAGAGGAAAGTGATCAATGATACTGTGTGTACCTAAGGAGAGTCACATGGAGATCAAACATTCTCTCAGGCTTTCACAGAGAACACATTGGCCAAGTAATGGCTCTGACTCATCCACATGGCTCACACTGACAAATGATCTACAATCTGAGGTACAGTATCTCAGGATAAATCCCAAGGGGATTTCACTGACCTCATCAGACCCAAAAGACACAACTCTTGTTGCATAGGTCTTGCTTTA
>NW_004524597.1:20626842-20657899 GCF_000260255.1 Octodon degus | reverse complement strand
AAAAATAAAATGCTTTCTGCTGGGCTGTGATTCTGTCTTATCAAGGAGGAGACGTTCCTCCTTTTGATAATCTGATTCTTCAACTTTGTTATTATAGGTCTGAATAGTGATGTTGAATCTGAGACATCTAATCCAAAATCACAAAAATGATTCTCTCTTTTCTTCTAGAAATGTCAGAGTTTGAGGTTTTGCACTTAGCTGTCTACAATTTATTTTGGTGGTTGTTTTAAAAATCCGGCTTCTCTTGTTTTTCATGAGCATTAAATTTTTACAAACCATTTTGTTTTAAAGATGGACCTTCTTTCATTGAAATAATTTTACAATCTTTGTCAAAAATCAGTTCCCCAAATGTGCACGGCTCCACTTTTGAACTTCATCCTATCCATTGACCAATTTGTCCTTAACTCAAGACCACGAAGTTGTAATAACTCTTAAAATCATCTCAACATTTCTGACTTCTATCTTTTTCTAAAATTGTTTTGTTGTCATAGTGCCACACTAGAAATCAGCTACTCAAGAGGCTAAAGTAAGAAGGCGGAAAGTTCAAGGCCAGCCAGGGCAACTCGGGGAGGCCTTATATCTCCCCTGTCTCAAAATAAGACATCAAAATGGCTGGGGAAGGTAAGTTTGGTTGCTGTTACTGTAAAAGTAAATTGTTTTGTCATTTAAAAGTCTTTGCATTTCTACATCAATTGTAGAATATGCTTGATAAGGCCTGCAGAAAATCTTACTGAGATCTTAAGCACAATTTATTGATTCTAAATGTCAGTTAGAGAAGAACTGATATCAAAACTAGTCTTCTGAACATTAAATATGGTTTCCTTTAATGTCAGCACTGAGCTGGTCTCCTGAAGGACAAAAAAGATTTGCAGACACACAGCAAGGCCATGTGCAGGTAGAGGCAAGGACAGGAACCAAGGGGCAACAAGGAGCAACAGCAGCTGCTGCAACAAGAACTGGGGATGGCTGTGCATAGCTCTTCATCCCAGCATTGAGGGAGGCTGAGGCAGGAGGGTCAAAAGTTTAAGTTGAGACAACAGGGTAAAAATATAGCTCAGGGGCAGAGAACTCCTTGGCTCAGATCTCAATAGCACCAAAATAAAATAAAGTAACATATGGCTAAGAAGGATCTTTCTTCAGCAAGTTGGAGAGAGCTCAGCCTCATCAGCACCTTGAGTTCAGACTCCCAGTCTCCTGAGCTGTGCAAGAATAAATTTCTATTTTATACAAGCCGCTCAACTTGTGGCAATGTCTTACAGCAGCCTTAGGAAAATGAATACATGATGACAACATTCATTCCATTCTGCTTGTTTCAAGATTTGTAAGTGTATCACACTGAAGAACACTTTAAATGATAAAATTGGGCCAGCAAGATAGCTCAGGGAACTAAGTGCCTGCTTAGGCAAGCACAGGGACAGGGGTTCAATTCCCAGCATCACATGCTACGAAGGCCCCGCCTCCAGCCATGTCACGCTGGCCATCAAGACCCAGCATGGTGGCGCACTCCTGTAATCCCAGCACTGAGGAGGCTGAAAACAGGAGTATCACTATGAGTCCGAGCTGCATAGTGAGACCCTATGCCAAATGCATATAAAAAATAAACAAAGATAAATGATAGAACTTAAAACATACCCAGTCTCTCTATTAATGGCAGTCAGCATAAGGCAAACAGAAGTATCACTTTAAAACATAAATTTTCGTAGCATAAACACCACAAATTGTAGCATTTCTATTTGAGCTTTTACTTAGAAAAAAAATAAATATCCAGTGGTTTAAAATTATAAATAACTGTAGAATATAGTAAAATCAACAATTACAGTTAGTAAACTTATAATGGCTTTCTTTCTCTCTTGCTCTTTGCCTTGCCACCACCATGAAAGTTTGGTCTCTGCCATGTGCTGCTCTGCCTTGGAGCCAGTTGAATATAGACAGAAACCTCCAGTAACTGTGAGCTAAATAAACCTTTTTATCCTTCAATTTGGGTGCCGGGCATTTGTCCCAGCAATGAGAGAAGAGTAACTAAGACAGAATTTGGTACCAGAGAAGTGGGGTCATTGCTGTGGCTAAACCTGACCATGTGGATTACCAGCTTTTGGGAATGGCTTATGGGAAGAAATAGGAAAGGTTTGGAGATATTGCCCACCTGGAAGAGCTGGAACAGCTTCAGCTGGTCAGAGCTCAGCAGACCAGAAGGCCATTAGAAAGCCTGCCTGTAAAGACCAGGCTGGGGGTGGGGGTTCTGCTGGAAAGAAGGACTGTATTGGTTGTTGGACTCCAGATCATTTGTGTTTTGAGTTGGTAGAAAAGTTGTCTGCATTTTGCTCTTGTCCAGACTGCCTGAGACAGAGTTTAAGCATAGTGGACTGATCAATCTGGCAAAAGATATTTCAAAGCAACCAAATATTGGGGCAGTGGCCTGGTTGTTGCTGGGGGCTTTTAGCCAGATTTATGTTAAGAATGAAGAGCAAGGAACCCAGCAGGATGGTTCAGAATGTGAGTTTGGCCAGAAAGGAAGTTCCAAGAAAGCTGTGGAATGCAAAGATAGAGCTGAGAGGATCTCTGATACTGGGAAGGAACCTGAGAATGGAAAGGATGGCCTGAGGCATCACAGGAGGTGGCAGGTCTCCACTCTTTGCAGCCTCAGAATTGCAAAGGACAGGGACTTTGCCTTGAGGGGAAAGCCGCAGAGGCCCCTGTTCCAGAGTGGCGGCATTGGCCACACCAGGTTCTAGAATAGTGGCAGCAGCGGCCACACCAGGTTCCAGAATGGTGCTGGCATGGAGAACTTATTCCTCAGAATCAGGGTCAGAGCGCTCAGCCATCTAGGCACTCGACCCCTACAGACAAAAGGGAAGAAAACCAGGCTACTGCTCCAGCTGGCAGCAGACCTTGGCATTATCCATGTGGCATTGGTTTTAGGCACTTTCAGAATGCAGGAGTGCTGAGGTTAAGAAGACTTCTACCTAGATTTGAGAAGAAGGCCTGGGAGGCCAGGCAGTGTGCCCCTGAGAGAGCAGTGTGTGAAGCTGTGAGAAAGAAGCTTATTCAGTGGAAACCCCAGAAGAATGGAAAAGCCAGGAATGTGGATCATCTAAGGGAAACTGCAAGGAGGGAGCAAAGCCAGCCTAAGAGAGAATCCATGGGAGATACCACCAAGAATGCCATAGGGGCAGAGCCACATGGAACCCACAATTTGCCAGAGATTCCTTCAGATGTTCCACATGGAACTGCAGGACTTAATGTTTGCCCTGCTGGATTTTGGACTTGTGTTGGTCCCAATGGTTGGTATCCTGCTCTGTGTACCTTTTGGAATGGTAACGTTTATCTTGTCTCAGAATGTTGCAAGTGTTTAAGTTTTCTTTTGTATAGGGGCTCACAATTGAGAGTTTGCCTTGGATCTTGGAGGAGACGTGGGTCTTGGATTTTTCAACAATGCTGACACTGTTGGGACTTTGGCAACTCTTAGAGATGGACTAGAATATCTTTTGCATAAAGGGATGTGCATGAGTCTTTGGGGGATCCATGGGTAGAATGTTACAGTTTGTGTCTAGTTGTCCCCCCAAAGCCTCATGCAGTCTTGGGGAAGCTTCTGGAGTTTGTGATTGATTGCTTTGGGTGTGGATGCTGCACCTGCCCTGGGGCAGGTAATCTGCATTACAATGTAAGCAGAGAAGAGAAACTAGCTGCTTGAGCTGCAGCTACTTGTCCCTGTGCTCTTGCTCTTTGCCTCCACTGCTAAAAGTTGCTTTCTGCTCTGTGCTGCTCTGCCTTGGAGCTAGTTGAATATGGACTGAAACTTCCAGTAACTGGGAGCTAAATAAACCTTTCCTTCCTTCAAAAAAAAAAAAAAAAAAAAACACAAAACTTATAATGACCCACTGTGCCCTGAGTCAGTGCTTCAGGAAACATTAGCGGAGTGTCTACTTCATGCCGGGCCCTGTGTTGGCTCTGAGAGGCAAACTTTCCGGCCCTGATAGAGAAAGGAAAAGTTAGCAAGGAGACGCAGTACTGAACAGAGATTATAGTGACAGAATCCTTGAGTTGCTTTTACTTCTCAGATTGTATTGCTTGGCAAAATTAGAGAAGACCTTCCTCTGTAAATAAAAATTATCATCGCTATTTTTCAGAAGTGATTGTTTACAAAACAGTATAGTTAAGGAGCAGCTAATAAAAATATGTGGAGAAAAGACCAACACACACACACACACACACACACACACACACACACACGCACACACGCACTCACGCACTTCCATGCATGCACGCACACACCCACACAGACAAAACAAAGAATCTTTCTTGAGTCGCCATAGCAAGATAACAGAAAGAAGGGAGAAAACTGCAGAATCGGCTTTGCCTCAAAAAGCAAACCCTTATAAGGACAAATTCATTTCCTCACCTGGCAATGGTGTCTCACACAGGAAAAGAAAAAAGTGGACTGTTTCTTCAGGTGGAAGCCACAGCAGCAGAACATTTTTCTGTTGCACCCAACGTCTTCTACCCTAAAATAATCCAGAAATACTGCTATATGCTCATCTTTAAAATATCCTTGGAAAACTGAAGAAAATACATAACCTATGTCATCACTTAGCTTCTGTTAACAACCCTTTAACCATTTGGCCTGCTCTATGAAGGCGTTTATTTATTTTTATTTGTTCATTTATTTTGTGTGTGTGTGGAACTAGGGATTGAACTCAGGCCCTTGCACTTGCCAGGCAAGCGCTTATTCTACTAGCCATCTCCCCAGCCCGAAGGCATGGTTTAAAGTGATACAAACACATAGCAGTAAAGAACAGGCTGGCTATTTAACTATTGGAAAGTAGCTGATAAGGGGAAACATTTTGATGAGTGACCAAAATATTTTCTCAATACCTGCCTCTCGTATCTGGTAAATCATCTGGATCCAAGTAACCCGCAGTGCAGCAAATCTTCAAGTTGTTCAGTCATTTCTGACATTGAAATAGCCAGTGTCACTAATGCTTTCAGCTTTATGCTACCTTTGTGACAAAATATAAATACTTTACAAGTCCTACAGATTACCAACTTTCCAATGTCAAAGACAATCAAAAAATGTAACTTTTAAAAATCAATTTTCAAATATTACAAGTAATAGCATAATTAATGTATTCTGAATACATGTCTAGGAACATTAAATCCAACATTTTAATCAAATGCCCTCTTTGGGAGGGATAAAAATAATCCATAGGTATTTAGATAAACCTACTGTCAAGTAAGTTCTCTTTTCTGTGTCTGATTGGTGAATTTTACACTCAAAGGGGTACTTGGCATGCAAGATTCTTTAAATTTTAGTACTTCACACATAATACTTAAACATATAAAAGAATTTATTTCAAAGGAAGCTCTGTATGCCATGGGTTAGTTAGGACAATATTTGCTTTTTCATTCCCTCAGAGTCATTACCTCAACCACTAACTATTGAGTACAGAGACTCCATGAAGTTGCTGAAGTCTGAGGAGATAGGGCTTAGCAAAGTGACTGAACTAAGGTCAGTCCTCTTGCTGTAACTGAGTCATCTGCTACCTTAATGACAGTATCACATTTATCTCTCTACTGCAGCCTAACAAGCCGGTCCCATACTTAGTCACATAAAACAATGACGACTGTATTAGTAGAGGATTTCTTGATTCTTGGAGTCAGAAATGAAGACAAAGCCTAGCCAGGCCCTTCCATTCCCTTGTTATGTCAGTTCATGGCAGAGACCCAGCTGTATTCAGGCAGAGGCCTGTGGGAGTGGAATATTTCTTAATCATGTCTGGTAGCTCGAAAGCCTGCCACCCCGGCCACTGTTTCTCCACAGCATGGCGGCCGGCATTCCCACAGCTGCAGTGGAGGCTAGCAGGCCTCTGAAAGAAACTAGCAAGGTCTTGGTCTTGTTCTTCCACTGATATCTGTGGTAGAAAGTCACAGGGGTAGCTGGAATGCAGGGGACAAGGTTGACTTAACAAGGAAAGATTTGATGGCAGCACTTTTGGGGACCACATACTTAAAGCAGCTAACTCAATGAAAATAAAAAATTAAGTATATAGCCCTAATTTAAAAAAAACTGATTTCATTTTCCCACTATTTTAGACTTCCTTTGTTTGAAAAAAAGCTACAGAAAGAACTAGATATCTTATATGTTGTAGTAAGTAAGATTACGGTAGCAAACAAGGATTCATCTGCAAGAATTGCTAAGCAAACTATATGTTGAACAGTGGAATTGGAGAAGAAGCATAAAAAATATGAAGAATATCTTCCAAGCTTTTAGGAAGGAATCATTGAGTCATTACACCAATAGATACACAAAAGAATAAGCAGTGATCAATGACTCACTATAAAATGTCATATGTTATAAAATAATATGACTGATGCCCAAACACAGGCATGTTCATGAGAAAAAAAAAAAAAAAAAAAAAAACCTAGTGATCAATGACTCACTATAAAATGTCATATGTTATAAAATAATATGACTGATGCCCAAACACAGGCATGTTCATGAGAAAAAAAAAAAAAAAAAAAAAAAACCTAGCCACTAAGTAGAACTTACCATTTTTTGACAAAAAGAAAGGACAGAGAGATACAGGTAAGGGGGAAATATGAACAAATATAGAAGTTAAATTAGGTACAGATATGTTTGAACATTAGAGAAAAGGCCATACTCACCAGAAAAGAGTTGTACAAATTTGGATAGACATAATGAGGCTATCTTGAAAGACTTTGTAATTAAAGAAAAGTTTCATAGCAGGAGAGTAAACTAAAATTATGCAGTCATGCCATGTCCAATTTGCTATGCATCCCAATGATTGTTTAAATTAATTGCTGCTATAAAATTTAAGATGCAGTTCCTCAGTTATACTAGCTACCTCTCAAATGCTCAATACCCATTTGTGGTGAATGATTGCCAAACTGGGTAAAGCATGTTATAGACTATGTCCTTCACACTATGAAATCAATCCTGTTGGACAGTGCTGGTAATCTCTTCTACTTCCTAAATGTTTCTCAGATCTACTCAGCTTTTACTTCCCCTGTGCCACTAGGGTAGTTCAGCCTGCCATCATTTTTCCCCTTGAGAAGGCGACACTCTCCTGCCTTGTCTGCCTGTTTCCAGACATGTATTTCTTCAATCTGGTTCTCATTCTGCAGGTAGAATGTATGTTTATAAATCTTATAAAAGTCTCTTTGCCCAGAATATTCAGGCATCCCAGTTAGAATCACTTCTTTGACAAAGCATTTTCAGATACCTCAGAATCACAATATAATCTATAAAATGACATCACCATCTATAATGCAAAGTTCACAAAAATTTGGGATAAGGTATGCACCTCACTCAGCACTTTAGTGTGGCTCTGATGTCTACAAAGAAGATAACACCAAGGTGCCAGCTATCCCCCAAATAATAATTTGAAATTATTTGGGTGAATCCTAAAACCAAAGAGAATCTATATTCACTATGGCTGCGCCACATGGTCTTTCCTCAACTATTCTGACTATGTGCCTTTCTTTCTCAAAGCTTTTAAACTACATTTCTTCTTAACTCTACCTTTCTTTGACCAAACTTCTACTGAGTCCCTGGAGCCTATCTAAAATATCACTTCCTCAGGGAGGTTATCAAGAAAAGAAAAATCTTTGATTGCATCTTTTTAAATAATGAATTTAGCATTACAAATTATATATGGAGAAATGAGAATAAAAAATTTAAGACATATTATCTACTAAAAATGATAGCTGTATTTCTTCCAGAGTTCTAGATGGAAGAAAATAAAGAGAATAAAAAATAGTAAAATACAATACAGAATTTCAAAACAAGATGATAGGAAATTAACAATGATTGGCCTAATGCATAATACTATCTTTAAAGTAGTTACTCAGATTACCAGATATTGGCGTGCAGGATTGACCAAACAATTAAGGATTAACTGTTCCTTTCAACAAACCAATAGAGGGCCAGGGCCATGACTCAGTAGAATAAACACTTGCCTGGTAAGCGCTGGGTCCTGAATTCAATCCCCAGTACTACAAAAATAATAAATTAATAAATTAATACCAATAGAAATTAGTGGTATAATTATTGTAATTATATATGTATGTATATTTTCCCTTCCTTCTTTTTTTCTTTTCTCCAAGAATTAATTGGCATAAATGTTTTCAGTCTCTAAATGTATCAAAGTCTCTAAGTCACCTTTCGCTAAATCCTGATTTTTTTAAGACCATGAAACACAATCCATTTGCTACAATAAATAATAAAGGGCAAGCACAAAGAATTGAAAGTTGTCAAAGAGTGAATGCATTCTTATTAAAAGACTAGGAAACCTAAAATAATGTGCTTCTACATTTTGCCTTCCCAGATGCCCCATATAGGTCATAGCACCTTTTACTTTATTATAATTATTAATAAAATTATTACATGAGAATTTGCAGTCTTTATTTCCCCTAGCCGCAGGAGCCCGTGGTCTAACTCATTCATGGCCTCCTGCCTGAAGCACACACACTGACCGAGTCAGGAGGGAGTCGGGTACTCAGTGACCAGGAACTCCTCCGAGTGTCTGTAATCCTCCGTGTTGAGTTCAAGCGGGAACTCACTTGATTTCACTCAAGAGAAATGTCTGTCTCAGTTACTTTTCACCCTGGGACAAAATGTATTTTCTGGGACAAAATGCCTGACACCCAAAATTAAGGAAGGAGAGGTTTATTTGGCTCACAGTTTGTGGAGGTTTCGGTCCATACTCAGCTGGCTCCCAGGCAGAGTGGCACATGGCAGAGGGCAACAGCAGAACAGCAGGTGCAAAAAAAGAAGGAGCAGTGGTAGAAGCAATGGCAAAGAGCAGGCCTCTCCCCCTTGCTTACAGTGCCTTCAGACTATCTGGCCCAGGGTGAATGTGGTACTCACACCCACAGTCCCAGCATTGGACCATGAATGAATCACAGACTCTAGAAGCCCACCCCATGGCTGCATGAGGCTTTGGGGGAACAACTACACACAAACCATAACAACGTCCAACAGAGATTTGAGGATTGTAGGGGGCTAAGATTGTGGAGATTGGAATCTATAGCTTAGGAAGCTGAAATCCACAATTTGCTTTAAGATTTCGGGGGAGGGTGGTAGATAATAAAAATAAAGATCAACTGTCCTGAATATCTGTTCTGGGAACAGAAGGACACAGATGAGTCTTACTAAGCAAACAGGTCAAAAAGAAGTACTTGGACAACTGAGCAGAATATAAAGACATTAAAATCTAGGAAGAAGAGGTTTTTGTTTGTTTGGGGTTTTTTTGAGACAAGGTCTCACTGTGCAGTTCAGGCTGTCATTGAGCTCACCTTGTAACCCATGCTGGTCTTAAACTTGCAATGATCCTCCTGCCTCAGCCTCCTGAGTGCTGGGGTTAGCAGCATGCGCCACCACACTGGCAGGAAGAAGAGTTTTAAACAGGAAGAGGATCTTCCCTTCCTGTGGTCAGTGTCTCTGGAGGCTTTTCCACCCTCGTCCCTGGGCAGTTAGCAATTGTGCAGCGTCTTCTAAAGATGCTAAGTTTTCATTCTACATCATGTCTGGGGAAGCCTCCCTCAACCGTCTTGAGTATAACACCACTCTGCTTGAGAAGTCTTTACAGCAGAAGACAGACCCCAGCCAGGCCATGTACTGCAGAGGACTTTGCAGGAACAATCTTTGGGCCACACTTTGTGGTTGTGATGTGTGAGTAGCGAAAGCCTCATTTACACCTCTAGTCTAGGTCTCTGCCAGCACAGAGCCAATGAGCATTCATTAGTGCGTGGTCAGAATCCACCCTGGTTTCCGGCTCACTTAGACAATTTAAGGGTGAAGACCTGCAAAATAATAAATATATGTGTTGGAATCTGGGGACACAGGGAAAAAAACATAAATCTTGCATATTTAATAACTTGATATAATTAGTGTTCTGGGATAACCTTGCCGTTTGGTATATTTCAAAGTAGTTATTTTACTTTAAAAAAAAAAATGCTAACGCGCTACAAAACCTATCTCTTAACTGTCCAAGAGATTTAGGTAAACTTATGAGTCACAAAACTGTTTTTCCTAACCATGAAAACTGCTGCTAAACTTACCATGATTTGTCACAGTTGATGGAAGATTTTCTCTTGGAAGTTAAATAATTAAATCCTTGTGCTTCCCAAGAGAGTCTCTCCAAGTGGTGTGAGCATGACAGAAATAAATTCAGTTTTTCTTGGTTTTTAGCTGTTCCAGGAAAGTTGGCACAGTCACTGAGGGGGGTGACTTGGGCCTACAAGGAAGTACTTGAGTTGTTTATTCTAAGGAAATGTGTGGAGGTTTATTCTCTGGATTAACAAAAGGAGAATTGATTGCTTCTATTAAGCCCATCACATGTTAAAATTCATCTACCAACAGCTGTCCAAGGGAATAATTAAGTTTAAATTTCAACATCATAAAATCTTTCTGATTCTTCCTGTTGATGCTGTGAAACCAAATTCTCATAAATGATACTTTTGCTAAATCACATAGAATGTATTGAGCCACAGCAGGAAACCTGGCTGTGGAAAATGTTTGATCGACCAGAGCCCGTTGTTCGTATTACATGAGGCTTTTCTATTTTTATTTTTGTGGTGTTTTGTTTTGTTTTGCAAATAAAGATATTTTTTTAAAGTAAAACACTAATTCTATTTAAGTCAAGGCAGTTTATTCTCATGCCCTGCCCCTGCGTCCCTAACTTTTTATTTAAACGCTGGTCTGGTCAGTACCACATCTCTGAAAAATCACTTGGTAATGAGAGGATCTGAATCTTGGAATCATACATTCAATTTGGCAATTTTTTTAATAATCCAAAATTCCCAGGGCTGACCAAATAGCTCAGCAGAGTAAAGGCATGGAAGCAGGTGCAGGGGTCAGAGTTTGATTCCTGGGTCTGCCGTGCTGGCCCTGCCCCCAGGACACACTGAGACAATAATTGAGACCGGGCATGCTGGCACGCACCTGTAATCCCAGCCCTTGGGAGGCTGTAAACAGGTGGATCACTATGAGTCAGATCTAGTAGTGAGGCCCTGAACACCCTGTAGACCCTTCCCTAAAATACAAAAAGAAAAAGAAAAAATTCCCTTTAAAATCACTATTTTAGAACATTTAGTTCAACTATTTTTTAAAAAGTGTTTGTGTTTTACAGTTTTTAAAGACAACCAAATATTTTCAAACACTGTAATTACCTGAAACATTAAGAAAAAAGTCAGTTTTAAAAAATAGTGAGCAAAGAACAAAAAAAATTCATAGAAAGGTCTAAAACTTGAAACAGTGCTCAGTCTCATTTATTATTTGTCAAAAATTAAAAAGTGGGCCAGGGAGATATCTCAGTAGAATAAGTGCTTGCCTGGCAAGAGCAAGGGCCTGAGTTCAATCCCACGTTCCGAAAAAAAAAAAAAAAAAAAATCACCTAAAAAATGATGAGAATGTCTCTTTTCTAGTACACAAGAACCATGAGCCAAAAAACCAGAAATCATTATGCATTGCTGATAAAACAACTAAATGGTATTAGGGTAGGATAGAAGAAATAAAAGTAGGGTAAAAGAGAAAAAGGAGAATGAAATCAAGATTTTTTAATATTATAATTTTGAGTAAAACTCTGTGGAGGACCACCTGAGCAGCTCTCCTTAAAAGAAGAGCAACTGTCTCCATTTTGACTGAGCCTGACCCGGTTTCTTCGTGTTGTTCTGTACAGAGCTGGCTACAACTTCTGTTTATCCTTCAGTGGGCCTTAAGCAATGTCTATTGGTCTAACCGAGGTGCTGGGGATAGTCTTTGAAGGTGGCATGTGTGTTTCCCTGGTAAACCTGCTGCTCTTTAGTGTAAGTCAGGTCGAGACAGGATGGAAGAGCTAGTGCTCCATGCCGCCAGCTGGGATCAAGCCTCGAAATAGAGACTATGACTTCTTGGAGCTTGAAAGACTACATCAAAGCTGAAGCACCAGACCCCCCAAAACATTAGATGCTATTGCTATGGCATATTATAATGCAGATTACTTTCTCTCCATATGGCGGAGATAAATGTAGGCCACTCACCTAGCTCAGCTCACAATGGTCACCTTCTTCCCACAATTCTCAGTCAATCCTCCTCAAGCCACTCCCCCACTGAATGAAAGCCGGGTGAAGCCCTGGGTCACTCTTTGGGTTCTGGAAAGTCATCTTCATGGCTGAATTTTAAGCCCCTTGACTCCCCAGTGATTGAAAATATAATTTGGTGTCTTTATTTTTGCCGTGAGTTGTGTTGTAAGTGGTAGATTGGAATCAATTTGATGGAATTCCAATACTATAACTTTCGGATTATAAATACTGGCTTCTTGGACCAAAAAGAGGATCTGGAAGTGAATCCTACAAAACTGCATTTTTAAGACAAACACTTTTCCCAATGGGTGGGAGGCATCCTAGCCTCTGACTTCCTCCTTACAGAGCACAATGCTAACTTCCTGATGGTCCTTTGCAACACCCCATAAATTCCTGGCCACTAGACCTGACCTTTTCACCTGAAGACTGCCCTTTCCTCTGGCCCAAAAGCAGCTGCAGTGGAGCAGCGTGTCTCCACTCCAAACACGCAGACAGGCCTTGCTCATCAGGCAACCAGGCAGCCAGCGAGAACATGCATCCTAGACAGCTCGTCTTGAAGCCAGCCTTTGTCCAGCTTGCACTGCGCCTCACTTCTCTGGGCGTCTGCACTCCACTCTTGGGTGCACCCTATACCTGCCTCTAGTAAGTCTCTCTTGTCCCTTTTTTACTAAGGTGTCTTGGAAGTTCTTTTTCCAAGATAGAAGTCAGTGAACTTGCAAACTTATTTCAAAAGGCTGAGTTCAGTTCCTTATTTTGGCCTCCAAGACTCTCATTCCCAGCATGACAGCCTGGTAATATTTACCAAAATTAAGAATAAGTCAACTGCACATTCATTTTTAAAAGATGAGTATTGTTTACATATCATATGCAAAAATTTGCTCCAGAAGCTTATAGATCTTGATGTAAAATCTAAAATTATAAAACTTATATAACAAAATAGAGCAGAACAATTTATAACCTTGGATTAGATCAAGATTTTTAGGAGTGAAAGCAGAAGCATAATCCATGTAAAAAAAGTTACATGGAATTTCATCAAAATTGAAAATTTCCAGGCTGGGGAGATAGCTCAATGGTCTAAGCACCTGCTTGGCAAGTACAAGGACCCAGGTTCAATCCCTGGTACCGCATGCCATGCTGGCCCCACCATGTGGGCCACTAAAACCAGGTGTGAGGTCACGCGCCTATAATCCCAGTGATGGGGAGGCTGGGGGATCACTGAGTCCAGGCTGTGTAGCCAGACCCTACACCAAATAAATCTCAAAAATAAAATAAAATGAAATAAAAATTTCCATGTTTTGAATAACATTGTAAAGAAAATAAAAACAAATCAAACACAAGGGAAAATATTTTGCAAAATATATATGTACTCAATAAGAAAGCTAACAACCCAGTTTGAAAAGTGCAAAACATGTCTTCAACAGAGAAATACAGCAAATGAGTAAAAATATTGAGCACCCTTAATGATTAAAACAAGGCACTTTAAAGTCCCAACAGCTGCTGCTGCATCCTTACTAAGATGGCTAGAATTAGAGGTTGGACTTAACAAGGGTCAGGGGGGTACAGAACAACTGAACTCTTCTGTACTGCTATTGGGAATGTGCAAATATACATCTACTTTGAAAAACACTTTGGCAGTTTCTTAAAAGTTAAGCCTATATCAACCATATGACACAGTCATTCTGCTACTAGATCTTTGCTCAAGCTAACTAAATGAAGCATGTGTCCACAGACAGATGTATCTACACATATTCACAGCAGGTTTTTTAGTAATAGCTCAAGGTTAGCAATGGTGCAAATGTTTACCAAAAGACAACTAAATAAATAAATAAATATATCCATACAGAAAGGCATGAGTTATTAAAACAGTGCACACCACAGATTAACCTTAAAAGAATAGTGTTCATTTCTTGCAGAAGCACTTCTGTACAATGACAAATCTAGACATTAGATTTTATCCCCTTGATAGCCTGTTTTACTATTCATCATACTGCCTATCACTGGTAAAATGTAATGGGCTAAAGTTTAGCAGAACTTTGATTATTATTGCTTTAAGTGTTATCTGAGATACTTTTCCTGCATAGTCTCACCTAGTTTACTCAAGAAAAGAAAATTAGAATCTTTAAAAATGTAGTTCATAGCTGGTTGTAAGACAATACCATGTATTACAACAAATACTGTGAAATTCATATTACTTTGTTAAGTAAAATTCTGTATGAGTTGTCAAAAATAAATAAATAAATAAATAATTTTTTTTTAAAAAATGTAGTTCAGTTGTCTCTTCATGGCTTCAGAAATTGCACCTACCATGGATTCTATATGATTTTCTATGTGATTTTGTTTCGTTAGCTTTGTCTTCCAAATCTTTCTTCTTTTTTGTTTTTGTGGCTGGTTCAGCCCAACCTGGGGAGGGCTGGCGCAGCATGTGGTTCCTGGGATCGAACTGTGGTCCCTGTGCACTTGCCTAAGCTTGCCTAAGCAGGCATTTTAGACCACTGAGCTGTCTTGCCAGCCCCTGCCTTCCAGACCTTCGTTATGATACATACATTTAGCTCAGTTCCTTTTGTACACAGACTTAAATGTTAGTTTTGATGTTGCTACTTTTCTTCTTTATTACATCTCTTTTCTTCCCAAGACACACACACACACACACACACACACACACACACATATTATTGGGAAGATTTTCAACTGAAATAGAAATAATCCACAGAAGGGCCGGGGAGATGGCTCAGTAGAATAAGCGCTTGCCTGGCAAGCACAAGGACCTGAGTTCAATCCCCGATTCTGAAAAAAAAAAAATAATAATAATAATAATAATAATAATAGTCCACAGAGAAGACTTATTTATTTATCTGGCCACATAATCTGAGATGGAAAGCAGGCCTAGCAAAGCTTTTTAGGAAGAATTTTAAAGATTTATGGACAGTTTTATGGAATAACCACAAAGAAAACATAAAAGAAATTTTCACATACTCTATTATTATGTAACATGTTAATTGGTAATGTGATTGAATTATTGATAGGAATAAAGTGAAAACGTGCCTCTTTAGAGAAGAAGTAAGACTCCTGCATAATGAATTATTTATAGGTAAATTCAAAATGAAATCTATAAAAAATTGAAATCAATAGAATGTTTTAAAACTCATAAGATGTAGCTAAAGCAGCGTTGGAGTGTGATTCGCAGCTTAATCCATTCATTAGTATACATCATCATTATGTCATAATAATCCATTAGTACACATTCATTATTACATCATAGTAATCCATTCATTATTATACAAAAAGAGAAACTAAACCTTAAACTTCAACAAAATGTGAACAAACACAAAAGCACCTTAAGAACAAGTATAAGAAAATAAAAGCGAAAATTAATAGAAAATGGTTGAAATGATTCACAGAATTACATTAGGGTCATTGGAATTCAGTAATCACAGTAGGAGCCACTATGAATGCTACAGTCATTCTGAGAAGGCACAGCAGATTGTGAGGAAAGGGGAGACTATAGGGTATAGTGAAGATAAGTTTGGAGTTGATTGCAGCCCTTTACCATTTGTTCTTGATGTGTGACCTAAAGAAACTCATTTAACCTCCTCAGGTAAATTTTCTTACCAGAAAGCAAGAATAAACTGCCCCCGTTCTAATAACACACACTTCACAAAGTCTTGATGAAAAGTAAAGGATGCTATCTACATTATTTAATATAGATCAAGCTAGGCTTTCATTGCCTATGAAGAGCTGCAGTGCACTGTGTTTCATTCAAAACCTGGAAATGCTTAATGAGTACACATTAAAATACCCTTCAGGGGCTACAGAGATAGCTCGGTGGTGTAAGTGCCTGCCTGGAAAGTGCAAAGACCAGAGTGTGATCTCCGATACTGCATGCTGTGCCACATACCATGGTGCACACCTGCAATCCCGGTGCTAGGGAGGCTGAGACAGGAGGATCATTATGAGTCTGAACTGTGTATTGAGACCCCGTATCCAATCAATCAATAAATAAAAAGAACAAAATTAAAAATAAAATACCCTTCTGCAACCTAAAGTACCTATGTTCAAGAGAAAACAAAACACTTTTATGATTGGAATTCTAGGTTTTTGATCTCTGGATAGAAGAATCATAGTGCTACCTAGCTCTGCTAATTTTTCTTTCCATTAAAATAAAAAATAATCCAACCAACCAGACATAAAGGCCTTCCTATTTTCAATGCATTCTATATGTATTTCCCACCAGTGACAGTGTACAGGGCCACAGCTTCAGTAGGTAAGTGCCTCTCACCCAGCTGGACACAATTTCTTAGAAGCTGACTTAGTCATATTTTGTGGGTTGTTTGGGCTGAAAACACATTTTGTTTTTATAATTACAGAAGGCAAGAGCAAGATCAATTTAACCATAACCAGGAGAGAGAGATTACTTGAAGATTTTAATGCTGTTTACTTCCCCTACTGATACGAGTGTGTGTATTGGACCACACACAAATGTTTGCTTCCTTAAGCAAATCTATTTATGAAGACCTTTCATACGGTTGTTAAGCAGCCATCTGGAGCCTCAGCATCCACTTGCAAATTCTGGAGTCATGGAGCCCCCACTTGCAAGAAAAGAAGCTGACTTATGGAAAGGGGACTTGCACTGAAGAAGTGTCGAGCATTTGCCCTATTGAGATTGCACATCCTGCTATTTTTGACCATAGTCATAATCAAAACCAAGTGGCAGGATGAAGTCCCTTGAAAAGAATAAGAATATTATGTCTTTGCAATCTGCAATTCTCCAAACATTAGCCCTTTCCCCAAGAAAGGAAAGATGCCAGAATTCTCTTTTCTTTCGTAAACACAATGTAGTTGTCAATCTCAGGACTCAGAACAATTAACTGCCACCAATATGATGAATCATACTGGAAATACTTCTTAAAATGAGCGCACAAACATTACCATCACCACCATCATTGCCAACACCTGAGACTTAACGCAGCACGTTTTCCAGGGGCCCCTGCTACAAGTAAATCACTCTAAAATTTAAATGGAAGGCCTTAATGGATGAGCCATTGAAATGCTAATCTTTATTTTATGTCTGTTGACAGTAGTGGGATAATTCTGCATTAAATTTTAAAAGTGTCTCCTAGAGATACACATGGCTTTGAGATTTTGTAAATGCCTGATAGAAATATACAGAAATTGACTATTCTTCTCCAAGCCATGAAGATACCATGCACCCAAAATACAGTTTCTCATGAGCTGCTAAAACCTCGCGGCCAATCGGCGAGATAGCTCAGAGGACTAAGTGCCTGCTTTGGCAAGCACAGGGACCAGGGTTCGATTCCCAGTCCTGCATGCAGTGCGGGCCCCACCCCAAGGGTGCACTGAATGAGTGACAATCCTGTAATCCGAGCGCTGGGAACGCTGAGAACAGGAGGAGCACTAGAGTCCAAGCTGTGTAATGAGACCCTATAATAAAATACATAAATGAAAGAAAAAAAAGAGTAATTTCCTCTTTGGGCCAGCCAAATAGCTCAGCAGATTAAAGCATAAATAATAAAACAAAAATAAAACCTTGTGGCACAGTGGTACTAGCAGTTCATGAAAAAGAAACAGAGAAAGGCAGGAAGAATGGAACAAGGGGGAAGCTTGTGAGCAAGTTCACACCTGAAAAGCACATGCTTGTTTGCGCAGTCTGTAGTCAGGAGGGTTGCAAACGACTCAGACAGGAGTGGAAAAGAAGCTGTAGTGCTAAAGTTAATTGCTTGAATAGTTTCCCAAAGATCTAAAACTATTTACTAAATATTAAAAGAATTCAGAGCTTTAGCTAATTGTATATATCATAACAGATTTGGAAGTCAAAGCTAACTTCCTTGGAGTGAAAAAAAAATCACACAGTAAATCATATAGAAGCCATGGAGGGTGCAATTTCTAAAGCCATGAAGAGACAGCTGTACTAAATTCTTAAAGACCTTAATTTTCTCTACTTAACTAAACTAGCTAAGACTATGCAGGAAAAGTGTCGCAAATAATGTATAAAGCAACAGTCAAGTTCTTCTAAACCTTAGCGCCTTACAGTTAGTTGAACAGTGGTATGCAGTATGACAAAGAGTAAAGCGTCTTGGGGAGAGGGTTGAGGACACTGGATAGCTTGCATGTACTGATCCTGTAGAGCCAGTACTGCGTCTCCAGCTGTTTCACTGATCCTGCTATCTAGAACCATGCAGCCCATTTTCCAAGTTAAGTAGAAAACTGTGAAGTGTTACAGGATACGGATGTCCTTGATAACAAGCAGCGCGCCAGCCTCTGAAACAGTGAATTTGTAAGAGCGTGGATATTGGTGTCAATAAACTTTCACTATCATTTCTTAATGTTTTTCTGAACTTTACTGTATTTCAGCTTTGCCACACAGAAAGACTTGTGTTACACACCAGGAAGGGACAGTGCTCCAGGGGGCCCAGCAGCACATGTCAGTGGAGCTGACTTTGTTTTAAGGGTATTTTTCATGGTGTCCTTCTATAAATTGCATAAAAATGAAAGATTTCTTCAAAATAGTTTTTTTTTATTTTTACATGGTTTCCTTATCAAATTATTAGTGTTGGCAGTCAGTTTCTTTTTCAGTTTTAAAAGGGCTGAAATCCAGTGTCTAGATTTGGCATTGTACAGAGCTGTTTCTGATAAAGAAATGAACAGAAAATCAGAAAAGACTGATGTACATACAGTGAAATCTCAGATTATTTTGCCTCAAATCGTCATGGATGCAAACAGTGGCAAAGAGTTGTATGTGGGCCCTCCAAGAGGTCTTTTACTTCTTAAATCATGCAATATTATTCTACAGCTTGCATTTTTAAATGAGAAAGTAGAAACACATATATGCCTATATAAATATAATTTTTCATTAATTGATTTTTGTAGATTATTCCCTAGAAGTAGATAACAAAATTATTCTTTGTTATGTCTGCATAATATTCTACTGTGGAATATAATTTATCCAATTCCTTACTGATTAACATTTCTTTCTAGTTGTCATTTTTATTATTTTATTTTATTTATTTTTTGTATTTAGTACAGGATCTACGGGGTCTCACTACACAGATCAGACTTGTAGTGATCCTTCCTGTTTTTCAGCCTCCCAAGCACTGGGATTAGAGGCGCACATACCACGCCCAGTCTCAGTTGCTGTCTCACTGCGCCCTAGGGGCAGAGCCAGCACAGCTTGACAGGGCTTGAACCCTGGTCCCTGCATCTGCCTAAGCAGGTGCTTTAATCTGCTGAGCTATCTGGCTAGTCCTTGGAATTTTTAAGTATACTGTAAAGAAATAACCTTAGGCAAATATGATTTCACACATTTGCAAATATTTCTGTACAAGGGGTCCTTGAATTAGAATTACTAGGTCAAATTGTGTGTGTGTGTGTGTGTGTGTGTGTGTGTATACATGAGTATGTGTGTAGTACTGTTGAATGAACCCAGGGTCTTCAAATTGAGCTACATCTTTCTCTTTATTTTATTTTATTTTATTTTTTAATTTTTATTTATTTGTGTGTGTGTGTGTGTGTGTGTGTGTGACCAGCTCAGCCCACCAGGGGGCGGGGCTGGCTGGCATGTGGTGCTGGGGATTGAACCGAGGTCCCTGTGCTTTGCTAAGCTTGTTCTAAGTAGGTGCTTTAGACCACTGAGCCATCTCACCAGCCTCTGTTTTATATTTTAAGACAAAGTGTTACTAAGTTGCCCAGGCTGCACTTAAATTTGTGATGTTTCTGCCTCAGTCTCCCAGAGTACTGAGATTATAGGCATGCACCACCATACCCAGCTAGCATAGGAAGTTAATAAAGCTTTATTTGTATGTTGTTCACATGCAATGAACTACATATAAGTAAAATGATCCATTCAATAAGTTTTGGAATATGTATTCAACTAAAACATCTTCACCACAGTTAGGAACATAGCCACACCCCTCCAATTACCCTGTGATCCTTTGCATCTGTCCCCTGGCTGTCCTCCTACACTTTCCTGTTTCTAGGCTAGCACCAATCAGTGCTCTTTACATATCATTATAGATTATTTTACCTTCGCTAACATTCTGCTAAGTAGAATCACATAGTATGTAGTCTGTCTGTCTGTCTGTCTGTCTGTCTCTCTCTCTCTCTCTCTCTCTCTCTCTCTCTCTCCTCTCTCTCTCTGGTCTTTCTTTAAACACAGTCCTGCCTCTACACGATTTATTGTCTTCATTTCGTCAGTGGACTTGGATGTGCCAGTGACCTTCTGGGCTCTATCTGCACCTCTGTTTGTCCCCAGTAAGGTATAGCAAAGTCATTTCCCTCTTCGGTTCCGGCTAAGTCTTGCAACATAATTCCACAACCCTGACTATTTTTGCCTTTCGTTAAAGAATATATGAAGTCTAAAATTGCCAGACAACAATCACCACTTCCAGTTCCATGGATTTCTTAGTATCTTCAGAAAATGCATTCCTCCATGACAAGCTCAAACAAAAAAGCAGCAAGAACCCTGATGTCACTGTTGCTAGTTCTTCTGCTGTTTTAAAAAAAAAAGGCAAAACAACAACAAAAAGGCCTCTAAGTGTAGGTCTACGGGATCTGTGAGGAACCTAGGAAACCTCATGTAAATCAGCCCATTGTACCACAATACATGTACTAAATACCAGCTCAGTGAATAGCCTCAAGAAAAAAAGAAAAAAGAAAAAGAAAAGAAAGAAAGAAAGAAAAGACAGGACAGATAAAAGCATCTGCCAGCTGGTGCTCATACCCTCCAGTCCAGCACACCCATTTCCACATTGAACAGTTGGAAGCCTTACTCTGCTAAGTACCAACACATGCAAACTTGCAACACTATCATGACTCACCATAAAATTGCTTACTTCAAGTAACTTATAGCAAAAGCAATGATGAAGTAAGAAAGCAGGAGCACAGGGACAGGATGCATGGGTGAGTGGATTTTCAGTTTTACTAGTAATAATAAATCCTGCAGTTGTGCTGTTGTGATATTATGAAAGGCCAAAGAAAATTAAATGCTTATAAGGATCAGCTAGGAAGACAATAACCATACATTGATTAACTTTACCCCAAATTTTGCAAAATTAGATTCCTCACTACTGGGTGGAAGCAAAATTTGAGCCTGAACGTAAGTTCAGTAACAGAAAAAATCAAGTTGCTTTTCGGGATATAATTTGGTGGAAAGAAAAATTCGTTCCTCCTCCTGATTAACAGTTTAGAATATGCTAACCAGCAATTGTTAACCAGCGAAAGTTCTCCCAATCATGCTCTATAATTAGTTACAAACATCAAATTCATACCGTGAAAAAGTAAGATCTCCCCTGAGATGTGCAGGTGCTATTAGATCTTGACTAGAATATATTTATTCCCAGAGACCAGGAACCAGATCATGCCTTATTTATTGACCCTTAGCACCTATAAGAGCATCCCCAGTAGAAGGCAGTTGCTCAAATTTAGTTAATGAATAAAACAGGAAAGAATCACACTAGTGGAATAATTCTGCCAGTTGTGCAGAGTCAATAGCAATAAACTATTCCACCCACCATATTATCCTATGCATATATTTCACTCAGTGAAAATTACACTGATTACCATCAAGAACAGTTCAAAAATTAAACTGAAAGTCAGTAGGCTCCAGTCTCCCTACTTCCAGAATCATCTGTAATTAAATCTGAAATGGAAGCCAGAAAATGTAACCATGGGCTAGTTGGCCCAAAAGGCTGACGTCAAAATCCTGGTGTTCTGCAATGGCAGCCTCAAGATGCACAAAGGCTAACCCCAGTGACTGCCCTCTCACCTCTTTCTTACATACTGAGATGCTCTTCCTTTCTTCGTCTCTTCCTCCTCTGAGTTAGGCGCTAAGCAGCACTGCGTAGCAATGCCCGTGTTAGATGGAAAGTGTGTGCCTTGTTTCCAGACTTAGTTTTATTGTGAGGTAGTGATTTGAAAAGTTGTATTTATTGTGCCTTTTAAAAAACTTCCTACCAAGTAATTGTAGGAAATAACACAAATAATGACTAGTTGGAAAGGCAGAAAACGTTAACACAGAGGCTTTGTATGCAGAATTTGCCTTTAGAAAACATATTTTGAACTATATTCTATGATATGACACCTGCTCCCAGATACCACGAGCGTGCAACTAGAGGAACCTTTCCAATTGGAAAGATATTGGGATAAACTGATTTTCAAACCAAAAGAGGCATTTTTGTGAACACATGTTTCTATAGTAACGTACTAAATAGGAGTTAGAGAAAAACTGTGTAAGTACCACAGCGGTGGCTGCAGATGACAAGGTGTCATCACCAATTATAGACTCAAAAAGTTGCCTTCTCATCTACCTCAATCTACAAAGCCCTTTTTTTTCTCTCTGAGCCTGTGAACAACTTACAGTTCTTAGGACTAAGTAGACACAGACCATTTAAGAATATGAGAAGTTGGTCTTTACAGCATTGCATTGTTCTAGGTTTGAATGGTATAATTGAACGCAACTGCAGCAGGATGCAAAGATCAGTCACTCCCCCACTGCAGCCTCCTTCTCTGTTTCCATTGGAAGTCGCTAATTAACACATCTGGGAGATCTTTCATGACTCAGAAGCGAAGGAAAGTCCTAAAAGCTGTTATTTGCTGAAAGGACTAGGAAAACCCATCAGTTGTCATGGCAAGAAGGATTAGTAATCCTTCCATTTATGGAAAAAAATCTAAACATGCAATAAATTTAAATTTTTCATTATGAATTTATGTCAATGAATTTATTCCAGCCTTCAATAGTCAAAGAAACATTTTCCAATCATGAAATTGCCATTTACAAAAGTATTTTTGAAGTAAGATAGTGTAAATTCAAATGTAGGAGTATCTATATGAAATTTTAAAAAATTAGCATTTATCTTCACACACCTTTAATCTTGAAGAAGAGATTAAAACTGGAGATTCAGATTTAATGATCCCCTGTCCAATGTTTTATAGATACTCCATAACTTTTAATTATAAGATTACTTTAGATGCAAGTGCAGTATCTACCTCTATTCTCCACTGTCTTGAACCTTTTCCTTCGCCTGATTTGCCTATGTTCATCTGGAAAAACCTTATCCTTTCATCTTTCTTCTCATCTTAAATGTTAAGTTCTTTAAATCTTCCCAGGTGTCTAACAAAGATACAGGCATATTTTAGAAATGTACTTTTAGTCACCGTAACAGTTAACACTTTGATTGTACACAATACCTGTCATACATCTTGTCTTCTGTTTCATTTATTTGGTGAATGCCTTGAGGCTTCCTTCAGATCACTGGTTTTCAACATTTATTATCTCAGGTACTTATGAAGGATTCAAATTGTTGGTAGGGCCTAGGAATCAGCATTTCTAATATGTTTCCAACATTCTCCCATTCCCCTTTAGAGTCTAAACATTTTCACCTATTTTAATTCATAGAGAAATCATAAGCTCTCTCTTAATGTTTTGGCCATATTTTCAGAGTTTAAAATATTTTCCAGAGCCAGCCAAATAGCTCAGTGGATTAACGCACCTGCAAGCAGGCCCTGGGGCTGGGGCTTCGATCCCTGGGCCTGCCATGCCGGCCCTGCCCCCGGGGTGTGCTGAGATGGCAATGGAGACTGGGCATGGTAGCACGTGCCTGTAATCCAGCTCCTGGGAGGCTGTAAACAGGCAGATCACTATGAGTCCGATCCAATAGTGAGACCCTGAATACCCTGTACACCCTTCCCTAAAATACAAAATAAAAAAATTTCCAAGATTCCTGATTCTACCATCTATCATTTGGGGTATATTTGAACAGTAGTACGATCAAAGGTATTGCAGTAATAAACATTCAAATATTGGTAACTTACTATAAGTAATATTTATTTCAGATCCTACACTTCTGTATTTTAGCCCTATCATGTGAAACAAGACCTATTCATTCTTTATGGTATAGACATGTCATTCATCATATTTTATTGATCAAAACTAGTGGTCCAAAGTTTAACGTACAGTAGGCAAGGAAATACTGTCTGTGCTAAATGTCACGACCTAAGCTAAAATGTTAATATCTTCTATTTTAAAGAGAAAGAAACAATAAAAACAATGATACAGAATTTCAAAACAAGATAACAGTAAATTAACAATGGTTATTATAATGCATCTTGTTATCTTCAAACTAGTTGCTGAAATTACAAGATGTAGGCATGCAAAATTGATCAAGCACATAAGCACAAACCATTCCTTTCAATGAACCCATGGAAATAGTTGGCTAGCCCATGTGTGTATATGTAATCAACTTATATGGTAATATATAATAAATAATATACATATTCTTTTCCCTTTCTTCTTTCTCATTTCCCCATCCCAGTTGTTCTTTCCTATTGAAGAGTTACTTTTCCTCTCACAATATCCATTGTGCATTTTGAATCTCTTTTACTCTTTCAGTTTCTTACACTAGGGAGACAATGCAATGCTTACAAATGTGAGTCTGATTTCCTTCACTTATGAGTACAGCCTCTAGTTGCATCCATTTACCTATGAAAAGTCTCAAGCTTTTCCTTCTTTATACTTGGACTAATACTCCACTGTATAAAAATAACAAGCCTCTTTTATCCATTCCTTGGTTGATGGGCATTTCCAAGATTTAGCTGTTACAAATTAAGGCACTATAAACATGAGTGCACATATTTTAATTATTCTGGGAAAATGCCGAGAAGGGAATAGCTGGGTTGAATAGGAGCTCTAATCCTAGTGTTTTGAAGAATCTTCACAGTGATGTGCATGGTAGTTGTACCAGTCTACATTCCCACCAATAGTAGGGAAGAGTTCCTCTTTCCCCACAGCCCTTCCAGCATTCACTGCCCTTTGCTCCTCTATTTTTATCTATGTCTTCTTTAGATGTGCTGAACAGTTTTTCATTATGGTTGTCTCTCTGTTGTTGTTGTTGTTGTTACTCGAGAGGGTATTTCTGATCTAGTTCCTTCAGATCATAAGCCTGATGGAGTTGGTTTTTTTTTTTTCTTCAGTTATTATCAT
Source organism: Octodon degus (assembly GCF_000260255.1). NCBI lineage: Eukaryota > Metazoa > Chordata > Mammalia > Rodentia > Octodontidae > Octodon > Octodon degus. The sequence continues at coordinate 20,632,827 of NW_004524597.1, read as the reverse complement.
TTCAAAAATTTTAGTTGTATAGCTTCCAATTTCCTCTAGGCTGATGCACCCTCAACTTGTTGGAGGCATGAGATTGCATTCTGCTTCTTTTCTACTTGCTCCTTTTCTACGACATTTTCTAATTCAATTTTTTTTTTTCATTTTCTTTTCTCTGGTGATCCTTGTGAGTTTTGGTAGTGGGTAGCCATGTCGCTAGTATCAAGGCTTCTCCAGGACTTGTCTGTACTTCAGGAATATCTTCTGTGTGCAGGAGGCTCTTGGTTTGTGTCTGTCCCAGATCCTATCTTTCCAGTTAATTGAGAGGAGGTGTTGGTATCTGTTAGGCTCAGGCCTCAGTCTCTTGGTGTAGCTCTGTGGTGAGGTTATTACCTCTGTGTTTTTTGATTTTGTTACACAAGGGAGAACAAATGATTAGAGTAGCTATGATATCCTATCTGCAGTAGTACAATTACCAATGAATACAATTTAGAAACCGACACACTGCGGTAACTTGATTTTGTACTTTAGACATAGGAACAAAGTCTATCTTGTATGACAGAACTGATCATAAATTAGGAATTTGTATGCAAAGTATTTCCATTTGTAGGGTGGGTTTATCTGTGGTGTAAAAACTTAGGGAATATGATGTGTAAGATGAAGATAGAAAGAAAGTAGAAGCAAGACTGGAGGACAAAGGATGATCAGGCAAGGCTTGGGAAACTAGAAAAGGTTGCAGAAAAGAAAGAATGAAGGTGTATTCAAGGGACTACCTGAACTTGGTCTCTGAGTTTGAGGGATGAGATTAAAATTAAAAAGTGAAGACTAAAACTATTTTGAGGAAAAGGAAGAAATATAAGGAAAAAAGAAAACATGATTAAAACAAGAAAAAAATAAAATTAAATAATATAAATAGATGGCTTTACCAACTCGCTTCTTTTCTGTGTGTCTGGTCCCTAAGCATAATGCTGGCTCACCCAAGTCACCATCTGTCAGCTCATATTTCTGACTTTTCCTTCCACTAGTCTTGCCTGACCATCATGTGCATCCTAAGCCAGGGTGTGATTGTGCCTGTCACTCACCAGTTGGCCTGTTTCTGCAGTGTAGTGGGATTGGCCAGGAATGGGAAGTCCTCTGACAGAGCCTGTTGCAGAATCCAGGATTCTTCCTGCGCTGGCTGCTGATGCCCCAGAGCAGGGGATGGGCCAGACACCGGGTTCCTGCAGTGGAACCTAAGTTTTAAATAATTTCCCACAGTAAATTCCACTCAAAATGTCTCAAGGAAGACTTACCAGAATACTAATAATCATGATAGTCCACATTTCCTTGAACATTTACATTATTGTGTTACTTACAATGAGAGACTAATTGATACAGTAATCCCATGAAGTAGGTACTATTAGCTATGTTGAAAGATAGAAAGGCATGATGTCCCCAAATTCAAAGCTTATCAGTCATGTAGTTAGTCATCAAACAAAGTCTGTCTTGAAGGCTCATTTTCTTAAGGGATTGCCTTATGTTTTCCTAAAAGCGCATTCCTGAGGTGATCTTTGTAAGCCACAAATATCATAAAACTACTCTTCATGAGTTCTAAAACACAATTTTCTCTGTTGTAACATGGTAGATAAACACTTTCCTGACACCCTTCTTCCATTCTCTGACCTACACTATAGTAATCATAATCCTTTAATTTCATTTCAGCCATACTACATAATGTTTGTGTCAACACTATCCTTCAGAGGTTTTTTTTTCTCACATTAATCATTATTTTTGCTATACCCCTTGCCTGATCTAGCTAATTTTTCTTTGTATTTCATGTCTTGGCTTAGTCACTACAGTTGTTGAAAAAATATGAAAGTATAAAGAAGAGTTGTAAAATTTTGGAGAAATCAATAGCATGAATCACTAAATTCAGCGAACAAAATCTAACATGAGAAAGAAAACAAAAGAATAAACAAAAAATGTATTAAAACACACTGAAATAAAAATAATGTCCTAAAATAAATTTTAAAGTTATAACATCCATAAAACATTAGTAGTTTTTAGGGAAAAAAAATCATCATTGCAATGTAAATACAGATTGTTTTAACATAAAACATAAAACTTGTTTTAACATAAAACATCCAATAAAAAGACTTAATGTTACAATAAATATACGATTATATTACTAAACTATAAGATCGATAAATGAATAACCTTATTATGTAATTTAAAATGTAACCTGATGCCAGGCATGAAGGTGTACTGTAATCCCAGCGCTTAGGCGGCTGAGACAGGAGGACGGCTGTGAGCTTTAGAGGCCAGCCCCAGCTTCATAACAAAACCTTATCTCAACAAGCTAAGTAAACTAAATAAATAACCTGAATTTCATTGTAGCATTTAAGAAGTAACAACTTTGTTATGGTTTGTGTGCAGTTGTCACCCTAAAGCCTCATGCAGTCACTGGGGTGCAGCTCTAGAGTTTGTGATGAATTCATGATCCAAGGCTGGGATTATGAGTCTGAGTACTCTGGGATTATGGGTGTGAGTGCTACGCCTGGGCAGATAGCCTGAAGGTAATATAAAGAAAGAAGAGACTTGCCTCTGCCACTGTTGCCACCGCTGCCACCGTTGCCACCGCTGCCACTGCTGCCACTGCTGCCACTGTTGCCACCGCTGCCACCGCTGCCACTGCTGCCACTGATCCTCCCTTTTGCTCTTGTTTTACTGTTTTCTGCAGCCATGCACTGCTGCCCTCTGCCATGTGCCACTCTGCCTTGGAGCCTGCCAAGTATGGACTGAAACCTCCACAAACTGTGAGCTAAATAAACCTTTCCTTCCTTCATTTTGGGTGTCGGGTATTTTGTCCAAGCAACAAGGAAAAGATAACTAAGACAAATTTCTTTTATATCATTATGTAGCTAGTAAATATATAACTATTGTCTTACAGTGTTTTCACTCATTTGTTAGAATCAACAAGCAAAATTTTCCTTCTACAGATTTTCTTGTAACTTTTACAAGTTTTGTCATTAAAAGCCGTGTGAGGATTTCCCTGTGGACTTTCTTGCAGTCTTTGTTTTGTTACGTGCATTTCTGTTTTACTTATTATCATGTTCTTTTGCTTCATGTGTTTCATAGCAATTGGTAGCTCAATCTAGTGGTTTGATTAGACTTATTCAGCGCGAGAGTAGAGCACTTGATAAATTTGTGCCATGGACTTCAAATGGTTAGCAGCCATTGATTATAATTATCCATATACATTTAGTTCCTTAGATATTTTTAAATGATAGTAATTATTTGATTGTCTAGAATGATTCTATAGAAGAAAAAAATCTTTAGAGAACAATTTATATGAGAAAGGTGGGACAGATGTGCATAGGCAGGAATAAATCAGACCTTATGAAAGCCACTCATAAAATTTATGTTATTGTTATACACACAAAGCAGGAGCCAACAATGTCTGTGAAAATACATAAAAGGCTCTAGGGGCTGGGGAGTTGGCTCAGTAGAATAGGGCCTGAGTTCAATCCCCGGTTCCGCAAAAAAAAAAAAAGGCTCTGACATTCTTTTTTCAAAAATGTCTCTTATTTTCAGAATGGATTGTTTAAAATTTGTCTTAATGAGCATATAGTTTATATTAAAATTGACTATTTAAATCAATAAGTAAAAGAAAGTTTATTTAATAAATGCTAGCAGAGAATCAGCAATCAAGTTTAAAACATAATGCTCACCTCACACCCTGTTCAAAAATAAATTGTAAGTTATTTACATAGCAAATCTATAAAACAAGTCCATAACTACTAGAATAAAACTTTATTTCTATATTTTTATGTGCAGGAAAACAACACTACAGGTCATAAATATAAAAATTTCATAAAAATTAAAACTTCTGTCAAAGGCTATCACAATCAAAATTAAGCATAAAGCACTGAGATTTATCATTTTAATATACTATAGAAACTTAATTGTGGTATGGAGAATGTTCACAAAAAATGTTTTTAATATGAATATAATACAAGAGAAGTGCATGAAGGAAACAGAAGTTGTCCATGAATCCATAAATAAAATTCAAATTAACTACCAATAGGAAGTACTTGAGTCATTACTCTTCACACATAAAATTGAATTAACTGAATGGATTGACAACGCGTTACCATGAATGTAGGAAAATGAGCTTTAAAACTCACACTCATGTGAAAATCGGAGGTCAACTTAATAGTATAGACTACAGGGCTGTGGAGATAGCTCGGCAGTCTAAGTGCCTGCTTGGCAAGCGCAAGGACCCATGTTCAATCCCTGGTACTGCAAACCGTGTCAGCCCCAGAACCTCAGGCATGGCAAGCCAGCCACTGAAACCGGGCATGGTGGTGCATGCCTGTAATCCCAGCACTGGAGACGCTGAGATAGCAGGATCACTATGAGTCTGAGCTGTGTAGCAAGACCCTATACCAAATAAATAAATATTTAAAAAATAGTACAGACTACTAGTTTAGACAAATTGTAGCCATTGTTCCAGTAATTCCAGTTCTATGGGGAATTTATAAAAAAAGAAATACTTTCATGTGTTGCATATAAAGGAGGTTGGGGAGACAGCTCAGTGGCTTACGTGGCTGCTGGACAAGTGCAAGGTTCTGAGTTCAACTCCCAGGACAAAAGTTACATATACAAGGATGCATTCTGCAGTACTGATCTGGGAGCAAACCACTAGCAGGATGGGAATAGTTAGGTCACATTGGATTCACACTATTCACTAATGTGGTTAAACATAATGAGGGAGTCTCTACAGACGAGCAGAAAATTCTACGCTAATTATCATTGTTAAGGGAAAACATGAAGCCAAGGGGGAAAATGTATATAATGTTCCCCTTCATGAATTTCAAAAAGAGTTCATACGTGCAAACCCACAGAAAATTCTGGAGAATTCACACTGAACTAGAGTGAACAGTCTGAGGACAACAATTTGGCAGCTCTCTCTACTTATTATTTGAGGTGTTTGGTTTTGTATTTTTTAATCAGAAATAAAAACAGATAAACATGCTCAGAGATGAAAATTTCAATAATTTTAAAGCTGCAGTTTGGTCAGGGCTGAAAGTAGAAATGACATATACATTATCACTTACAGCTAACTAAATGAAATTACATCAACGTAGAAAATTGATGTTCATGGAATTTTTAATATAAAATAGATTATTTTTTTATTCTGGAGATCTGTGTTCATATCAGACTCTCCCTTCTTTTAGAGTACAACAAAAGAATTATTTTTGTAAGTGCTGAATACACAAGGACCCGTAATCACACTCCCATGTACACACACAGACTATTCCTTGACATGATATGAGATTAATGATTTTCATCTCAGAAAATGCTAGCTGTAAATTAGTGTAACTTGGGTAAATTATTTAATCTCTCCTACCCTCTATGTCATAGAGAAAGCAAAAAAAAAGAGGGGAGATGAAAATGAAGGAAGAGAAAGAAGGAAAAAAGTTTTCTTTTTTATTTAGGCTTTCATTATTAGAATTTTCATACATAAAAAATATACTATAACAACATTGATACGTACCCATTAGCTATCTAATATAATTGCCTGTCTCGTTTCCTCTGAATACAAATCCACTCCACATTTCTATTGGATTATTTTCTTAATCTTTTATTTATTTGGTACAGGGTCTGGTATGCAGCTTGGACTCCTAGTGATCCTCTTGTCTCAGCCTCAACAGTGCTCGGATTACGGGCATGCACCACTTCATCTGGTGTTTGTTTTTTTGTTTGTTTGTTTGTTTCTGTTTTTTGCAGAACCAGGGCTTGAACTCAGGCCCTTGTGCTTGCCAGGGAAGCACTTATTCCACTAAGTCATCACCTTGGCCTCCTACCTTGTCCAGTTTTGATGACTGGCTTGGTGTACCCAGAGCTCCAGGGCTGGCATGGCATTTGGTACTGGGGATCGATCCTGTGTGCTTGCACTTGCCAAGCAGGAGCTTAGACTGCAGAGCTGCTGTCTCCCCGGCCCCTCTCTCTCAGATTTTTTTTTTT
>NW_004524597.1:20618661-20626167 GCF_000260255.1 Octodon degus | reverse complement strand
TCTCTCTCCCCTTCCACCTCAAGTATGTAGTTTGTTTATTGTAGAGAGTATGTCATTTTCCTTATATAATACCCCACCATCTGAATCCCGTTGGCTGTGTCTCCTTCATTTCATCTACCTTGCTTCTTTGACCCACATATACTTTCCATAATGATTGAACCAAAGTCTTGCTCCAAATCAGATTCTATTGTTTAGAAAACTACTATATACATAATTTTGTGTGCTGCTTTTAAAAGCTATATATGTAGTTCCTGGTTATTGCTGTAACAGTTAATTTTCACTACTTGGATGTTTAAAACTGGCCCTTCAGAATTGAATTCAATATTTCTCTACCTTTAAGGTTGTATACACCCGGCTTCTGATGATAGCTTCAAGCTCAATTTCTACAACTTCCTCTGCTCCAGGCAGTGGGCTTATACCTTTCCTCCAACGGAACAAGAGAGCACTTCTTCCTACTTCGGTAATTTGCCATCTGTTCTCTACAACACATTTCGGAGACCACTCACCAGGCCACTGAATCTTCACTTTAATGTCACTTATCAGTGTCTTTCTGACCACTCTCTTTGCATTATTTTATAGTGTTCACTTGTCTGATGTTATATAGTTAGTATTTGCTTTTTTCAGTGAAAGACAAGCTCTTCATGAGCATAAATTTATTTTTTCCAGAGCAAATAAATACCATAAGCTTGATAAAATATTCATCATGAGTAGAAAATGCGGAAATCAAGCTTTCTGTGATTGACCACAAGGATGTAAATCTCCCCCAAGCTGGACTGAAGTCATTAGGTATATGGGAACTGACAGGAAGCTACGTGAAAACAGTAATGAGGAAGAGAATATTTTTACATGCACATATGTTGTATTTCTATAATTCAGTACTGCAACTAAATTTTGCCAACTCTCATACACTTGTATTTCTTTTCTACAAATACAGTAACTCAGGTTCAAGCTATTAAGTATGAATGCACATTTATCTTGAATATAACTTATTATACATCATTTCTTCAAATGGAGTTCTTTAAATATTATTAAAGAAATTTGCATACAAAGCAATTGTCCCTCAAAAAACATTATATCAAGTCAAAGCCTGTATGTAATGGGTAGAATTTGAATGTTGATGCCACTGGTTGTAGTCTATTGCACACTTCTTCTTGTAAATTGCTATATAAAATTCTTCTACTCCTTCCAAAGATATGTATTATTTTGGTTGCCATTAGGTACTTGGTTAAATCAGAGCTATGAGAACACCCAATCAATGGGGGAAATTTTTTATGGAACCCAAACCTGGAAAATCCTAGTGATAATATATTTTAAAGCAAAGGTTGACCCGGGCGATCAGACGATTCTCTCTGTCCCCTCTGAGGGCTATGTGGTTATGCCCCAGTTACCTCCAATCTCATATCACGTTGAACACCAGCAGCTGGAGAAAAAGAACTGACCTATGCTCAGCGGTCCTGGTTAGACTTGTCTCCTACATTTCATTACATCTGCTGGGGCCATGTGCAGAACTTGATCCATCACAATAGCTAGGGTGTCAGGAGCTCTGAATTGACTGTCACTGCCCAACCCTCCAAACTCTCCAGCCAAATCCTGGAACTGAAAAGAGTTCTTGCACGGAAGCACTGAGAAGAGGATCAGTGGGGGAAAAGGCCAGTGCTGTGGTCAATGGTGGGGGAGGGAGATGGAAACGGAATATGAAAAATACAGCCCAGTACAAGGATTTTAGTCTTTGAAAATAATACAATGCATATCGTAAACAACATTTAACATTTTTCCATAGAATTCCTTACATTAAGAATAGTCTGATTTGTGATAGAAAGGCACATAATATTTCATGCAATAGAATCAATAGACTTCAATGGAAGGAACTGTGGACTTTGAATCAAGAGCTCTATTTTATTTTTATGCCCTTGTAACTCATGAAGACCTGGATTTTTGGTCTTCCTGGATGTTTAGTGATTTGGGCCATACAGTGATAGTTTTATTTTTGACTGCTCTGAGCTTTTCTTCTATTGGAATTTTCATAAACAACATATTAAACCTTTAATTTAAAAGGAATGTAAATATGTCATGACATTATTCCTTATAAGCAATCTATATTTCTCTTCACCCATTCAGTTCTTTGACTATATCTAGTAATAGGAACGTTTAGTTTATTTAATGCAGTTTGGTCTCTTAATTTCAATTAATTCATATATGTTTTGTGAATGATTAACTAATCCTTTATTATAAATACTTCAACTAAATGTTTGTGTATGTTATTTCTGTACTTGATCTTAGCCAAAAGGCCAAGAAGTGATCATATTCATTACTGATACATAAAAGAACTAAGTAACTTTTGTGTATCTATATACAGTATAAATAAATATGTTTAAGTCACTTTTGAAGATTTCCAGTAATTCTAAGTTTTTTGGGGAAAGCTTGGGTATAGTGTTAAAATATATTTTTATGACAGAAAAATAATAATCTTAATTACATGCGATACAATCCTATGATATACAAATAATAATTTTTTAAATTTATTTATTTAGTGTGTGTGTGTGTGGCCAGCTCAGCCCACCAGGGGGCGGGGCTGGCTGGCATGTGGTGCTGGGGGATTGAACCGCGGTCCCTGTGCTCTGCTAAGCTTATTCTAAATAGGTGCTTTAGACCACTGAGCCATCTCACCAGTCCCACAAATAATAATTTTGTCCTCAGTTTTCATATATCTTTTTTACTTTATTGTCTTAACTAGGGTTCCCAAAACACAATTTTATCTGTCAGGACTTGGTTAGGAAAAAACAAGTAATTTGGGCAGAAGGGATTTTGCTTTTTTACACCATCTGATTAAAAGATAACTCACCATAACATTTCTGCATATCTTGGACTATTCAGTTCTAGATCGACTTTCTGAGATGGCCTAATAACAAAAAGCCATGAAAAATGAAGCTTCCTTTTGAGGCAGAAGGCAGACTTGTTTCCTGATCAGGATAATAAAATAATATCTTGAGTTTGTTTAAGTTCTTAGCAGTTGCCTTATAAGATTGGGATGTCCTAAATTCAGAATTCTCAGTTGCAAGGCAAAGCCCATCTATGTATAGCACCTGCCTATTTAGTGATGGAGAATCTTTTAGAGCTCAAATGTCTGAACTAAACTTTAAAATCCATTTATTTATCATTAACTGCCACTACTGCAATTGAACCTACGTACTGTGATTTTAGTTTAGAAAAAATAACTGTCATCTGATGCTTGGCTGTTGGGTTGACTTGGCTTACACCCCAACAGAGGGCTCTGAGTGCCCTCCGCCATGCATGTGCCATAGGTTTGCCACCAGTGATTGGTTCCATGTCATGCCCACAGGATTTGGGCAAAGAACACTTGTGTGAACCCAAAGTTTATGCTGCCTTCTACGCCATGAATGATCAATGTATGTGTGAACTAGTCATGTCGTGCCTTCTTATAGGCATTTAGAAAACTGTAAGGGTTTAACTTAAAGAAAACTGGATAAAATCTAAGAAACTCTTTTGATACAACTGTCTATTAATTCTTGAGTATTCTTAAAGCAGATACTGGAGAAAAATGTTTTCTCTTTTTCTTTATGGCTTTCTCATGATTGCCTCTCATTATGCAATCTAGGCAGAGCCCCACAGGCAAAATAAACCCACACTGACATAAGACATTGTATCCATCTGGGGAGGATGGTCATTCCTATTTCAATCATCATAATCTCTCTTTGATATCAACTATGAAATTAAATCAAGTATAAAATTATAGTGTTAATATATCCTATATGAAATGTGCATGTTGGAGGGGAAATTGCTGATAATACAGTATAACAAAGCAAGGAAGAAAACTTTCATAACTATTAAGTTCCTAATATCTATAACTAGCATGAAGCCATTTTATATTCACTATTCTTGGTCTAACATCCTTACCTGGTCTCTCAGTTATTCATAAATTTGTTTTGTTTGTTTACAAGGTTTCATTACTCAAGTCTTTGTTCCTGAAGGATCTAACTCATTAGTGTTTGCAGTTGTGTTTGGTGGATGTGGTCTTCCCTTCTTTCACCTTTGTGTGGACATACTAGGAGGCTCCTGGGTGGTCCCTTCATCCCTTCCTTCTCTTGGTTCCACTGTGCAGCAGCAGCCTTCTTTGTCGTGCACAGTAGGAGACAATCTCTTTATCCAGTACAATGACTCCCTTCCCTTCCTTGACGCCTTCAGAAACAACCTTTCTCCACTAACAGACATGGAGGGTTTCAGAAGCTAATAATTCTTTTTCAACCTTTGTGCTCCAAATAGAGAGGATAAAAGATCTTCACCTAGGGTTGTGCAGGGCGTGGTAGTGCATGCCTATAACCCCAGAGTACTCAGGAGGCTGAGGCAGAAGGATCATTGAGTTCGAGTCCAGCTTGGACTACAAAGTAAGCTCAAGGCAGCCTGAGCTGCATAGCAAGAACCTGTTTCAAAAAAAGAAAAAAAAAAAAAAGACAGACAAACAAACAAACAAACAAACAAAAAAACCCTAGCTACATGACTAATAGATACCTTATTGGATCTTTAGAATGGGATAGCTACCCTTGATGGCTCGTTACTTATTCTAAAATTTAAATTTTTAATACACCATGCCTAGTTCTAGCACACTATAATGCTGCTTCTTTTAACAGTGCATGTGACAAATCTTGTGATTCTCATAGATGTGAGCCAAAGAGGAATTCTTTACTTATTTTGCTGTTAAAGAATAGTTCTTTGACCAGGGCTAACATTACTAATTAGTGCCATGATATTCAACAAAGCAGGCCATAAGTCTTTGGCTTATAATGCTCACCAATATATTGTGTCCAGGGAAGGCAAATTAGTATCTATGATGCCTAGTGAAGTCACGTTGCTCCCTGAGCTATAATGGAAGGTAAATTGTGAGATGGTTCTATAGGAACTGCCGCCATGGGAGATATTCAGTGTTGGTCTCTGCTACCAGAATATATGTAATTCAGCAAGTGGCAGGTTGCCGATTCAGACAAAGAGCCCAGAAACCCGGGAAACATCTCTAGAGGAGACAAAGGACCATTGATTTCCTGGCTTCCACGAGACCCTACTTTGACAGATGCGATATGAAGACATTTTACATTCTCTAGGTGTCACGTCAGTTCAGAGGCAGTTAGGTTGCTCCTGACATTCCTAGGTATTTCTCCTGCAGTGTGGCATAGTGACCATCTCAGTCTCATCATGGCTGTTTAGTGGACAGAGTGAAGATTTCCCAGTGCTTGAGTCGCCAGTGAAAGCTGGCACAAATGCACTTGGCCTTCTTTTTATTTACGATGTGCCCATGTGACTTAGACTCTTTAAAACATAATCACAGCTGTGCATGTGCATGCGGTGTGGGTACTGGCCTTTTAGAAAAAGTAATATTGGAGATTCTGAGCTCCGCTCCCGAGAAGAGTAATGCCAGGCAGCAGTGGCAGGTGACACTTCAGCTAGATATGTGCTCATCAACTTCATGAGGATTCTGTGGCCCATTTGATATATTTTGAATAAATTCTTTGTGTAGGTATTAGGAGTAGATTCTGTTGTTGGGGAAAAATAGTAACTCATTGTATCATTTTATGGAACACAAGACAGAATTGCCTAGTATATTTAGAATTTAGTCCATATCTGAGAGAGTGAATTCCAAGCACTACAGAGAAATCAGAAGGATGTAAAGATCAATACAGAATACTTTTCTGGGATAAGAAAAGATCAAAGATTTATTATCTTTACAGACAAGTGTAATCACCGAGCTAGCGTCACAATCAGAATCATCGTGCCCTGGCCGTGGAAGGGTGGGAGGCCTGAAGGGAGGCTGCCGATCTGTGTTTGCATCACGGACACGCGCTCACTGAGAAGCCTTTGAAATGTTGCTCCGTCTCTAGCGGTCAGTTTCCAGAGCTCTCCAGTGGAGACAATGCTACTTGACTTGCAGAGGCCTTAGGAAGATTTAAGAAGACAATGGAAGTGGCCAGCATAATGCTTGATACACAGTAAATGCTCGACATGTACAAATCTCCTTATTCTCTTTTGCTCACTCCCTTTTGCATCTGTTTATCAGTGAGCCAGCTTATATAAAAGGAGCTGTGGTGGCACAGACTCTATTATGTGCTGTATGAGGTATAAAAACCTAGAATAAAAGGATCACGTTTTATAGAACAGAAATAGCTGCAGCCGGAAACTATTGACCCATTCACTGCCGCAATTTTGACTTATCACGTTACATAAATATGGTCACTATTCTTGTTATACTCTGTGTTTTAGCTCCTAATATGAATAATATGATTAGACTGTGATTATCAATATATTCTCATCATCCCTAACACAGAATACAATTATGTTCAGTGCATATTACAAAAATAAATCCAATTTATTTTACGGTCCTATCATAAGCATAAGTGGACCAACCTAAGTCTACAATAACAGCAAAGTATAGATATCCTTCTCATATCTTCCCAGTTAAAGCTTTTAAAAATATTTTTTATTCTAAAATTGTCAAAGTAGTAGACACCTCATCTAATCCTCATTCAGATTCCCCCACTAAGAACATAGACATGTAACCTACATATTATTAAAATCAGGAAATTTGCATTAATGCAAAAATATTGATATCAAAGTATGATGTGATGGTATTAACTCAAATATAAACCCTAATCCTATTTACTAATTTTTATATAACACTTATTTTTGGGACTCAAACATTAACCCATGTTCTTCACATGGAAACAGTGCATTTCTTCCAAAGTTATCAAATAAAAGAATGTGTAAAAAACTTTAAATAGCATTCTCTAAACTATTAGGTAGATTGTCAGAACATTTCCAAATGTTACACATTTGGAAAAACTATACAAGTGCATATGCTTTTCAATTTCCCTTCACAATTTTATTTAAGTTTTAATTTTATGCTACCCTTCATAAATAAAATTTACCATAGTAAATGTCCTTGCCATTTTTGTTTTCTGTATTTTATTTGTAGAAAATTTACTTACTGTCTTTTTCCTGTGTGCTAACTGTAATGTAACTTTTAATTCTACACACTACTGATTAAACAGTGGCAGTGTGCTTTCTAAAACAATTACTGATGGCCTAGACACTATGTCCAAAGCATTGTAGTTCTTAACTCTGTGCTCTTATGTATTTATTGGATTTCCATTTAGTTTCAGAAAATTTGCTGAGGAATTTGGGGTAATATGCATTTTAATTTTCTTCTTTTACAGAAATGGGTAATAAGATAGTGGCTAGTGCTTGCCAGGCAAGCACAAGGTCCTGAGTTCAATCCTCAGTACTGAAAAAAAAAAAATAGTGACTAGTATTTATATGTAAAACTTCTTTCCAGGAATGAGTTACAGACATCAGTAATTTAGGAGAGATGCTAGTTACCAGAGTTAGAAATTCCTTGAAATTGGAGTAGGATTTTCTGCCGAGTTCCGGGAGCCCCCAGACCCAGTCCTAGCCCAGGTCCGGTGAGTGTGCGGAGAGTTTCCTGCTACCCTGCGCTGGCGG
>NW_004524597.1:20599770-20611686 GCF_000260255.1 Octodon degus | reverse complement strand
AAAACTTTGAAAAAAAAAAAAAAGAAATTCCTTGAAATTGATGAATGAATAGAATGGAATGGGCTGGCGATCCCATTGGATAAACTGGTCCACAAAGAGATTAAAATATGATGAAAATAATACCAAAAATTAGATTTTATTCAATAGCATGGCACTGAAAAAAAAAAAAAAAACTAGAGAAGTATCTGGAAAAATAAAGGTGTTAAATTAAACATCTCGTATCTTGTTTCTGCTCATTCTCTTGCCCTTCCTAGAAATTCTATTTTCCTGTTCTCCAAACTTTAACCACCTGTTCTCTCACATGTCAAATGAAAATTTTTCTGACTTCTCCTTTCTGCTCCCCCACAAGGCCCACTTGTACCCCAACACCACCTAAGACTTCTCTGGATCTTTTCATTGGGCTGAGCCGCTGTACCTTGGCTCCTAAAGTACAGACCAATTTCTTTACTGTAGAATGCATTTCACTGTGCTTTGCAATAAGAGGAAGTATCAAGGGGGATTTGATTCATGTGATCCCAGGCAATAACTCCAGACTCACCTCTAAGGGGAATTTATAGTACCAGAAAAGTGAGACCCAGGCTGTTGAAGAACAGAGGCCAACACACATGGCCACACTTCCTCTTCTTCCCAGACTGGAAGATTCTGATTCAGCTAAGTTAAACAGAAATTAGTATATAGGGACTGGGCTCTCAAGGAAGTCCATGAAAAATAAAGACATCAGAACTGTGACTGGAGGAGCAACCAATGACCAGGTCTCAAGATAAAAATGCAGTGGTCAGGGTCTACCTGCCACCTAAGGATATGCAGTAACTTGGAACTGCACTGTAATTGCACCACCTTGTCCAGGAAGAATCCAGAGAGGCCTCAGCCATCAAGATGAGTGCCCAGGGGCCAGGGAGATGGCTCAGTAGAATAAGTGCTTCCCTGGCAAGCACAAGGGCCTGAGTTCGATCCCTGGTTCTGAAAAAAAAAAAAAAAAAAAAGAGTGCCCAGAGCATCTGGACCCATCCCTTCCCAGAACATGCTCTTATCCTTCACATGTATCCTTGCTATGTGAGCCTCTTCTCTACCAAGGCAGTATTCGCTCAGAAGCTATGCTTGTAATCCTATTGGTTGGTTATAGTTTGACCCACGCTGTGCCCACCTTGTGAATTTGCCATAGAAATTACCCCTGACAAAGGTCCCTGAATGGCAACCCACTCTGGACCCTTCCTGGTTAGATGCTCTCTCTTAATAAACCATTAACCTCTGTTGTGCCTTAGAATTCATTCTTCCATTTCAGGGGATACGAACTCACCATATCTGACGTCTTACAGGTTGGAGGTTATATTTTTCCTATTTCATTATGACTTTATCCAAAACAATTTGAACCTTTATACAAAGCCCAGGACATACATTTTTTCATTACAATAAGTAACAAAAAGGCCTCAGTTTAAATACCTCTCCACATCCTCAACCTGACAAGACCTATTTCTGTCCTATCAGTAGTCATATCTGAGAAGATGTAAATAAATTCCACTTATTTCTTCAAGATATTGTTCATGTTATTCATCCAAATATAAATATAGGAGCAAAAGTTACATTTGAGTCCAATATTTAAAAAAAAAAAACATATCTCTGAAAAGAAGATGGTTCTAATTGTGTGAGTATTATTGGTTGATAAAGTCTTCATCAAAGAAATTAAATATTAATGTGGCTTTGTATTTTTCTTTCAATAATGTTTTCCCCCAGGAAAATTCTCATTAAGTTACCTAGTTATAACAGTTTAAAATTCATCCCAAAAATTTGCAAGCAAAAACTTTTACTCAGAACTTGGTAGAGTACATGAATGTATAAGAGTCACATTAATCACTTATCTTTTCAATAGTGATTGACAGATGTTCATGAGTTATTATCATATTAACTAGTCCATCTGGTCATGATTACCTTTACACTTTTCAATTAGTACTAGCAGTGGAAGTTATTTGAAAGCTACTGTTAAAGATTTTCAAGGGAGAAATCTCACATCTTTGTGTGTGTGTGTGTGTGTGTGTGTGTGTGTGTGTGTGTATACATTCTGATTAAAATAAGTGACCTGTATTCAGGAAACAATACAGATTTGAATATTGTTTCTAGCTTCCAGGTTGTTTTCTTTCCTTCAAATAGCTTTGATATTTTAAAACTTTGCCAGAAAATTACCCAAAAAAGTCCCATCACGCACTTTGTCTCTCCCAGTTGTGGTAATAGTTGAAGTTGAGTTAGCAATTTGGCTATACTGAGCCATACCAAATATAGTGAATTGCACTGTCTACACTGGTCATTCTGAAGAATACTCGGGGTTTAGTCATTTTCCTCCTAGAACATACTATTAAAGAGATTGTACAACTCTGCAAAGGAAGATGAGAAGTGACACTGCCTTTTTCTCTGACTCTCCCTCTTCTCGGAACCAGTCCTGTTTAGGGAAACTTTCACAACACACTGGCGTCCTCCCCTAAGGCAAGTTTTAAGAGATGGGGACTCCAGGGTTTTTCTGATGGAGAATTGGTAGGGTGAGGAAAGGGGCAAAAACCCCTTTCGGGCAGATTTAATCTGCTTGAAAACAACTTGCCTTGCCCGGAGCCAGTACTTAGCAGAATCACCTGACAGGCTTGCCCTGACAAGCTCTTGCTGTGCTGGCACAGGTCTTCCCATTGTGCTGCTTTGCTCTAAGTGAGAAAGCAACTTTGCTTATGTTAACTTTTTTAGAGCATCCATGAATAAAAGGAGGAAAGAAGAAGTTGTGTGTGTGTGTGTATATTTGTGTGTGTGTTTGTGTATGTACATTCCACATTCCCACATACAAAGACACACATGCATCCTTGAGTGGCAGAGTGCAATCTATTTCTTCACAACCTTTCTCCATTTGTGGGGTTTTTTTTGTGTGTGTGGTCTAAAGCTCTGTTCACTAGGGTCCTCTTCATCCTTACCATCATGATTTTGTAGCCAAGAAATTTAAATCCCTCTTAAATTGGTTTCAGTGCCCTTCCCTTTTCATTATAAATAATGTCTGGCTCTCTCTGTTTTGGCTTTGAAGCCATTTCCCAGGTCATCCTGGACCCTCCTCGCTTCTTTCCTTTGGTCAGTCAGCATTTTCTCTTTTAGGAAGTTTCTTTCACTTCTCCTTCAAGTGTGGCATAAAATTCCTTTGTTGGATTTAACAAAAGTAATTTCTTTCTTTATTTGGAAACCACTGAAAGCTTTCGTAAGCGCGAGATTTTTATTAACCAGAGAAAGTCCTTTGTCTTAACATGGGCTCTCTCAAATACCTGGATGCATGCCAGGAAGCGCGGCCTGTGCTCTTCTACTATAGATGAATGGTTCACCTCAACATGTATTTGTCTGGCATTAAGGTTCTCTTCTGCTCCTGTATCTGCCTACAAATGCACTCCTATTCTGTCTGAGGGTGCAGGCTGGGCCACCGACTGCATTGTGTCTGCCTAGCTCTTAACACTTTACTACCACTTACAAGAAAGCACTGAAAAAGTAAAACCTTGAAGTCCTTGACGATGACAATCCATTCACAGTTGGGATTTCTCTCGTACATAATTAGCGCCTCAAGAAAAGGATCTATTTTAACACACACAGAATTCTCTCCGTGGGAAAAAAAAAAAGACAGATGGAATTGGAAATGCAAAGGGAAAAAAATATGATGGCACAATGAACGCTTCAGCATGCGTTTAAAAGAATTTACTCAAATATGTTCCAATTTGTGAACCAGAATAAAAATAGCACCATTCGTCAGAGAAAAATTAAAACTTTGTTGAAAATTATAAGACTCGATTGATACATCAGATTGTTAGATTTTTCTATTATTAAGCATACCATAAGGGCAGCCATCTAAGTATATGCATCTCCTCCCTCACAGCTGAGCAATTGTCTTAATTGGAACTAATTTCCCTCCAATTTCAATATCAGTTGTTTTCCTTGTTATGGAAAAGCAGAGTTTGCTTTCTTTATTAATATGCTGAAGAAAATAAGCAGAGGGCCTTGTTTTGCTTGCAAATAAGAAAAATGGATCCATAATCTATGTGAGAAATATATTTTGTGTTACAGCCTTCATCTTGCCTACTGATTACATAATAGAACTCAGAATGAACATGGGAAATAATGTTTTGATACATATTTTGTTTAAGTTCACAGTTTCTTGGGGTTAGAGATGGGCAATAATTAGTCTTCTGATTATATTTTAAAATAAATTCATCTCATGTTTATGGTCAGGTTTGATAACAAAGTTATCTTCATTTTGCTTTGTTTTTCTTGAAAACTGTGTATTTCTAGTAAGATAATTACGCATATTTTAAATACTGTGTAACTGACAAGCCAAGGAATTCTTATGGGTTCTCTCGGTGGATGCTAAATTATGAGGTTTAAACTATTACTAGTTCCAAGTAATCAAAGGTTTAAAAAAGTTAAGGGAGATTGACTTAAGAAAGTGTCAGGTGACTATTAAAGGAGAATTTTAAATATAATAATCAAGTTTTCAAGTTTTAAAATCATTTTCTGTTTAAAAATCCCATTTGGCATTTGCAGCTGGCAAGGTCGCTGATGGTCTCAAGGAGCTAGAAATTTAGCAGAGTCACGTGAAAGAACCTCAGAGAAAAAGGACTCCTGGGAAAAGACTGCCAGGGCAGGACACTTCAATGGGGTGTGACCACTGGCCAAGTGAAAAGTTCTCCTGAAAAGAAACACTTGGTTCATGTAGCTCTTTAAAAGTTCCATCTTGAAATTTCAAACATCTCTGTAGGTGAAGTTAGGTCATGTCCTGAACAGTGAGAAAGGGCAAGGTCTGGAGCATCTTCCCTTGGTTATCAGTGCACTGAGAACAGTTCTGAAAAATCTCCTCCTGCCTCCCTTGATCTGCAAGAGGCCCTGAAAGGGGCTTGGGGAAAAAAATGTGAATTCTGTCCCAAGGAGACAGACCTGGGAATCTGGGCCCAGCACCAATGTCTGGGATGTTAAACCAGTCTGACAAGACATTCGGGCCTCAACACAACTTACTCTTTTTTTCAGGTCTTAAGAAACCAACATAGCTTCTGGGGAAAAAAAAGGATGCTAAAATAAAAGACCAGAGAGGCCAAGAAGATGTGTTGCTACCCTCTTGTGTCTGAGTGTGCAGGACAATACTTGCCACACAGCAGATGCAAGATCCACACTGATTTGATAAATAAATGAATTTATTTATGCTGTGCTGACAGTACTACAAGTCACAAGCTGTGGTATCATTAAGTATATCCTCATCTTATTTATTCAATCTCTGTAGGCCTGGGTCAGACATAAAGTTAAGGCTGGGAGCAATCTGGATTTCAACAGTTTCATCAGAATACTATAAACAGCTGGACGCTTTTGAAATAAAAAAGATGATTCTATTTCCCTAATTGTTTTACACTGTGCACAGGCGGAAGATGACCAGCCACTTGTTACGAGTGCCATACTGGTGTCACAGCAACTTTGAGGGAAGTCGTAATGAATGGGGAGCTGAAATAGCAATGACCCGAAGAGATAATCTCACAGTACTACAATGATCCCGCTGAGAAGACAATGCTAAGTTTCAGGCAAATATGTGGATTCTTGGGAAGAGCCATATGCTTGCTCTTTCATAAACTTTTTTTTTTCAATTGGGAATAACAAGACTTATGGAAAAGTTTCCAAGGTAGTACACAGTTTCCATCTGGTTCTCCCCCTGGTTTCTCCTATTAATATCTTAGATTTTCATATACACTTTTCAGAGTTACTTAACTAATATTGACATGCCTTAGTATCTAAGGTCAATAATTTATTCAGTTTTCAATGGTTTTTCTTTTCTGCTTTAGGAATCTGTCCAAGATATCACATCACATTTAATCACCATGTCTCCTTAGGTGCCTCTGGTCTGTGACAGACGCCGAGAATTTCTTGATGGTAATGACCTCGGCATGGCAGTGTGCAGGAGGGCTGGGCAGGTATTCTGCAGAATATCCCTCAGCTGGGGTTGTCTGGTGCTTTTCACACAGACTAATGTTAAGTATTTTGGGGAAGGCTCTTATGGAGGCTCTCACACAACTTGTCACCTGTGATTTTCACCTCGGCCACTTGTCTGTAGTGATGCCTGTCTGCTTTCTCCATTCTCCATCACTATTTTTTGTTTCTCTCCTTTCTCATGATGGATTCTTTGGAGTGTATTTTTTTTTTAATGGGGAAAAAAAGTATGTATTTAGAATTAGCCAGCTGGACTCAGTTTAGATGATCCCAATTTTGTTGGCAACATCCAATGTATCATAATCAGGAGCCAGTTGAACATATGCCTTCTTCTCTCCTTCAGATCTGATTAGGGTATCGACCTTGGCAACATCGATGTTATACAGCTTCTTTATAGCTTTTGATTTCATGCTTTCTGGCTTTGACATCCACAGTGAACATGAGTGTGTTGTTGTCCTCGATCTTTTTTCATGGCTGACTCTGTGGGAAGGGGAGGCTTGATGATGGCATAGTGGTCAAGTTTGTTTCTCCCGGGGATGCTCTTTTGAGGGCATTTGGGCTGGCTCTGGAGCTGCAGTGTCTTGGGACAGTGGAAGGTGGGTGACGTTCGTATCTTCTTCTTTTTCTGGCTGTGGATGCCTTTCAGCACCATCCTCTTGGCCTTCAGAGCTTTTGCTTTGGCTTCAGCTTTGGGAGGGGCAGGGGCTTCCTTCTTTGCCTTCAGTGCCATCTTGGTAAAAAGGTTCTCTCCGGAAGTATATTAGTCACCTTCACATGGCTGGGACAAAATACTTGGCATACACAACTGAAAAAAGGAAAGGTGTGTTTTGGCTCACAACTCAGAGGCTGTGCGCAGCAGACTGTGCCCATTGCTGTGCCCCTGGGGTGTGGCAGAAGGACACAGGAGAGAGGAGTTATACCTCATGGCAGCCAGGAGGCAGAAATCTATCATTTCTCTTATCCAATGGACCCACTGATAAAGTTAGAGCTCTGGCAGTCAAATTGTGCCTAGAAATCCTGAGAGACACACCCAGAAGTGTTCTTTTAATAATTTTCTTTGGGTCTTTCAATCTAACCAAGTTGACAATGAAGACTGAACACTACAGGGAAGAAGTCATGGAGCAATCTGCAATTGGCAGGGAGAGTTTCTTCACTGGAACTTCTGACCTTTAATTTCTTTCTTGCTTGCTTGATTGCTTGCTTGCTTTCTTCTTTTCTTTATTTTCTTGCAGTGCAGGGGATCGAACTCAGGACCTTGTGCTTGCTAGGCAGGTGCTTAGGCCACTGAGTTATATCCTCAGCCCCACTCTTACTTCTTTATTTACCCAGTTTGGGTTCAATGGTCTCTCATTGAACCCAAATTATTATAATATTTATGATCACCCTCTATTATGTATCAGTGTCTTTGCCCTTATCACTCTCCTTTTTATTACTGGGGCAAAATTCTCACCTAGGTGAATTCTACTCTTCTAACTACATTGAAACAGCAGGATTTGGCTGGAGAAATCACAAAGCATGTTGATGAACACAACTTTATGCTGGTCACTAGGACTAAGCAGCAGTGTTGGTCCATATTTCCTCATCAATATACTCTTTTGTTCCTTCCCACTACTCTCTCTTTGAATGTCCAATACCTTACCTGTTCTCAGTCTCAGTGGTGGTATTGGTACTTATTTGATTAACGAGAAACCACTAAAAGTATCTTCCTTGTGTTTCCACCTCCCAACTCGCCATTCCACTGGGTTATCTATGCTCTTTATTTTTGTTTTGTCAATCTGCTCAATCACTTTTATTTTATCAAAGAACTTAGGTAAGAGAAAGTGCAGAAAGAACAGGCATGTGTGTGTGCAGGTTATCTACTACCTTGTCATTAACAATGAGGTCATTTTAAGATAGTTCTTCTCTAAACTCTGCATAATAACCATGGCTATCCATATGCTTCTGCCAGGAGCACAATGAGAATCAAATGAAATCATGCTGCTTGTAAATACTTTGTACAGTGTAAGACTTCATGTATACCATTATCATCATGATTAGGATATCAAACAACAGATTAGAAAATATTTCCCAGAGAGAATTCCATTCAATTAGGGAAAGAGTTACTTGGCATCAATCATTATTCAAATGACCTTGCTATCAATTATTTTTAATTGGAAACAAGAAAATCAGTATTTTGATCTGTGTGAATGAAGACCATTATGTTGTATTATTTGTGGGTTTCTGAACATCTGTGTTTTCTACCTTGCTCTTCTTACTAAAGGGAAATAATATCTATTTAGTATGTGGTTTAGTAAGCTACTCAGGAGGAGAGGCCATGTCTTGGATCTATAAAGTACATATGCTATATACATATAGTTTCAAACTCTGAGGATAACTCACTAAATGTATTTAAATTCTAGGTAGAATGGAGTGGAAGGAAGATGACAGAAGAGGCTAACCATTTCAAGACCTAAATTCACTCTTGCTAATTTTATAAGCTTGGTAAGCATCTCCTCCCTGCTCAGTGAATATACATCTGTTAAATAAAGGAATTGGAATAGGGATCCTGCCCAGAAGAATTCACATCCAATTTTATATAAACAATAAATTCTTTATAAGTTTTCATTTATTTTATCTCCTCATTCATCTTTCCTGCATGCTAAATTTACCAAAGAACACACTATTTTCTTTGGAAAACAAAATATAGAGACCATCTCATTGTATTTCTGGCCATACATGACACTGTCTTTGCTATTTGCCGCCAGCCTCGACATAGACACATTTAAATATTACTCTATGTTTATCATCTTTCTTGAGATACAGAAATATGCAAACTGTTATTTTAGAAATGTGATTTACTGGGGGTTTTGAAAACAGGCAGCATTCAAGGAAAATTCAATTGTTAATATTCAGGACTTAATACATAAAAGTTATCCTCTGAAGTCAGTACTTCTTAAATATTAGTCTACTGAACTTACACTTTCCTCTGTTGCTTGGAATGATTTTTGCATTCACAGAAATAATACTTGGCTTTGAAGTCAAACCAAAGACCTGCATAATGCCACATGCCACAATATCAATTCCATGGTAGTCATTTTTAATCATAGTTGTGTTTAACATTTTCTTTTGTCATGAGGAGAGAAAACCATTTTTAAACAAATGATGGTAACACAGAGAAATATACAATGCAATATAATTTGGAGAATTTCCCATATTTTAAAACATATCATATTTTAAGCTATTTTAGTATATATTTTTCTTCAAAAAGAGGGACTAATACTAAAGTATTGAATACATAAAGTTATGTAACTGAGTAGGATGTAGAGGTACTCTACCCTTCCAGTAGAATAATCTAAAAATAACATTACCACTGATAATAAAGGTCAACGTGATCTTTCACTATCTTAAAAACGTGAATACTAATCAATTAAGCTCTAAATCCATATAGTCTTGCCCTAATCTTTCACTTGAAATCCTCTAATTTACCTAAGAATTACTAGGTTTAAAAAATTTGATTAATAGCTGGCCTTCAACTTCAATTTTTCATGAAGCTCTTTGGAAAACAAAATATAGAGACCAAGTCATTGTATTTCCCATTTTTTCTCATTTTTTATTAATTTTATTGAGAAACAAATAGCAATGAGACAGTTTCAAAACCAGTAAGTAGGACAGTTTCAAAAATTAATACATTATATGTTGTTATCTTCGTAGTGGTTATTCACAGTACAAGATGCAGACATGATATCCTGTGCAAACACTACTAGTACAAATCTTTCCTCTCATTGAATTAAGAGAAAGTAGCTGTATATCTATCCTATTTTGTATATACAGATACAAAATGGTCCTTCATTTATATCCCCTTTTTTGGTTTAGTTTTGACAGAGATGGGTATTCCATTGCCATTTAAATTTTGTAGGTATATGAATTCAGCAAAATAATCCAATATAGTCCAGTAGTCCATAATAGTAGTAGGTTATCTGTAGGACTGGCAATGTCAGAAGTTGTTGACTTGACCTTTTACAGCTCAGCATATTAATATGGCTTTACTTTTTATACTTCATTTTTGTACTTTTTGCTGGGTGGTTAAGACCAAGATAAAGCAAGACCTATATAACAAGACATGTAACTTTTGTATCTGACAAGGACTGTCAAATCCCCTCAGGATTTACCCTGAAACACTGTACCACAGTTTGTAGATCCTTTGTCAGTATCAGCCATGTGGATGAGTCATGGCCATTGCTTGACCAATTTGCTCTCTGTGAAAGCCTGAGAGAATGTTTTCTCTCCATGTGACTCTCCTTAGGCACACTCTACATCATCAATCACTTTCCTCTGTGACCCTATAATCTCCTTGATCAGAAAATTTGGGATATCACTGAGTTACAGGATGTTACAGTACAGGTTATCTTATGTCCTGAGTCCTCACTGACCTTGAAAGTGTAAAAAATGTAATTGTTTATACCTATTTTTTATTTTTTTAATTTTTTTCTCTTTACATTCTGTAGGGATTTAAAATTTAACATATCAATACTTGATGGAAAATACTTATTCCATGCTCTGTCTAAGATGTTTGATATTCAGACAGATAGGGAGGTTAAGCTCAACTAACTATGTTATAGGGTAATAATATCATTAAGCTTCTCTTCTGGAGGGTTAATAACTTAGGTTTGCAAACCAAAAATTAGAGAAAAAGAAGGGCTGCATGTACTTCCAATTTTTATCTCCTCATTTATTTCCCATCTTATACAGCTAGTGAAGATAAAAGAGCTTTGTCAAGATATGTCCTCAATTTTAACTTAGTAAAGAACGACAAAGTATAACTACACCATGGAAACCTCCTTTCCTATCTCTTAGTGTTATTATATGGAAAACAGCTCCAGCTGGATGTTCTCATTCTCTCCCTGGTTCTCGGTACTCTGATTTCAGCCTCTATCTCCAAACATCAGAAACAATCACTTGCAAGCATTATAGATTTAATAAGTATATCCTCAGATAATTCACTAAGAAGAAAAGAGAAAAGGATGCATCAAAATAGAAAATGAATTATTATGAAAATTTAAGCTTTAGGAGGTCTCTGTACTGACTTGACTCCTGCTACAAAAGCAACCATCTGAATGTCTGTATTTATGTTTAGGAGTATATTTGCCTATTTTATACAACATTGTTTCTTTCTATCTTTTCAACTTTCTCAGTAACATGATTCTTCTTCTGCCCTATATTGCTAGTGGAGTAAAGACAAAAATGCCCATGAGGTCAATGAGTATGAAGACAGAGCTATCCTGAGCAGTAGCCTCACAGGGATCACTGTTTCTGCAGAAAAGTCCCTTGAAACTCATTTCTAGTTCTTAGAACCTGGCTTCTTTGGATATACTATGTTATCAACGTGGGGAACTTCTCAGATTGCATCAAAACTCAGGGACATCTAAGGTCACCTGAGGATGAGGCCTTGCTTGTGTAGTGCAGGCACACAGTGGAGTACAGTTGTGTAACATGACTTAGCACAGGTAAATATACATGCGCTGGTTATGGCACTATATAAGAATGTAAATATGAGATAGCAACCTGTGTAAGAATTACACAATAAAGGTGCCAGTGGCTCCGGCTCTTGCACTCTTGAGCTCTGCCCTGTTCCATGCTACCTGTTGTTGCTGATGTCTTTCACACATGAGATCTTAACCTTGTGCTCTCACCCCTCAAATTCTCCTTTGCTCCCCACCAAATGGGCTGACAGTGACTGAGCAGCATAAGTAGTTGCCATGCAACTGTTTCAGGGAAAGCTTTTCCTATGAAAGAGAAAGCTTTCTCTGTGAAATTAGAGTAATGGACAAAATAGTTAGAAATAATACAAAAGTTAATAAACAAAATGCTGACATTATGCATTAGCCACCTGTTATGGTTGGTGTCTAGTTGTCCCCCAAAAGCCTCATGCAGTCATGGGGTGAGGACTTCTAGAGTTTGTGTTAA
>NW_004524597.1:20588675-20597110 GCF_000260255.1 Octodon degus | reverse complement strand
GCCTGGTTGTTACTGGGGGCTTTTAGCCAGATTTATTTTGAGAATCAAGAGCAAAGAGCCCAAAAGGATGATTTAAAATGTTGTGAGTTTGGCCAGAAAGGAAGCTCCAGGAAAGCTGTGGACTGTGAAGACAGAGCTGAGAGGATCTCCATTGCTGAGAAGGAATTGGAGAGTAGAAAAGATGTCCTGAGGGCATCACAGGAGGTGGTAGGTTCTTGCCCTTTGCAACCCAAGAATGGCAAGGGTGAGGGACTTTGCTTTGAGGAGAAAGCTGCAGAGCCCCATGTTCCAGAATGGAGGCAGCGGCCACACCGGGTTCCATAATGGAGGCAGTGGCCACATCACATTGCAGAATGGCACCCGCATAGAGAATTTGTTTCTCAGAATCAGGGTCAGAGTGCTCAGCGATCCAGGCACTCGACCCGTACAGCCAAGAGAGAGGAAACCCTGGCTACTGCTCCAGCTGGCAGCAGCCCTTGGCATCATCCACGTGGCTTATAGGTGATTATAGGTGCATGCAGAATGCAGGAGTTCTGAGGTTCAGAAGGCTTCCACCCAGATTTCAGAAGAAGGCCTGGGAGGCCAGGCAGTGTGCCCCCGAGAGGGCAGTGTGTGAAGCTGTGAGTGAGAAGCCTACTCAGTGGAAACCTCAAAAGTTTGAAAAAGCCAGGAACGTGGATGGTCTAAGAAAAGCTGCAAAAAGGGAGCAAAGCAGGCCGAAGAGAGAAGCCATAAGAGCTACCAGCAGAAGTGCCATAGGGGTGGAGCCACATAAGGCCTTTGGAGCTCACAACTCATTGCAGATTGCTTCAGATGGTCCACATGGGACTGCAGGACTTAATGTCTGCCCTGCTGGCTTCTGGACTTGTGTTGGTCCCAATGCTTGGTATCCTGTTGTGTGTACCTTTTGGAATGGTAATGTTTATCTTGTGCCTTTGAATGTTGGATATATTTAACTTTTCTTTTGTACAGGGGCTCACAGCTAAGAGTTTGCCTTGGATCTTGGAGGAGACTTGGGACTTGGACTTTTCAGTAATACTGAAACTGTTGGGACTTTGGCAACTATTAGAGATGGACTAAAATGTCTTTTGTACAAAGGGATGTGCATGAGACTTTGGGGGTCCAGGGGTGGAATGTTATGGTTGGTGTCTAGTTGTCCCCCCAAAGCCTCATGCAGTCATGGGGTGAGGACTTCTAGAGTTTGTGTTAACTCATGATCCACTGGGATTATGTGTGATCCAAGGCTGGGATTATGGGTCTTAGTACTGCTGGGATTACCCATAGGTGGGTAAGTACTGGGAAGTGCCCATAGGTGTGAGTACTTCCCCTACTCTGGGGCAGGTAATTTGCATTACAATGTAAGGTGGGAAGAGAAGCTAGCTGCTTGAGCTGCTGCTACCCCTCCCTTGCTCTCTTTTGCTCTTTGCCACCACCATGAAAGGTTGGTCTCTGCTACGTGCTGCTCTGCGTTGGACCCAGCTGAGTATGGACTGAAACCTTCAGTAACTGTGAGCTAAATAAACCTTTCCTTCCTTCATTTTGAGTGTCGGGTATTTGTCCCAGCAATGAGAGAAGAGTAACTAAGACACCACCAAAGTGTTTATTTGTTGTTATAATCAGGGTCACAAGGGAAAAAATTAAATGGAGGACACTAATTTATAGGATTATTTTATAATATTCACACAAAGAGTTAAATACAGAATAGTGTAGGAGATCTATCCACCCCTTAGAGACCCAAAGAATCCAGCTGAAGATCTAGATTCATGGCAATGTCCTGCATGAGTCCAGCTGAAGAGCGAAAGCCCATAATGATGCCTCCTGTGAATCTGTCTGGGGATCTAAAGCTCATGAAAATGCCTCATGCAACTCTATATCAAGGATCTGTACTGGGAAGACCCAAAGGTCAGCGGTACAAGCTAGCAAGTCTGCACCAGTAGGGTGAAGAATCTGTGCCAGCAGGCTGAGGGATCTGCCTGAAACCAGGAACTGAATGATGCTCAATGTAAGGAACAGTGCTCCCCACAAAAGAACTGCAGCCAACCTCAGTGGCAGGCTCTTCCAATGATGGAGAGAGCTGAGCTCATGTCAGGAAAACTAGTGTCCCTGGCTTCTCTCAGAGGACCAACAGTGCAACATCTTCCCCTCTGATTCTCCTTTTATGCTGTTGGAAACAATCCTGAGGTGGGCCCTCCACACCCAGAACTACACTGATTCCACTCAGATGGGTGTTACAAGTTGACCATTTGTTAACCCACTACACCTGTTTTCTGAGGTGACCCTCTACCTCCTGCTCCCAACTGTCTGCCCTGTGGTTCAATCTCCTTGCTGTACAATCTCAGCAGTTCCTCCTTCCAGCCTAATAGCTTTGCCATCAGCCAATTTATTACAATTTTCCATTGAAAGCTCTACTCCATAGAACTAGTGTCTTCACTCTTGTGAAAGTAAGAATGCATTAACATGAAATTTTTTTTATTTTCACATACTAGTGAGATACGTAATGCATCTCCTCTCAGATAACCATAGTGTATTTGGTTGCCAGCTTCCTGGACTTCAGTTTTTTCGCTCAGTAAAGTGGCCAGCCCAAGAAGATTTGGGGGAAAGCAGAGTATTGCTAGGCTTTTCATCAGACCGTACTTACTTTGTTGGTCTAGACTACCAGTCTTTAAAGTTAAGTAATATTGAAATCTGGAACACTTGGACTATTGTGCATGTTGCTCTACTTACTAATAGAGAAGAAAAGGGCATTAAATGCACCTCTACACTCATAAAGAGCAATTAGGAAGCCAAAAGGATGTAGGCATCTATAAAGGTAAAAATTATATTGATTTTCTTTCATAGACATCTACCTTCAGGGTTAGAAGAACTTTACATTATCCATTTCATAACATTTGCTTGGAAAACAATTTGACTCTTAAATTTCTTAACCAAGTGCTCACTTGTTTATCTAGGAACACTTCCAGTGATAGGAAATTTAAAATATCCTTAAGCAACATATTTTTGCTTCTGAAGAGAAAATTATGAGAAAAATGATAGCAACCGTACAGAAACCTCACATGTGATTTTCACTTTTCTATAAATTTGGTAATATGATGAAAAAACCCAGAAAGCTAATATCTTCCAATACATTTAGAATAACAATAGAACCACAACGTTCCCCTAAGGTGGTATGGTGTAAAAAGCAAAGACTTACCGTTAATGAAATGGTATATTTATTGTACTGTGCTATTTGAAAGTACGACTATCAATTGTTTTGGCTTATATATGATAAAAAAAAAAAGCATTGCAAAAGTGCTTGGATTAAGGATCCTAAAAACTAGTTTCAAGCTATGACCAATAGGATTCCAGGGAAAATGTGACTTTAACAATAATTTGAAGTGTTCACAGCTGGGAGCTGTGCAAGCATCTCAGAAGGAAGGATGCTGGAAGTCCATATGCCCCATTTCTATGATTTCACCCTGGGGACAAGATTTAAGAATTTGATCTTCTGGGACAGGTAGCATTCCAGAGCGAGTACGTCACGTTTCCACATTACCAGGTTTTGGAGGGGATGGGGCTGACCCATATGTCTGCCTTCTTCTCAACCCACACTCATGTTCTGAGTTATGTCTGCCAATTTCACACTACCAAGTTTCTAGCCAGCCCCTTAATGTAAGGAAAACATGAACACTTATTTGGTTCTTAAAAATTATTGAGCATTAGAGCAGTACACAAGACAGGTATGGTGGTGCACACCTGTAATCCCAGAACTCAGGAGGCTGAGGCCTGAAGACCACTGTGAATTTGAGATTAACCTGGGCTACACGATGAGTTCAAGCCTGACCTGAACTACACAGCAAGACCATGTCTGAAAAATAAAAATATCAATATTCAAAATTAGTTGCCTTGAAGGAAAGGGAGAGAAGGCTAACAGTGACAAAAACAATCAAAATGTGTTCAGCACATGTACCAGAACACCAGAATGACTCTTACTATTGTCTTACTAATATATACCAATTTTTAAAAAAAAGTTTGTTTAGGATATTCTCTGTACTCTGTATGAATTTCAGAGTGTAGAACTGATGTGTATATTTTTATAAACATTTTTGTGTTTTATGCAGGCTTGTTGGTGATGGAATTTTCCATTGTCTCTGATTAAAAATATGACGAACTTCTGGGACTTTCCTATAAATTTGGTGATATGATTTAAAAACCCAGAAAGCTAACATCTTCAGATACATTTAGAATAACAATAGAACCATAACGTTCCCCTAAGGTGGTATGGTGAGCTTTTTAAAGCTTTCAAGGATACCAAGAGCCCACCGCAGCCCATGTGCCATAGGCTTGCCATGGCACTTTAAGAAAAAAATCTAGGGGCTGGGGAGGTAGCTGAGTAGAATAGGTGCTTGCCTGGCAAGCACAGGGTCGTGAGTTCAATCCCTGGTTCAAAAAAAAAAAGAAAGAAAATAAAGAAATCTAACAAAAGTTGAAATAATCTATTGTAGACAGTAGATATCAATATGTATACATATATAAATACATTTTTAAAATACTCTGATATCTAAAGACATACATGTTTCTAGATGTGAAGTATTATTATCCAAAAGATGTCATTTCTCTCAAATGTGTCCATGAATTCAATTCAAAATATTAAGGAAAGAGCTATAAGAATTATTGCAATAAGATGTTTCTGAAAAGCATACTGCTTTAGAAGGGGGAAACAGCCGAAGTGTTGAAACAAAATAAACCACAAACATGTGTTCCTATCCAATATCAAGACTCAGTCTATAACTGTCTCTTTAAGTCTGGGTAACAGCAGCATAAGAGGCTAGAATGCCACTAGTTGAAGACCACTGAAGCCATGCAAATAGATTTGACACAATCAGCCACACTGTGAAGAATAAAATTAAATCCTACCCCAAATAACACCCCAAAATAAATTCTGTATTCACTTAGCCACTTCCCAATATATTGCTATCATAGATAATAGTGATTTTTACTCAAATCTTTGTCTTTTGCAGTACCAGAAATGTTGTTTGTTTGTTTGTTTATGTATTGAGTACAGGGTCTACAGGGTCTCACTACATAGACCAGACTTGCAGTGGTTATCCTGTTTTCAGCCTCCCACGTGCTGGGATTATAGGCACACGCTACCACGCGCAGTCTCAGTCCCTGTCTCAGTGCACCCCGGGGGCAGGACCGGCGTGGCAAGCCGGGGATCAAACCCCAGTCCCTGTGCTCTGCCTAAGCAGGCCCTTTAGTCCACTGTGTTTGAAGTGTACATATCTCTATAGAATTTGTCAACACTGAATATAGTAACGTTAATGTATCTGATTTGTTAGGAGAAAATTGTTTTATATTTGATCTTTTTTTAAATTTCTAATGCAGGCAATTCACAGTAGCCATGTAAATATTAATTGTTTTTCTTTTCTACTGTTTGTGTTTCTTATTGAAGTCCTTTTAGGTTTTATTTTTCTTACTGGCTTGTATTAATTTTTAATGTTAAGGACTTTATACATAAGATTTTTTTGTAAAGACTATTCTCAGTAGTTAATTTCCCCTCAAAATTATTTGTGAACTTATACTTAGATGATCTTCTATTACTCTTACAGCTAAACAGGTGTGGGTTTTTCAATAGAACTTTATATCCTGGCTTTGTCCTGAAATTCAACACTGTAGGAGTTCTATCTCCAGAATTTTCTGCCTGACAAGGACCTTTCTTATGTTATGGCAAAATGATTCTAGCAGTCAAAATCTACAGTATGTTGAGCACTTGTCATGAGAGAGAAAGAAACAAGACTGACTCTCCCTCAAAGATTCTTATTGAGTTACCTAAGAGCAAATGCTGACTGCTACGTAAATCCCTGTGCTTATAGACACAGTGCCTTCCCACACCTGTGGGAGGGGAGGTGCTACAGTTTGTGTCTAGGTGTCCCCTCAGAGGCTCATATAGTCACTGAGGTGGGCTTCTAGAATTTTTTCTCATAACTTTATTTTATTTTGAAGAGTAAAAACAAAGATCAGAAACAAAAACAGAAAGAGGGTAACATACAATAATATATATGTTACAGATTTTCAAAACAAGAATAGCTGATTAACAATAGTTGATATATTATCTATTTCTATCGTCCAACCTGTTGCTCAAATTAACAGATATAGTTTTGTAAGATTGGACATATGATTGAATATTACTGCTTGCTTTCAAGAAATCTTAAATTTTTGTTCTTATCTCTCTTTGTTGTTGTTGTTCTTTTACCTCATTTCAGAAATTTATTTTAAAGAGAGTATAGCAGTAATTGATATGACATTTAGAAGACCAAGATGGCAGATATTCAAGCATGGTTTTTGTATTACATGATGCTGTCCTTGATGTATTTGCTCAGATCACAGATAGAGTTTGTCACTAATTGATGGTCCAATGTGGGGATTATGGCAGGGAGAGGCTGGCTAGCTGCCCTCCTGTTTTGCTCTTTGCTGTTTTGCTCCGCCCTGAATAGCTGCCCTCTGCCATGTGCCGCTCTGCCTTGGAGCCAGCCGAGTATGGACTGAAACTTCCACAAACTGTGAGCTAAATAAAGCTTTCCTTCCTTCATTTTGGCTGTTGGGTATTTTGTCCCAGCAATGAGGAAAAAGTAACTGAGACAGAAGATGAGAATGTTTGCTGAACACATTCAACATAAGGAGACAGAGAAATATCAGTTCCCCTAAGCATGTGATATTAGGCAGATAGAAAATAACAGGTATGCACTTCAGGACTTAATTATTAAGTATTACATTTTCCCTAATACAATTTCGCTCACAGAGTTTCCTTTATTTCACATCTTCACTAATATTTAGTGTTCTCTATCTAATTCTAAGCATTCTAATAGGCAGTATTATAAATTCACTATACATTTCCTAGATAAATAAAATATGGAACACCTTTGTGAAAAACAAAACATAGAACTTGCTCCTAACCACTTGGCAGGAAAAACATTACATGCTGAGGAAACAACGACACAACACAAATTATTTAACCACAAAAAAACCTCTTATTTTTTGGAGAAGTTGAATCGCAGTGAAAGTTCCTAAAGGAAAATGTTAGATGTGTCATAAAATACACTTCCATCAGTATATGTTTTTGACTAAAATGAAAAGTTACACATAAAACACTTTCTTCCTTCTTGTCAATGTATAAAATAATTAACTTGAAATTCTAATAAATCTATTATTCTACTTAGTGCTTAAAAGCTATCTATAATTTTGGTGTTCTCAGGATCCTGTAGATATTTCCAAAGTGTTTATCCAAAACTTTCATCCAAAGACTATCTATTTTATTATTCATTTATTTATTTATTCATTTATTTATTTTTTGTGGAACTGGGGATTGAACTCAGAACCTTGTGCTTGCCAGGGAAGTGCTTATTCTACTGAGTTAGCTCCCCAGCCTTCTAATGACTATTTATAGATAATATATAATATACCTCAGCTGATTTATTTACAATTAATGTTGATTAGAAGTTGTGATTTATTATTACATATCTTTGATGTAAAATAAGTGTGTGAACAATTTTGAAAGTTTGATTCTTCTACACAGACAACAAACACACTGAGAAAGAAATTACAGAAACAATACCTTTTACAATAGCACCGAGGAAAATGAAATACCTTGAAATTAATCTAACTAAAGAAGTCAAAGATCTTTTCAAGGAAAATTACAATGCTCTTAAAAGAGAGATCATACAGGATTTCAGAAAGTGGAAAGATATTCCATGCTCCTGGAAAGGAAGAACCAACATTGTGAAGATGGCCATACTCCCAAAATTGCTGTACAGATTTAATGCAATCCCTATCCAACTAACACCAACATACCTCACAGAGCTAGAGAAATCATTCCTAAAATTTATTTGTAATCAGAAAAGACCTAGAATAGCAAAGGTAATCCTGGACAATAAAAACAAGGCAGGAGGCATTATAATTCCTGACTTGAAATTATACTACAATCCTACTGTGATAAAATCAGCATGGTACTGGCAACAAAATACAACTGAGGATCAATGGAATAGATTAGAAGATGCTGAAGACCCTACAAACACACTTAGCCACCTTATCTTTGACAAAGGGGCCAAACATACTCACTGGAAGAAAGATAGCCTCTTTGACAAAAGGTGCTGGAAAAACTGGCTCTCTACATGCTGAAAACTAAAACTTGACCCAGGTCTATCACCATGCACTAAGCTAAAGTCAAAATGGATTAAAGATGTAAACATTAAAACAGAGAAACTAAAGTCAAAATGGATTAAAATGGATTAAAGATGTAAACATTAAAACAGAGAAACTAAATATCCTGGAAGAGAAAGGAGGAGGAACTCTTGAAGACATAGGGGTAGGCAAAGAGTTCATGAACAAAAATCAAATCGCACGGGAAACAGTTGAAAGAATTAACAACTGGGACCTGCTCTTACTGACAAATTTTTTCA
>NW_004524597.1:20572923-20586570 GCF_000260255.1 Octodon degus | reverse complement strand
GTGTTTGTTTATAGGATATCAAGTCCGCATCTTGTATTGCAATTAACCACTAGGAAGAATGTATGCAATGTGTTAATTATTGAAACTGTCCTACCAATTTGGTTTGAAATGGTCTCATGGCTATTTGTTTCTCAATAAAATTGGGAGAAAAAAAATAAATGAAATAAAATAACAGCAAGATATTTAGGGAAAGATCGGTGGAGACTGGGTCAAATGCTCAAACAAAATGCTACCTATTCACCCCTCACTTTCTTTTCTTCCTCTTCCTCTCCTGTCCTCTTTCCCCCATTTATGCTTGCACATGCATGTGAACACACACACGCCTGTACCACTAAAGCATGTGAACATGTGTGTACAGTACATGCATGCACAAACACCATAAAGACAACTAGTAGCACTACTCACTGACCTGTCTCTGGTCATCAGGCGCTGGCTAGCCCCTCCGCATCACGTCCCACGCAGGGAGGTCTCCACAGTGCAGCTTCCTGGCCAGGTGTGCCGATTCTGTCTATGTTGTCCTGACGTGACAGTGGGAGGCGCTGTTCATCCTGCACAGTACATCTAGAGAAGCAGACTTCTATGGACAACGTAGAACCAGATCCTGCCAAATAAAACAAAATCTACTGAAAGTTCCAATCGCACACCACAAGCCATGCTGGCCCCGCCCCCAGGACGTGCTGTTCCAGCGATTGAGACTGGGCGTGGTGGCGCGCGCCTGTAATCCCAGCGCTTGGGAGTCTGAAAACAGGAGGATCACTATGAGTCTGATCCACATAGTGAGACCTTGTAGACCCTGTACTAAATACATTAAAAACAAAACAAAAACTCCAATCACATAACTAGTAATGGTAGGAGAGGTAACTCCAGGAGAGATAAGTTAAATTTCAAACTTGTTTCAAGTCACCAAAACATACATGAAATTCACTCACAGTAAGGATGTTTTCAAAATGTCTAACTCATTTAAAAAAAAAAAGAAGAAAGAAAGAAAACTTGCATAAAATCTAAATTGTAAAAACATATCAAACTAGCACATATATTTATTAGTAAATATGTGTTTCAAAAATTCAGTCTGGTAACAACATTTACTTATCAAGTAAAAGTGGTAAAATTTGATAAAATGCTTTTGTGGGAACATTTTTCCTTTACTTTTTTAAAGTTTGAGGGGTTTTTTTTATTGTATTTTTTAGTAAGGGTCCACAGGACCTCCATACGTAGATTGGACTCCTAGTGATCCACCTGTGTTCAGCCTCCCAAAGAGCTGGGATTACAGGTGTGCGCCACCAAGCCCAGTCTCAGCCATAGTCTCAGCGTGCCCTGAGGGCGGGACCAGCATGGCAGGCCCAGGATCAAACCCAGGCCTCTGTGTCTGCCTAAGCAGGTGCTTTAATCCACTGAGCTATTTGGCCTGCCCTCAAGTTTGAATTTATTAAAAAGTAAAACAATAATAGACATATGTAGCATCTCTGCAGAACAGTTGGAAAACCACTGATTTAATTGTTTAAGATACTTTCAGGTTAGGACCACTAGAATGAAGGACACTTAATACTGAAACAGCTACTGTCATGCAGACCGAGCCCAGAGATTCCCAACTCAAACAACAAAACTGTGGGCAGAAAGGAGGATAAAAGGGAAATATTTCTCGGAAATACAAGAAGAGGAGAAAGGTTCTGGTTGGGAGGGGACCCATAAGAAGGGTGCCAAGTTACTTCGTTGTCTTGCTCTTTGTCTTTTATACATCATTGTAAGCAGCTCTGGGAATTTTTTGAGTTGCCGGATGGTTGCCTTTCACAAGTGGCCCTATGAGTTTACAACAACCAAATGGAGTTTAGGATTTGTAATGCAGAGTGTAAAGAAAATCAGTTACTCCGTTGGCAGCATTCATAAGGAAATCTGTTACTGAGCCTTTGTAAATACCCTCAGATTCTGTAAATGGGAAGCAATTGCTTCCTACTTTAATTTGGCATACTCTGCCTAAAAAGTTTTCTTTCCTGGGAGTTAGTATTATCAACTCTTTATCTTTTATTTCTCATATTTGCTTTTTTACATTTCTAAACTGTCCATACAGCTTGAACTATCTCTCAGTGCAGTGCCTGTGCTATTTTGTTGGCAACCACTTAACTCTGTCTTGGGTCCTGTTTCCAATTTAGCTAGTTAGCTTATGTGAGGTAGCTGGCAGATGGTAATGGAGTGAAGAGGGGTGATTTCAGGCATTGTGGCTTCAGCACTGATCTGTATAACGGTTATTCTTGGGGGTGTCATAT
Source organism: Octodon degus (assembly GCF_000260255.1). Lineage (NCBI taxonomy): Eukaryota > Metazoa > Chordata > Mammalia > Rodentia > Octodontidae > Octodon > Octodon degus. The sequence goes on along the minus strand of NW_004524597.1, from coordinate 20,584,309 downwards.
GTAGGGCGTGCAGAATCCTGTCTACAATGAGCCTTCTCATCCTGTGTTCAGGTATCCACCTCATAATATTTGTTTGGTCATCTCTAGTTTTATTTTATTATAGTCTTTTTTTTTTTTAACTGGGAATTGAATTCAGGGCCTTGTGTTTACCAGGCATGTGCTGTGCCGCTGAGTTACATCCCCAGCCCTTTTGTTTTATTTCGAAATAATGTTTATAGCCACTGTAAAAAATGTTTTCAATGCCAAGAAAAATACTTTTAAAACAATTAATTATATTAGATGAATCTTCTATAATGGTATTGTAGTTGAGGAAAAGAAAAATATTTGGAGTTGGAAAAAAATTTATTTGGTAACATAAGCAACACGTTAGCAGGATTTTTAAAAATCAATAAAGTGACTTGTGCAAAGATGTTCTGGGAATTTCTTTGTAAGTTGTTGGTGTTAAAGGTTAGAAAAGTATTAAGTTGAATCTTGTATTGGGAGCCCCAGGCCTTACTCTCTGATAGAATAACAATTGAACAATGATATAGGAACCAAAATACTTTTAAGAGGGGTCTAGAAGCCAGATGAGAATGCTCTAGTTGAGCCAAAAAGCAAGAAGAGCTGCCTTGAGGCAGGTAAGAACCTTCCAGTTTCTGAGTCAGCCTGCAGCAGGTGGCAGAAGCAGCACCTGGAGAGAGCAGTGCAGCCCACGGTTTTTTCCTGGAGGGAAGAAGAGAGCAGAGCATGCACTCTCTCTGCAGAGAAAAATAGCAAAATAATAGTAACGGGAGATTTTGATACCCCACTTTTAATAATGAATAAACGACTAGGTAGAACATGAACGAAGAAACAGAGGACTTGAATAATCTTGTAGATCAAGGGGACCTACACAAGATGTTCCCCCTGCTACAGCTGAAAATACGTTCTTTATGCCAGGGCATGGTGGTGCTACTTCTAATCTCAGAACTGGGGAATCTGGGACAAGAGGATCACAAATTCAAACCCAGCCTGGGCAACTTACATACAGATTTAGCATAAACTTGTCTCAAAATAAAAATATTTTAAAGGTTAGGAAAGTAGATAGCTCAATGGGAAGGCTCTGGAAGCAGTCTCTAGTACCAGTAGAGGAAAAGGAAATAGAAAAGAGAAGAGAAAAGCTTCACTTCAAGTGAATATAGAATCCTAGGACAGATCATGTGTTAGGTTATAGAGCAACTATTAACAATTTTAAGAAGATTGAAACATACTGTAACAATATATTATCTAATTTCCCCTTTGATTTTTCCTTGACCCTTTGATTGTTGAAAATGTGATTCGTTTTCACACATTTTGAATTTTCTAGTTTCCCTTCTGTTATTGATTTTTTCCCCCATTGTGTTTGGAGAAAATACTCAGCATGATTTCAATCTTCTTAAATTTGCTCATCCACATAGCAAACTTAAGAGCTTGCTTTTGTGACCTGAAATGATCTATGACTTGCCTTGTGACGAAGGTATGAATACAGCTAAAACTAGATTTGAATCAGGAATATTGGATTTGCTTAGAAAAGAATAGATGAAATCACTGATATGCTCAGACAAACCTTCTATGCTACTGGTATAGGTGAAAAGGGCCCTTCTAATTCCTTTCTTTACAACGTATCATATATTCGGGGTATCCGTAGCCTCCTTCTGTGAGCTAGCTTGAGGCCAATAACAGAATTTCTGAATAGCAAAAACATTTCTGTTTTGCTCCGAAGTACTTAGCGTGAAATATATATTATGTAAGGTGAGATAAACACATAAATACATCATTTCAAATATAGGAAGAATTATTCAAAAATAGGGAATGTAGACTAGACTATTGGTTAGTATAAAATAGCACCAATATACAAGCAATAGCAAGTAGATATATTGTACCGATATAAAGTTCTGGTACTACCTCTTCAAGAACTGGAGGAGTCATTAAAGCTTACCCCAAAGGAATACTTTATCAATTTTATGATTCTGAGGAGCTGGTGTAAATCTAGAGTTTTAGGGTAAAAAGCAATTAATTTAATCAAATTAATGTCTGCATAAATAACTGAAGATTGACTCAACTGCCCCTAGTTCATGATGATCAAAATCCCTCCTGAGCCAAGAAAAAGGGAAGGCTTAAGGGTTGAAGCAGCATTCTGGGAATAAACCTCTTGTTCTCGGTATCTTTCTGCTCTGTCATGTGTTACCTTCCCAGCATTGGGAAAGGGCCAGCCTTAATGATGGCTCTGCTTCTTGAGGTGGTAACTGAAAATCTCAGGCTTGTATGATCTGTATGATAGAAAATTGAAGGCCAGAATAATTACTGCTTACTCACATGTCAATCCTTGAAGCACAGTATGTCTGCTCACATGAAAAAGGCAGAAAAGTATATGAATAATGCAAGATTAAATATGTACTCCTTAATTCAGAAAGGGAATTAGATCAAACTCTTCTCCAAATATCCAAATTTTGATATTTCCTATTAAAAAGAGGCGTTTTGAAATATTACCAGAAGTGTGAAATTTTAAAGCATTTTTCTTTTGGAAGTAGGGAAAAGTGGATAATGTTTTATGTATTATTTCTCTTTCATGATGGCCTTCCCCAGTGGCTGGCTACTTCACAGTTATTCCTCATCTGAATATTTTCCAAAATATTTACATAGTGCAGCATATATGTAGAGTTCATACTCCTGCCACCAGCAAAGTTGCAAGTCATAGTTAGTTAAGACCATGACTTCTGTGTAAAACTTCATGTCATTTGCAAATAATGATAATTTTCTTTCTTCCTTTCTATACATATCTCTTACATATTTCTTAAATAAATATATACATATTTCTTTCTCTTAACTGATTGCACTAGCTAATGTGTCAAGTACTATACTGAGCAGGAATGGCGTTAATGGACATCTTTTGTTTTGCTCCTATTACACAGAATGCTTTTGGCTAGAAGACACAAAAAGCTTTACCAAAAGACTTCTAAAATTAAAATCCAAATTTATTAATGTGGCGGAATATGCAGTCAACACACAAGAAAGCTTTTCTCTTCTCTTTTCTATTTTCTTGGTGTATTGATATTGTATACCAATAGTGAACTCACTGAGGAAGAAAGTAAGAAAATAAAATGCTCAATAGCGTCAAGAAAAATGAAAAATACTTAAGAATTAGCCTAACCAAAGAAGTAAAAGATCTCTACAACAAATATAATGTCCAGTAGCATTCTAAAAAAAGATAATGAAGAGAATATCCCAGAAAATGGGAAGTATTCCCTGTTGGTTCCACAGGCAGAACCAATCTTGGCCACACGGACATACTTCCCAAACTGATGTACTGACTAGATGCACTTGCAATCCACATACCATTACATTTCTCACAAAATTAGAAAAACTGATCCTAATATTCACATGGAACCAGAATAGCAAGAGCAATCCTGTTTAACAAGAAGAAAAAAAATCAGGAGGGATCATAATCTTGAATTTCAAGTTCTATTACAAAGCTATAGAGATTAAAAACAGAATGGTTTAAAAAAAAGCAGGTACTGATATGAAAACAGACATATGGATCAATGGAACAGAACAGAGGACACAGGAAAATGCCAGGAATATTCAGCCACCTCATCTTTGACAAAGGAGCCCAAATTATTTATTGGAAGAAAAATGGTCTTTTAATCAATGGTCCTGGGAAAACTAGCTTTCTACAGGCAAAGATTGAATCTAGACCCCTACTCACACCATGTACTAAATTAAAATTAAAATTAAAATGGATCAAAGGCCCAAATAAGATCCAGAAGGATTTAGCTTGCTGGAAGACCAAATAGGTAGAACTCTTGAAGACACAAATGTGTGCAAGGACTTTGTTAGCTAAACTCCAAACACACAATACAATACAAGAGTCAACAAATGGGACTATGCCACACTGGAAAGCTTTTGCACAGCAAAAGATACAACCAACACAGTGAAGAGACAACACACACAACAGAAAAAAGAAATGTGCCCGCTGCATCTCAGACGGAAGACAAACATCAAGAATACACAAAGAACTCAAAATAGTTGCATCCCCAAAATAAAAAACCCAACCCAAAGCCAAGCAACTGACCAGAAAAGATAGTTCTCAAAAGAAGCCCACATGGCCATTAAATTCATGAACAATGTTCAATCTCTCTGGCCATTAGAGAACTGCAATTTAAAAAAGCACTGAGAGTCCATCTTCAGAAAGAATAGTTATCATCAAGAAATCAAATAGGAGCAAATGCTGGCAAGGCTGCAGGGTAAAAGAAGCTCTTCTATATTTTTGGTGGCAATGTAGACTAATACAACTACTCTGGAAATCAGTGTAGAGATGCCTCAAAAAACTAAAAACAGAAATTTCATTTGACCCCGGTGTTTCTCTACTGCGTATCTTCCCCCCTACACACAAAAAAGATTTTAAAAAATCATATTATAATGACATACACATACTAATGCTTATAGCACCATAATTCATAATATATAAATCTTAGAAGCAGCTTATATATCCTGCAATAGGTGAATCAACAAAGAAAATGTCTTTACATATTTACATGCAACTTACAGCCAGCTATGAAGAAGAGGAAATGTTAGCCATTTGTAGAAAACCAGATGCACCTTGAACACATAATGTTAAGGAAATTAGTCAGACATGTGAGCTTAAATACCATAAGATTTCTCTCATGTGAGAAATCCAAAGCATAAATAAAGAGCAAAGTGAAAGAGGGAAAGAGAGAGGGAGCTAGATCCACTGCAAATAGGAAGAGGTAGGGCCGGTCAGATAGCTCAGCAGACTAAAGTGCCTGCTTAGGCAGACGCAGGGACTGGGGTTTGATCCCTGGTGTGCCCTGCCAGCCCCACCCCTGGGGTGCACTGTCACAGTGGTTGAGACTGGGCATGTGGCGTGCCTGTAATCCCAGCACTTGGGAGGCTGAAAACAGGAGGATCAGTACAAGTCCGACCTATGTGTGAGACCCTGTAGACCCTATAATAAGTACATTTTTAAAAAAAGAAAAAAACTGGGAAGGGGCCTGAAAGACAGGGCGAGGGGAACAAGATGTATAAAAGATTTAAGATCTGTCATGTACACGTACCGAGTTCCCCCAGTGAAGCTGTCATTATATATCACAAAGGTATATTAATAAATTTTAAAAGAACATTACTACAACTTTTCCTCAAGTGGGGGGAGGGGGTGGTACCATAGCCACTTGACTGAGGAATCATTCTGTCCTCAGACTGCACCCAGTTTCCTGTACCAGACCACATCATAATGGCTGTGATCGTAACAGGCACCTGGAATGACTTTGATCATTGAAATCAAATTCGATGGGAAATAATTTCAAATATCATATACTGATCTGCTGCTACCATATGTTACAAGGGAAAGTATCTTTATAGATTATTTTAAAAGACTCAATCAGTGCCTTCTTTTAGAAAGTAGAAAAATTAATTTTCAAGAATTATTTTATTAGTTCTTCCTGCAATATACATGTCTTGTCATTCTCTTACAGTTTCAGCAAAATCAACATATAAAGCTTTGTAAAAACCATTACAGTTGCATTGAAGAACAATTTGTTTCCATTTGTATCTGTTATGGTTTGTGTCTAGGTGTCCCCCACCCCCACCCCTAGAGCCTCATGCAGTCTTGGGGCAGCCTCTGGAGTTTGTGATTGATTATTGTGGGTGTGAATGCTGCACCCGCTCTGGGGCAGGTGATTTGCATTACAATGTAAGGAGGGAAGAGAAGCTAGCTGCTTGAGCTGCTGCTACTCCTCCCTTTTGCTCTTGCTTTTTGCCACCACCATGAAAGGTTGCTCTCTGCTATGTGCTGTTGTGCCGTGGACCCAGCTGAGTATAGACTGCAACCTCCAGTGACTGTGAGCTAAATAAACTTTTCCTTCCTTCATTTTGGGTGTTGGGTATTTGTCACAGCAACAAGAGAAGAGTAACTAAGACAGTGTCTTTCTGGTTTCATGTTCAGTTGCTCCTCAATGTTTACAGGGCACTGGTTCTCGGACTCTCCGGAGATATCAAAATCCATAGATGCTCCATTCTGTTATATGAAAAAGGAGTAGTGTTTAGCCCTCTGCAGGAATTCTCCTGTATGCCTTAAATCCTCCCTAGATCATCTGTGATACTACATTGCAAATGCTGTGTAAATAGTACTGATTAGAGAATAATGTCAGGAAAATGCTCTGCACATTTTCAGTAAGAGATACAATTTATTTTTCAAATATATTTGATTTGTGGTTCATTCAATCTAGGGACATAAAGCCCACAGATAGGAAGCGCCCAATATACATTACTTTCTAACCCCATTATTTAAATACAGGTTAACCTCAATATAACAGTTATTGCTTTAAAATATAATGTGATGTTATATATTCCATTGTGCATTTGTGGGAAAATGAATAAGCATATATTTTACAGTCAATAAAATCTTTCTCCATAATGAAATATATAAATATGCAAGTTTAATGAGGAGGCAATTTATAAACTTTACCTGTGTTGAATACAACTTGGAGAATTTTATTTCTTTCCTAAAAATCATAACCCCATTGGAAATAAGAAAGGGCAAGTAAATGTAAAGCAATAAGCATATGTTTACAACAGCAAGGATATCATTTCAATGATGTAGAGTCTGAAAAATGTAAATAATAAGAATTATAAGTCCCTCTTCTTCAGCCTTGATTCAAGAAAACCAGGCTACATTGTGGACTAAGCAACGTGTCTGAGTAGCCAGCCCCACATAACCGAAGATGTTTATTTTCAAGTGGATTGCTGTAGTTTTCCTTCTCAGTGTGATAAGTTACAAGACACAGAAGAATCACTACCTTTTTCAATCATCTGATGATTAGACTATGGAGCACATGACACAATAGAATTTCTTGTTTGCTAGCATAGAAGCAACTCTTTTAATAGCTAAATTGTTTCTTTGCCCCTAGAGTTAAGATAGTGAGGAGTATACTGCTGGATGATGGGAGTGATTTGCTGGTTCAGTGTACTTCTTCCCCTCATAGGAGATAAGGTCATTTCTGGAATGAACCTTTTGTTACTCCTTCCAAATCATCCGCACCTTGTTTTTTATCCCCATTAACTATAAAATTCATACTAATAGGTTGACGAGGAGTCACAACACAGGAATGGTAGAGTTGAATGACAGAGGAAGTGCACAGGTCCAGTTCACCATTTTCCTTACTATTTCCTGTTTGTCTTAGTGACTTAAGACAATAATAATAATAATGAAGAAAAATATGATACCTGACATTTTATGGGTAATGACATTTCCATAATGACAAAATGTGCTGTATTACTTACAATGTCCTGAAAATACCTTAAGTGCATTTATCTTCATTCAAGTAGATTTTGTGCATCCAGATAGCACTGAGCAACCTATAGCCTTGAAAGCTTAATGACTATTTAGTTGTAAAACTTACAAATGGAATTCAAGAGAGAGAAACCCTAGCATTTTAATGTTGCTGTATGCATGTCTCTTCATTGTGAAAATTGTCCCCCAGCCAATGGCCAACAAACTTCCCACTCCCAACAAATGTTCACTTTCTTGCATCATTCCAAGAAGCACTGAAGAAAATATTTTTAAAATGTTTCTTTAATTTAATTCTAAAAATATTCTATGTTTTGCCTCTGAAAACAACCCTATAGTTTTAAACTATAAATAATTTCCATATTCGTAATTCAAAATTTTATCAAAGGTATGAATATATGTAAAGATACAAAAAATGAAGCAAGCAAAAAAGAAATAACCATATATTAAACGTTCCACATACTTTTTTGAAAAAGCTACTAAAAGCCATAAGTCAGCATCTAAATTAAATTTTCTCACATTAAACTCTTCTTGTTTGTTATCCTGTGGTTTAGGCTGGCTGACCCATGATGATGTATTAGAAATTTCTAAACATTTTAAAAACAAAACCATATTAAGGCCCCATCCTTAATCAATGAAATCAGACCATCTAAGGGTGTGAACCTGAGCATCAGCATTTCTAAAAATTCCATGTTACTCACATATAGCAGCCATGGTGGTTTTTAGACTACCATTGAAAAAGCTAGTGATTTTTTTCTTGCTAAGTGATTACATTTCCCTAGAGAAACCTTACCAAGAATATATAACTAAGAATCCTTTTAAATACTTTAGCAACACTACTATGTGTTTTTTATTTGGTTGTTTATTTAAATAGCAGTATATACAGGTAAATTGTACTGAGCAGTCACCGCAGCTAATCTGCTTCACTCCAGTTCAGCAAATTGAGTCTTGGGTTCAGCTATTACTTACCCAGAATTCCAAGACCAATCATTTTTGTCTCTCAAGAGCATAATAATATGGGTGAAAAGGTTTGAATTGCTTGTTAGACTAAATTGAACGATAAAAGCTCAACTAATAAATTCAATAAACATTTATTGCCTTGTCAAGGTGAATCTTGGTAATGCTTCTACTTAAAGCTATTTTTATGTCTTTTGGGAAGTAATTTTCACTGTTAGAATTCCATTAAGTTCAAATTTTGGAAGGTGTGCTCACTTCATCTCTGAGATATGAAAAGTGTTCCGAAATACAACTCTCTAGAGTATATGAGTGACTCTACTTCTCATCCTCCACTTCTACCTGTTGCCTTCCTCCTCCTCTTCCTCCTCCTCCTCCTCCTCCTCCTTTTCCTTCTTCTCCTTCTTTTTCTTCTCCTCTTTTCTCTCTCCCTCTTCCTCCTCCTTTTAATTTCTTCCTCCTTCTCACCCACTAGCAGGTTTCTCAGGTAACCTGGGTGTGAGGGGCACAGTCCAAAGTCTAAGAGATTTGAAACCCTTCTTCTAAACCTGAAAGAGCTATGGATCACTCAATGAACACACGATTTCATTTTGTGCAAGTGATGACTGAAAAATATGAGGAATATTTAAGTTAAAATTTTATTAGAATAGAGAACACATAGCTGTTAATCACCCCTCAGCGTACCCCTCTGCTTCAAACACACTTGTCCCATTATTCTTGTTACAGTTCTGAAAGTTTTCTTTTGTGTCTACAAATTGTGATAAAAACAAAACAAAAAAAAAAATAGGGTACGTGCTGCTGTCATGTGCTTTCTGAGGCAGGCTTGTGAAAACATGCCCAGGTACTATGGGCTACCTGTCCCAGATCTGACCCTGTGCAATTGATGGCTGTTTCCCCAAAGTCATGATAACCATAAAGGGTAAACATTTCAATTGATTCAGTACATCAAGGCAACACCAAAACTCAAGTAAAAACAAAACAAAAGGACTTCCAGAAAAGCTTCAGAAAGTCAAATGAACAATGGGATAAGATTGTTCAAAGTGAAGGGGAAGATTTGAACAACAGGGGCTAGGGAGATGGCTCAGTAGAATAAGCGCTTCCCCGGCAAGCGCAAGGGGCTGAATTCAATCCCTGGTTCTGCCCAAAAAAAAGATTTTAACAACAGTTCATGGCAATATGCCTTTTACTGTGATAAAAATTTTTTGTTTAAATTTGCAGTGTATTTTTTCTATTGTCTTATAGCTATTTTCATATCTAAGTGACTAGTCTCTTACTAGTATGAGTCATTTTTGGAGAAACACTCAATTAGTCACATTTAAGACTATATATACTGTCTCTGTTACTCTTCTGTCATTGCTAGGACAAATACCCGACACCCAAAATGAAGAAAGGAATGGTTTATTTAGCTCACCGTTAGTGGAGGTTTCAGTCCATACTCAGCTGGCTCCTAGGTGGAGTTGTACAAGGCCACACAGAATAGCCCTTCCTGGTGGTAGAAAAGACCAAGGGCAAAGGAAGTGGCAGCAGCTCAGGCAGCTAGCTAGCCTCTCTCCCCTTCCTACATTGTAATGCAAATTATTCCCCCAGGACCTTGGTGGAGCACTCACACCTGCAATCCCAGCATCGGACCAAGAATCAATCACAGCTGGGGAGATAGTTCAGCTGCACAGTGCCTGCCTGGCAAGCGTCAGTTCCCAGTACAAACACAAAAACAGAAAATGAAAATAACAAAATTAATGTGTAAAATAAGGCCAAAAAAACGCGAAACCTATGACACAGGGTTTTTAGGGCTAGGCAGATAGCTCCAAAGACTAAAGCGACTGCTTAGGCAGAGCACAGGAGCTGAGTCTTGATCCCTAGCATACCATGCTGGCCCCACTCCTGGGGCATGCTGAGACAGCAATTGAGACTGGGCATGGTGGTGCATGCCTGTAATCCCAGCACTTGGGAGGCTGAAAACAGAGAAGCTCTACAAGTCTGATCTACATAGTTAGACCCTATGGACCCTGTACTAAATACATAAAAATAATTTAAAATTTAAAAAAAGAATCAATCACAAACTCCAGAAGCCACCCCATGACTGCATGAGGATTTGGAGGGACCACTAGACACAAACCATAACATATGCACAGAATTTTAGCTATCAGATTTATTATACAGTCTATTTATTTTTCTCAGTCAAATCAAAGCCTTAGGATTTTAGAGCCTAGTTAAATAAATCCTACATTCATCTGCAGCTCTATATTAATTATCATATTCACCAAACAAATTTCATTACATCTCCTAAGTGCATGTCTCCATAATATGTCATATTCCAAAATATAAAAATGGAATATACTCATATATGATGGGTTCATAAATTCTATTTTCATCCTTAAACCTTAAAACTAGTATTTCTGTGAACTTGCTTTATAAATAAAATGCATTGTTTTATCAACCATACATATTTAATCATGTTTGTGACTTATTGAAGTCACAAACAGGACAAACCTGAAGGAATTAAAACCTATTTTAGGCAGACAAAGATGAAGTGTACAGAAATAGTAAGCCCATAATCCTAGTTCTACTAATCCAAGTTAGGAGTCTCTAAATGCAAACACATAGGAAAAACATAGAAATGGTGAAACACAGTAAAATCTCATTAGAGGTTCTAATCAGAGGTGATAGTATAAGAGGTCACTTGGGCAAAGTATGGAAAAAGCAATATTCAGTATTAATGCAAATGTCTCCTGAAAGCTGCAAAGTCTGTTAACAATTACATTCTGCAGTACAAATTGTGTCAAAACTTCTGTTTCTAAAATGCATCTGAAAAACAACCATCGTTAATTTCCTATCATCTTGTTTTGAAATTCAGTATCTTTTTATTCTTTTATTCTCTTTAAAGATTTTTAGCTTTGGTTACCTTAGGCAAGTTCATAATGCTTCTATTATAATCATTCTAAATCTCTTTTGTGCAACTGTAATTTGTTGTTAAAAGTATTTATAAAATCAAAGAGAACATTTTATAAAAGTAATAAATCAGCAAGATAAACTTTAGAAGTGAAGATTATTTGCTAGGCTTGAAAAATGTTAATAACTAATAAAATGTATATTCATCTATAAATAGATTTTTCCTATTTCTTAGAAGAT
>NW_004524597.1:20571316-20572823 GCF_000260255.1 Octodon degus | reverse complement strand
AAATGCAAATTAAAACAACATTGAGATATCATCTCACCCCAGAAAGAATGACTATCATAAAGAAACCACCTAACAACAAATGTTGGAGAGACTGTGGGGAAAAAGGAACCCTTCTCCACTGCTGGTGAGAATGTAGACAGGTGCAGCCATTATGGAAATCAGTGTGGAGACTCCTTAGGAAGTTGGACTGGAAATCCCATTTAAACCATTTAAACCACCTATTCCTCTACTGGGAATTTTCTTGGAAGATCTGAAAATATATCATAGTGATTTATGTGTGCCTATGTTTATAGCAGCACAATTTGTGATAGCCAAATCTTGGAAACAACCAAGATGCCCATCACCTCAGGAATGGATGAAAAAGATGTGGTATTTTTATACAATGGAATATTACTCAGTTATAAAGAATGATAAACTCCAAGCCTTTATATTGAAGTAGATGCCACTTGAAAATATATTCATAAGTGAAATAAACCAGACACACATGTGTAAATATCATATAGTTTCCCTAGTATAAGAACTCAAAAGAAGAAATACAAATAGAAAGGTATAATACAAGTAAAAGGAAAGCAAGCACTCAAGGACTAACTAATTAAGAGAGGGAAAGGAGAAGAGCTAGAAAACATGAAAGTGACAAACCATACAGTTATATGTAGAAGATGGGCAAGGCAATGATCCTGAGAATCTCCAGAAGATTTTTGAATCTAGCAGTTAATTTCAAAAATTCTCACCCTGACTAACTATATATACTGATACCTGTGACCTAAGCAACTGCCTTGAAGATGGCAATGTGTAATAGTAGTTTCATGCTTGGAGTGCCTGTCAGTCTGGTCTTCTGAATACAGGCTGCTTGTCATGACATGCCAGTTGCTGCCTGTGCTGTCTCTCAGGTAGATGATTGTTCAAAAACAAGGGGGTGGTGAATGAAGGAAGGAGACAGGAAAAAGAATACTGTGGGACTCCCCTGCTTCAAGGTTGTATATGGTTAGATTTTGGGACTTATGTGTAAACACAAGAATTATATAATTCCTTATGCCTATTTTTAAAGTATATTTTAAATTTTAAATATTTTTTCACCATATTCTTTAGGGACTTAAAGTTCAACATATCAATACGTATTGAAAAATACCTGTTCCATGTTATACCTACCATGTTTGATATTCAGACAGATAGTGAGGTTAAGGTTAACAGCCTAGGTTGTATGGTAATAACAATAAACTTCTCTTCTGGAGGGTTAACAACCTAAGTTTGCAGACCAAAATTAGAGAAAAAGGAGGGCCACAAGGAAAGCCAACATTTTGGCCCCAACCTTCCAAGGTCAGTTAAGACTCAGGACATATGAGAACTTGTACTGTAACGTCACGTAACTTGGTAGTGTGCCAAATTTTCTGATCAAGGAGATTATGGGGTCAAAGAGGAAAGTGATCGATGATGTAGAGTGTGCCTAAGGAGAGTCACATGGAGAGAAAACATTCTCTCAGGCTTTCACAGAGAGCACATTGGCCAA
>NW_004524597.1:20566847-20569181 GCF_000260255.1 Octodon degus | reverse complement strand
TATTTCTTAGAAGATATTTTTGTAATAATTTCTGAGTATTGAAACCCATAGACTATTTCAAGAGGATTTTCAAATTTCTCACTAGAAAATAGGTACTTCTTCTCCCTTTAAGCAGAAAATATGTACCATAACATCCCAGAAAAATTGTGAAATTAGCAAAAAATTCCTCAGCCAAAAGTCTACCTACAATATTCATGGGTGAAATAAAATAAATATGTATTCTTAGCATAATTTATATATGTATTGTATTTTATTTGTATGTGTACTTCTTGGCCACATTCAATATTCTAGTAGCTTTTTGAGGACACTGAGTATCTTTTCAAATACTGAAGAAAGTGTTTTACTGACATAAATTTTTTTTTGACATAAAAAAATTTTTTAAACTGTTTTTTGCATTTGACAATAGTTATATACTAGTACCCAAACCCACAAGTATCTACTCAGAAACACAAATGTATCATCAGAAAAATGGATGAGCATAATTTGCTTATTAACATACCCTAATATATGCAAATATTCCCCTACTGGCTATTTTTCCAGAAGAACCAAAAACCTCAAACCACAATGATATACGTGCGCCCATGTTTACAGCAGTGCAATTTGTTATAGCTAAAGCCTGAAAACAACCCAGATGCCCATCAACTGAAGAATGGATAAAGATGATGTGGTATTTTTACACAATAGAGTATTATGCAGCTATAAAATAAGATAAATCTGGTCTTTTGTCAGTAAATGGATGCAACTAGAGAACAAACTCTTAAGTGAAATAAATGAGACCCACATGTAGAAACATATTGTCTCCTTAGTGTGAGAACCTGAAAGAGAAAACTGGAATCTCAAGGGTACAATAGACACTGGTAAAAGGGAATGAACTTATTCAAAAGGAAAGAATTATTGGGTTAAGGAGAAGAACAGGAGAGGGGGTGGGGAAGATTTCTCTATGTACAGAAGCAGGATGTAAGTACGTAAGTATATAAACTGTACTGTATATTTCTGCTGGTCTATGGAAAGGAGACATTAATGCTTAATTTGTTTTGTCTCTCTTTTTCAATTATTTGTACTTTTTCTCTTTTTAATTTCTTGTACATTTCTTTCTCTTTTTCTTCCAATTTCACATGCATATATCTGGTAATATGAATAACTGGTTAGAAGACAACACCATGTATTACAACAAATACTGTGAAATTCATAATACTTTGTTAAGTGAAATTCTGTATCACTTATAATTTTTTCTGTTTTAATTCAAATTTGGACTCTCTAAAAGTAAAAATATTCAATAAAATATGCTAATATACTTAAAACATAAGAAGCATGTAATCATCTCAACAGAGGTATAAAAAGTATTAGTGCTGACCAAATAGCTCAGCAGATTAAAGAGACTGCAAGCAGGCAGAGGGGCTGGGGCTTCATTCCCAGGCCCGCAGTGCTGGCCCTGCCCACGGAGTGTGCTGAGACAGCAATTGAGACTGGGCGTGGTGGTGTGCACCTGTAATCCCAGCTCTTGAGAGGCTGTAAACAGGTGGATCACTATGAGTCCAATCCAGTAGTGAGACCCTGAACACCTTGTAGACCCTTCCCTAAAATACAGAAAAAAATGATATAAATAAATAAATAGTGTCAAAATTCAGCTTCATTACTGATGAACTCTCTTAGTTAAATGGTAATAAAATGAAACGTACTTATCATTACTAAAATTATAAAAATCCACAGAGCTAACCAGTCACACATACAATTATGAAATATTGAAAATGTTTTATTGAGATTGGGAACAAGAGGATAACCACTGTCCTGATTTCTGTTCAGTCTTGAACTAGAAAACAAATGGCAATAACTCACGGAAAAAATAAATCAAAAGCAAAAGAATTCAAATGGGAAAAAACACTACAAATATCTCACACATGATAAGATTATCCACATAGCGAATCCTAAAATAAGCAGAATTAACCTATGAGAATCAATGGCAGTCCAGTGAGTTTTAGGGATTAAAAACAATACACATACCAGGGCAGGCCCAATAGCTCAACAGACTAAATCACCTGCTTAGGCAGAGCGCAGCAGCTGGAGTTCAATCCCCAGTGTGCCCTGCAGGCCCCACCCCCGGGGTGTGCTGAGACTGCAGTTGAGATGTCATGGTGGCACACGCCTGTGATCCCAGAGCTTGGGAAGCTGAAAACAGGAGGATCACTTCAAGTCCGATCTACATAGTGAAACCCTGTAGTCCCTGTCCTAAATACAAAAAAAAAAAACCCCACATATCAATGACTTTACAAATCAGCAACAAGAAGTGAAATGGTTAGAAAAGTAGAATTTAAGGTCGCATCAAAAATATGCAGA
>NW_004524597.1:20564837-20565937 GCF_000260255.1 Octodon degus | reverse complement strand
ATCTTTCAGGTTCACCAGACTGATATCAGAATGACAAACAATGGGCAGTATTTTCTGGTGAGTCCCCGGCCAGTTCAACAGGCCACACTGTATCGATTTGCTTTCCTACCTGCCTGCTTCGTTTCTCTTTTGTCCTAAACCCTTCTACCTTAAAATCATCTCTCTCCTTGTCCCCACAAAGCCTTTTCCGGATAAACTGCTTTACCTTGGCTTTGTGTTTTTAGGACAACATAAGGTCATAAGACAACATTCCTCTTCTTTGATAGCTACTGACAAAGTTGTGGTTTTACCATTGCCCCCGCCCCCACCTCGTGTTAATCACCTGGTTGTGAAATTCTGGGACTAGCTTAATTTTCCCATAATCACATGGAAGTCTCTTATTGTATTTGATTTTGTGTTTACATGTTGGCCAGCTTCATTAGACTCTCAGACGCTTAGGGACAGCAGCCTTCAGTATGGTGACGTGCCCCTTAGACAGATGACCGACCAGAGGTAGGCATCTAGCACTGGCTCTGCGTGAAGCCGAGAGTGAATGATCAACAGAGATTTGCTGAATGAACGACCCAGCAGCGAGCTTATAAAGACAAGGCACACATAGAATAAGTAGGAAGTGCGCCCCCACTTCTAATAACAGAACAAGGAAAAACAGATTTCAAGTGCATAGAGATTAGATAAAATATAAAGAAAATTGCCTAACTAAGAATAACTTTCTTCCTGAAGATTTTTTTTTTTAAAGAATTTGCAGTGTGAGCATTGTGGTAGCTAAGTAGGGGAAGGCTGTGTTCCTTACTGGCTGTGAGAACCTTTGTTTCTGCACTGACAAAGGGAATGAATACAGATCTCACATACTGATGATGGCAGAAGCTCTGAATTTCTGGAAAAGGAAGATTTCTCTCCCAAAGAGAAGTGGGAGACTTTTCTTTCTAAATTAACTCAGTGTTGAAACAAAAGAAGAGAAATAAAGGTAAATCCTTATTTTCTGAAAGCTATGTGTAGTACATATTCATTCATCTTCAGCTGCTGAAGCAAGAATACTACCCCCCACCCTGTAGACAGCCCCCTAAATATATTTGTATTGCTATGCTAACTGGTTAAAAGAA
>NW_004524597.1:20561411-20563133 GCF_000260255.1 Octodon degus | reverse complement strand
CTCATTGCTATATGTTTATCAATAAAACTTTGAAAAGAAAAAAAAAATATTGCCAACCAGGTCAGCTGATGCCAACTGGCTGTTTCACCTTCGAAATTATAGTGTTGCACTTAAATACACAAGGCAATCCTCTAAAGGGACTAGAACAGTCCTTTCTGTCCCCTGTTCAGTGAACACATGGTGTTACAGTGTCATGGATGATGGAACAGACGGATGGGGCAGGGAGGAAAGCAAGTGACTACAGTGAGTGAAGAACTGAGCCTCCGGATACATTATGAGCGCGGCATGGTGGGCGGAGGCACAGCAAACCCTGGGAACATCCGGGTCATTCAGAGGGAGACGAGGTCTTTGCGCACCGCCATGGGGCCTTGCGGAAAGTACACACGGCAACGGAGAAAGGGTGGAAGACGAGGGACAGATGGGGATGACACTTTGGGAGCACACATAATTCTTGATGAGGAAAATTGTATGAGGGAAAGACTGGAGGGCAGACAGATAGCTGGACTTGCAGGCTCTCTTCTCTGATCAACAGAATATGGCCCTAGGACTGGTGAGATAGCTCAGTGGTCTAAAGTGCATGCTTAGGCAGATTTAGGCAGTGCAGGGACAGGGGTTCGATCCCAGGCACCACATGCCACGCCAGCCCCGCCCCCAGGGTGGGCTGAGCTGTCCCACACACACACACACACACACACAAAATACGGCCCCATAAAAAATTACTCATTATATATGCAGTGATCCTAGAGCTTTTTTCAAGACTGTAGTAACTGGAATGAGTAAAATGCATAGTTTCTGAATTGATGTAATTGCAATAAATAATGCACAAAAAAAAGAATTCATCTCTAAAATATATGTGGATTACATAGCTGAAGCAAGATAAGAATGGAAAAGTTGCCACATAAAAGCTTAAATTTGAAAAGGAGAAAATTCAGAAAGGTTATTAAAAGATATGTTCTCTAAGAAAGTGCTCTTCAAAGTGCTTAGAGGTTTTTCTTTAATGTAGCAACTTTTATCATTTTACTTAAGTTTGGAGAAAAGTTTGCCTTTGATTGAAAAAGTATTTTCCCAGGCCGTGGGCCGTACAGAATATTAGCTCAACAATAGTTACAGCAATGCAAGGGGAAATATGAAAGGGGTTTGCCTTTTTGTCCAGCCTCATAATCTTCTGCACTGAGAAAACTAAAAAGGCAAAGAATTTGAGAGATTTTCATGGTTGCAGGAGATTACAGACTTAAGCGAGACAGGTACTGTTGTGGGCATCTGTGTTCCCACTTAAGCTGGATTCTGTCATACAAGCTCCCCTCAAAGACGAAAGTTCAGTTTCTAGTGCCAACTGTCAACGTAGGCTCTTGCCTCTGTGACAGGTTTTCACAGCTTGAGCTTCTAGATTGAAATTTATGGGCTGTGCATTCATACAGTAAGCACTAGGAAAGGACCAGATCAGGTAGACGAGGGCTGGAGTCCTGGCACTGTTTCTTCCCAATGCTGTGACCAGGAATGAGCTACTCCACTGCTCGTTTTTACTTAGTTCATTGTGATTTTCTTTTCTTTTTATATATATTTTAATTTATTAGTACATGTGTAGTACACAGTGTTTGCATTCCTTGTGGGAGGAGGTTACAAGTACAGAATATACTTTAATTCTTTTTCTCATTCCCTTTCCCTTCTTCCCTTCCTGCTCCACCCATCTCTTCATCTCCTTCCTTTTTTTTTTTTTTTTTT
>NW_004524597.1:20550328-20561311 GCF_000260255.1 Octodon degus | reverse complement strand
TTTTTCTCATTCCCTTTCCCTTCTTCCCTTCCTGCTCCACAGGTCTATTTTTTTTTTTTTTTTTTTTTTTTTTTTTTTGTACGTTTTTTTCGTACATACTATTTGCATTCCTTCTGTAGAATTGGTACAGGCATTCCACTACTCCCAGCCTCAGTTCCTTCACTGACATGTGAGAATTAATTGAGAATGAATACTAGGCCTTTTATGTTGCTGTCACTTAATAATTTTAATAATGTTTAATAATAAAATAATAGAGGTTACTAATGTTTATGCTAAAAGTAAATATTACTAATTGTTATTATTTAATCTGAAATAAAAACACTTTCTATTTTACATAGTTTCCATGAACAGTTTAGGTTTTGGGGGGTCATTGGCAGTGCTAAGTAAGTCCTCTACCCCTGAGCTACAGTTGCAGCCCAAAACAGATCTGCTAAGCCCCTATCTGCCTACTAGGACTCTACATTTGTTTAAGTTTAAAGTTAGAATATTAGATCTCAAGACATTTATTGCAACTTGGTGTGAGCCTGCTGTGCACATCCACGTGGCCAACTACTAAGATCAGCTCCACAGTGACATAAATCTGCAATATCAAGTCAGTATAAAATATAGAAATCACTTCTGATTTTATTAACCTGTGTTTCCTTGTAGCAATATTGTCCATCTGTTCTTAAGATGTCTCAAGTTGCCTCTTTTGTTTCAGCAGATGTCTGTGAAGGCTTTCTAAAGAGCCGTAGTTCTCAGCAGACTACTTCCAAGTTTTTCCTCCAGAAATCAAGTCTTTTTGAGAAAGTCATGTGAAGAGGTAAGAAAAGAAGGGTTTGTATATGAAAACAGTGAGGAAAAGAGGCAAATAAAGGATACTACACATAAGGCAGGGGAAGGGAGCAGGGATTAGAGGCTCTGCCTCTGTGCTCTGTCTAGAGTGTCTGCAGGACCCCGGAGAGGACAAAGGGCACTGGAGGGGAGAGGCTGTGTGTAGGCCAGCAGGACTCTCTCTGTTTCTTCAGAATTCAAGTCTCCTGAGCTCAGCAAGGATAGCCTGTGTTAAGACAGGGACACAACAGAACAGCTGGACTGGAGATAAACATTGGTCTTGGTTAACTAGGCTTATATCTCAGCAGAAGCCATTGGACTAAAAGGAAATTTTCAAATGTTTTTGCTCTGCCGAAAACAATTAGGATTTTGACTATTCTAGTGGTTACTGAGAAAGATTACTTTCTACCTCAGAAGAGGATAGTGGGGAAAGGCTATGTGAGAAATTTGAGAAACAAATATGATTGTTTGTTTTTATTTTTTATTTCGTACAGGGTCTCACTACACAGCTCACACTTGTAGTGATCCTCCTGTCTCAGCCTCCCCACTGCTGGGATTACAGGCCTGTGCCACCACACCCAGTCTCATTGGCAGGCTAGTTATGCTCGGGATGGGGCAGGCTTGGCATATCATACCTGGGATCAAACCCAGATTCTTGCATTGCCAGGCAGGCACTTAGACCACTGAGCTATCTCTCCAGCCACAAATATGATTATGTTAAAGAAACTAAAGTAACATAATACTTTCTGTATAGCTGTGATTTAGATTAGAATGGAGTATTATAAAAACCAGAGAATTCATTGTGCAAAATTGTTAACGGGTTTAGTTAAGGAGA
Organism: Octodon degus; assembly: GCF_000260255.1. NCBI lineage: Eukaryota > Metazoa > Chordata > Mammalia > Rodentia > Octodontidae > Octodon > Octodon degus. Next base: position 20,559,663 of record NW_004524597.1, on the reverse strand, counting down.
AACAAAGGGGGAATTTTACAAAAATGACAAATTTCAAGACATGTAAGGATCTGCTTGCCTAAGTTGGTTCACTGATTGACGATAATGTCTACTGAAGCTAAATATAAAAAAGAAGACTAGACAGTAAAAAAGCTTGGTGTCTTAGTGTAGTAGATAGATTAATTGCCAACAAAATTGTTCAATTCCTACTCCCCAGAAGCAGTGAATATATTGCATTCATGGTAAAGAATCTTCTAGAAAAGACTATCTTGGCTCCTCCAGGTGGCTCCAGGTCAACAACATGAATCTTTAAAGGGGGAAAACCTCTTCTGCTGTGTTGAAAAGCAGTGGAAATGGAAGGAGAATCTGAGAAAAATGCAGCATTGCTGCCTTTGAAGATGAAAGGATGGGACTACAAGCTTGGGAATTGTTGCTCTACCATGTATAGAATGGCCGAAACATCACTTTGTACCCTATAATCATATGCAACTTTTAGTTGCCAATAGCAACAAGATTTTAAGTAATATGGTTCCCATTAGTTTTGCTTCTTCTGTTTGTTTGGGGTTTTTTGTTTGTTTTGTTTTGTTTTTGTATTTTAGAGAAGGGTCTACAACTAGATTGGACTTGTAGTGATCCACCTGTATACAGCCTCCCAAGAGCTGGGATTACAGGTGTGCACCACCACACCCAGTCTCAATTGCTGTCTCAGCATGCCCCGGGGGCAGGGCTGGCATGGCAGGCCGGGTATAGAACATGCAGGCCCTGTGCCTGCTTGCAGGCACTCTAATCCACTGAGTTATTTGGCCAGAACTAGTATTGCTTCTTTTAAGACAGTTTGTTAAACAAACATGTACTACTTTCTCCAGTACTCAGTCCTATTGCTGTGTGTTTTACTAAGTATATCTTAATATACATCCTATCTCTCCAACTACTGCACCTGTTGAATTTGAGATTCAACTGCTCTGTGTAGTAATGTTCTATTCCTTGATTCCATTACTAAAACACCTAGGGCACCTGGATTAGATGTGCATTTGATTATACCTAGGTTAAACCATATCCACTGTAAACGGTATTACACTAATATCATCTTACCATTATGTGCTGTTCTCAAATAGAAAGACTTTTCTTGTCATTCATCCTTAATAGCTTTCAGAATTCTGTGGGCACTCTCCCTCCTATAGTACATGGGAGAAACTGTTGAAAGACTGTGGTAAACAGTGTTCTGTTATTTGCTGATACCCTGTACCACATATCTTTAAGGCAACAGCCCCAAAGCAGGGCAAACTCTTGTCCTTCAGGAGACCTATACTGACTCTTGCAGTGGAACAGGTTAAGGTAGATGGTTGGCTAGAAATGAAGTACTACTAGTACAGGTGCTGCTGGGAAACCATGAGGCGTGGCCTCCAAATATTCAAACAGGAATGACAGAATTTCAGAAGCTTGTCATCTCATATGTCCTGGGTTAGTCAGTTTTCTGTCACTATAACAAAGTACCTGACATAATTAACTTATACAGCAAAATACTTTATGTTTACTATTTTGGCGATCCTAGTCCATGAGCAACTGATACCTTTGTATCGGGCCTGGGCCAAGATAGCATGTCATGGTGGGAAATACATGGAGAAACAAAACTGTTCACTTCATAGCTGGGAAGCAAGGTGGGGCAGGGTCCCACAAACTCTTTCCAGAACAACCCCTGCCCCAATGACTTAAAAGCCTCTCCCTAGGCCCCACTCTCAAAGATTCTATTACCTCCCAGCAACATCACATTAGTGATGTTTTAGCAAATGGACCTTGTGGGGAAATTGCATATCCAAAATAGCTATCCTATAAAGAGATTTCCAAAGTCACTTTGTGTCTCTCTCTAAGGCTATCTAGAGCATATTGCAAAAGCATGGTCTAAGACAAGTGTTACTTGAAGACAGCTCTTTGTAACACTAGTTTTAATGGGTTACTTTGTGAACTGCCCTTACCCTTATTTTACTGTAGTGTTTCCCCTTGAAACCATAAATTTAAACTTTTATGTGCTTTTAGAATGCATTTTGCTCCACACAGCAGCAAGGGTTGAAGGAGTCTAATACACAAGGAAATCTAATTCTAGTCTGGGTTGGAATGTTTGCCTCTCTGTTAGAGAGACATTATTGCATACTAATATCATTTTAAAGCTCTATTTATGATACATTTGGAAGACAGAGATCATAAGTACTAAAAGCTTTAGTCTTCCTGGAAATGGAAGGAGGAAGAATTTTGCCCATTTAAAGTATTATTATTTCTCTAAAAAAATTTCCCCAATCTCTTATTGCTTTGAAGAAAACTTATTTTAAAGAGATGTAGAATATATTAACATTAAATTCCAAATCTACATACTGTAAGAACAAGTCTGATGAAACTCTTAATGAAGTTTTTCCATTTAAAGTACAGGTGAATCATTTTAGTTTGGCTATTACTTCTGATTTAAACTTAATCACATTGGGGGTGGGGCTATATCTCAGTGGCACAAGTGTCTGCCTGGCAAGCACAAGTCCTGAATTTAATTCTTAGTACAAAAAAAAATCACATATTTCGTTTATTTTAAGACCATTTGTAGCATGCACAATATAATGACATAGGAATCCAGATATCATGCAATAATCTTAGCCTTTGCAGGTAAAGTAGATGCCTCTGAAGAGAGAGCTTTAGGCACCTGCTATATTGTGGCAAAGCCACACAGCTCAGCCACAAAGAAAAAAATGCAATAAATGTTAACAATTGCCTACTGGAATGTAGTGGATAATTATAGGACCCGTACTTTCACTAGAGTATTACTCCTAGCTATTTCAAAAGTCTAACTTTGTATCATCAGAAACAGCCAATTAAACACACTACACAAAATCAGCAAGAACTTAGATTGTTGAATTGTAAAAGAGATTAAAAGAAATTTAATATTGGTGAAAAATAGCCCAGGCAAGGATATTCCTCTGTTGCTTTAGCAGGTTCCAGCACGCTGGAGTCTCAGGACCTTGGTGACACTCACTTTGATTGCCGATTTTATGTGGTCGTGAATTACTTTATGTACAGCAGATTTCTTCAGGACTTTACACAAGGATCTATGCAGAGCAATGCAGTAGAGAGATTCACTAGCCTTATTCTTTTCTTTCACTCCAACGTGGCATAAAGTCTCTCTTCACTGATTTTTTTTCCTGGTACCCGGGATCAAACTCGGGACCTTGTGCTTGCCAGACAGTATTCGATGGAGCTATCTACCACGCCCCTATCTATCTTGTTCTTTTTGTTTTTTTCTAAGTTCTACAGAGGGATAAGAGGGTGGAGGGCAAAGTTTGTATTTATTATATTTTATATCTTCAAAATGTATCATAAAGAAAACTTTAAAAGATATTGATATTATAATATTAATACAGTAGTCCCTCACTATTTCGCGGTTCGATTTTCGTGAACTCACTATTTTGCGGGTTTTCAAAAAATATTAATCTAAGGGCTGGCCAGATAGCTGAGAGGATTAAAGCGCCAGTTGAGGCAGATGCAGGGGCTGCAGTGCCAGCCCTGCCTTCTGGGCACGCTGAGACAACTTTTGATATTGGGCGTGGTGGCCCCCACCTGTAATCCCCGTGCTTGGGAAGCTGAAAACAGGAGGATCATTGTGAGTCTGATCTGTGTAGTGAAACCCTGTAGTCCCTGTACTAAATACACAAAAAAATTAATCTAAATTATTTATCGCAGATTTTTCACTATATGCGGGATTTCACAGTACCATACAGTATGCATATGTTGTTAAAATTACATAGGTTTACAAGTTTAGAAAATGGCTAAGAATGTTAGAGGCATTTTTAAAAGTATGAAGAATAAGGCCAGTCAGATAGCTCAGCGAACTAAAGCGCCTGCTTAGGCACAGCGCAGCGGCTGGGATTTGATGCCCCGCGTGCGGTGCCGGCCCCACCCCGGGGTGCGCTGAGATAGCAAATGAGACTGGGCATAGTAGCATGCGCCTGTAATCCCAGCACTTGGGAGGCTGAAAAACAGGAGGACCACCGCGAGTCTGATCTGTGTAGTGAGACCCTATGTAGACCCTATACTAAATACATTAAAAAATAAATAAATAAAAATAAAAGTGTGGGAAATGTTTGTAAGAGTGTGGGAAGGGTTTATAACGCCTTAAAATATATATAAATAGTAAAATAAATATAATGTCACTACTGTACTGATTTTCACTTATGCAGGACTGTCTGAAACATAACCTGCGTGATAACTGAGGAACCACTCTATATTAAAACAACATAAACCAGAAAGAAGATAGGTAAGCTTTAGGCTCTTGACTATGAAAAAAAAAATGTTCCAATTAGGATAATGAGGACACTTTTAGCCAATTCTGGCTTCATTTTCTATTGCAGAGAAGATAATAGGAAATTGTAATGATAATTACCGGCTATATTAGCTATCATTTGCACTCCAGCAAAACTTTTGGAGTCAAAAGTAAATCCTTTGACATTGTTTGTAATTGAAACAGTAGTAGCTGTTATTTATACACTTACTATATATCACTCATCTGCTTTACATTCAATATTTTTAGTCATTCATTTGCAAAGTGGTACTTACATTCTCATTTCATAATCAAACACAAGTTTACAAGGAGACAAAGTACGTGCATCACGATGTGAAGCCAGGGTGACCCCAGAGCCTGTGCCTGCTCCTCGCACCATGTGTCTGCCACACAGGATGTTGCCATCAGGGACCATTGCTCGCATCCCACTCTGCACTGGGCCACTCGTGTAATTGCTGAGGGAACTTACTGTGCGGGGTTTGATCGACTCCCTGACATTTTCATCTAAAGAACTTCAGCAAGCAGTACTGACATTTTCATCTCAAAGACCCCAGCTTCCTTCCCGCTGTCCTGGCTCATCTTTTCAAGATGGCGCCTAACATGTCTTCTCAACCCTGAGGGGCTGACTGAGCTCCTCTGTAACCTCACGTGGTTGTGCTCTGATGTGACAGGCAAGTAACCTTCAGGTTCTCCTCTCCTTCCTACTTCTTACTTTCCAAATTCAATCATAGGCCTTGCTTGCCCCACTAGTGAACAAAGCTTTAAGAAGTTTGCCTAATGGCAAGATCTTCAGCTTCCTGCCACTTAATCCTTAAATGTAGACATGATTTCTTCCTCTAGCAGCAACTTAAAAAATGTTTGCTGCTGAAAAGCTTTCTCCACAACAGATGCAGGCATGACCTTGCTTTTGAATGAGGTCATTCCTTCTCTTGCATTATTTATATCATCTGTCCAGCCTAGTCTATTAGCTCATTCCTAACAGCAAACAAACATCTTCCACTTCTTTTGTTTTTGTTTTTCAGTATTGAGCCCTGAACCTAGGGCTTTCCACTAAGTTACATCCCCAACCTAGTGTCCTGCTAAGTTCTTAAACTGCCCAAGATAGGCTCAAACTTAATCATCCTGTCTCAGTCTCCCAGAGCGCTGGGATAATTTAGTCCTTAGTCATCACCTCTGGTTCTAGTATCTCTCATTTCTTAAAAAAAAAGGCAATGAAACAACATCCTCCTTCAATCACATTCTTTTTGTCTACAGCTTTATGTCTTTCCTTTCTAGAACTAAATACTTAACTAATGACCTATATTATCTGTCTCTATTCCTGATCTTCCTTTCACCCTCTAACTTTGGTTTGACGTCCATCTCTACTACTCCACTAAGATGGGCAGTGATATGACCAGACCTTTTGTTACGGCCTTCTCAACACATTCTGCACTCATCTGACTTGACCCTCTGTAGCATCTGACAGAAATGCCCATGCAGTCTCCTTGGCAGAGATGAATGATTCACTTCCTTTCTTTCTTCTAATTCAGTTGCTTCCATCTGTTATTCTTTTAGCTCATCTTTTCTATCTACCGCCAACTTGTTGGGTGCAGGTTCACTTAGGGCTTAGGCATGGAGTGCTCATATGTAGATTTCATCTTCTATACTCTATCATTCTCAGTATGTTGAATCACCTATTCTTCTGGGGTTAACTACTATTTTTATGCACAGAATTCCTAGTTTTTCACCTCCATCCCAGATTGCTTCTCTCTTACCCTCCTTACCAGACTTATATACCTTACTGCCTACTTGATATTTTCACTGAGATATTTCATACAAAGAAAGGGAGTAAATTTTGGCAGCATATCTCAGGCAAATAGGGAGAGAGGTACTAGGTTAATAAGGCAAATGTAGAGAGGGTTACTGTCATAGGAGTCGAAGAAGATGAGTATGACTTTATGGTTTACCAGTTCTCTGAACTGGATTTCTCCAGTTCTGCTTTTCCCTTTGCTAAGGTTTCTCTGGGAACTGAATCACTGCACAAGCAAATAGCTATAATTGCAAAGGAGATATAACTGAAGAGCTATAATCACTCAAACTAAATGTTTGGAGCCAAGGGTAAGCCTTTCTTAGTTTGACTGTAAAACTCAACTTTTGAAATCTTTACAACAGTTCCTTCTTATATCCTTTTTTGATGGCATATTAGCTACAAAAATAGTAAAAAGTTGTGGATGCTGTAAGTTAAGTAGAACTTGTATCCAAAGGGAGGAACTCAGGCATCCAAGACTTAGCAGCAACACCGTAATAACCCATACAGCCCCTTCCTGATTGCAAAGACTGCAAGGGAAGAGAATGTTTGGTTCTTCCCTAGGCAAGTTAAAGCAATTCTCACCAAAAAAAGTATACATTCTGAGTTGGTCTTTAATTATCTCTAGCCTAGGTAACCACAAAAGAATCATTGTCAGATGAGTAAGTTCATACTTTCCTAAGAAACTGATAGCATTCTGGGCTTTTACCCGTGAGATGTAAACATGTTTCACAATCACTTGACACTTGCATTTCACTTAGCAAGCAAAAGGGCTAGATAGTTCAGACTATTCTTTTCACATCCTGACTGCTGTCTGTCCCAAAACTGAGCAGTTCATTCATGTTCTTACAAAAAAAAAACTATAATAATGACATAGTATTTAACTTCTCATTAAGAAAACAAAGGAGCCCTAGCCCAGGCACGGTGAGTGTGTGGGAGAACTTCTGGCTACCCTGCGCCAGCGGGACTTACCGGTGCCAGCCCAGGCACAGCATGGGTGAGACCATCTTCCACCCCTTGGGACGCACCCACTACTATGCAAGAACTCCCCCACACCACCTGCCCAGTGGGAATTTCTGCCACATTCCAAAACACCCAGATCCAGTCCAAGCCCAGGCCGGTGAGTGTGTGGGAGAGCTTCTGGCTACCCTACACTGGTGGGACCTACTGGTCCCAGCCCAGGCACAGCATGGGTGACACCCTCTTTCAACCTCTCATGATGCTGCACCACCACTCCTTAGTACCCCCCACCCCGCTCACCATGTAAGAATTTTTGTCGCGGTCTGGGAAACCCCAGATCCAGTCCTAGCCCAGGCCCAGTGAGTGTGTGGGAGAGCTTCCTCTCCCCCCTACTCCACCTTGTCCCTTCCACACATAGCTCAGGCCTGGCATACAGGCTTGGGTGTAACTCTGCAACTATAATCCCTGCAGAGAGTGTAGGGGACAGAACCACCCAGCTAGTCCAAGAGCAGAACATCTTCCAGAGGGGCACAACAGGTTGATTCCCAAGGGCAGGACCAGGAAGGAGCTGAGCACAGCAGCCAGACCCAAAGCAGGCACAACAGGATAAATCCAAACTTTGTAGATCTCCACCTGAACTTCAGTAGGTGCTAAGGTTATAACTGCACCAAAGATCTACAACAAAGGTCAGAAGCCAGTGCTACACAAAATGACAACGAGAAGGAGCAAAATAGAATCTCAGAACCCAAGCCCACCCATAACAAGTGTAGAGGACACTAACACAGAACAAAGTGGGAATCACACAACTGAAATCAATGAATCAACGGCTTCTGAAATAAAGAAACAGCTGCAGAAATGTATACAGGAACTCAGATTGGAAATGAAAAAAGAAATCCCTGAATTAATAACATCTGCAGTAAAGAATCAAATGCAGAAACATATGGAGGAAACCCAATGCCCACCCAGAACAAGTGCAGAGGACACTAGCTCAGCTCAAATGTACAAATTAATAGAGTCGATAGTAAATAAATAACAGCAGCAAGCCATAGAAGAATTCAGAGCAGGATTCTTTTCTACTAGCTCAGCTCAAATGTATGAATTAATATCATCCATAGTAAATAAGCACAGCAGAAAGTTATAGAAGAACTAAGAGGGGAACTTTCTGAAATAAGAAAAGAATTCTCAGAACTCATAGCATCTGAAGTAAGGAATCAGCTACAGAAGCATAAAGAGGAAACCCAAACTGAAAAAACACTGCAGTAAAAGCATTTATAACTGCTTCTAAAGAAGAAATTGATAAAAAAAAATAGAGGAGATTGGAAAAATGATGGATTCCTTGAATGAGCAATACAGGAAAGAAATAGATTGCATGAAGCAAGAGTCAAAGAGATACAGAGGTATTTAAAAATCTCAATCACAAGCTTGCAAAAACGATTTAACTGAAACTGAAGACAGAGTTTCAGATCTTGAAGATGTTGGTGAAGCTAGTGAAAAGGTAAGAAAGGATCTCTTAAAAACAGCCAGGATGCAGGAAAAAATAATCCATCACCTGCAAGATGATGCAAAGATGAACAATGTGAGACTAATAGGCATCAATGAGAAAGAAGGAGTCAATACAAATCACATCAAAAAAATATGTGTAGAAGAAATAACAGAAAACATCGCAAATATGAGAAAACAATCTCACACTCAGGTAACCAAAGCATACAGAACACCAAGAAACCTCAACTCAATTAAAAACACATCGAGACATATAATAGAAAAGGTCCCAGAGAGTCAGCAAAAGAATAATATAATGAGAGGCGCTAGAGAAAAGAAGCACATCACATTCAAAGGAAAACCCATCTGAATTATGGCAGACATCTCTTCACAAACCATGAAGGAAAGAAGAGCATGGAACAGAGTACTTCAAGTCCTCTGTGAAAACAAATTCCAGCCCAGACTACCATACCGTGCAGAACTCTCTTTCAAGTTTGATGGAGAAGTGAAATACTTCCATGACAAAGAACAACTAAAGAATTTCATAATGACAAAGCCATCCCTACACAAGGTCCTGAAAGATGTTCTAGAGAGGGACAAAAATAACCAGAACTCCACTAATGAGATCAGAAGCAACCAACTAAATAAAGTAAGCAATTAAACACAGGAGAAAAAAGGAGTAAATGACAATAGGCAAATAGCATGTCAATTGTAAGTCATACAGCTCAATTCTAACCATCAATGTAAATGGACTCAATTCACCAATTAAGAGAAATAGACTGGCACAGTGGATTAGGAAACAAAATCCAACAATAT
>NW_004524597.1:20525187-20546258 GCF_000260255.1 Octodon degus | reverse complement strand
AAAAATTTTTAAAAATAAACTCAAAAAAAAGAAAACAAAGAATTTGGAATCATTCATTTGACAGACATGTTTTGAGTAACTAAATATTTGTGATGATAAACTGGGTTCTCTCTACAGCATAACAATAAGCAAGCTAGAGTCCATAGCCTCAAAAAGCATATAGCAGTGACACTTCAGTAGGTCCAAATGTCTAAGAGTATGTATTTCTGTTCTATTAATGGCAATTACAGACATCCAGTGGTTGTACATAGAGACCAATCTTAATTACTTCCAGTTTGTGTCACTCAGCTTTCTTGTCACTGAGACGCAATACCCACCACATGCAATTGGAAGGACAAGAGATTTAATGTTCTTCCTATTTCAAAAGCTTTCAGACCAGCGTTGGCTGGCTCCAAGGCAGGAATATCATGGAAGGAGAGTGTGGCAGAACAGCACTCTTTAGTGCCTGGTATCTGGGAGGCAGAGCACCGCAAAGCACCAGAGAGGCAGGGTCAGTGGATGAGGCCTAGGCCCTGTGACCACCCCAGCTCACTCACACACACCTGGAGTGTGTACCCCAAGTTCTCAGACTCCACCCTAGCTGCTTCGCTACTATACCTTTTTTCTTTTCTTTCTTTCTTTTTATTTTTTTCTTTCTTTTATTTTTTTAGTTCACTTCTAAGCTGTCAACCATCTTGTTAACTCTACCTTAAAATATTTGTAGAACCTGACCATATTTCACTTTACCTCCACAAACTCCACCTTTGTATCTTGCCTGGATTATTTATTGCATTAGTTTTATAACTTATCTCCCTCTTCAACAGAATCCTGAAGCAGATTTATTTAAGAGCTAGTACGTAATTTTCTTCTTGTAGTGGTTGGGTTTTTTTTTTTTATAAGAGAGTTGCTCAAATTGCATAAAATATCATAAAATAACCTTTCTTTTGTTGTTCTCTTCGTGTATTTTCATAATAGCAACCAAGATGAGCATTTCAAAGCCTCTGCTTAGGGACAACCCACTCAGCCCCCCTCCTGTTCCTCTCTCAGACAGGAGCTTTCTTTCCCCCAATAAATATATTCAGCTCATTTTAAAAAAGCCTGTGCTTAAAACCATCCAGTGAGGCATCATCCAATTCAGAATGTAAACTAAATACCCTGCACAGGCTGTGGTAGCTTTTATAATACTTCTTCTACTCCACTGAATCACTTCTCTACAAATGTTTCCCCAGTTGCTCTGTTATAGCCACATTGGCCTTCTTAGCATCTCTTGAAAATATCAGGCATGTTCTACTTTTATACTTGCTTTTCTCCTGTCTGAATGTGCTTCCCTTAGCCCTTCACCTTTGTTATAATTACCACATTCTCTGGCCATCCTATTTAAATTTAAATCTCTTTTAAGTCCTCAAATTTCTTGACCAACTTTCCATATTCACTGTCCTCTGTAAGCCATGACCGTGATCCAAGGTGCTTGAAGTTTTACTTATTTGTCTTGCTTATTATTTATATTTCCCACAAAGATGTCAGCTCCATGAATTGCAAGAATTTTTATAAATGTATCGCCACATCTCCTGCACAGAATAGGTGCTCAGTGATGAGTTTGCTAAAGAAAAAGAAAGAAGAATTACTTCCAACAAGAGAGCTGATGAAGCATTCACGGGGAAGTACGTTTGGAGGCTGCATGTGGGCGGGTTCATAAAATTTGAGTATAGAATCTATGTGTGGTATTCAATTTTGTTTTTCAACAAATCAGATGGAGAAATACCAAGACAATTAGTGAATCGCTCTTCCAGTTATGTCTGTAAGGACAGAAAACTGAGGGGAGAGATCCATCTTGCACATGGGTAGGTCCATACTACAAACTGGGGGTCTAGAAGGAACACAAGCAAAAAAGAAGAAAAGCCCATCAGTGCAACTCCTTGCTCTCTCTGCTTCCTGGACCATGAGGGAAATATGATGCTCCAAAACACACTCCCTTCTATGATGTTCTACTTCATGATGGCCCAGAAACAAGGAGGCCAGCAGACCAGGGAGGAAATCTCTGAAACCATTAGCAAATATACACCTTCCCTCCTTTAAATTAATTGACTCTCTTGGGTATTTTGTCACAGTAGTGGAAAGCTGATGGACACAATGTGGAAATGAGGAAAAATAAGAAGGAAAGCTCAGCCAACATACCAAAACAACAACTCATGCTGTACATACAGAAGAATGCCTCTGTATTGAGTGGAAGGGTTCGCTAGTTTTTGCTCAATCTTACAGAAATGTGATTCTGTTTTCAAGAGTCTCTATAGAAGAGTAGGGCCAATTAGGCCTGCAGCTGGCTAGCTGTATCACCCTAGAGTCTGTGTGCCACTCTCCTGCTTGTGCGCTCACTACCTGAAACCTTGTCCAGTTTCATATAGCTAGCAAATATGATCAGTCCTCACAGTAAGGATCCATTGCCTCTCTTACTAAGCTTTCCTGGACTTGCCAGATTTGGGCTCAGCTCACTAGAGCCACGGCCTATTATTTGCATTCTTATTTGTAGTCAGTGTTTGGCCATACAGTTGTTACTCTGTTATGGCCATACCGTTGCTTGTTTGTTGCCCATCTGCCCCATAAACACAGGTGCTGCCAGTTTTGGGGAATTCTTCCCTCCAGTGGTGTATTTGAGATAAAAAAAGAGAATCTAGGGGATTAGGAAAGGAGAATTTTCTCATTTAAAGGTTTGCTAAATAGCTTGGGTAGCACACAATTAAGTAGACATTTTACTTTTTTATCAGGACAAATATATATATATATATTTTTTTTGGCGGAACCGGGGATTGAACTCAGATCCTTGCGTTTGCCAGTCAAGCACTTATCCTACTGAGCCATCTCCCCGGCCCCAGGACAAATATTTTTAAAGAATCATTTTAGACTCCCAATCCAGATCCTACTGTAACCAAAGTTGCTCTTAAATTCTACACAAATCTGCTGGTTTGGGGCTGGCTTGTGGTTGGTGTGGTCCGGAACCTCTGCTTCCTGGAGGCCACGCTGACGGTCAGCACCAAAGTCAAATTAAATAATGTGACTCACCCACACCAGTACAGAACCTTCTCGAGTTAAGTCTTATTTTGCACTTGTACCTATATAATAAAAATTGAAAATCAATAAAGTTAAATAATCAAATATATATTATATTTACACAATGTATTTGTTAGATAAGAACCTATGTAATCAACAAGCCCAGGCATTCTGATGTGAGATTTATTGGAGATAGGAGCAAACGGACTGGCTGTCTATAAGACCAAGACAACGGCAAACAAGACAAAGCACAGGGATTTTAAGGGGTTTTGTGGGGAGGGTGTTTGTGGGCTAGAACAGCCCAGAGAGAGCTAATCTTGGCAGGGCACTTGGTCTGTGGGGGACTTTTGATGTTAACAAAGGAGAGTTTCTGTGGTTTTTCTGCCCAGGTCAAAGTCAGGCAGAACTGTTCTACAGTTTTGGCCAAGAGGAAGTGAGCTGAGACCAGGGTACAAAATGAGGAGTGTTTGGGGCAGGATTCCTGGAAAACCTTGAGTCCTGACCCATCAGTGTTCATGATAGAATGAAAATATAGTCCAAATCCACAGCTCTTCCAGTTATTAAACTGTACCAGGGATCATATTTTTATTGGTCCAAGATTATTTTACCCATTCTTCTTACACATAAATATAGATACAAGGCAATGCAAACAAAAGGATTAGGAAATATAAAAATTATATCTACAGTACCAACAAAACTACTATATCTATGATGCCAACAAGAAATATGATATTGTGAAAACTATGAAATAGACATAAGTATTTTAAAAGACATGTAAATTAAGACATGTAAAATGTGTTTAGGATGGGAAGATTTAGATGTCTAGTACCTCCAACTTCACCTATAAATTTAAAGCAATTTTCAATCAAATTCTAATAGAATATTTTATAATTTGAGTCTATATTTTTTGGAAGTGTAAAATATTATTTCTGGTTACAAATTTCAGAAAAAAAAGCTTAAACAAACTTAATTAAAGCCCATATTAAATAAAACAACACTGGCTACAAGGAAGAATAAATGAAGCAAAAGAATGACAAGATAAGAAAAATGCCTATGTGGCTATTTATAATATAATAAAGATGATATCCCAAGGCACAGCAATGCTAAATTACTTAACAGGCAATATTGGGTTGTTAGTCTATTTTTGAAAACTCTAAGTTATAGTTTTGTGTTCATCAAAATTCATGAATTGAAGTCCTGAACTTAATGTGGTGATATTTAGAGGTTGAGCCACTGGGAGGTAATAAGATTGAGATGAGACTGAGAGTGTGACTCTTGGGGAAGGATTCGTGCCCTTAGAAGAAACATTAGAGAGCACCCCTGTCTCTCTCCTCCTCTTCTGCATGAAGATACTGCAAGAAAGAGCCCATCTGCAAGCCAATGAAAGATTTTTCAGGACAGAGAACACAGCTTAGTAGGCATAAGCAACTGCCTCGCATGCACAAGGTCCTGAGTTCAATCCCTGGTACCACAAAAAAAAAAAAAAAAAAAAAAAAAAAAAAAAAAAAAAAAAAAAAAAAAAATCACCACAATCTCAGATTTGGTCTCTGGAGACTCAGAATTTTGAAAAGTACATTTCCACGCTTTTATCAGTTCAGGCACTTTATTGTGATAATAACCTGAAGGAATACACACAATGAACTAATAAAAGTGGCACTTTTTTGAAGTGGCAGGTAAAGGACTTTCACTTTCTACCTTGTCTAAATCAGCATTACTTAATTCTTATAACTTTATAGTACTCTGATAATAAAAACATTAAGGTCATTTCCATCTTATGACTTCTTTCTTATTGTTTTGTTTTGCTTTTTTCTTTAAACAAATCTTACACATTTATATCTGATAATCTGAACAACACATTTCAAGGTACCGTCATGCAATAATACAGCAACCGTTGTTGAATTCCTCTTACTTTGTTTAGTGAAATCTTGCATCACTTCTTTTTTTTTCCATAATTTTATTGAGAAACAGATAGCAATGAGACAGTTTCAAACCAAATTGGTAGGGCAGTTTCAATAATTAACACACCGTATACATTCTTCCTAGTGGTTAATTGCTATACAAGATGCGGACATGATATCCTATTTGCAAACACCATTAGAACAAATCACTCTATTCATTAAGAGAATGTAACTATATATTTATCCTAACCACTTTGAATACACAGATACAAAATGGACATTCATCGGTATCCCCTTTTTTTGTTTAGTTCTGTTCTTTGAATATTATAGGTGTGTTAACTCAGCAAAATATTCTAAAAGAGTCCAGTAACCCATAATAGTATTGGATCTTCCCCTTCATTGGCAATGTCAGAAATTGCTGACCTGAGTCCCTTGTATCATTTCTAATGCTGTTTTTTATCACTATTTTATATTCTTTAAAAAATAAATAAGGAGAAAAAAGTCAGCAACATGATATAACATATTTTGAAATAGCAGCTATATAATGAAAATTGAAAATTAACAAAGTTAAATAAGCAAATACATATTATATGTACATAATGCATTCATATGTATGCATTATATACATATAATATAATGACTATATTTTCATTCATAGATAGAATGAAAATATAGTCCAAATTCACAGCTCTTCTAGCAAGTAAACTGTAACAAAATTATAGCTAATGTGATAAAATTATAAATAATGTTGATGAAGATTATATTGGAAAAAAGTAAAGTTTGTATCCATGGGAGAAGACTTAGTTTTCCAGTTTAATCACAATCAACATTGTATATAATTTATCACAACTGAGGAACACTTATGTTTCAAAATATGTTACACTGTGTATTATTAGTGCATCTTGTGAATCTCTCATCAATGCTCTCAGACTTCAGTGATTTAAGTCTTAAATCTTCATGCTAGCAGACCATGGGGATCATGTCTTACAATGACAAAGAATATGACTATGGACAGAGGAGGTAAAGTGTAAGAAAATTTATTTAAAAGATATAAAGTAAGACATATAAAGTCAAACAAGTGAAACTTCAGCTAGGCAAGAGGGCCCCCTGGGCAGAATACTCAGTGGGCTTGTCTAGGGATTGTTAAGCTATATAGAAGGGAAGGAGGTCATCGGGGAAGCAAGGTGATTTCTACCCCATAGGAGACTGTATACTTTTTAGGGCCCAATCTATACTAGTTGGCATCATTCTATCTGAAGTCTGTATGATATTCTTTGTAGTTAACATCACCAGCCTGAATATTTTGGATGAAGGAGCAATACAGACTTGACTTTAATATGTTAGGAAAACCAACAAGCAAATGTTTCAAGCCAGCCAAATTCACATGGTGCCTGTGCAGGCCCCTGATGCCGTTGAGCCTGGTCATGTTCTGACCAGGTCTCAGATAGCTTCAGGGCATCTCACACAAGGTTTTTCTGTAATCCCTGGAGGATGGTGACTCAACACCCTATTTTTGGGTTTCTCAACTCTATTTCAGAGCCACTGTCCTTACTGCACTATAGATTCCTAATTCCTTTACTACTAATTCCTGTCTTATTAGTGGAATAATTACAGGTGGCACATGCCTGTAATCTCAGCACTTGAGAGGCTGAGGTAGGAGGGTTACAAGTGTGAACTAGCACAGGCTATGTAGTAAGAGCCTATCTCTGGCAAAAGGACCAATGCTCCAGGTACTCAGGAGCGAGCACAGCCAGAGGTTATATATAATTTTCTGGAACCAACCTCAGGCACTATCCATTCATTAGTGCCATGTGAGTTGTACATATAAAAAATACAGAAAAGGGTTGTCATCTATTTATTTTTAAGACTCTGCCTTCCCAATGATCGGCAGGACTCCATCAGAGTTACTGACCAAAATTCCCATTTTCCGTCCAAAGTTCTAAGGCTTTGAGGTACCTTGTGCTTCATCTTTTATCAAAAAAGGAAACTGCAAATTTCCAAGAACGTTGTAAATGATAACAATCTTTTGATTGAAAATGCAACTATAAATATATCAGTGATTTTAAAAATAAGAATCTCTAATATTCATGTAAGCAAGTGTGTTTTCACCTCTAAGTATGGCTTCAGATATAAGAGCTTCCTATTTCTATGGATTGTTAAGTCTTCCCAAGAGTGCATCTAAGCACAGTTGATTTGACTGATCAATACAATCAGTTGCTTCTAATTAAGCTGTCTAATTTTCTTTACTTGAAAAATGAAGAGTAGACAAATCCAATACTCTTGCTACTTTCATGTATAGTATGTCCTCTTTTTTATCTTTTATGATATATGTAAAACAGTAAGAAAATTCTTGGCTGAGCAAATCTAAAAAACTTGTATTTCAACGCTCACTGCTGCTATAAAACCATGGAAAACCACTGTTTTTTATAGTATGGAGGAGTAAACCCAGGGCCATTGTCCTGAGCTACAGCTACAGACTTTTTCTATTTTTTTTTTAATTTTGAGGCAGGGTCTTGATAAGTCCCTGATAAAGTCTTGATAAAGTTTGACTGAAACTGAAGATCCTTGTGCTTCGGTCTCCCAGCACAAGCATGTTCCTTTATGCCAGGCTAAGACACAGAATTTTATGGGAGCTCGAATTTCTTTTTCAAAAAGATAAATCAGTGCAGTAGGCAAACTTTTAAATTTAATATTTACCTGAAAGGTCAGTGATTCCAGGGAGTAACTGTCTGTGATTCCACAAATATTTTGTTGACTCCTCTAAATCGGTTTTCTCTGGTAAGTTTCCATTACATAACCATATATTCAATTTCAGTTTGCCAATAAATATATGTTTCTCTTTTTTGTTTCTTTTTGGCCTGGAAGCAGCTTAAACCTCCCATGTTGCACTTAACTGCTACCACTACAAGTTGTCACTAGTAGCAAGCAGTGATTAAAATTATAGGCTCGGGAACTCTTTTGCAATATGATTTAAGGTCATGTAATTTCATTACAATTTCAGGTTTTACTTATAAACCTCAAGCATTACTCACTCAGCTGTAAACTGATTGTAATATAGAGTGGCCTTTTAAATCATTATATTAGGATAATAGATAAAAAATTGATGAAATTTAAAATCTCTCTACTGTATGAGATAAACATTTCATTACGAACCAACTTTTAGTGACATCATTACTCCCAGAAGTCATTATGGAGGTGGCTTTTCTTTTATGTTATAACTATGTTAAGTAAAAGATAATATTGTGCCCCAACACTGAGAAAAAATTTGTTCAATCTATAAAGTATTCCATTTACTCAGCAACTACACAATGATTTGTTTAGAATTTTTATAGCCAAGTCTTCTAATCCTACAAATTAGGACCAACTGTAGAAAATATGTTCCCTTCTCTCTATAAATCAGTTTCTTTTATAAAAGACAATAGGTTTTTTTAAAATGATGAATTCCTTTATCATTTGATAACCTATCTGTGTCATTGAATAATATAAAACTTGCTTAAGATATATTATCCTTTAAAAAAATTTAAAATTTGGTAAATATTATATAAAATTTGTTCATTGAACATATACTAGTTCTGAGAATTCTACTCTTTGATAGATTATTTGCAAGACAGAGTTTTAGAAAATTTTAAAATTAAATTAGAAAATTTTAAATTAAAATATTTTGTTTGAACTTTAAAAGAAATATGCTAAACAAATGACATAAAATATTCTATCACTTTTCCAATCCTTAGCACACTTCGACAGGCTGGTAGAGTTGGCATTATTCTATCTGAAGTCTGTATGATATTCTTTGTAGTTAACATCACCAGCCTGAATATTTTGGATGAAGGAGCAATACAGACTTGACTTTAATATGTTAGGAAAACCAACAAGCAAATGTTTCAAGCCAACCAGGTATGTTGACACATGCCAGTAATCCCAGCATAGAGGCTGAGGAAAGTAAAATTTAAGTTCAAGGGAAGACTGGACTAGCTGCCAAGACCCTGTCTCAAAAGGGGTGTGTGTGTGTCAAAGGATCATTTATTGGTTACTTGTTTTGTCCCTGGGACAAGATACCTAAAACCCACCACTTAAAGGGAAAGTTCAGTGATGTTCATGGTCTTCCAGGGTCTAGTCTGCTGTTTGCTGGCTCTGAGGTAGAAGCTTCATGGGGGAAGGGCATGATGGGAGAAAGGTGCTAGACCCATGGAAGTCAGGAAACACACAGGGGCAGGGAGAGAGGGAAAGGGAGAGATGGAGGGAGAAGGAGACAGATAGAGAAAAGGATAGCAGGAGATAGAGAGGAGGAGAAATGGGAGAGAGAGAGAGAGAGAGAGAGAGAGAGAGAGAGAGAGAGAGAGAGAGAGAAAGAAAGAAGAGCGGGACAAGTCACATACGCAGAGAATCTCCTCTTCCAACAAGGCCCTAAATGTGAACAGATGACACATTGGCAAGGGGAGGGTAGACTGTGTGATTTAGGCTACAACACTCCACACCTGGACATCCAAAGCCTAATGTATAATACAATGAGTCTATCTCTCCACAGTTCTAGCAAAGTTGAAAAAGCCCAAATTCAAATCATCCTTGGAGACTTATGGCAAATTCTTAGCTGTAAATTCTTGTAAAAATAAAAAAGCATGCTAAACACTTCTGATACATGATGACAGAGGTGAACATTCCCATTCCAATGGGGAAAATAAGGGAATACGAAAGAGTCAGACCAAAGGAATACTCCAGTTCGTCAAGGCAAATGTTAAATCCTATAGCTCCACATCCTGCACCCAGGGCACTTGTTGGCGAGATACAAACTCCAAAGGTTTGGACAGCCCTACTTCAATGGCCTTGTCAGTTGTAGGCCTCATGGCCTGTCTTGGGAGCTGGCTCCACCCACTGCCTCTGGTTTTGCCTGGCAGATGTTCCATGCTCTTTGTCTTCCCAACTGCCTGGGGTCTCTGCTTTACCTTTGTCTTTGTCCTCATTGCTCCATGTATCACCCTCTCACAGGCATATTTTCTAATGTCACAGGCCTTCCTCTGAAATCTGACTGGCAGAGTCTGTGGCCCCATAACTCTTGTATTCTGTGAGTCTTTAAAACCTGTGTCATATGCAAAAGCCAAGGCCTTCCACCAGTTCAAGCAGTAGCCTTTCCCCTTAGATAATCGGTACAGTAACTCGGAGTGATTAGAAGCTTAATGAGGACTTACAATAAAAATACTTGACTTCTTTCCAATATTGACCTTTTTAGCAACCTTTTTAGCAAATGTGTATGTGGCCCATATACATTTTTACATTTCTGGTCAGTGTGCAAAATTTTTACATTACTCAACTGTTTTTTGTTCCTGATTTTCACCGTATGTCTGGCTAAAAGTACCTAGCAGTATTATGCCATAGCCTGAACAAGAAGTTATCTTGAAGTTTCTTCCACCAGGGTTACTAAAACTGCCACATTTAAATTTAGGTTATGTAAAGTCTTAGAACAGGTGAAAGATAAAGACAAGTTTAGTTTGTTTGTTGCCAGAATCCAACACTCATGAAATCTAATCCATTTTTAAATACAATCTTCATACACATCTGAAATCTCACGAGCCTAGATTTTATTGTCTACATTCCTATAAGTGTTTTGTCTTTGGAGCTCCCACCACAAGTACTAAGCTGTGGTTACAGGCATCTACATTTTCCCCACCTTGATTCTCCAAGTCTTTTAAAACTCCTCCTACAAATCAGGTCTAAAGGTTTTGAAGTATGTGGTCAGGCACAGTCACATCAGTGTCTGCACCTCTGATAAGAATGTTCTATACTAGTTTTTCTTCTGTCACTAAGACAAAATAACAACACCTACACTTTAAAGGAAGGAAGGTTTGTTTTAGCTTATGATTTTAGAGGGTTCAGTCCACAGCAAGCCGGCTCTAGGGAAAAACCAGTGTTGTGGGAGGGCATGGTGAAGGAAAGTGGCTCATCCTGTGGCATCCAGTAAGCATGATGGGGGAGGAAAGGCGGGAGGGGGACACAGAGACTGAGAGACAGACAGAGACAGAGACAGACAGAGTCAGTGAGAGACAGTAGAGACAGAGAGAATAGAGACAGAGAGACAGAGAAGGGAAAAACATCCTCTCCAAAAGAGAGGAACCTGTGACAAGATTACACCTTTCTTTCTGGGTCACACTCAGTGACCCACCTCTCTCAGCCAGTCCCCACCTTTGAGCAGATGAAACTTTGGGAACCTTTGCAATTATAACATACCATCATAAGTAGTTTGTGCATGGCTGCATTCAATTAGAAATTTAAATGTTGGTGTGAATTGTAGATTACTTTAAGAAAGAAATTATTTTATTGCAAACTGAAAGTACATGCCAGTTCCATGTCACATTTATATATGTGTATCTGTATGTATATATGTGAATATATGTGTATTCATTGCATATATATATATATACATATTGTGTACTATATATATAGTATTAACACATAGAGACAAATCCATATGCAACATAATATATATTATTTTAAATGTAATTATTTATATTTAATAAACATATTAAATATAAATAATTTTTAATTCCTTCTCCATTCCCATCATACTATTTATAGCATATAATATGAGGACTATCATAATGACTTAAATATCCAATTTTATTTCAGCATACTATGCTGTTATAAATATTAATGTAGCTAAAAATCCCACAGACCAGTATGGAAATAAATACTGACATCCAATAGCCTATAAAAATATAATGAACCAGTTAGGTAAATCTTGACAGGTCTTATGGTTAAAACTAGGTACCATCATGTTTTTAGTCAGTTAGCAGTCGAAGTTTCCTGTATTTTACTGAACCAATTGCATTGTAAATTGGCCCTGTTTCTTTGGCAACCAAAGAAACAATAATTACAATTTGGGGGTCTGAAATTTAATTAAAGTCATGGAATTTCTTCCCAAATCTCTATATCTACAAAGGCAATTCTACTTTCAGTTTTGTGAGCAGAAAATTAAGCCCTCTATGCCTCTCCTCTGCTGCCCTTCTCAAGATCTTAAGTCATTTCTCCAGAAAATCATATAGAAGTTAAAAGGGCTGCTTTGAAAAATGTAAGTTAAAATTATTTTTAATTGGTACATAAAATAAAAACTTTACATATTTATAGGATTCCATGTGATATATACATGTATACTGAGTTATATAGGTGTCAAAAGTGCTGTTGTGCTATTGGACAATAAAGGGCTCCTAAATCAGAAAACCTGGTGTTCATATCTAAGTTCTGCTACTGAGTGCCACCTGATCACAAGTAGCTTAGTTTTTCAAACAGTGTGTGAGGTGGGGACTGGGTGGCCAGGCAGAGTCCTACCTGACAATGAGTCCTGAACAAGTCAGGCATGTGAAGAGTGGACTGGGCAGCTGGGTCGGAAGAGGTACAGCCTTGAAATGTTAAGATAAAGTCGGATGTGGCTGACTTGTAGAAAAATAACAGGAAGGAAAGTTATTGGGAAGCAGGCAAATAGTTGATCCCTGAGGGCCTTGACAAAAATTGTGGCTGTTCCTTTTTTTGTCGCTGAGACAAAATATCTGAAATCCAAAGTTGGAGAAGGAAAGGCTTATTCAGCTCACACTTCACTCATGGGCTTCGGTCCATAATTGGCTGGCTCCGAGGCAGGCTGGCAAGGCAGAGGGGCATCACAGAGGAGAATCAGTCCACGGAAAAGCAGGCAGGAGAGACTTCTTTCACCCTCATTATATTACATCCAGGCTGTAATAAGCCTATTGATTGGTGCCACCCACACTCAGATTGGGGCTTCCATTATCCACATGTAGAACTAGGCTGATTCCAATCCCTAAATTAATTTAATTATCATACCCCTTAATTAAAGTCTCACATGCTTGATATCCAGCCAGTTCTTCAAAGCCCCACCTATGAGTGCATGAGGTACTGGGGGGACATCTGGACACAAGCCATAACAAACTGGTAGTTTATGATCCTTTTCAACTTTATATTATGAAAAAAAAGTCAAGTGTATGTAGAAGCAGAGAGGATATATTAAGGACCCCTGCAGGGAGTCCCCAGTTTCCTGCCCGGTGTCATGGCACATGGTGGAAACAAAGAGAAAGAAACACAATGGTGATGCAACAGGGATCTGGGGTGGCCAGTTGTTTATGGGGAGCAAAGTGCTATAAAACAGCCAAAACCTCAATATTTATTGATCACATTCGCACTGAGGAAAATAGTAAGCGCATATATAGCTGGATGTGCTAGTTCAGTGACGAGGCAAGCAAGGATGGTAAAAGAGAGAGCAAAACATTCTTGGAAGGATGAGGCAAGGGACAATAAGGAGGCCACAATCTCCCCAGGTGAAGCGTTGTACTCCTGCTCCTATATTGCTTCAAAGACCCCCGTCATCCTCAGCAGGGCTTCTCTTGTCCTGTGAGCCCACAGCATCACTAGCCATAGGGCTTCTGCCATGAGCAGAAGAAAGTGGGGCATTTCCTCCTTCCAGGGGAGCTTCCTGGTTCTGGTCTGGCTCAAAGGGCAGGACAAAGATGGCTTCAGACATCCTCTAGACTCATTTATAATTTGTGGTCCCCAGTATGTCCACCTTTCTGTTGCTTTGGTTGGAGATACGGGATTGGAGTGAGCTGCAGCTGCAGAGACTCTGGTCTCTACGAGGTTTGAGCTCATCCACAGGGGAGGAAGAATAAGGCTGGAAGACATAAGCAAACACTATGAGTAGAGCAACATAAGGCCGGAGATGAACCTTGAGATATGTATGAGGATCCAGCTGGTTCAGGGCATCAGAAAATTTATCCCAATCCTATATTTGTTCATTGAAATTCTGAATTTGTTGAGACATACAAAGATAGGATAAAGAATCTCCGTGGATCCAGAGTGAACAATTATCATTTTCCATACATCTTTATCGTCATTCGTCCTTTTTATTCTTTTCTGTTTTGGGAGGGCATAGGGTAGGGTGAAATTTTAAAGAAAATTCCTAAATAATGTTTTGCCTTAAACGCATCCCTAAAAATAAGGACAATCTCTTACATAACTAATGTACCATTACCACACAAAGTTTACCATAATCACTTGACAAAATTAACCTAATTCCTTAACATAACTAGATTTTAATTCTAATTTTCCTGATTTTCTCAAAAATACCTTTTTAGTCAACTTATTTAAAACAAGTAGATTATATCCAAATTGCAACTGGCACTACTAAAGTGAATAATGTAATCTCTTTTTCAAAATATCAGCCCAATTCTAGAAAATAAACTATAGGAAAACAAAATAATAACAAAGAAACCACTTAGAAGCCTGTGCATTGTCTAGAAAGTCATGAGATGCTGCTTGACCAAGAGGCCACGTGCTGCTTTTTCTTCTTCTGGTTCCAGGCTCTTGGCATCTGCGGTTTACAGTGCAGTTATGATCAAGTCCAAAAACCACACCATGCACAACCAGTCCTGAAAATGGCATAGAAATGGCTTCAGGAAACCTCAGTCACAATGATACGAATTGCTGAAGGGGGTAGATCCCAAGTTCCTTAGAAACGTGCATTTTGCCAAGAAGCACAACAAGAAGGACTTCAAAAAGATGCAAGCGAATGCCAATGAGTGCACGCGTCGAGGCTACCAAGGCCCTCGTCAAGCCCAAAGAGGTCAAGCCCAAGATCATCCCAAAGGGAGTAAACCGCAGGCTCGCTCAACTTGCTTATATTGCCCACCCCAAGCTTGGGAAACGTATACGTGCCCACATTGCCAAGCGTCACAGACCTTGGCAGCCAAAGGCCCAGGCTCCAACTTCTGCTCCAGTCCAGAATCCCAAAGGTACCCAGGCCTCCAAAGGTGCCCAAGCCCCCATGAAGGCTCCACAGTAAAAGCCTCTTATCTGCTTATGTTAAAACAGAAGGGTTGGTGTGGCCCCTGGAGTGCCATCTTTGTGAGTGGTGTCCTCCTGTGCTCTTTGTACAATTGAACCTGATGCAGGAAAAAAAAAAAAAAAAAAAGAGACCAAGTGCTAATGTAGAAAGGGGGCCAGACTGGAAAGTTGGCCCTATTGGAGTGCATTTTGGAGACACTGCTAACAGAGTTTTCTGCTGGCTTTGATGTGGTAAGAAAAAGAAAAAATGAGAGATAGCATTTAAGTTCTGGAGTGGAAGGGCAGAGGCAATTTATTCTAATTGAGGTGGGGAACAATAAAGAAAAAGAAAGTTCATGGAGAAATAGGAAGGGATAATGAAAGCAGGCATGTACTTTTACTAGTTACACCTAAGTAGGTAGATATAAACCAAAGAAGCCCCCGTGGCTAACTTCTGGGAGACTGTTAATCGCTTTTCATTGCTGTGACAACTTAACCTGAGATGAACAACTGAAGAAATATTCACATTGGCTCACAATTTTAGAAAGCCTAGTCCATGGTTTTTTGGCTGCATTATAGGACCAGTGTTGAGGCAGCTGTATATCACAACAGAAGCAGAGAGAGGCAGGAAGGGGCTGAGATCCCACCAGCCCCTTCCAAGACATATCCCCAATAACCTGCTACCAGCTAGGACACAGCTCCTAAAGTTTCCACCACTTTCTAGGAACACCATGAGCTGGGGACCAAATCTTTAACACAAACTATGGGGGGACATCTCAGATCCAAGAAGCCCAAACCAAACAATTACACATGCAGCACACAACTGTTATGGTTCAAATCTAAAACATTTTCCCCACCCCCACAATTTCATGTCTTGGAGGCAGAGCCTGTGGAAGGCAATAGGATCATAGGGATGAGCAGCTTTTCTCCATCATATCCTTCTATCAAGCCATTTCTGTCTGGGAGTCAGTTAGGGATGGATGAACCTTCAGAAACCATGAGTCATATGAAACCCTTCTTCCTTTAAATTGTTGATAGTTGAGTACTTTGTTCCCCTTACAGGAAACTTACTAATACAGAAAATTTATACTGGGAGGAGTACTATTGCTGTGACTATACCAGTCCATAGGATTAAGAACCTGGTGTGTGGGAGGAGTTCTGAACAGTCTGGAGAATCAGGCTAAAGAAAGGTAAGGAATCAGCAAGATGTCTTCCATTCCACATACTCAAAAGTATGAACCTCTCACATGGGCCTCCAACAAGAGAAGGGCCATATAGTAAATGTGTTTTCTGGGATTTATTTTACTACTCAGTCATCCAGGTAATCAGAGACTCATGGAGGTCTGGTCACTGCTCTCACTAGCAGCACACCTTTTCATCACCCATAAGACACTGTATTTCAGGTATGGAGAAGGTAAAAAGATATGAGATCACTCAGCAATGTGATCCTCAGAGGGAGGTGTGTGGAGCTATGGGGATGAAGCCAAAATGGCAGTGGAGACCCGAGGAAATCAGAAATGCTAGCAATATGGAAAGTCTGCCGAGAAAAGCTGTAGGCCACGGTGGACCAGTTCAAAAGAGAAGCCATGTGGTCTGCAATCAGGAATGCCTTATGCGTGGGGTTGCAAAAGTCCTCTGGAATCGGCCTCTGTGTGCCCAGATGCTAGATATGGATGTACAAAACTTAATGTTTGTTCTACCTAGTTTTGATCTTGCTTTGGTGCAATTATTTTCTATCCCCTCATTCCTCCCTTTTTTGGAGAATATTTACCTGTGCCATTGTATTTTGGGATTACATAAGTTGTTTTTGATTTCTACAAAGGTATTCAGAGCTTTGGATCTCAGAGGAGACTTTGACTTGAAATTTTTAGCAATGTTGGAACTGCTGAGACTTCACAGTAGTAATTTATTTTTTATTTTATGCTTCATAGTCGCATTAGCAAAATTATTAGTTACTGTGTTTATCTGGCAATTAATTATGGTTCCAGAAGATGTGTTTGGGTGTCACATTGACAAGGGATGCAATGTAATAGTTAAGGTGGATTGTCAACTGGACTGGCTTGCAATCCACTCAGTAGATTAGTGTGTTATAAATATATAATATATATGATATATATTTCAAGAGTACATATATAAAAACCCATCTGGAATGAGGTAAGGTGTGGAAGTGGGTAGAGACTGCCCACAAAGACAGATTCTTTCAAGAATCTCTGCAGAGATGGAGCAGAAAGATGGAGTGAATAGCCAAAAGCTGTTGTGGGTCTGCTGGAGAACAGTCTTATTTACCGTTGCATGACATATGATATTAAGACATTTTGAGGGGAAAGACCAGCAGAGAGTGATAAATTGAGGATGTAGCCAAGGGTAGAAACAATTGTTGGAGTGCTTGGAGAGCTGAAGGTACAGGTACAACTGGAGCACAGAAGGATTTATTAGATATCAGCAGGAACAACTGTAGGAGAAAGAAATCCAAAGCATTTGGGCAGGTATATGGTTAACTGCTAGAGTTGATGCTCCAAAGTGATATGTTTTTAAAAACTTGTTTCTATTTGTGTTAATAAAATAATAAACCAAGTTAACAGCTGAAAGGTTAGTGGGGATGGCATTGGAGAGTTTAGAACAAAATATGAAACAATAGTCTCTGTGTGTGGAACTATGCATGTACTAGACGAGGACGCTTAATGGGATTGCCAGACAGCGCAGTGCATTTGAGAGTAAATAATGGCGAGACAGGTCAGCATAGTCAGGGAACAGCAGAAGCTTTCAGCTGCTCCAGTGTGGGTACCTACTTAATAAATCAATTGGTGTGCACAGGGCTGAAGTCAAAAGCCGTAAACAAGCCTATTGTTTAGGTCTGGAGTTGTCCTTCATTTCCTTCCTCTAGTGCTTGTCAGAGGATAATGTGACCTTTCTCTCTCTTTGATTCTATCATAGTAGCTAACACAAAATATGAGTTCCATAAATGCTCACTGATGTGAAAAACGAAGAACAGATAATATCAGTCATGTTTTACAGATGGGGAAACTGAGGCAGAAGCAAATTTGTGGCTTTCCTGTTTGATAATACATTTTTAAAGAAGTAGAAATGGTGAGAATGTGGCTCTCAAACCTGGCTGAATAATAAAATCATGAAAGGATACTTAAAAATTTTTGCTTCTCCAGAGCCAACCGTTGAGTAATTTAATCAGAATTTCTGAGAATAGAACCCAGGCTGCTGTGTGCTGAAAGGCCCCTGGTGATTGGTACAGAATTAGAGCTGAGAGTTACTATTTAGGATCTATACTTCTGAGGACCAGGGGCTGTGTTCATTTTAACTCCATCCACAGAGCAGGGCTCATTGGACCTCTCTTCTCACCAAGTCCTGTACTGACGGAGTCAGCCCTCAGCTGAGTAACTTCGCACCTTCCCAGTTAGAGCTAGTCTCCACAGCTGTCTTCTAAATCCATTTTCTTTCATTTTCACCTCATAACAAGTGGTGAATCTTTTATTCCCACCTTCTCAACAGCATAGCAAACACCCACCCTACCAAACTATGGAGAATCTAGAGAATAAGAAGGCATATTACAAGGCCTGGGAACAAGAAGCATATTTATGCTTCAAGCTCTATAAACCATAGAGACCATGGAGTTCCAGTTAGAGGCTCAAATAGAAATAAAAATAAACCAAAACCAAAACCAAAAGCAACTGAATAGTGTGAAGATTTACAGAACACTTTAGGATATTTACTGTTTTGTTGTGCCATCCTAGCTGGTATTATTCCCTGTACCATGAGTTTCAGTAAATGTCGGAACACACTGGTTGTGCTAAACTAATAGCATCAGAGCAGAGGGCTTATTGTGTCCTCTTTCATAATTCTCCAGGCAGCTCACCCACCTGCGGGCCGGCATGTGAGTGGGACTTTCCATGCCTGCCAGATTCTACCTCACCCACCCCCCAGGCCTGGCATGTGACTGGGACCTTCCAAGCACTCTCTGGAACCTCCTCCATCAGACAGGCCTAGCGTTGAACCCTGCAGCAGAACTCTGTGCAGAAAGGCATACAGCAAGATCCACCCAACTAATCCAGGAGCAAAACATCTTGACAGAGGGGTACAGTGGGTCTGCGTCCATGGGCTGCAGCAGGGAGAAGCAGAGAACAGCAGCCAGACCCAAGCCAGGCCCACCTGAATGAGTTCAAACTTGGTAGATCCAGACCTGGTAAGCTGAGATACTTTGCTAAACCCAGATCTATGAAGGCATCCTCTCTCTTTCTCTCTTGATTGAGAGAGAGGGCAATAGGTAACCAGGGTGAACTAGTCTGCCTGGAAGACTACAGTACAAAAGGGAGGTGATCACATAATTCTCCAGACATACAGGGCTGGCATTTGAAGCATTTCATTCTAACTAACATAAAATTACTATAAAGAATAAATGGATAACACACACACACACACACACACACACACACACACACACACACACACATATATATATGGAAGCATTCGATCTATTAGCCTTATACAATAAATGCGGGCTTAATGACTAAAAACCCTAATATTATTCAAATATTTATTTTAAAGGATATTTTAGCTCTCTGGGTCTATTTTATTTTGTTAGTTTCTTAATTATATTCTTAGTCTGGTAGTAGAGAAAGTAGTGGAGGTACATATGTATACAGTGCTTTATTCTATTATTTCATCTTTCCAACAACACTATGTAGTAAGCACAACAAATGTTTTATTACAGAGGAATCAATGGTCTAATATCAGAAATGATAAGAAACAGAATGAAAACAGTAAATAGCAAAACCACAGGGCAACCTAGCTCTCCTAATTCCAAGTCTAATGTATTCCATGATCCTTCACACACTTCTGGTCTGTATTGTTAAATGTTTATTTAGGGAGGCACCAAGCTGGTGGAATGATAAGCTGCACAGAAAGAGCCTTGCAGAGCGTTGCTGTCTGGACATTGGAACACAGCAATGTGAGGAAGAGAAGAAGGAGAGAAGTGGGTCCCCTGGACCCAAGAAGCATCAGAGGCACAACCTGAAGCCCACAGAGAGTGAAGAGAGAAACTTCAGCAAAGATGAAGGAGGCAGCTGGTGGCATCTCCTCCCTGAGATGGAACACACTGTGTGAGAGGAGCAGTTCAAGCTGCTGCTGGTGACCCCCGAGCCCTCCACAGAGATACACAGCAGTGGAGAGGAACAGAAGATCTGAAGACTACACTATCTGGCTGTGCGTGCTGAGGGTTCAGTCATCCAGTGGGAGAGAGCAATTGACTAGAAGCCATCTCAGAGAGAAGCTGGCTGAGCTCAGAACTTGGAGCAGCGGCTGGCTCCATCTAGCAGCTCCCAGCTGGGCTTGGGCCCAAGAAAGGTGTGCTGATGACTACAGGTGGAATGAGTCTGGTCTTGGTCAGAAGGTGCAGGCTCACTGAGATCATCCACTACCCTGCCCAAAATCTACTGCTGGGTTGCTGGGATAGATCCACACAGATCAGGACTGTGTCTCCACATGTTGTCTACCAGTGACAGCAGAGACTAACCTGGAAGTGGACTTTATTTTCTCCCACTCTTGGTTTTGTTTGTTTAGTTTTCTTTTTTTCTTCCTTCATCATTTGATCTTATTTTTATATGTGTGTTAATATGATTTCTAGCCTGTTTGTTGTTGTCGTTCTGTTGAATTATTTTTCCTCCTCTATTTCCATCCAGTCTTCTATACCAGTTTCTCAAATTCAGTGTGATCACCCTTTATCCTCCAGCCCTACTTCTAATCTCTTCCTCATCTTCTGCTTCTCTATTTTTTCCCTAATCCATTTTAAATTTTAACCCCTAAGGGTAAAATTGACATATCAGAGACTTATATACTGCATATAATTTTCTGAGCTGTTTTAGATTTTGTTATATAACTATGTGTCTAGTTCATATGGTTAAAGGTGGCAAATTAATCATTACCTCAGTTTATCATCTTCTAGACTGTGAATGTTGCTAGTTATTGCTGATAGTGCCACTTTAACCAAAACTGACATGATTATTTTAAATAGCTATTCTTCCTGGTATTTCAAGATGGAGATTAAGGGTAAATACTCTGGGACAGTGCCAAAGAACCAGGGCTAAGCAGATAGCAACTTATCATCCCCAACAAATTAAAGAAGTAGGAGTCAACTGAGTTAAAACCCCAAAACCAGCTATACCTGGAAGATACCTCAGAGAAATAATCATTTCCTATGCATTCTAAATACTAACAGCAAAGCAACCCACCATAGGCAATTTACAAAAATTAAACATTACCATAGGAATTAAATGAGAGAGAGAGAGAGAGAGAGAGAGAGAGAGAGAGAGAGAGAGAGAGAGG
>NW_004524597.1:20523186-20525087 GCF_000260255.1 Octodon degus | reverse complement strand
AGGAGAGGAGAGGAGAGGAGAGGAGAAAGAATGAGAAAACACTTAAACAGAATGCAACCCCAGATATCTAGTTCACCAAAGGAAATCTCAGGGGGTAATGAGGTGAGACAATGTGAAAGCCTGGCCTCTCAGAAGTGGTAACAACAAAACAATTGAATGAGAATCTAGAAAAGAATCAAATCAGAAATAATTTCAGACAACTGCAGAGATGACGCCTACTATGAAAACCATGCTTAGTCACTCTAGAGCAGATACCACCACCAACAACAAGAGAGGAGCTTAAGAAAATTATGAAAGCCATGAGTGCTCAGCATAAGAAAGAAATAGATTCCATAAGGCAGATTCAAGAAGGCAATCCAGGAGAATAAAAGTTCTATTGAATGTATCTGCAGGAGATTAAACATTTCCTTAGGAATGTCTTTAGAGAGTTTCTAGGGAAGTAAAAATAAAATTCTCTCCTCTTTCACCATTTCCTGTCTGCTGTACAGACTCATGCTCTTAGAATGTCTTATAGGAGAATAATTTTTATTGAGTCTACTTCAACCTGTTCTAACCAATGTTAAATTAGTTTCCCTAGATCTGTATGGCTCTCCTATAGTACATATTGTTAACAGCGAAGGATTTAAGTTCACCTTCATGGTGCTTAAGACCATATAAGCACTATAGTTCTTCAACAGGCAGACGACATAAATCCACTGTGGGTGATAAATCCTCTCTTTCACTCATTTTATGGCATAGAGCCAGAATGATTACCTTTGCTGTTATGACTTCTTCTTCCTATTCAGAATTTTTGCAACCTGTGGAGTAAAGAAAAGTCACTCTTATACATGGAAATTTCACCTAGTTCTCCTCAGTGCCTTTGCTTATTATTTGGTTTCAATCTCTTGGCCATCTGCAAGTAAAGCAGCTTTGCACAGGAATGACAGGATAAGAAAAACACATTGGATAATCAGAGCCTTCCATCTGAATAAAGTTCCCTCCAGATTCACTGCTAACCAGGTGCTTCCCTGTGCTGCCCGCTGGATTTAAAATACATGAGCCCTGAAGAAGAGGAGTAAGAGCAGAAAGTAAATTTCAACACTAGAAATTTAAAATTCATAGACTTGAAAAATCAATGTGGGATCCAAAACATATTATCTCTAGATGCACATTTTGGCACAGTGCTGTCAAGAATGTCATTTGAACAAATCAGTCAAAGCTATCCATCACTGTTTTACAAATAACGGCAGAAGTGTTTATAAAATAATTGAGAATCCACTATTAATGCTAATGATACTTATAATTTATTGAGCAATTACTGTATTCCAGATGCTATGCTGAGAGCTATTTAAGAAAATATACTTATGAAATAAATGTAATTATGAAATACATTATCACCACTAGCCTCATAGTGATACTAATGGTTAAGTATTGTCCTTACTTTTATATAAAGGAGTGGAGGATTAGTTAACTCGATTAAATGTTTCCAAGTCCAGCATTCTCATTCTTTCAAATGTCAGATTTCAAAGTTACAGAAATGATAAATAATACACATGTGATTTATGTTAATATATGATTAATCATTATTTTAAGAGGAAATATGTTGTTTAGCAAATGTTATGCCATATGCTAATTTGTATTATTTAACTTCTAATGATTGAATTAAAATCACATAATACAAGGTCAACTAAAAATGCAAGAGGCTTGAGGATAGATGGGTAAATTTTACTTTTTTATTTATTTTTTCTATACTTTTATTGAGAAACAAATAGCAATGAGAGAGCTTCAAACCAAATTGGAAGGATATTTTCAATAATTAACACATTGCATGCATTCTTCCTAGTGGTTAATTGCTGTACAAGATGCAGACATGATATCCTATTTACAAACACTATTAAAATAAATCCCTCTATTCATTAAAA
>NW_004524597.1:20513036-20522211 GCF_000260255.1 Octodon degus | reverse complement strand
CACCACCCACTTCTTTTTGAACAATCATCTACCCAAGAGACAGCACAGCAGCAACTGGCATGTCACAACAAGCAGCCTGTAGTCAGAAGACCAGAAGGACAGGCACTCCAAGCATGAAACTACTATTACAGATTACCATCTTCAGTGCAGTTGCTTAGTTCACAGGTATCAGTATATATAGTTAGTCAGGGTGAGAAACTTTCAAATTAACTGCTAGATTCAAAAATCTTCTGAATAGTCTCAGGATCATTGCCTTGCCCATCTTTTACATATAACTGTATGGCTTGTCACTGTCATGTTCTCTAGCTCTTTTCCTTTCCCTCTCTTAATTATTCCTCGAGTTCCTGCTTTCCTTTTATTTGTATTATACCTTTCTATTTGTATTTCTTCTTTTGAGTTCTTATACTAGGGAAACTATAGGATATTTTTACATGTGTGTCTGGTTTATTTCACTTATGGGTATATGTTCAAGTGGCATCCACTTCAATATAAAGACTTTGAGTATATCATTCTTAAAGGCTGAAAATACTCCATTGTATAAAAATACCACATCTCTTTCAACCATTCCTCAGGTGATGAGCATCTTGGTTGTTTCCAAGATTTGGCTGTCACAAATTGTGCTGCTATAAACATAGGCACACATATATCCCTATGGTATGATGTTTTCAGATACTCTGGGAAAATTCCCAGTAGAGGAATAGCTGGTTTAAATGGGATTTCCAGTCCAACTTTTCTAAGGAGTCTCCACACTGGTTTCCATAACGGCTGCACCAGTCTACATTCCCACCAGCAGTGGAGATGGGTTCCATTTTCCCTACAGGCTCTCCAACATTTGTTGTTGGGTGATTTCTTTATGATAGGCATTCTTTTACTTTTTTGAAGTATCTACAAGCTTAAAGAAAGTATTTATATCTCAAAACAGTTATGATGGGTTTGGTTTTTTTTGGCTTGTCAGGTTAGCCAAACACAGTCAAATGAACTGTATTTCACAGAAGTCCTTTTGTCTGAGTTGCCTTGTTATCCTCAACCATTCTTTTTATTTATGTATTTTATTATCTAAAGAGAATATGAAATAGTAAGAAACAAGACACAGAAATTTATCAAACAAAAACAATAAGAATTCAACAATGGTTGTTGCATTGCATGATGTCTTCAAATTAGTTGCTCAGATTACTAGATATAAGCATGTAAAATTAGTTAAAAGAAAAAAGTTGTAAAGGACAGTAAAAACAATTTAAGCATCAACTGCTCCCCTCTGCAAATGAACAGAAGTCAGCAGTACAATTTTCCAAGCTGTTCTGCACACAAATATATATCCCTTAACCCTTTTGTCTTTTTCCTCATTCTGGATTTCCCTTCCCTTTAAACAGATTATTTTCTTTTCACAGTATCTATTGTGCCTTTCAGATTTTATTTACTCTTTCAGGTTTTCACACTAGTGAGACAATACAATGTTTGCACGTGCAGGTCTGATTCATTTCACCTATGAATATGGTCTCTAGTTGCATCCATTTACCTATAAAAGCCCCAAGTTTATCTTTTTTTAGCTGAGTAATACTCCATTGTGTAAAATCAGTCCTTTATAGAGGGTGCTTGGAAGGCTGACACTTCACACAAATGGCAAGGTCAGTCTATAACAGGTGCACAGATCCAAGTGTTCTGGCCCTCTAAGAGAACCCAAATGATGTAATAAACATTGTGGACACAATGAGTTAATTTCCCTACATCATATACTTTTATACAGTAGTTAGAGCTCTATATCAGTTTGTTTTATTGTAGTAAAGATAACTCATATTTATACCAAAATCTAAACAAATAAATCTAAATGATCAATCAGGGAGAAGAAAAAATACGTCTTTTTTTCCAATAATTATATTAATTTTATCATATACTCCAACTATGAAAGAATTTTGTTAAGGTATTCAACAAAATTTAAAATATTTCCCTACTGAAGAAAAACTGACTACTTTTTAAACTTATTGAAGTTTAAAATGAACATGTTCTTCACTTTAAATGTATGAATATCTGAAATATTTTTCATTACTAAAATATATGTTGCTTTATTTTTTCCATTACTAAGATTGAAACCAAGTCTTTACGTGTGCTGGGCACATGCTGCTTCACCAGGCTATGAGCTCTGATCCCAGGCCTTGCTTCAATGTCATTGCAGTTATAGGTAATCACAGAAATTCACAACTGAAGAGAGACACTTATCTTCTGGAATGGCCACATATTTATCATTTATTGCACTCTAAGGAACAATGTTTTCTTTATAAAACTTTAGAAATAATTTTAAATAAAATTAATTTAGCATCCATGTTTTTTCCTTTTGTGTATAATCAGAAAAAAAAATTTAGGAACTATAAAATGGGGATGAGCAATACAATACTGAATCTACTTTCAACATGGAATTATTAAAGAAGATTCTGAACATTATTTCCTATATTTCTTCCTCTAAACTCTTACTGGTTGCTCTCAAAATAGAATACCATTAATTTGATAAATATTTCTAAAATAAGTAAATCATGTACAGGAGGTTAAAGTGGGGATTGTGAGGGGAGGGAAGAAAATTGAAGGGTATAATGTATATGTACCAATTCTCTACAATAAATGTAATCATTGTGTACTGTGAGTATGAACCCATATAAAAGATTTTTAAATACACACAGGCATTTAAACACACACACACACACACACACACACACACACACACACAAAGACAGTTCCAGTAAAGAGTAGCCTCTATCTTAGAATCATAATCACAAGGCCCTGGCTCTTTAGGGCATATTTCGTCTCCTCAGAACACTATAAAGTCCATGTAATACTGCTTGACACCGATTTTCAAGGACTTTATTTCTAAAAATGAGCTGCTTTGTCCTAAATTAATTCAAAAGGGCATGAGGAGCAGAGGATGTACTAAGGAACTGCCATCGCTATAGAAACTGAAAGGAGAATTATAACTAATCATTTTATTTCTTATGTATATTTTACAGGAACTTTGAGAGGAAGAAAGTAAAACTCAAGAAGCTAAGCAATGAACTGGAAATCACATAAGGCTGGAATGCTTTTATCCTCACTGTGTTACTAATGTGATAACACTCTACATCATGCCAACATCAATTCCTCCTTCTGGCCAACAGGAGAGAAATACCCTGGTCTAATTCACAGGATTTCTTAGAGAGTGACAGGGTTAAAGGACTGCAATAGAAAGCTCGACTCAAGCTGAGGTTTCACAAAATGTTTCCCCTCCTTGATATTTTGCCAGAGGAACTGAAAACCTCATACTGCAGTGATATAATACACTCATTTTATAGAAGCACAATTTGTTATAGCTAAATCTTGGAAGCAACCAGATGCCCATCAACTAAACAATGGATAAAGAGGTTGAGATATTTTTACACAATGCAGTATTATGCAGTTATAAAACAGGATAAATTTGAGTCTTTTTATTGGTAAATGGATGCAACTAGAGACCATAATTTTAAGAGAAATAAATAAGACCTGCATGTGCAAACATTATATTCTCTGCTTAGTGTGAGAACCTGAAAAAGAAAAATGGAATCTGAAGGGTACAAAAGATAGTGGGAGAAGGGAATGAACTTATTTAAAAAGAAAGAGTTACTCTTCAATGAAATTGAAAAGGAAGCAATCCTCCCAAAATCATTCCTGGAGGCAAGTAATATACTGATACCAAAACCAGGGAAAGATGTAATTAAGAAAGAGAACTACAGGTCACTCTCCCTCATGAACATAGATGAAAAAATCCTTAATAAAATCCTAGCAAATAGAACACAGCAAATCATCAAGAAGATCATACATCATGACCAGGTAGGATTCATCCCAGGGATGCAAGGATGGTTCAATATTCAAAAATCTATAAATGTAATACAGTATATCAATAGAGCGAAAACTAAAAACCACATGATCATCTCCACTGATGTAGAAAAGGCTTTTGACAAAGTCCAACACTCATTTATGTTCAAAGTTCTACAGAAAATTGGAATAGATGGCCTCTACTTCAATCTGGTAAAAGCCATTTATGAAAACCCAACAGCTAACACAATCTTAAGTGGGGAAAAACTGAAATCTTTTACTCATAGATCTGGTACAAGACAAGGATGTCCTCTATCACCACTCCTATTCAATATAGTGCTGGAATCATTAGCTACAGCCATTAGACAAGAGAAAGAAATAAAAGGAATAAGAATAGGTAAAGAAGAAGTTAAATTATCATTATTTGCAGATGACATGATAATTTACTTGGAAGACCCAAAAAACTTCACCAAGAAGCTACTAGAATTAATACAGAAATTCAGTAGCATAGCAGGTTATAAAATCAATACCCCAAAGTCAATAGCATTCCTCTACACAGACAACAAACACACTGAGAGGGAAATTATACAAACAATACCTTTTACAATAGCACTGAGGAAAATGAAATACCTTGGAATTAATCTAACTAAAGAAGTCAAAGATCTTTTCAAGGAAAATTACAGTACTCTTAAAAAAGAGATCATAGAGGATTTGAGAAAATGGAAAGATATTCCATGCTCCTGGATAGGAAGAACCAACATTGTGAAGATGGCTATACTCCCAAAATTGTTGTACAGATTTAATGCAATCTCTATCAAACTACCATCAACATACCTCAGCCTGACACAGCTCGGTCCCATAAAATTTAATAAAACATTTCATCCTTTAATGACAGAATAAAATGAAGAGAAATACACATTCCAGGACATTTTGAGTGTGAGTGCTAGTGTAGTATTTACTAATAATACCGGTTAATTTTTGATAGATTATATACTTTTATCTTAACTATCATTTTGCAATGCTGAGTAATTTTATAAGTAATAAGTAACTTGAATAAGTATTAAATAACTGTAAAAGAAGTATTTCAAGTTATTGAGAAAACATAAAGTGGTTCATGATAATCTTCAAATCCCACCTCTACTATATCCCATATACTCTCAAATATTATATAGCAAATTCACTTTTTAAATTATTCTCTTCAGATCAGATATAGTCATGAAGGAAAAACACAGCACTAGTGAAAAATATATGTGACTAATCATCATAACCTGACCAACAATTCAGTGGTACTGAATCACTTGCTTCCTAAACCTGAGGTGGGGTAGTTCTGTTTTCCTAAATCAAGAGACCCAGTTTGTAAGACCAAGTCAGTAGTGAGCTTATAAGGAAATACCTGTCCTGTGTTCCATGTCTCTAAAAGATGCATAGCCAAACTCGAAGCTTCAGACTACGTCTCTTGCCTAAAGAATAGAGATCATTAGTGTTATCCTCTTGATCACTTTAAGGTTTGCAAGTGTTATTTGGAATCTTTTTCATTTGCATTTTGTTTTACTGTTGAGTAAATTTCTCCAAGAGTGGTAATAGATCGATATCTTTCTGAGACAAGTGAGTGGTCTGAGACTTTTCGAAGAAGCTCTTAACTAAAAGGCCATTTTAGTAGACTGTGCTGAGGTAAAGTCCTCAAGAGGCCCAGGCAAAAATCCACAATGAAACTTGCAGAAGGATTAAGAAGCTCCGTGTTTCCTAAGCGTCTTTCCTTCCTACACTCAAAGACCCAATGCCACTGTCAACTTGGAAGTCCTTTCCTTCCTCTACTGTATTTCTTTATTAATCTATAATTTTCTATGTCACTGTCACTTTATGATTTGTCTTCAGTTTATGAATATAATTCATCACTTGTAGGTGGTTCCCTTTTTAAGACAGAGAGTGCATTTAATATGTGATTGATATGTATTTCAGAATATTCTTAGAATATTTCCACCATAGGAGGTATTGTAACACAGACTTATAAAAGCCACCATTCATAATGAAAAAAAATGAATCATCCATGTTATGATTTTAGGACACATAGGGAAAATTGTCATCATACAAGATTAGCCTCCTTTTTCAATCTATAGCAAAGATAGGCTGTACAACCCTTTCCAACTTTTACAGAAAATCCACTCTTGATCAATTTATTCTTAGCTACAATATTTAACTCTACTGTCCGTAATAATTTGTATGCTTCTCTTATCCACAGCATAAGACTGCTTCCCTTATATCTAATATTGAAGGGTTGATTTGTTTGTTTGTTTGTTGACACATAGTCTTGCTAGGCAGTTCAGCCTCCTCATAGCAATCCTCCTGTCTCATCCTCTCCAGTGCTAGGATTACAGGCGTGCACCACCATGCCTGCTTTAATGGCTGACATGACATGCAGTACTAGGGATTGAACCCAGGTCCTTGTGCTTTCCAGGTAGGCATTTATGCCACCAAGTTATCACTCCAACCCTAATATTGAAGTTTTTTGTTTGTTTTTTGGGCAGAACTGGGGATTGAACTCAGGCCCTTGCGCTTGCCAGGGAAGCGCTTCTTCCACTGAGCCATCTTCCCAGCCCCGATAATATTGAAGTATTTCTAGGAAGTAATGTTACCAGTATATTTATCCACAGTCTGAAAAACTGCAACTTCTGTTTTCCTTCAACTATTTTACAACAACTTTGTTAATTAAATTTTAAATTAAGATTTTAGAGGTTCTTAGGCAATCCATGATTTTGAAATCCTAAATTACTATTATTTTGGGTACTAAGGCCCTTTGATTAACTTATAAAAGTCACTGGCCCTGCCTTTCAGAAAGTACAAAATAAAGACAGAGTGAGGAGATTCACCACCAAACCAAAGATACAGAACTTTGGTCAGAGTCATTACCTGCATTCACGAGCCTTGAGTCAGAAGTGAATGCTCTCATGCAATCCGATAAATCTTTGTATCCAGAACCTACATTGCCTGATTCAGACACAGAAAACAAATTTTCAGGGTCTTGCAATTTCTTTAGCTTTATTGTTTCCTAAAGAAAAACTGAAATGAAGACAGGTTCTAAAAACAGCATTCTTGGACACCCATCCCTCTTAACACTAATACAATACAATAATCCATTTTAAAACAAGAAATGCTGCAGTAAAATCTATTGCAAAGGTGCACATCACATTTAATGTTCACTACATCCTGGTCTTTTGTCATGCATTTTTCAGTCTCTTTCCAGCCTTGCTACAGAGAACATTGAAGCTTGAAGGTGAGAGGCAACCTGGCCTCAGCTGCAGAGAAAAAGGCAGGAAACAAACCCAGGATTTTCAATCCCTTTTCTTCTAAATCATGGAATAAGCAATCTTTGGTTCTACACTAGAAGGCCAAGTCTGGTTTCTTTTGATGTGATAGAATTTTGATAATAACAGCAGTTGCTGTTGTATACCTATACCACTAAGTGGCTGTTCTTTGTGAGAGTAAAGTAATATAAAACCCATCTTTTCACATTAAATGGATTGTAGTATAACACAGAAAAATGTCAGAAGATGACTCTTCTCTGGATACGTGAGTTTAGAGAAAAATGAGATGATCCACTACGAGTATGGGCAGAAATGTTCAGTGCAAACAGGCTAATATTCTAGGTCTGTACAAATAAATTGCGTAGATTATTTCCTCAGTTTTACAGTTTTACAAAGGCCATCAGAGACCATCTACATTCTTGCATTGTTCTTAAGAAGATGATTCACAGAGAAACTGTGATAAAAGCATTACCAATGTCTTCTAATATGTAGCGATCAGGTTAAGATTTATTTTTTTTGCTGACATAATAATTTTTCATATTTATAGGGTAAACTGTGATATTTTGATTACATGTATACATTGTACAGTAATCAGAATAATTAGCATAATCATTACCTTAAATAGATATCATTTACTGTGGTGAGAACATTTTAAATCCTCCCTTTTAATTTTGAAATATATGATATTTTATAGTTGACTCTGGTTACCCTCCTGTATAAGAGAACAGCAGAATTTATTCCTCCTATCTTTATACCTGTTAACAAATCTCTCATCACTATCTCTCCCTAATATTTATTGCTTGTCATAACTACCATTCCACTCAACATTATTTTCATAATTTTATTGAAAAACAAATAGCAATGAGACAGTTTCAAACCAAATTGGTGGGACAGTTTCAATAATTAACACATTGCATACATTCTTCCTAGTGGTTAATTGCTGTACAAGATGCGGACATGATATCCTATTTACAAACACCATTAGAACAATCCTTCTATTCATTAAGAGAATGTAACTATATATCTATCCTAACCATTTTGAATACACAGATACAAAATGGACATTCATCTGTATCCCCTTTTTTTGTTAAGTTCCGTTATTTGAATATTACAGGTGTGTTAACTCAGCAAAATATTCTAAAAGAGTCCAGTAGTCCATAATAGTATTGGGTCTTCTGCTTCACTGGCAATGTCAGAAATTGTTGACCTGAGTTCCCTAAAGCTCAACGTAACACCATGGCTTTACTTCCTTTTTTTCATATTTTAAAATAATTTATTTAATTAGTGCATGTTCATCATACATTATGTTCATATTCATCATGGAAAATTTGTTCCCATACACTGTATTTTTATAATTGATCTATTGTATTATTATTGCTAATCTTTAACTCTGTCTATTTTATAATTTAATGATTACCACAGAATATATAGGGTTCAGAATTATCTGTGCTCGCAGACCTCCTCCATGGGGAACATCATCATGGTGACAAGAAGGAAAGATTGTGTATATGAATGTAATTAATTTATTTTTTTGCAGCATAGTATGTCACTATGTGATTGTCTGTTCACTATCATAAGAATAATTTTTCCTGCATATCATATGCACAATCTAAATTTGTGAACTATATTTATAAAAATGTAATATATGTGAATACATAAATGTTAATGATAAATATCATATTCCTTTCATAGCAGTTATATAACTTTATCTTTTTTTAGTGTGTTTTATTCATTTATACTTCGTTTTTATACTTTTCTGCTGGATGGTTAAGATGAAGGTAAAGCAGGAGTTTGCAACAAGACTTGTAGCTTTTGGGTCTGAGAAGGTCAGTGAAATCCCCTCAGGATTTATCCTGAAATCCTGTACCTCAGATTGTAGAACCTTTGTCAGTGTCAGCCATGTGGATGAGTCACGGCCAATGCTTGGCCAACGTGATCTCTGTGAAAGCCTGAGAGACAGTACAATTTCTCTCCATGTGACTCTCCTTAGGCACACTCTACATCATCAATCACTTTCCTCTTTGGCCCCATAATCTTCTTGATCAGAAAATTTGGGACAC
>NW_004524597.1:20510482-20512171 GCF_000260255.1 Octodon degus | reverse complement strand
ATTCTTTCAAGTGTTTCCCGTGCAATTTGATTTTTGTTCATGAACTCTTTGCCTACCCCTATGTCTTCAAGAGTTCCTCCTCCTTTCTCTTCCAGGAGATTTAGTTTCTCTGTTTTAATGTTTACATCTTTAATCCATTTTAATCCATTTTGACTTTAGTTTCTCTGTTTTAATGTTTACATCTTTAATCCATTTTGACTTTAGCTTAGTGCATGGTTAATAGAACTGGGTCAAGTTTTAGTTTTCAGCATGTAAAGAGCCAGTTTTTCCAGGACCATTTGTTAAAGAGGCTACCTTTCTTCCAGTGAGTATGTTTGGACGCTTTCTCAAAGATAACATGGATGAGTGTGTTCATAGGGGATTCAGTGTCTTCTAATCTATTCCATTGATTCTCAGGTCTATTTTGTTGCTAGTACCAAGCTGATTTTATCACAGTAGCCTTATGGTATAATTTCAAGTCAGGAATTGTAATGCCTCCTGCCTTGTCTT
Organism: Octodon degus; assembly: GCF_000260255.1. Lineage (NCBI taxonomy): Eukaryota > Metazoa > Chordata > Mammalia > Rodentia > Octodontidae > Octodon > Octodon degus. The sequence continues at coordinate 20,511,682 of NW_004524597.1, read as the reverse complement.
TATTGCCCAGGATTGCCTTTGCTATGCTAGGTCTTTTCTGGTTACAAATAAGTTTTAGGAATGATTTCTCTAGCTCTGTGAGGTATGTTGGTGGTAGTCTGATAGGGATTGCATTAAATCTGTACAGCAATTTTGGGACTATAGCCATCTTCACGATAGCATAGCATATCTTTCCATTTTCTGAAATCCTCTATGATCTATTTAAGAGTACTGTAATTTTCCTTGAAAAGATCTTTGACTTCTTTAGTTAGGTTAATTCCAACGTATTTCATTTTCCTTGGTGCTATTGTAAAAGGTATTGTTTCTATAATTTCCCTCTCAGTGTTTTTGTTGTCTGTGTAGAGAAATGCTATTGACTTTGGGGTATTGACTTTATAACCTGCTTTGCTACTGAATTTCTGTATTAATTCTAGTAGCTTCTTGGTGGAGTTTTTTGGGTCTTCTAAGTAAAGTATCATGTCATCCGCAAATAATGATAATTTAACTTCTTCTTTAACTATTCTTATTCCTTTTCTTTCTTTCTCTTATCTAATGGTTGTAGGTAATGATTCCAGAGCTACATTGAATAGGAGTGGTGATAGAGGACATCCTTGTCTTATACCAGATCCAAGAGTGAAGATTTCATTTTTCCCCATTTAGGATTCTGTTAGCCATTGGGTGTTCATAAATGGCTTTTACCAGATTGAAGTAGAGGCCATCAATTCCAATTTTCTGTAGGACTTTGAATATGAATGAGTGTTGGACTTTGTCAAAAGCTTTTTCTGCATCAGTGGAGATGATCATGTGTTTTTTTAGTTTTCGCTCTATTGATATACTGTATTACATTTATAGATTTTTAAAATATTGAACCATCCTTGCATCCATGGGATGAATCCTATCTGGTCACAGTGTATGATCTTCTTGATGATTTTCTGTATTCTATTTGCTAGGATTTTATTGAGGATTTTGGCATCTATGCTCATGAGGGAGATCGACCTGTAGTTCTCTTTCTTAGTTGTATCTTTCTCTGGTTTTGGTATCAGTATAATACTTGCCTCCAGGAATGATTTTGGAAGGATTGCTTCCTTTTCAATTTCATTGAAGAGTTTGAGTAGTATAGGGACTAAACCTTCCCCAAATTTCTTGTAGAATTTATCTGTGAATCCATCTGGACCTAGACTTTTCTTTCTTGCTAGGTTTTTAATTACATCTTGTATTTCA
>NW_004524597.1:20505115-20508736 GCF_000260255.1 Octodon degus | reverse complement strand
CATAGAGGACTTGAAGTATTTTGCTCCATGCTCTTCTTGTCTTCATGGTTTGTGAAGAGGTGTTGGCCATAAAGCTGATGGGTTTTTCTTTGAATGTGATCTGCTTCTTTTCTCTAGTGGCTTTCAGTAGATTATTCTTGTGCTGAATTTCTGGGATCTTGACTAATATATGTCTCGGTGTGTTTTTCATTGGGTTGAGGTTATTTGGTGTTCTGTATGCTTCGGTTACCTGAATGTCAGATTGTTTCCTCATATTTAGGAAGTTTTCTGCTATTACTTCTGTCCATATTTTTTAACGTCCTTTGTATTGACTCCGTCTTTCTCCTATTAGTCTCACATTGTCACATTGTTCATCTTTGCATCATCTTGCAGGTGATGGATTATTTTTTCCTGCATTCTCATGTTTTTAAGAGATCCTTTCTTACCTTTGCTCTAGCTGCACCAGCATCTTTAAGATCTGAAACTCTGTCTTCAGTTTCACTTAAATGGTTTTGCAAGCTTGTGATTGAGATTTTAATTTCCTCTATATCTCTTTGACTCAGCTTCATGCCATCTATTTCTTTCCTGTATTGCTCATACAAAGAATCCGTCATTTTTATAATCTTCTCTATTCTTTTTTAATCAATGTCTTCTTTAGAAGCAGTTATAAATCATTTTACTGAAGTTTTTTTTTTTTCAGATTGGGTTTCCTCCTTATGTTTCTGTAGTTGATTCTTTACTTCAGATTCTATGAATTCTGAGAATTCTTTTCTTATTTCAGAAAATTCTGCTCTGAGTTCCTCTATAACTTTCTGCTGTTGCTTATTTACTATTGACGCTCTTAATTCGTACATTTGAGCTGAGCTAATAGAAAAGAATTCTGCTCTGAGTTCCTCTATGACTTTCTGCTGTTGCTTATTTACTATCGATGCTATTAATTCATACATTTGAGCTGAGCTATTGTCCTCTGCACTTGTTCTGGGTGGGCACTGGGTATCCTCCATATGTTTCTGCATTTGAGTCTTACAGCAGATGTTATTAATTCTGGGATTTCTTTTTTCATTTCCAATCTGAGTACCTCTATAACTTTCTGCAGCTGTTTCTTTATTTCAGAAGCCATTGACTCATTGATTTCACCTGTGTGATTCCCACTTTGTTCTGTGTTAGCGTCCTCTGCATTTGTTATGGGTGGGCTTGGGTTCTGAGATTGCATTTTTCTACTTCTCTTTGTCATTTTGTGTAGCACTGTCTTCTGACCTTTGTTGTAGATCTTTGGTGCAGCTATAACCTTAGCACCTACTGAAGTTCAGGTGGAGATCTACAAAGTTTGTATTTATCCAGTTGTGCCTGGCTTGGGTCTGGCTGCTGTGCTCAGCTCCTTCCTGTTGCTGTCATTTGTGGTGAGCCTGTTGTGTTCCTCTGGTAAGATGTTCTGCTCTTGGACTAGCTGGTAGTTCTTTCCTCTACTCTCTCTGCAGGGATTGTAGCTGTAGTGTTTACCCTGGCCCTGTATGCCAGGTCTGAGCTGAGTTGGAGGGGACAAGGTGCAATAGAGGGGAGAGGCAGTTCTCCCACACACCCACCAGGCCTGGGTTAGGACTGGATCTGGGGGTTCCTGGAATGCAGCAGAAATTTCTACTCTGTGAGCGGGTTGGGGTATGTGCTGCAGAGTGGTAGTTGTGTCCCAAGGGGGTGGAAGAGGGTCTCACCCATGCTGCGCCTGGTATGGGACTGTTAGGTCCCACTGGCCCAGGGTAGCCGGAAGCTCTCCCACACAGTCACTGGGCTTAGGCTAGGTCTCCCACTCAACTTTGTGTAAAATCAACTTTTTCTTTTTTAATATTCTGCATATGAGTAAAAGCATGTGGTATTTGTGCCTCCTTTTTTTCTTTTAATGTAATGATCTCCAAGTACATCTGAGTTGCCATGAATGACAGGATTTCTTTCAGTTTATGCCTGGGATAATTCCATTGTGTAAATATACTACATTTTTAATCCATTCATCCATTGATGGGCAGTTAGGTTGATCTATACTTCAACTACTGTGGATAGTGTTACAATAAACACAGGAACACAGATATGCGTTCAATATACTGATTTAATTTCCTTTGGTTATATACTGTAACTGGGATTACTAGGTCATGAGGTAGTTCTACTTTTAGTTTTGTGAGGAAACTCCAAACTGTTTTTTCAGAGTGGCTTTTTTCTTCCACATTCCCTCAAATACTTTTTTAATGATAGCTATTCTAACTAAAGTGATATGGGATCTCACTGTGGTTGTCATCTGCATTTCGGTGATGCTGAAGTGTTTTTCATATACTTTTTGTCTATTTGTATGTTTCCTATTGAGAAATGTCTATGTGGCTTTCCATGATCTTTCAATTGGGTTATCATTATTTTACTATTGAGCTGTTTGAGTCCCTGGTATATTTTGGATAGTACCCCGTAATCAGATGTATGGCTTGCAAAACATTTTTCCTTTGCTTAGATTGTCCTTTCATCAGTTACTTTACTGGGCAGGAGTGTTTTAATCTGATCTAATCCTACCTGTCTTCTTTTGCTTTTTTTAAATCTGTGAGTCTCAAGATTTATGCTCCATCTGAGTTAACCATGATTGCAAAGTTGGTTGAAGATTTGAAAGTTAAAGCTCTAGCCAGAGAGATAGCTCAGCAGACTAAGTACCTGCTTAGGCAAACAAGGGAATGGGGCTTCTATACCTGACACCACGTGCCAGCCCCGCCCTCGGGTGTGCTGAGCTAGCAACCAAGGTCAGGCATGGTGGCACATGGCTGTCATCCTAGCACTGGGAAGGCTGAAAACAGGAGGATCATTATGAGTCCAAGCTGTGTAGTGAGACCCTGTACAAGATTAAAAACAAACAAACAAGCATAAATGTCAAGGTTCTCTAATCTCAATTTGAAATTACCACAGATATTTTTAAAAGACAGTTAAACATCATATTTGAAAAACAAGGAGAAAATGGATTATATATTTTTAGTTCACTTTGACCTATCTATGTTCTAATAGAATTTCAAAATAGAAAAACAAGCATGCTGCATCTCCAGGCTGTTTTCATAGTGGAGGCCTGAATAATTTTACCTTCACTCTCAGTATGCAGTATCTTATTTCATATAATGATATTTCTTTTCTAAATACAAAATGCTAAATCTCTATTATAGATAACTGATAGTAGTTAAAAACAGAAATTTCTCTGGAAATTTTAAATAATCATGAAAAAAGGTAATACAGTCTATCTTATTTCCAGCACAAATTTCCTGCAGCTTTCTATTGTTCATTTGTCCTTTAATATAAGATCATTCAAGCAAGAAAGATTACAAATTGGGCAACTGTTTTAGAATGTAAATCCAAGGAAGGACATCATTTTGCTTAACCCTCCAATAAACTTATAAGATATGGTTTTAATTTTCCAACGGAAACAAGTAAGGGTCAGGGAATGTTAGAGACCTGTTGAAGTTTTGTGAAAAATGGCTAAAATAAGGATATGGGCATATAAATTGCCTAGTAAGTGGTCAGTACAAGGTAATGAACAATAAATGTCATGTAACAGAAAAGACAAGAGGGAAAGAAGCAGAGAAAAAAGAGACACAAATCCAACATGCAATCTTCTCCTTCAATAATACA
>NW_004524597.1:20502116-20504210 GCF_000260255.1 Octodon degus | reverse complement strand
GAACTAACCATGTCACCTGAACAAGACACGACCTCACGGACGCGAGTTCATTTCTCACTAAGTTAATCCTATTCCTTCCCTTTTGAGCTCAACAGTCAGCACCCGTAAGGTCAAGACCCTTAATTAAAGCCAAAATTTAATAGACATTAGTTTGGATAAGGAAAGATAATTAGAAGTTTTTAACCTTTCATGACTTCATTACTACAGGAAATGAAAATAATATCAGAATAAAAAGGAAAACTGAAAGACTGTATCACTACCTACTTGATCTTAAATTTCTCATGTTTTTTGCACTTACACATTAACTTTGTAGATCAAGTTGAACTTTATGCTAGAAATAATTTGTATGTATCGGGTGCCTGTGTACCTCGGCGTAATACAGCTTTCAAATACCTCCTCTCAAGCAATCCCGTGAACAATTGTGCTCAGTAAGTAATTTGCCTCACTTTACCAATAAGGAATGGAAATTTAACAAACACAGGTAACTTTCCGGAGATCTCAATCAGTAAGAACCGGAATAAGCCGCAGAGTCTAAATCTATTACTCTTTGTTTTCAATTTCTATTTTTATTTTTTACTGGGGCACATTTGCATTACAGAATGACTACATTCCTTGTGGGGAGTTGGTACACGTGCACAACACATTGCAATTTTTTAACCTCCTTTCCCATCCTTCTATCTCTTGATCTTTTCAATTGAAAGAGGTCTCCGTACTTCCTATTATTTCTGTTTTTATTTTCCAATTTATAATTCAAGCTTCTCATATAAGAGAGACTTGCAAAACTTAAACTCGTGTGTCGGGTTTATTTTGTTTAACACTACGGTCTCAAGGTGCGTCCCTTCTCCTGCAAGGGGCTCAAGGTCATCCTTCTTCATGGCCGAATTGTGCTCGGTTGCATACACATGCCACGTTTTCTTTATCCACTCGTCTGTTGGTGGGCATGTAGGCCACCTCCCAGCATCAGATATCACGGATTGTGCTGCTGTGAACAGGAACATGCACGGACCACTCCAATATGATAACTTTGACTTTCAGGAAGATATACTGAGAAGGGGAATCATTTTCTAGTTTTACTTTTTTGAGGAATTACCATACTGGTTTTTATTGTGATTATACTAGTTTGTTGTTGAGGGTTTGTTTTGTTTTGCTTTTTGTACTGAAGAGCCAACCCAGGATCTTGAGCTTGCCAGGCAGGTGTTTATGCCACTGAGCTATCTTGCTGGCCCTGTACTAGTTAATATTCCTACCAATCCTGGGTGGGGTGGCACAGGCCCAAAACCTCAGCATTCGGGAGGCCATGGCAGGAGAATCACCGTGAGTTTGGAGCTGAGGACTAAAGGCTGAGGCTGAATTTGAGATAGGACAACATCATGAGACCCCTTCACAAATAAAACAAAGAAAGAGAGATAGAGACACAGAGACAGAGACAGAGAGAGAGGGGGAGAGAGTTGTTCCCATCAACAATTACATTCCAATCTTTTCTCCAGCAGACTCACCAGACTCTGCTATTTGATTTCTTGATGACAATCGTTTTTCTGGAGTAAGATAGACTCTCAGTATTGTTTTAATTTGCATTTCTCAAATGGTCAGAGATGTTAAACATTTTTTGCATATATTCATTGGCCATCTGTACTTTATCTTCTGAGAAGTGTCTATTCCTTTGCTGTGATGTTTCTGCCACATCAAATCATGATGTGATTAAAATCTATTATAAATTAGCCTGCAGGAACTGAATATGTATCTTTAATCTAGAGTCACATCTCCACAATAACTAGAAAGAGCTTACAATTACCTTTCCAATAGTGCTCCAACATGCTTAGAAAAAATTCATATGAACAAACTCCTGCGGTCCAGACACACACAAAAATGATAAATAAGGGCGTGAGAACTAGTCCTGGTAGGAACATATGACCTGTTCGGCCTACCATTTTCCATCATCTGGGCTGAATTTGCTCTCATAACTTTCCATACCAACGAAACAGGGAAAATTTCTTCGTCAACCAAAGGACTTAGCTAATTTTTCCTACCCTTAACTTCTTAATAAATCATTTATTCTACCCAAAGGTATTCATTCAGTAAGATAAGAAGCACTCA
>NW_004524597.1:20495477-20500151 GCF_000260255.1 Octodon degus | reverse complement strand
GCCTGGTGCCATCACCTCTCTTGACACATGAGAAATCTAAAGCCAAGAAGGGTTAGGGACTCAGCCAAGCTCATACTGCCAGTGAGGTGGCAGAGGTGAGGTATACCTTGCTCAGAAGCTTCCTGTTCTCATTGCAGCCTTAAATCCCTGGTTCTGCCAAAAAAAGAAAGTAAAAAGGAAATGGAAGGATATGACCTTTAAGATCCACTCCTACAGATGCCGTAGTTTACATATTTACATGGGCCGAATTAGTTATATACGTTTCCAAGATTCCATCCTGGTGCTGAATATTTTTAAAGGTTTTTATTGTGGCCTGACATACAGAACCTCTCTGAACAGCTCCTTTCTTTTTTAGGTGACAGCATTATCCCTTTCGTCCATTCACAAAGATGTCACTAGAATATGTGATGCCGGGGCCGCTGAGATAGACTCAGCAGTGTAAATCGCCTGCTTAGGCAAGCTTAAGCAGGTGCTGGGGACCATAGTTTGACCCCCAGTACCACATGATATGCCAGCCTCATGCTCAGGATGGGCTAAGCCAACAAAAACAAAAAAAAGGAATACAGGACCCTGTAATCATTTTGATTTTTTTTTTAATTATAAACCTGTCTTCCCCCAACCATTCACTCTGGTCCTGAGGTATCTGTGTGACTCATGATGTTATCATTTTAAAGGATTTGCTTTCATGGGATAAATTTCCCAGTTTAGGTACCAAAATTATATTATTTACTAGTAGTAGGCCTACTTTGTGCACTGCCTGCTCACTGAAGCAGGAGGCAGACAGATAAAGCTGCTGCTGTTCCTCCTACGTGCCACAGGCAGCTTCTTTCCTAGGAAACTCCCAGGCAAGAGAGGAAGCAGCTTATTAGGCAGGGGCAAAAGCTTGTCGTATAAATGAGAGTTTTCTGTGCCACTTCCCTTCTCCCACTCGTTCCTAATTTTGGAAGCACTGGCAAGCATTGGTTATAAAAGGTCACCGGCATTCTGCTGCTGATCTATTTGATAACGTCTGTTTGGGGCACCTGCACTCCAACATTTCAGGGTAAGTGCGCTACTAACTTCTAAGCTATCTTACTTGCAGTCTGAAAGGGACAATAAAAAGAGCGAGCTAATTTAGTATGCCTTGCGTCAAATTGATCTCCAACCGGGATCAAAGGACAGAATCCACATTGAAGAAGGGAGAAGTCCCCTTACAGACATAATAGGTATATAGCTTTTGCCATTCTCTGATTTATCTGAATAGTCTCAAAACCCTTGGGACTTGACTGCCAGGACCAATTCACTGCCACATGCCATGATAAGTCAAGGGCTCTGAGTGTATTTCAACAGTGATTGTGACAAAGCAAAGCTCGATTTCAAGCAGATGGCAGTTTTCCACTTAGAAGCCCTACCCTCATTAAACATGCAAAAACCTACAAAGAGAACAAAGGGAGAAACAGAATTTAGGACCTATTTTTCCAATTTGACTGAGTCACCAGGAAAAATAGGGGAAAAACGTGTGTATTAAAATGCTAATGCTCTGCTTAGGCAGAGCACAGTGGCCGGGGTTTGATCCCGTGTGCCGTGCTAGCCCCGCCTCTGAGTGGGCTGAGATGGCAGTTGACACTGCAGGGCATGGTGGCAAATACCTGTAATCCCAGCACTTGGGAGGCTGAAAACAGGAGAATCCCTATGAGCCCAGTCTACATAGTGAGACCCTGTAGACCCTGTAGACCCTTTCCTAAAATACAAAAACAAAAATAATACCAATGCTGTGTTAAACCTCCACATATATTTTTTTTTTTGTCACTCAAATGCTATCACCGTTGCATTACAAATTTAAAACACATCTATTTTCTGAGAAACAGGGTGACACCTCAGTGAGCCCTTAATTTCAAACAATCATCCAAAGCAGAAAGCAGCTGGGATTTTATTCTGAAGGACCAAAGTCAAGGAGGTGTCGCCCATAAAGGACATGTGAGAACCTAGAAACAGCAATGACAGATTTTTCTCCTGAGTGAATTCTCAGCCTATCAGTTTCAAGGTAGGAAGTTATAAAACCAGAAGAATGTACCAGAAGAAAGTTAAGTATTTAATTAAGTAGGGACTATGGGAAAATGATTTAATTTCAGCGGTTCCCTACCCCATCTTCCTCTCATGGGAAGCCGTAGAATTTGCACATAGGCTGACTAGAACTTTTTCCTAAACAACAGGAACTAACCTCTCTGGAAAGAAAGCCTTGGGACTCTCCATGCAGTGTGGGCCATGAATGTGTTATATGTAGGGTGAGCACTGACTTATTATTTAGAACCACATTTTCCAGAGTGAAAACAAGGGCTATTAATAATTATTCAGGAACAATAGGTGTAAACGAGGACTGTCTAAGGTGACTAGAACACTGTATGTGTCCTGAGATATTGATTCTGCCAGCCCTTAGGGATACAGACGCAACCAGGGGATCCAGGTAGGCTAAGCCAGTCTGTTGTCATAATAAGTCATCAAATATTATTACTTTCCACAGTAATGTCAAAAACTGGGGCACACTGTGTCAAATCAGAGGTCGTACCCGCATGACCACGACTGCTGAGTGGTAGGCCTGTTTTGTAGTGTTTACAAGAGAGTTGGCTTAATATCTAATGATCAGGAGGTGGCATATAGCAACACGTATTTGTTATTCGAAAGGATGTCTGTGCGTATTACATCCATATTCCCTTCTGGAAATAATCCACTGAGGCTGAGCAGACACAAAACTGTCTCACCGAGAAGCATCCTTGTGTGCCCTCCTCCTGTCTCAGACAGTCCTTGAAATGTGTTCTGCTGAGAAGCTCACAGAGGAAATCTCTGCCCACACAGCTGATCCCCACCCTTCGAGTACACCTCCTAAATGAAGCCGCTTGTCACCTACATTCCTCAAGCTGCTCCTCTCTGTGAGCAAAGGCGAAAGCCCACTTCCACTAGGCTACCTCGTCCTTCCTGTGAAAGTGTGGTTGGCCACCTAACGATCAGAAGACATTTGAGAAAAACCATAAGGAGGAAAAGAAGACCTGAAATTTCTAGCAGAGACAGTAAGTTAATTGAATTCCTCATCACCTTTCAATATTGCTCCTTAGCGATGCCATTCTCCTCATGACGGTTTCTACTCTGACAACACCCAGCATGCTTGTGGGCTGACTGGCCCCTCACCACAGGGCTAGCACCTCACGAATAATGACCTCAGCTGTTGGCTCTTTCTGTATGCTGTCTGTATGCCAAAAATAAAGTCTCGTGCAGAAGCAGTGCTTTATCAATGAGACGTAGCTGTGTGGAAATAATCACTATAAGAAACAGGTGGAAACGTTTAAGAACACTTCACTAAAGCAGAGCACAACCAAATAAGAACGAAGGATGTTACTGTGTCTGTTTTTTTTAAACACATACACCATACTGATTTTACATTGTTGTATATGCTTCTGTTATTTTTACAAAAAATTTGGGGAAAAGAAAGAATAGAATGAAATAGCGCATTCAATTAAAATAACCATTCATTCCTGAGATTGGAATTCTTTTGTAACACTCTAACTAAAATGAACATCTCCAAGGAAACCAGCAATGTAACCTGAATGACCCATGTAATTAACTTTTTTTTACAAAGTTGGTAGTGAGCTTCTCAGTCTGGCTAAAAGCCAGACTGTTCACAAGTAAGGATTTGAAAATCAAAGCCCTGGTTTCAAATCCTCAACCCACCAAGTGTGGCCTTCGTGTGTTCAGTCGGCTGTGCATCAGGTAGTTCCCATCCATAAAATAAACCCATGGTGACAACAAAAATAAAGACAATATGGAAAAACAACCATGCCTGGCACACTAAGTACTCAATAAATAACTACTGTAATAGCTACAATTGTTTACTTTTATATGTTCAAATGATTTAAATTTCTGTAGCACAATATAACACATCATCTTTCTATGACAATAAAGCACCAGCTACATGCAGTAGCTAAAATGAACCATGGGAGGACAAACAGAAAAAAAGGCAAAGATAGAAACTGTAAAAATAAGCTCTATATTCTTCATGAGCTCTACATTCTTCATGATCTCAGATCCTAAAAGTGGACATTAAAGGTAGAAAATTGTTTACAACTTATTTGGATAGAAGTTTGTCACTTTCGTTCGCTTATATGTTTACCCTCATTTTGTGTATATGTGTGAAGGTTAGCCGCTCTACTTTTGTACATAGGCATAAAATACTTTGAAAATACTGGTATCACACTCTCCTTCTGTCAGATATAAGGCCCCCAAGCTAGGAAAAGTTTAGGAAGAAAGAATTAAAAGAGAAATTGCTGCAAGTATTTTAAGATGTGAAGATGCGCAGCTCTGGGAAGAGAAAATAAAGGGAAACATTGAAAAATAAGGAGCTTCCTATAAAGTGTGTGTGTGTGTGTGTGTGTGTGTGTGTGCATGCTATACTAAAATAAAATAGTCTATAGGTATCAGCTAAGAAAAATACATAATGGTTATTTCAAAATGATGCTAGGTCTATAGTTAGCGTATTTCTGTTCTTTAATGACTTGAACTCGCTTCTTTAAAATAGAAATGGTGAACTCTGATCTATCAGACCTCTAGAAGCCTTCAGATCCCACTTTATATCTTTTGAAAAAATCAAAGATTGGGCCAGGGAGATAGCTCAGTAGAATAAGCACTTGCCTGGCAAGTGTAAAG
>NW_004524597.1:20494071-20495287 GCF_000260255.1 Octodon degus | reverse complement strand
TAAAATTGAACTTGTCAACTGGAAAACTACAATATGTCTGCCCAGGGAACAATTACCGAAAAGAAATTCCAGGAAGAGGGAAAGCAGAAGGATTTGATTCAAGAAGAAAATACACAGCAGAAGCCTCCTGCGAAGAGTGCAGAGGTTCTGAGTGACGTCTGAGCATGCCTGGGTCAGATACCAATGCTTCGGCGGTGGCAGCAGAGGGACTAGGGGGTAGTTCTGGGAGAGCAGCCAGCTCCGTGAGCTTCTCATGTCCGCCCACTGTCAACACAACCAGACATCAACAACACAACTATTTATTTCCAGATGGCAACATGTGCAGGAGAAGTAAGCCAGAGTCCAGGGGACTGGGGACATGTGCAAGGAACAGTGAACCAGCACATCTAAAGGAATTGTAAATTAACCAACAGACTATCCCCCTCACAACCAGATGGCTCCTGGCCCGATCCTGTCCTCCTATTTTCTTGGCATTATTTGTGCTCTGGCTGACCACAGTTTCCAGCAACCATTGTACTTGTTTATTCAAGCCATCCAACCTCATGGGTATTTGAATTGGGCCCCCTCCAGTGGAGGACCAGTGAGTATGCTTTGTGTAATCTCAAAAATTATGGAAAGCTTAAATGAGTTCTCATACAACCATTACACGTTAGTTATCTGCTGGCAGGAAGAACTGCAATGAGCTCCACTGGTTAAAATAACCAGCTTACTATGAGAGCTTTTCTAAACCAATACTTTGCTTTGCTAGGTCCAAAAGAACTGTGCAAACCATCTAGCGATAAACAGAAAGCATTATGCAGTAGGACTCTCAGGTCCTCTGTGAAGATGCACAGCTACACCACCTGAAGGAGCTGACAGGGGAAAGCAACAGACATATTAATCTTAACTTGTGGAGATAAGACTGGAGTTATTTCAAAATTCTTTAAATCAACTGTATTTCTAGGTTCACATGGTGTCTAAGCAGCTACTAACCAAAGTCTACCCATTCAACAAATCATTGTAAACAGTCACTTGTAGAAGAAAAGAGGCTGCATCTGAAACCCAAATAGCAACACAAGATCAGGGAGCCCCGGCCATCTGACTGCACGGGACCAATGTTGAGAGCTCGGATTACAGGTTCTAAACATTCTGTGACAAATTCATGGTAAATGAGATAATATTCTGAAATGGTGGCGCAGGCACAGGCACAGGCAATGCACTGAATATCTGATTTTAC
>NW_004524597.1:20492336-20493216 GCF_000260255.1 Octodon degus | reverse complement strand
TTTACTTATAAAACTTCAACTTTGATTTAAAAAAAATCCAACTTATTCTTTCTGGAGTGAGATGAATCCTGAGGTGTTGTTTTGATTTGCATTTCTTTTTTGGGGGGAGCACTGGGAATCGAACTGAGGACCTCATACTTGCCAGGCAGGCCTTGTGACGCTGAGCTAAGCCTGTGGCCCCTAATTTGTATCTGTTGAATTGCCAGTGATGTCGAACACTTTTCACGTATTTCTTTGCCATTTGTACTTCTTCACCTGAGAAGTGTGGATTCATTCAGCTGCCCAATTTTGGATTGGATCCTTAAATTTGGGGTGTCTGGTTGTTTTGAATTCTTTATACTTCCTAGTGATAAGTCCTTTGTCTGAGGAGCAGCTGGCAAAAACCTCTTCCCACTCTGTGGGTTGCCTTTTCATTTAGTTGACAATATTTTTTGCTGTGCAAAAGCTTTTTAACAACATGAGATCCCGGTTGTTGATTCTGTGAAATATTCCTCACGCAATTGTTTTGTTTATAAACTCTTCAAGAGTTCTATCTATTCGGTCTTCTAACAGATTTAATGTTTTTGCTTTAGTATTTAGATCTTTGATCAATTTTGGTTTTTCTTTAGTGCATGGTGAGAAACAAGGGCCTAGTTTCAATTTAAAGTATATGGAAAGCTAGTTTTTCCAGCAGCAATTTTTAAAAGAGAATAATAGTAAAAACAATTAGAAATTATACACAATTTCACTAAACAAAGAAATAGGAACTCAACCATGGCTGTTCTATTGCATATTGTTGTCTTCAAATAGTTGTTCAGATTACCACATATAAGCTTGCAAAACTAGTCAAAAAAGTTATAAACAATTTTTAAAAGGAGAAAGAAAAATTTAAGCATTAACT
>NW_004524597.1:20489885-20491756 GCF_000260255.1 Octodon degus | reverse complement strand
TTTAGCTATGACACATTACAGTACTATAAACAACGGTGTACACATTGCTATGGTATGTTTTCAGTTTTTCTGGAAAAATACCCAGGAGGAGAATAGCTGCCATGTATTAAAGAGGCTATATTTCTTCCAGTGCAGGCATTTGGCCTTTCTGTCAAAGATAAGGTGGCTGAGTATGCCTTCTAATCTGTTCCACTGATCCTCAGTTCTATTTTTGTTGTTGTTGTTTTATTTTTGCTAGAACCATGCTGTGTTTATCACAGCAGCTTTATGATATAATTTTAAGTCTGAAATTGTAGTGCCCACTACCTTGGCTACTATCAGATAGCCAACTAATAATAAATGCTGGCTGCATGGCAGGGAAAAAGGAAAGCTTCTCCACTATTGGTGAGGATGTAGACTATACAACCACTATGGAAAACAGTATTGGTGATTCCTCAAAATCCTAAAACTAGAGGTCCTATTTGTCCCAGCTACTCCTCTTCTTGATATTCTTCTGAAGGAATTCAAAATTATCTGTGGTGGATTGGCAACTGGTGGTCAACTTGTATCACCCGGCTGAACTGAACCATTGTGGTGCTAGGTATAGGAGGTCCACTTGAAGGTTGTTAAGAAAAATGACAACCTATCAATTTCCAGCACTTAATTTCAGATCTTTTTCTTCTTATACAATATAAGCTTTCTAGATTTTAGCTTGCTTTTTTTTTTTTTTTTCTTTTCACTTATGTTTTTGGTGCAGGGACTCACTATGCAGTTTGGACTCACAGTAGTCCATTTTCAGCTTATCCAGAGCTGGGATTACAGGTACACATGACCACACCCAGACTCAGTCACTGGCTCAATGCACCCTGGGGACTGGGCTAGTGTGGCATGCAGGACTGAGGATCGAACCCTGGTCCCTGCACTTGCCAAAGCAGGTGCTTAGTCAAAGTGGATTATTTTGAGCATAAGAGGCAGAACTGGAGAAGACAAAGAGAAGCTGTTGGGAGCTGTTGGTTCAGCTGGGTGCTGTTGGTTCTCCTGGAGGAGCTCATCATGCTGCCTTTCCTGAAATGAACTCAGTTCTCATCATCAGAAGAGCTTGGGACTTTGTTGTTGCTGAAAATGCTGTGGATCACTTTGGGGGAGCTCTGGTCCTTATTTGAGAATCACTTCTTGGCCTGAGAGGAGAAGATAGTACACTGTTCAATGTCTTGGAAAAACTTGTTTGCCGACTTTCCTGATATAGACTCTCAGGGGACCTCTGGTTCTTACCCTGAGTGTTGCTTCCTGTCTCTAGTTCTGATCCCTCAGCCTGCTAGCACACACCCTTCATCTCACCGCCACAGACTTTCTAGCTTCCACCACTGACCTTTGGGCCTTCCCAGTGCAAATCTGTGAAGTGGACCTACATGAGACACTGTCATGGGCTCTTTAGTTAGGTGGCACTGTTATGGGCTCTAGGCTTTCAGTTGGACTCATGTAGGACATTGCCCTGAGATCCAGGCTCTCAGCTGGATTATTTGGATCCTTATGGGGACAGATTTCCTGCATTTTCTTTGTATATGACTCTTCGAGTGAGTGTTACCAAATAATCCTATAAATTGTGTGCCTTGTATTGTTCCCCTTGTAAACTCTGAGTACAAAAGCATCACACCACACCAATACATGCACACCTATGATAGCAGCATCACAGCTTGAAATAGCCAAATCTTGAAAACAACCTAAAGTTCCATCAACTGTTGAGTGAATTCAGATGTGCTTTTTAAATACAATGGAGTATTGCTCAACCGTAAGGGAAGATAAAGGAGACAATTCTAGGTAAATGTACACACCTTGAGACCATGCTCTTAAATGAAATAAATTGGACACAGCTGTGTAAATATCATATTGTT
>NW_004524597.1:20487681-20489402 GCF_000260255.1 Octodon degus | reverse complement strand
ATATATTTTTCTGAGCACCGCTTTCCTGATGTAGATTCTTTCAGGAAAGATGAAAGCAGTCAAGTTAAATGAACATTTAGAAAAACCTACAAATTATATCTGGCCATTGGCAAACACCATTTCATTATATAGACAAGGTGATGTCATGACAAAAAGGACCAAAATGGAGAGATAAATGCTAGGACTGCATGGCTCGTCCTCTGTTTTCCATTTCTGCGTAAATGGATTCACTTCCTTCAAGCTCCAGTTTCTTCACTTTTAAAATAAGCATGCTGACTCCTCCACAAGGTCTCCTACGAAGTAACTCCTAAATACATGCAGAAGCCTCTGGAAATTGCAAGTTGGATTATTTCCATAATTTTGACAGCACATACTCATCCTTCCAGCCTTGTATCATTACCTTCTCAGAGCTCAGTACATTTTGGTATCCAAGGAAATTCAAAAGTATTTCTGAAAAACAAAGTATTTCTGGGTTTTTTTTCCCCTCAACTGGGAAACTGAGAACTGTCTCTGGCCCTGATGCAGTTATGTGCTAATACATTTACTACACACCAGAATGTTCCAGGATGTGTGTACTTAGGTAGCTTTTCCGTATACCAGAAGTTATGTTCTAGGATCTTTGTATATATGAATTTAGTGACTATATACAATCATCTTATAAAGTAGGAATGAAGAGTAAGTCATTGTGGCTGTGAGGAAACTCTGGACAAATGATGAAGAACCTTGCCCAAAGCCTTACAAATAGGAGGAGACCAAAATGAGATTTGTGCCAAGAGGTCAGGTGCCATATTAGCCTGTACCTGCAGTGCAGGATTATTGGGGCAAAAGAATCAGTATGCCCTGTGCTCCTCACAGACTTTATCTCACAATAAAAATGACAGTCACCAATCCCTGACCTGTTATACCCAAATCCATGGCAAGGCATAATTACCTTTAATATGAGAAGAACTCTAAGAGGGGAAATTATAACAAGAATTGTAAAGGTGACAAGAGTTGAAGCCTAGATCGTTTGCATAAATACGTGTGAGTCATTGAAAGAAATGAAAGACTGAACAGTCAAAGTCTGTCTGAGTCCAATATTCACCTTCTCAGAAAATTCTAGTTACTTACACAAGCTCATCAAAACTCAAGACGTGAGAAATCAAAATTTTCCCAAGTAACATACCAAATAATGAAGAAATCATGAAACCTCAAAGCAGAAACTGTACATATGTCAGAAAATGTAACTCCCAAGTAGGTGTATGCAGGACTTTAAAATGTTCTATGAAGCACTGCATCCCATTTAAAAACCAAAGTTCAAAGGAAGTTTGTGTTGTTGATGACACTTGGTTGGGCCTCACACATGCTAGGCAAGTGCTCTACCACTGAACTAACTCTCTCACCAGCCTTCAAAAGGAATTTTTGGACTCTAATTTCATTGAAACTCTAAGACTTTTGAAAGCTAAAATCTAGAAAGCTTATATTGTATAAGGAGAAAAAGATCTCAAATCAAATGCTCCAAATGGGTAGGTTGTCATTTTTCTTAACTTTGCATTTTCTGAAGTCCGTACATTGTCCTTAAGGATGGTTTATGCCTCAGTGACCACTGAGCAAAGTGGATTATTTTGAGCACACTATTATTTCAATAAAGATTTTTCCTTTTTTGCACAAAATTCAGCAATTTCATGGCCCTTCAAGCCTAGACAGAAATGTGAATTATAACTTCCTTTTTATACTGATAT
>NW_004524597.1:20477015-20487324 GCF_000260255.1 Octodon degus | reverse complement strand
GCCCTCATGAGTTTTAAATTAGGACCATTTGAGTAGTGTGATCAAATGCAGTGCTGTCTCAGCTATCCCACCTGGAATGGGAGTCTGCTTTTACCCACCACATCTGCACTGCATCTGTCCTCACCAATCAATGCCTCAGAATTTGCCTCAGTTATCAGATCAGCTATGGGTGGACAACCATGCTGACATTTAAATAATCCCTATTTGACTCAATGCTTACCTCAAAGTTCAGGAGTCAGGGTACTGACAATTCAGACACAGGCAAGAAGACAATTCAGACACAGGCAAGAAAAAATAACTCTCTTCCCTTTTTTTTGCGGAACTGGGGATTGAACTCAGGCCCTTGCGCTTGCCAGGGAAGCACTCATTCCACTGAGCCATCTCCCCAGCCCCACACTCTTCCTTTAAAGGAATATGTGAAAAATCTCTTCTCTACAAAAAAAAGAAACAGTCCTAGACTAAGGTTATTAAGTTCTATGAAATTGTGAAGAGGAACAAATTCATGCTAGTTTTGCTCTAACACCTAAAAAAGGAAATGTGATGGTGACAGTGAGTGATGACATGTGTGTTTCAGGCAGAACCTGGCTATGAAGTACTTGTTGCTAGCTTCAGTTTGAGCATCCCCTAAGGGTCTTGGAACATAGTCCCTGCTGACAGGAGACAACTATTTCTGTTTTTTGAGGTTTTTTTTTTTTTTTTTCCTCATTCCTAGATAAAATTATACAAGAGTGAAATTACAGCACATAAGAAATATGAAGACAAGAGAACTTACACCTGTTCCCGTCTCCTGTGATAGATACGATCTTAGATGCCTCCCACAGACCTACTATGTGCAAGGATCTGTCATCACCCTGGGGCACTAAGGGGGCAGAACCTGCAGGGTGTGGGGCCTGGCACAGGAAGCTGCATCACTGAGGTGACACTGAATGAAATACTGGGATCACAGCCTCTTCTTCTGTCTCCCAGCCATCATGAGCCTGTGCACACACTGAGCCTCCACTGTCACGGCGCACGGTGCTGCCGCCAGAGCCCCCATGACAGGGGAACCAGCCGCTATGAACTGACACCTCTGTGACCGTGAGCCCAAGTGAATTATTTTGTTTATTTTCTTAGCTCTACCCTCACAGGGACAGAAAGGTGACCATTATCTCTTCAGCTAAGGAAGTGCAGGTAAGAAAAGCTTTAAAGTTAATAACATAAAAATTATTAAAATTATTCAAATTTTACATAGTGAGGCATTATTAGGAATGTTAAATCCTACTAGATGATATATTTTCTGATATATTTATAGTTTCTACTTAAATTCTCAATATTTGGTCATTTTTTTCATTATCTGGTGTGTACAATTCAAGGTAGTTTTATTGGGTTTTGGGGGGTTTTTTGGTGGAACTGGGGCTTGAACTCAGGCCCACTTATTCTACTGAGCTATCTCCCTGGCCCCTCAAGGTAGATTTGATCCATAGATTTCTTTGCCAGATCAGTTTTTGGATAAATCCTACATCCCTGTAAATTTGCTCTTAAGAAATCTGGCCTTCTGGCTTTTCCCAGCTAGAAAATAGAACCAACTACTAAGAAGAACAGTGAATTTACATTTCTTAGCAGATTTGCTAAATATTGTCTATAACCATACCTCTCACATTCTTCCCTGGTATAGAGAGAGACAGAGATAGAGATAGAGATGGAGATAGAGATAGAGATTTTTTTTTTTTTAAGAAATAGGCTACCTCATACACTAGGATTCAAAGTCATATGATTTTTCCCTCTCTTTGGAGAAGCCAATTTCTTATCACACTGATTACATTCCCCACAGAGGAAATCAGTCATTTTATAGATGGCTTTCGGCGCATGAGACAACTATTTGAGCTTTGCTATGCTGCTATGATGCTTTGTGAATTTTAGAAAGAATAAAAAATATCCAATGGACTTATTTTTACATCACCACAAGGCAAGAAAGGCATCATATATTGTATTAGCTTGATAAGGTTTCCAAAGAGTCTAGCTATACATTATAGAGAAAATTTTCCTAAGATCACAGGAGATGGAAATGGTCCTAGAGGAACCCCAAACCTGAATAACCTATCCCTGCCTTCTACTGAGGATGCTGGGGTGCGCCTGCACAGGCATTACTGGGGGGCGCACCTAACTTTATAGCACACAGTGTTGTGTGACAGAAGCACAGGGCCAGCCACAGATATGATGTATGTGTAATGCTACATTTTCTAGCATCTCATTTCAAAAAGCAAAACAAAAAAATCCTAAATAGCCAACATGCTATCATTTTAACATGCAATCCACAAAAGTAGCATTTTACTGTTATTAATACATAAACCAATATAATAATATAGACACTCATCATTTACATTCCTGTGGTCAAGTCATTAACTGAATTGGTCACTAAGTGAAGAATTGTATGCAATATGTGCTTTACAATATCCAGAATGAAGAATTGGTCAAAGGACACACCAACTTGGGGATTTTGCTGTTATTTGCATAAATCACACATGCAATACTGTAATGTATAACCACATAGAACCACAGCACTGTGCTGCACAGTACAATCAGCAAAAGTCACAGTACATAAAAAGGTATACTCTACAAAAAAAAAAAAAAAAAGACACTGAAGCTCTATAAATAAGATGTACAGAATTATACCTAAAAAAAAGACCAGTTATAAATCTGAGCAACATGTCATCAGTCTGAACAATCACTAAAGTCATAGGTCATTAAATGAGGAATATCTGGGCCAGCCAACTAGCTCAGTGGATTAAAGGACCTGATTAGGCAGGTGCAGGGGCTGGTTTTGATCCCTGGCCCGCCATGCTGGCCCTGCTCCCGGGGCATGCTGAAATGACGATTGAGACTGGGTGTGGTGGTGCCTGCCTTTAATCCCAGCTCTTTGGGAGGCTGAACACAGGAGAATCATGAGTCCAATCTACTTGGTGAGATCCTGTAGACCCTGTAGACCCTTACTAAAATACAAAAAATAAAATAATACAATAAAATAAATGAGGAATATCTGCATTTATATTAATACATGATATATTACTATTGTTATATTGACTACTATAATTTATGCCTTTGTGCAGTCTTTGAAATCTACATTGAGTCTCTGAGAATGTCTTAAATGGATCTGAGAGTATGGCAAGCATTCAATGGCTGCTTATAGCTGGAGGCCAGCAAACGGGAAGATACGGGACTAGGAAGCTGCTTTTCTAACTGTACTGTCACTGGAATCACCTTCTTGGGAGCTTTAGAAAATCTTGATGTCAGGCTGTTGCCCAGATCAGTAAAATCAGAATTTCTTGGCCTACTACTTTCCCATGCCTTTCCCAGTGTTGTTCAACACCAGGTGAAACCAAAGTACAGCGACTGTGAAGGCTGAGTGGGCCAGAAATTCTGGCTTGAGCATCTTTTTATTGCTTTGCCCTTTGCAACAAGTACTTGAAAATGAGAAACAAAGAAGGAAGCTTACCCTGTAATCAATTCCTTACTTTTCCAGCAAATCTGGAATTGGGTTCACCTCGCTGTTGATCGCATCTCCACCGTCTCACAGCACCTTTGTATTTAAGCCCTTCCCAGTGGGAACAGGAATGCTGGGAAAAGACAATGTCAGCCTAAGACACTGGTTGAGTGTTGTTCTGGCAGCAGCCTGGGAAATTAAAACCTTTTATGTGAAGAATCTCACCTTTTGAATACTGAGAAACAGGTTAGACCGGCAACACAGCATTTTGTTGCAGAGCAGACCGCCTGTCTGGTGAATTGGTGCCATGCCTTGATTGCAACCCTCAACGCCCTCTCCTGGCCTTCGCACTGGCTGTTGCTGGCCTGGAGTCACTCCATGGAGACATCCAGGCAGAAGTGAGGCTCTGAGTGAGCCCAGGCAGTCACATATTGAATGCTGGTTTTCAAGAGCCTGAGGTCTTAACTGTTCTGAGTTTGGCTTCATTCTAAAGTAATTCAGGGAAACAGAAGATTCACCAGAATGAGTTCGAAATATGGCTTTTAGGAACTGCCTATTATGCACATTAAAGTCTGTGGTATGCTTGAAAGCCAAGGCTATATCCTGCATCTGTTAGCTTTTTTGAGAGGTAGCATATTGACAAAGCCAGGGAGGCAGAATTTCAGTGGACCAAACCATTTCACAGAGCTACTTACAGCTCCGCAGAGGAGGAGAAGAAACACTTTTTCAGCTCCCTGATCCAGTGTTCTTGCCAACAACAAATTACCTTGTTACTGAAGTCCAGTCCCTGTCCTTCACTCTAAATGCAAGTGGAAGTTGGAAGTCCTCCTATGGGGGAGGGTTATTAGCAGTATGTATCCAAATGGGAATAGGCAGTCTTTACTCAACCACTGACAGTCATTTTACCTGTAAAAATGTGTCCTACAAAAACACACAGGTGCACAGAGTCATTTGGACAACATATTTCTTACTACATTTTTGTGATAATAAAACATTGAAATCAACCAAAATGTCACTCAAGATAACTTTAATAAGAGTGATGTAGATTGTATCAACTGATATGAAAGATCTGAACACATGCAGTCAATATTTAAAAGCATAAGACAGTTCTCATTTAATTTTATAGGGAGTGAAAAAAACACGCAGGTGTAAGTTCATGATAGATGTTTGGAAGGATATTTAGGAAAACTATTGAATGTTCCTGCTACATGCAAGAGACTTGAGCCTACACTTCTGCACCTTGGGAGACTGTTGTGTGTGGAACAAATTTCCACAGTATGCACATAATTAGAAATAAACATTCAAAAGAAACCCTCAACCTCCTTGGAAACAAACCAGAATATTCACAAAGGGCATGCTTGCTTAGAAATATAAATGTTTTGTTATAAGTTATATGTGTCATGATATAGCTAAGCACTAATTAAATAATGAGCAGGTAATTAATTAATTAGAAATTTGCATGGTCTTCTCTTAAGATTAATTCTGTTAGGTTTTTATTTTTATTTATTTATTTATTTATTTGGTACAGGTTCTTGCTATGCAGCTTGGACTCATAGTGATCCTCCTGTCTCAGCCTCCCCAGTGCTAGGATCCCAGATGTGCACCACCACACCCAGTCTCAGTGCTTCCCACGGTGCACCCTGGGTTCTGGGACCAGCACGGTGATTGAACACAGATCTTTGCACTTGCCAGCCAGGTGCTTAGACCACTGAGCTATCTCCCCAGCCCTGTTACCTTGAAATAGAAAACAAGCAAGAATATAAGTCCATAAGACTTTTATAGGTATGTTAAGGACAGTAGGTTTATAAATTATATCTGAAGTAATAAAAACAAATGGCTCCGAATGTGGGCGAAAGTGAGGAAGTAGAAAATTGACTGCAATTGGCTTCCTCTTACAAGTATAGCCTCTAGTTGCATAAGGTTTATTGAAAACAAGTGTTCATGTTCAGTTAGTTGTCCAATCTTGCAAACCTGTATCTGTCAATCTGAGCAACAGATTTGATGATGAAAATGCATAATAGAGCAACCATTGTTAATTTGACATTCTTGTTTTGAAAATATGTGCTATGTGTATTGTTTTATGTTACTCTGTTTCTATCTTTGTTTTTGGTATTTGTTTTTGCTTTTGTTTTTACTCTACACAAGCCGATGACAAGTGTCAGCCTCTCACAGAAATGGAGAAGGGATGTTGTACTCTCTGGTGTCTTTTTGCAAAGGGGAACAGAAAGGTGCAGAAGAGAGGAAACCCGCATCTATGGTGTGGGCAGAAGAGCACGCACAGGAGGAGGGTGCTACCTGCGTCCTTCACAGCAAGAACTTAGATTTCACAGAGAAGGCAGGGTGAGGTACAAGGCGATTCCCACAGACAAGGTGCTTTTCTCTTCTGAACATAGGGAATGATAGCCATGAAAACATGAATGCCAAGCCCTCAAGAATCTTGAGAAATTCCACCAGCGCTGGGTACCGTTTGTGGAGAAGTTGGCAGATGATGGTAAAGGTGCGGGGCAGTAGTTTGTAGTCAAGGGCAGCCAAGCAAATGAGTTGGAATGTTCTATCCTTGATTCCTCTGTAGGCCAGCCATGGGGGACTCTAAGTATTTAAAATTTGCTGGTCTCAAATTAAGATGTGTACAGAGGGTAAAATACTGTCCTTCTGATTTTTAATACCTTGTTTTTATCCTGATTACAAGTTGAAATGATAATGTTTAGTTGTACTGGGCTGCAAAAAATATGTCATTTAGAAGAATTTTATCTGTCTCTGATTTTTTAAACTGGCAACTAAAAACTTTAAAACAACCTATTTGATTTGAATTATATTGTTATGTGACAATGTTGTGGTTGGATGTTTAACAATGTGTGAATGACATTCAAGTAAAGAACAATATTCACATTTTAGAATTATCTTCTTGGCAAAAGTGTGAAGAAACGTTCATGGAAAAGCCAGTTCCCAGCAAAATTGCTGCAGTCCAGGAAGAGAAGATAAAATCCAAGTACTGGAAACAAAATAATGAGAGTACATTCAAAGAATGGGTTTTGAAGAACAGAAGATTGCAGAGACAGTAAATTTTAAGTTTGTTCCTGATAACTCCATTAAATCAGAATAACTGCTGATGGTTGCACTCCTGATGATTCCATTAAATCAGAAGATAAAGACAGCAGGAAGAGGTAACTGAAGTAAGGAATTTTGGAAAAGACGATTAATACTTCTTAGAATTTTGTAAAATTTATGGGACTCAATGTATAGATTTCCAATACACAGAAATAGACATGCTGGACTTGAGAAAAGCTTTGGATCAGAGATAGGGACATGCAGTTCCTTATACACACCTGCTGAATGATATCAGAAATATACATCTTTGAGTGACTATCTTTTCTGAAAAGAATACAAAACCCTTTTGGAATACGAACATCTACAGGATAAGCAAAACATCTGTCAAAAGAGAAGAGACTGGGAAAAA
This sequence comes from Octodon degus, assembly GCF_000260255.1. Lineage (NCBI taxonomy): Eukaryota > Metazoa > Chordata > Mammalia > Rodentia > Octodontidae > Octodon > Octodon degus. Next base: position 20,480,407 of record NW_004524597.1, on the reverse strand, counting down.
CAAGTTACAGTGACTAGAAGAGAACAAAGACATATATCTCCAAAATTTTAGCAAGTGGAGCCCTAAGAGAGAGAAATCCTCATCTTACAGAAAGTTCTGATGAAATACTAATTCTACACACAGAATTTGTTGAAACCTAATAAATTATTTTACATACACTTTATCTATTGTCTCATTTAATGCATACAGCAACTTTATAAGACAAATGTTATCATTATCCCTACATTGCAGATGAGGTAAATGAGAACCATTAGGGCAAAGTAGCTCACCCAAGATCACATGGTAAATGACCAATAATAATGGAGTACAAAGGGAGACTCCCTAGACTATCTATTTTACACTGGAAATCTCAGTTATATTAATGTGCAGACGTGGCTCATCATCTCCCCTGAAATATTCAGCCAACTCATGGGACTTCATATAGTCAAGGTGATAAAAAGATGATGAAAGAACACAGCTTATTTCATTTAACTGCCATCTTTCAATTGGTTTTTCTGTGAAATGAGAGACTACTAGGGTTGGGGATAAAGAGAGATGATCTTTGGCTGATTTTTGTCACTTTTGCTAAGTATTCTAAAAGCATCTCAGATGAAACTAAGCTTGTTGTAGGCAGAGGTGCTGGGTGGCCTCTCTGCTGTAGAGATTAACAGAGGTAAGAGGCAAGAAGTAACAAGGGACAGGAGGACAGCTCTCAGGGCAACCCTCACCAACCCTCTTCGGTCCAAGTCTCCAGCCTTCTTTTCTCGTCCTCCTCTAGCAGCTTCTGTAGACATCAAGAGAATGAAGTGATATACCCTGGAAGCCACAAAATGTGGTGCAGGCCTTGTTTCTGCTCAGGTGTCCTCCATCCCCTGCCCTCTGGTCCCTGAGAAAACTGAGGCTCTCTTGATCGAAAAGACCCCCTTTCTCCTCTTATGCTTGTCACAGCAAAGGTTTTGTCATCGTGTTTTAGATCACTGGTTGGTCAGATTTAGTGACCACAGTAACAAAAGACATTTTTTTCTTTTTCATTTTCTATTTTAATAATTTTATTGAGAAACAAATAGCAATAAGACACTTTCAAAACTGATTAGTAGGACAGTTTCAATAATTAATACATTCCATATTGTTGTCTTCTTAGTGCTTATTCATAGTACAAGATGCAGACATGATATCCTGTTAACAAACATTATTAGTACAAATCTTTCTATTCATTGAATTAAGAGAATGTATGTAGCTGTATATCTATCCTAACTATTTTGAATATACAGATACAAAATGGTCCTTCCTTTGTATCCCCTTTTTTTGTTTAGTTTTGTCAGAGATTGGTATTCCATTGTCATGTAAATGTTGTAGATGCATGAATTCAGTAAAATATTCCAATATAGTCCAGTAGTCCATAATAGTAGTGGGTTACCTGCAGGACTGGCAATGTCAGAAATTGTTGACTTGGCCTTTTACAGACCATTATATTAATATGGCTTTAGTTTTTATACTTCATTTTTATACTTTTCTGCTGGATGGTTAAGACCAAGACAAAGCAAGACCTATATAACAAGTAATATAACTTTTGTGTCTGATAAGTTCAGTCAAATCTCCTCAGGATTTATCCTGAGATCCTGTACCTCAGTTTGTAGATCCTTTGTCAGTGTCAGCCATGTGGATGAGTCACGGCCATTGCTTGGCCAATGTGCTCTCTGTGAAAGCCTGAGAGAATGTTTTCTCTCCATGTGACTCTCCTTAGTCACACTCTACATCATCGATCACGTTTCTCTGTGGCCCCATAATCTCCTTGGTCAGAAAATTTGGGACACAATTGAGTCACATGATGTTACAGTACAGGTTCTCCTATGTCTTCACTGACCTTGAAAGACTAGTGCCAAAATGTTGGCTGTCCTTGCAACCCTTCTTTTTCTCTAATTTTTGGTCTGCAAACTTAAGTTGTTAACCCTTCAGAAGAGAAGCTTAATGATATTATTACCCTACAATATAGGCAGTTGAGCTTAACCTCATTGTCTGTCTGAATATCAAACATCTGAGACATAACATGAAACAGGTATTTTCTATCAAGTATTGATAAAGTTAAAGTCCCTCCAGAATGTGAAGAAAAAATTTTTCAAAATATTTAAAAAATAGGAATAAATAATTACATATTTTTACACAGAAATTTAGAAATCTAACCATATACAGCATTGTAGCAGGACGGTCCTGTGACATTTTTTTTCTTGTCTCTTGTTTTCATTTATTAACCTTTTTTTTCAACAAACATTTTCTTGAGAGACAGTATATCAGTAATTGGTATGACATGACAATAAGTACATATTTAGAAGACCAGAATGACTAGCTTATGATTATGCAGCATCTATTTCAAAGTTTGTATAAAAATATCAACATGTAGTTTAGAAAATAGAAATTGTCACAAATTTCATTCCAAAAATATTATTCAGAAATGCTGGAGAAAAGGATTTATGAGAGATATTAAAAGATTAACTCTGCACATGAAGAAGAATGATCAGAGGCCAGAAGGGTCATGACCTGGAACAGAGATAAGACAGCTGTGGAGGTGACAGGGTTGGGCCTTGCTTGACTTTAGTGAGATCGAAGTGTACGGAAAGGGCAGGGGCTACAGAGCAGCAGAAGGGGTGTCGGCAAAGTTCTGAGAAGCTGCTACGGACCCTGTGCAGCTTGCTAGCATCTGCACAGTGGCTCTGGCCACACTGCTGGCTGGCTGTCTCCAGGAGCCGTCACCATACCTTTAAAGACTCATTTTCTAGCTCAATTCACCCAAAATTATTTTCTAAAACAATTCTCTTCCAAGCTTTAAAGAAAACTTTAGCTCTCAGAAGATGTCATTGAAGAAAAGACTTTGACAGTTCTCTGTAAACAATGATATTAATTAAAGTGTGTAGCAGCCTATCAATGATCCTGTAAAGAGCAGTCTACGCTACTATTTATAAAGTATGGTTTTGTTTCTTTCAGAATTATCTCATGTAACAAGCAAAACCAAGGACAATGGTCACATTTCTCATTAGTTCAGACAACAAACCTACATATCTTACTAAGCACATACTTCTGTCCCTCCATTTCCTAAGAAAAGGAGTGTGACAGTTACCTATAGAATTCACACGTACCGCCTTGAAGCACCTGGCCTAACATGAGTTTGGGGCATATTAGACTGGGTCATCTCCAGTTCACCAGAACTAAAATAATAGCAGTGTTTTCTTTTCTGCTGCCAGACTAACTTTAGTGTTCTCAAAGGCTTGGCACCCTTAAGGGGAACCAAAGTGCCCTGAGATTTTCACAAACCACATTAACAAATCTTCCTTTCTATTTCCCATGCTCTCGAATGACATTGGTTATATTAACTTAAAAACACTAAACAAATAAAAAGAAAACCTGTTTAATTAAAGATC
>NW_004524597.1:20467289-20476915 GCF_000260255.1 Octodon degus | reverse complement strand
TTTTCCAAAACTCAAATATTTTAGACTAATTAAATAAAAAGAAAACCTGTTTAATTAAAGATCAAATTTCATTGTTTGCTTTGAAATTATCCACATTAAAACTGAAGACTCTTACATATAGGATCAAAAACTAAATATGAGAAGTAGTATTATGTCAATAATGTTAAATTTTTAAATGATATTCAAATAAAACATTACTATTTTTCCAAAACTCAAATATTTTAGACTAATTAAAATCCCATGTTTAGGGCCAGGGAGATAGCTCAGCAGCATAAGCACCTGCCTTGTAAGTGCAAGGTCCCAAATTCAACCCCTAGTACCAAAAAAAGAAAAAGAAAGAAAGAAAATCATATGTTTATAGATTGCAGTGCAATTTGTCATAGTTAAATTTTGGAAACAACCCAAATGCCCATCAACTGAGGAATGGATAAAAAAAGATACAGTATTTTTATATAATGGAGTATTATTCAGCTAGAAAAAAGGTAAATTTGAGGCTTTTGTAGATAAATGGATGCAGCTAGAGACTATATTGGTAAGTGAAATAAATGAGATCTACAGGTGCAAACATTGTATTATCTTTCTAGAGTGAGAACCCAAAAGAATATTTAAAATCTGAAAGGTATAATAGATAGTCTAAAGGAATCTGTGCAGTGGGAAGGAAAAACTGGGATGAGGGGAAGGGCAAGTGAAAGAAGGGAAAAAGATGTAGTTAGGTATACATGCAGGTTAATTTGCATAATTGTACTGTTGATTTCTGCTTGTCTTTTGAAGAGAGCAGTTAACACTTAATCTTTTTTACTCTGGTTTTTTCTCCTCTTTAACATTTCTTATAATTTCTTTGTTATTGTTTTGTTTTGTTTTCTTTTTTTCTTTTCTTTAAACCAGCCTTGCACATTTATACCTGGTAACTTGAACAATTAATTTGAAGTGAGCATCATTGTTAGATTCCTATTATTTTATTTAGTGAAATTTTAGTGCTGTTTTTATCACTATTTTGTATTATTTAAAATTTTTTTTAAATAATAATACCAAATATTAATAACATGTTACTTTCTTAAATATTTTTTATAAATCTAATAAACTGAATAAATTACATAAAGTCAAAACTTACTTAAGGAGAAATAAAACTGTCTTAGTATTTTGTTTTAAAGATAACTCTAATGCATTTATTATAAGAAATTCTTCAAATTGTCAATTATCTATAACCTTCCATCAGCTAATGTGCGTGCATGTACCACAGCTTATGTAAATAAACATCTATTAGGATGGGGGAGTGAGAGTTGCTTTAGGCAAAGCCTTTTTTAATACTCGTATATGATTAGAGGGTGAGCTTCTCCTTAAATGTATGCCAGCAATTATTATATGAACTGTATACGAACAAGAATTACTATATAAAACCATCTTACATTTTCCCCTTTTGTTTCCTGTCATCCTGGCTTCTTAATAACCAATTCTGAGTTCTACTACAACATCTGTTATTAGCTGAGGTAGACACACTTCTTCAGGTTTCTAGGACTTGTTTCTATTAAATGATAGTCTGAACAAGATAGACCCTAAATGCACATTTTAGCTTTTGTTCACAGTGCTAGAAATTGAAGCCAGCGGTGCTGTACCACTTATATTCTTTTTATTTTGAGACATGCTTTCAGCAAGTTGCCCAAGCTGGCCTGGAATTTGTGATCTTCCTTCCTTAGCTTCCTGGGTAGGTGGAATGATAGACATGTGCCACCATGCCTGGCCTGAATGCTCTTTATAGTTCTTCTGTCTCACTGTTTGGGACCCCTGCTGTGTGGTAAGTAATAATAATTTTGCTTGTAAACTTGAGTCAGTGGCTACTGACTGTGCATATGTACTCTTCATTGACCTTTCTGTCTGTCAGGTGTGGTGGCTCGCCTGGGTTCCTGACATGGACCCCTCCAGCACTGTGGTGGATGCCATCTCTCTGCATGCTATGTTTACACCATCTTTAATATCATCATAGAGATATATTCTCATTTTTCTCATCTTTTTCACTTTCCTCTCACTCTCCCTTCATTCCCTTTTTTTTCGGAACTGGGGATTGAACTCAGGCCCCTACGCTTGCCATGAAGCGTTTATTCCACTGAGCCATCTCCCTGGCACCCCCTTCATTCCCTTTTTTTCTTTCTTAAAATAGTATTTCCCAGAGGAGTTGTTTACCTTTGTTCTTTCTAGTTACTCTCCCACTTTCTTCTGAAGAGTTGCCTCTTAGCCTTAACCTCCATGAAACTCCATAACAACTGCTTACATCAAGATAAACAAAGAATTACCTGCTGCTAGAACCTATGTAAAATTCTCAGTCTTCCTCTTATCTAGGCTTCAGAATATATGAAAAGGAGTACACTCTCCTTTCTGAGTTAAAAAAAAATCCAAAAACATATTTATCTAATTTCAGCACACTTGTGTGTCTTGCTATTTTATTGCATCCCTAATATGTACTTATGGAGAAATAAACAAATATTCATTGACATTGACTAATGATCAAGTATGTGGAACATCGAATTACAGATACATTTTTCCATAAAGGAAATTAAAATCCAGCAGGAGAACTAAGGCAGTACGGCGGATGAATTGTGATGCAAGATATCAAATAGGAGATTTTAAAGAGCAAGACAGATCTGGTTGCCATGAAAGTGAGATGTAAGACAATGCTTCCGTGTATGGCAAACAGGCAGATTTGGTGTTGGAGAAAAAAATGACCATGAGAGAATCTTGGATATGCAGAGGCAGGACAAAGCATTCAAGAAAAGGAAGAAGTCTACTCTTTCTGAAGATAGGGTAGCTCCTCCTGCTTGTTTTCAAGCCCCCAGTGCATGGAATAGTGTTTGTTTGTTTTCTTTGAAGTTCAGGCTATGAAAGACATTAACTTATCCCTACCATTGCATTTTTTTCTTTTATTTTTCCCCCGGCTTTAACTGTGTACCTGTGTCTTCATTTGTTGGACTTTTTAGTTTTGTTGGCTTCGTAGTCTCCAGGCAATCCTCCAGAATGTTTTGGAGTGCTGGCTTTGTGGTCATGAATTTCTTAAGGTTCTCTTTGCCAGGGAAGGACTTTATTTCCTCACCCATTTTGAAAGACAGTGTTGGAAGCTTTCTTTCAGGGCCTGAAACACCCCACTCTAACCTCTCCTGGTGTTTAAGTTTTGAGTTAAGTCTGCTGTACTTCTGAGGAATTTACCTATGTAAGGGATCTGTTGCTTTTCTTCAACAATTTTTTTTAAAAGGAGTAAAAAACAGTTTTAAAAAACAGAAATGATACAGAATTTCAAAAAGAATTTGATATGAATTCAATGATTGTTATATTACATATTGTTGTCTTCAAAATATTTGTTCAGATTACCAGATATAAGCATACAAAATTGGTCAAAATATTAAGCATTAGTTATCCCTTTCAATGAACCAATAAAAATTAGTAATACAATTATCTTGGCTAATATATATTTCATTTCCTTTTTTTTTTGTGGTGGAACCGGTGATTGAACTCAGGCCCTTGTGCTTGCCTGGGAAGCACTTATTCCACTGAGCCATCTCCCTGGCCCCTATCATTTCCTTTTTTCTTTGTTTTCTCCTTTCCCTCATCCCAGTTGTTCCTTCCCTTTGAGAAGAAACAATTTATTTCCATTTAACAATATATCTTTCAGATTTTATTTACTCTTTCCATTTTTTACACTAGGGAGATAGTATGATATTTTCACATGCAGGTCTGATTTATCTCACTTAGGAGTATTGTCTCTAGTTACATTCATTTATCTATATAAGCCTAAAGTTTACATTTCTTTATAGCTGAGTGATACTCTATCATATAAAACTACATCTTTTTAATTCATTCCTTAGTTGATGGGCATTTAGGTTATTTCCAAGATTTGGCTGTGACAAATTGTACTACTATAAATATGGGTGCATGTATATTGCTGTGGTATGATGTTTTCAGTTCTTCTGGAAAAATATCCAGAAAGGGAATAGTTGGGTTCAATGGGACCTCTAATTCTAGTTTTTTGAAGAACCTCCACACCGATTTCCACAGTGGTTACACCAGTCTACACTAAATTTTAGCCAACTGTCCATGAAACAAAGGACTTCTATCTAGAACTATAAAGAATTAAAAAATGTTGGGCCCCAAAATTCGAAGGCTTAATCCAAAAATGATCATCTGAAATGAATACACTAATGGCAAATAACACTATGAAAAGATGTTCAGCATCATTAGTCATTTGAGAAATTAAAATTAAAACAATACTGAGAGTCCATCTCACCCCAGAAAGAACGACTATCATCAAGAAAAGAAACAGTAAAAAATGCTAGAGGGGCTTTGGGGAAAAAGGAATCCAGCAGCTTTTCAGACGCTGTTGTGTTTGACTTCTGGGATCTTTGACTATAATGTGTCAGGAAGAAGTTCATTTCTAATCATGGCTATTTGAGATTCTATATGAGTCTATATTTATATGTTAAATTATTTCCCCATATTTGATAAGTTTTCCACTAGCATCTCTACAAAATTTTTATGCCATGTGCACTGTCTTCTGATTTTTTCACTACTTCCAGTTAATCTTAGGTTAGTACTTATGTCATCTAGAAGCCATCAGACCTGTTTTTCATGTGCCTGTGCTGTTTAAGGCTTCTCTGAGTATGTATCTTCTGGCTCTGACACTGTCCTCACACTGGTCATAGCTGTTGCCCTTAATTTCACGGGATTTTCAATCTCCTGAATTTGTGTTTGGCACTTTTTGTGGCCTCTAATTCATTGCTAAACTAATTATGCATGCTTTGGAATCATTTTGTTAGGCTCAGCTAGCTTTTTTAGTGTCTTTTGTAAACTCATTGATCATTTTAAGCTTATTATCTGCTCAGTTATATCTTCTTTGTGCTCATTGAGCACTTAATTTTTCTCCTCTTTTATCGTTTCACATATTTCAGCTATTTTGATTTTGATCTTTTGCCCATCGATACCCCCATGAACAGCTTTGGAGGAGATGGGAGGCTTTGGAAGCATTTTATTGCCTTGTGTCCTCAAGGCTCTAATGTGTGTGTGTGTGTGTGTGTGTGTGTGCGTGTGCACGCGCCCTGAAGTTTATTTTACTATTAGGAAGACATTGCTACCATTATCTCATAGTGGAAAGCAGCTTGTGTATCCATCAACTGATGAATGGAGCAGGAAAATGGGGCATTTATATGCAATGAAGTACTATCCTGCCATAAAGAAGGATAAATTTGAGTCACTTGTGGCAAAAATGGGTGCACCTTGAGACCATAAAGTAAAATAAGACAAACACATAAGTTTAAATATTACATAGTTTCTCTTACATGAGATACCCAGAGTGTAAACAATTCATAGAGAAAGCTCAAATGAAGAAAATAGGCAACAGGCAGATGAATCTCTTAAAAATGGGAAGGAGACCAAGAAAGGGGTAAAGTGGGGAGGGCAGGAAAAGGAAAGGGCTGGAAAAGGAATTACTGTGGGCTGTTTACATGTGACAACTCCCCATGATGAGTATAATCATTATGAACTGCCAACATGTACCAATAAATATTTGTAGAATAATAATAATAATAATAATAATAATAATTAGGAGGAAACAATCTGACCAGATGCAGAAAGGAAGAAGGAAGTCCCCAAAATAGCAACCAATAGCCCAGCTTGGCTGGAATTAGCATCTGGACAATTGGAGTGGGTTGTAGAGTGTTAAAAGCCTCACGAATTTGGAAGGTGGCTGCACCATACAGCCCTACAGCTCACTTGCTCCTGGGAGGCAGGGCCTGTGGGGAGGTGGGTCACTGGGATGTGGGCACTGCACAGCCTTGCATCCACCATGCCCATAGTGCTCTTATACTTTTCTGCCTCCAACCAGCACTGACAATGTGAACCCAGATAAATTTCTCCTCCTCTAGCTTTATCTGTGGAGTATGTTGTCCTAGTAATGGGAGAGATATTAAGTCAGAAAAGGAGAGAATCAGAGGTATTTTTACTTTCTTGAGTTCACTATATAAACTGTGGTCTGATGGTTAGAACCACAGGCTAATCATCTGAGTACTGAACCAAGGACAGCTTTAATATCCATAAAGGGACAATAATATTGGGATTCAAGGCCAGATCCTAAAAAGAACTGGAAGGTCATTGTTACAGTTTCTGTCTATATGTCCCCTTAAAGCCTCATGCAGTCATTGTGGGGCAGGCTTTTTAAAGGTAGCTGAATATAGTTTGTGGTTGATTTAAGGTCTAAGGCTGGAATTAAGGGTGTGAGTGGTACACCTGCCCTAGGGCGGGTAGCCTGCGTACATTATAAGGGAGGAAAGAAGCTTACCTCTCATGCCTGCCCTTGCTTCTGTATGGTAGAATGATGTAATGATGCACAGATCTTCCTCACTCAGCCATGGAGGACTTCTAAAAAGTTGTCCTGGAAGGAACCAATTGTAAAAGTCTATGGTGTCTATGATAGAGTGACTTTGACATGTCCAGCACAGTGTTTCATCACCCTGCACAACTCTGTGTGAAACTACATGTGGACCAGTTGCTAAAATCTTAATTCATCACTAACCTTAGGACCATCACCACTGCCCACACCCATGCTCCAGTATCAAGTACTAGAAGAAAGGCCCATTTCCTTGGCTTAATTCTTGGTTAGTCTACTATTTGGGCTAAGTGTGGGAAAGTATCACATACATTGTTTTGCTCTGGAACATTCTTTCCAAAGACCTGACTTACAAATTGTCCTTTAGTAAAATATTTTGGTGGTCAAATTGAGATAATGAGATGCCCCAGGCTCAGAATTAAGGGCAAGGCTAGATACACAGTACAGATAACCCAGAGGAAGCCTGGAAAATGTGCATGAAACATTTGGCATCTTGGTAAATTGCCCAGAATCCTTCTTCTCAGGCAGTTCTGCTCCATATAACCACCTTGTTATAAATCAGCTTCTCTCTGCCCAGATTTTACTTACCCATCTGCTTCCTGCTGCTGTCTTTCAGTCATTTTGTTGTTTTTGTCCCTAAAGAAGACAGTCATCAAAATCCCTACTCCTAAGCACTATCATTAAATTTTACATTACTGTCTGGTAAGAAATGTAACTGAAAAATTGATTTTGATACAATTTTCAAGCCCTGGTCATGTAATGTAAAGCATGTAACATAATAGCCCATAGGTTCCAAACAGAAAATGAGATAAAGTCAGTCTTCATAACACTCTACTCAGTTCAAAGTACATAAATACCACAATTTTACACACTGTGCTCATTTCCCCTGAAAATATCCAGTACTTCAAAACCAAGAATCTAGTCTCCAAAAAAAATCAGCACATAAATAAAACTTTTAAGTACTATTTCACCCAATAATCTGACTTTTCTCTTGAGAAATTTGGTTTTTTTAAAGTGACTATTTCTTTCCTCAGAAAAGTTAAGCATATGCTGTGTAACTGAATTATTTTTATAGCTATTAATTACAGTAAGTGCTCCAATTTTTTTAAAGTATGATGTCAGATGTCATTGTGAATTTTTTTTGTTAGGGGACATTTTTCATTCTACGTTTTTGTATCATTTCCCTGAAAATTAAGTGCCATAAAGAGCTATAAAAAAGAAACTACCTTTCTAAAAGATGTAGAAAAGACTGCAAAACTACAAGAGCTGTTCCTCAGCCCAACTTGTTTGAGGTGAATCATTTATCTTTGTAAAATAATGTTTCCAGCTATCTGGGAGGGCACACACAGGAGTAAATGAGAAGCAAGAGAAGAGAGCACAGCACTAATATTTTATTTAATTGCTTCAAATAGTCTTAGTTTGCAGGTTCTTTGCTGTTCTTCTATCTTAGAAACCTATTCATTACTCTAAATGTTTCACGTGGATTACATAGAAGTCAATTAATATTTGTTTTGTTTCCTCTTCCCTCCTTCATTTGGGCACCTGGACACCAGTGCTCAGGCTTGCGATTGCAACACTGCAGAATTATGCAAGTATGAGTCCTCTAAACCAGCAGGTGCCCGTCCTGACCAAAGCTGCCAGGATTCAGGTTGCTTCTTTCCTCTCTTCTGTGGCTTCCATCCTAAGAAAGTCTTAGCTTTGTACTACCAGAGCAGATGCTTCCCTCACCTTGATGTTGGGTAGAATTCTATTGCGCTGATGTAATCAATTTCATCGATTGTTAGTCTTGCTCTCCCATAAGCTGAATGCAACGCTGGAACATAGATGCAATTCACTCCAACTCAAAAATCACAAACTGAACCTAGCCATGGTTTATCAGTAGTCACGAGCAACGTTGTATCTGTTTTTGATTCTGTCCTAAATATTTTGTAAACTGTGTTGCCATGGAGAAAAACCATGTAATACCTGCCCCTATCAAACTGATAAGCATGTATTTCAGGGAAATGAGCCCTTTCATTTGTACTTCCTCTGCACTGCAGATGGAGAGGTAAATATTCACACAATCCCTATTAAAGATGTGTTGACAATACCAACTTACATGATTTAACTTTGACAAACAATGTCATTTCTGGGAATTTATCCCAATTATAAACAAAGATCTTGAGTGAAGCGTTATTATTGGTCCTTTAAAACATGACTGACTGAATAAATTAGAGAATGGGAAATCATAGAAAGGAATGAAAAGTCCTCTTCATAGAATATAAAATAGTTTCTTCAAAACTAGTAAAGATGTTTACACAGTGAAGGTTAGAGAGAACTCTTGAAGACTCCAAGCATTGTGCTTCATCTCATACAGCTTTTGCTTTGAAACCAAGTAAACGATTTTATTCAATTAAGCAAACAAAATTAATTTTTAAAAGAAATGTTAAAAATCAATGGCAGGCATAGTGGTGCATGCCTGTAATCTCAGCACTCAGAAGGCTGAGGGAGGAAGATGGCTGGAAGTTCAAGGCCAGCTTGGGCTACATAGTGAGGACAAGGCCTACCTGCAGTACATAGTGAGACCCTGTCTCAAAAAAAAAAAAAACCAGCAATGGCTGTTAATTAAATACCTGCTGCTACTTCAATATGATCTGTTGCTTGTGTTAACATACTGAAACACAAAAAAAGTGTTAACCTTGAATGACCTTAAGGCAAATATTTGACTGTGTATGCCCAAAGATAAATATTCAAAAAGACAACCACAAAGAAAATTTAACATAGGTCCAGTGGTCCGTTATTAATATTAATATTTTCATTTTGACGCTATTCCCAATATATGGCAGCTTAAAGAATATAAGTGATTTTGGTAACCATACTTTCAACTTCGGCTCCAGACTGTTTCCCTTGGCCAAAAACACATTAGGTCATTTTCTAGTTCAAAGCTTTCAACAAATGGTAGGAAGGAAGAGCCACCAAAAGTGGATACCTGATTTCCATGACAAATATCACAATGCTATATTAGTTAGTGCAGCCACATTCTGTATTGCTGCATGGATCTATACAGCAACTCAAATTGGAATGGAACGGAACCTTTCCCCTGTTGACAGAGTCAGCCCCAAGGAATAGAGAGATCAGGAATCATGCCAGCTGATATGATACAGCTAAATTATTTCTGAATGAAATCATAATTGATGCCAAGCAAAAGTGCTGTGTAAGACAGCACATTGGCCAAGCAATGGCCGTGACTCATCCACATGGCTGACACTGACAAAGGATCTAC
>NW_004524597.1:20465605-20466574 GCF_000260255.1 Octodon degus | reverse complement strand
AAAGAAACCAGAAGCAGTAACAACCCAGTAGCAATAAAACCCAACTGCAATTCCTTATTCCAAGGAAAGGACTCTGTGGAGAAATGATGAATTCTGGGCCTATGGTGAGAAGTATAAGAGGATTCTAGAGCACCTGCTTGGAGAAATGAAAGCAAGCATCACATCTTGCATCAGTAACTTAAAGTCACTCTTACCTGCGTTGGTTGGTAGAATTTGAGTAACCCAAAGGTAAGCAGTTTATTTCAGTGGATAGACAACATGCATGTGCATATGTACATGTGTTTGTATTCAATCAAATACTGAATGATTTCACAAGAAATTGTTAAGTGAAGGAGAATAATTGCACATATATTCACTAATGTACATTCTTTTTCAGGATTACCAAATTCTTTTTCAGGATCAACCAAATGGTTGATCAAGTAGAGTTGTGTTTTTAAAAGTCAAATTCCAACACACCAGCCGCAGGATAGAGGCTAGGAGCTGCAACTCTTTTTAGGCTGAGGCTGTTTGCAGACGACAGAGCTAGAAGGGATCAGGGGCAGTGAAAACTTAGCTGAAATGTCTCTGACTCGCTACAACAACCAAGCCAGATGCTTTCTTCCACTTCATCAGGCCAGGGAGATGCTCAAACCTGTGTTTTAAGATTTTCTTACTTGGATTTAAAAGATACCAATTTTACTAATCCTAACATCAATCTCCAAGCAGAGTGAGATGTCTCTACAAAGAAATATTCATTAGCAAAGCCCAAGTTCTTCACCTTTTTCCTCAAAATTAAACAAGTTCTTATGTCCTTCTTTCCAGTATAGAAATGCTATCTATCATCAGCTATTCAAAGGCTGGATCAACCTAGGTAAACATGTGTACAACAGAACATGCTATTTCAGAAATGAAATACTTTGGACTAGAGAGCTAGCTCAGCAGACTAAGGTGTCTGCTTAGGCAAGAAAAGGGACCATGCATGGTTCAATC
>NW_004524597.1:20444374-20446306 GCF_000260255.1 Octodon degus | reverse complement strand
TTGGTTTGAAACTGTCTCATTGCTATCTGTTTATCAATAAAATTATGGAAATAAATAAATAAATAAAAATATAAAATAAAAAAATATATGTTTATCCTTAGCAAGTTTTGTAATCCTTAAGGATAAAGAATTATATAGATTTTCAACCTTTGTATTAGGTTGAAAATCAGTATTAAACGTAAAACCAGTATTTATAATAGGAAAACCTGAGGGAAAAATATCTGGTTCCTACTCATGAGTCCATTAAAATAATTTATCTTGGGAACTAACTTGGTCAGAGGAGTCCAGGTGCCTGGCCCATCCTCCAGGGTGTTGTGAAACACCCGGAACCAGGTAACTTCCCTGGAGCCAGGCCTGGCCAGGGAAACACAGGGTAAATTCCCTCTAACAAGGCTGAACACTTTACATACAAACTCCCAATTCACAATTTCTTCTGTTATATAACTGTAGAGTTTGCTTCTATGGTCTAAAACACAAAACCAAGAGTCACCAAAGTTTATCAATTTCTGAATTTTGCTTGATGCTATCCTTATTACTAATTGTACTACTATAGCTAGGATTTCATATCTGTTTTAACCACTTGCTGCCCTTGGCTAATAATATTGGGAAGTGTTGGGGTAATAACCTCACCACAGCCCTATACCTAAAGGTGGAAGATAGTCCCAAATGATGAAGACAATATCCCACTCATCAATTAAATGGGAAAGTAGGAATGTGGTACAAATACAAATCAAGAATCTCTGACACACAGAAGAGATCTCTGAAGAATAGAATTTTTCTAGAATGGCCTTCATAGTAGTGATATAGCTACCTACTATCCAAATTTTTGCAAAGATGATCACAAAAATCAAAATAGTGTTTCCGAAATAGAAAAATGCCAAGATGAAGGAGGAAAAAGCAATCTCAGGCCCCTAGCCCACCTAGAATAAGTTTATGAACTATATGTAGAAGAATTTGGAAATTCAGGTCATACACCTGAAATCTCTGAAATGATAACAATTGAAGTAAAGAAACAACTCCAGATGGATATAGACAAAGTCAGATCAGAAATAACCTCTCAGGTAAAAAAAAATAAATAAATGATAACCACAATGAAAGAATTGCTGAGCATATGTAAAGAAGACATAGATTAAAAACTAAAGGACAATGTAAAAACTGATGAAAAACATGAATGCACAAAATAGGAAAGAATTAGAATGCATGAAAGAGATTCAAATATGTATCCAAGAAACAAAAATTCCATTAAAAGCTAGCAAAATCATTTAAATAAAACTAAAGATAGATTTTCAGACCTTGAAATATCGTTGCAGCTAGTGACTATGAAAGAAAGATCTCTGGGAAATAACAAGGAACAGAAAATAATAATTGAACTGCTACAAGATGACACAAAGATGAACAAAGTAAGACTGAGAGGTGTCAATGAAAAAGGAGTCAATACAAATGAATATTTGCAGAAGTACTAGCAGAAAGTTTCCCAAGCATGGAAAAAGAATCTGACATGCACAAAGTGAGGCATATAGAACTACAGTTAGCCATAACCAAGACAAATCTATACCTAGACACACAATAATCAAGATCTCAGAAATTGAACAAAAGAACAGAATATCAAAATCTGTTAGAAAAAAAAAAGATCACCTGTAAAAAAAAGCATTTTTGGAAGACTTCTCAACACAAACCATCAGTCAAAAAATAGCTTGGAATAAAGTATTTCAGGTCCTGAAAGAAAAAACTTCCAACCCACATTGATGTACCTTGCAAAATTATTTATCAAGTTTATTGGTGAAATAAGATAGTTCCATGACAAAGAACAACTGAAGAAATTTATGACCACAAAGCCAACCCTACAAAGAGTACTGAAAAATATTCTAGGAAGAGAGAAAAATGATAATAATTCCAAGAACAACAACAGAAAGAAACCACCAAGCAGGGCAA
>NW_004524597.1:20442195-20443869 GCF_000260255.1 Octodon degus | reverse complement strand
GAAAACTCTAAGAGAAAGAGATAACAATCATAAATATGTATGCAGTAAATATGGGAGCACCCTACTGTATCAGGCAAATTTGAAAGGACATGAAAAACCAAAAAAATCAATAACACAAACTTAATGAAGGAACTTACCACCCCACTGTCTCAAAAAGATAAATCAACTAGATGAAAAATTAGAAAAGAGGTAGCACAACTGAACCAAACCTTTGAACAAATGACCTTAGTAGACATTTACAAAGCATTCCATCCAACAACATCTGAATATGTATTCTCTTCATCTGTACCTCAGATGATTGATAAAATATATGACATACTAGTCCATAGAACATGCTTAAGTAAATGCAAGAGAATTGAAATTATTCCATGCATATTACCTAACCACAGTGCAATGAAACTAGAAATTAAGGAAAAAGAAAACTGCAAAAACTCCATAAACATATGCAAATTAACTAACATTGTCCAGAACAACCAATGGGTCACAGATGAAATTAAAGAAAAAAATTAAATATCTACAATCAAACAAAAACTCAAATACAATTTACCAGAATTTGTGGAATTCAATGAAAGTGGTCCTCTGAGTGAGTTTTATAACAGTGAACTATCACACCAGGAAAACAAAATGAGAACACATAAATATCCTAAAGAATTAGTTTCTACAAAATTAAGCTTTAGAAAAAGAAGAGCAAGTCTACTCAAAAGCATGAAGAAGGGAGGAAATTATAAAGAGCAGAGCAGAAATTATTGCAATGAGACAAAGAAAAACAATACAAAGAATAAATAAATCAAAGAGTTGGTTCTTTGAAAGAATAAATTAAATTGATAAAGCCCTAGACAACCTCATTCAAAAAAGGAAAGAAAAGACTAAAATTAATGAAAAGGATGAAATCACTATAGAGCATGTGGAAATTCAGAAAATCATCAAGTCGGGACCCCCCACCCCAGATCCAGACCAAGCCCAGGCCTGGTCAATGTATGGGAGAGCTTCCAGCACCCCTGCGCCCATGGGACCTCTCCAGACGAAACACAGGCACATCGACGCATGAGTGAGACTCTCTGCCGCACCCTGGGGACCACCCCACCACCCAGGACCACCCCCTCAAGCCTGAAGAGTGAGTGAGAACTGCCATGTTCTCAAGACACCTAGATCCAGCCTAAGCCCAGGCCCAGAGAGTGTGTATGAGAGCTTCTGCACTCCACTGCACCCGGTAAGCCAGGAGCACAACAGGTTCACTGTTCTGCCAGAGGGGCACAGCAGGTTCACTTCCAAGGGATGCAGTGGGAAGGAGCTGAGCACAACAGCGAGACCCAAGCCAGGCACCACTGCATAAACTCAAACTTAATAGATCTGCACCTGAATTTCAGTAGCTTCTAAGGTTATAACTGCACCAAAGGTCAGAGGTCAGTGCTATATGAAATGACAAAGAGAAGAAGCAAAATGATATCTGAGGTGCTGAGCCCACCTAGAACAAGTGCAGAAGACACTGGAACAGAAGAAATTGGGAATCACACAGCTGAAATGTCTGAATCAATAGCGTCTGAAGTAAAGAAACAACTGCAGAAAGGTATAGAGGAACTCAGATCAGAATAACCTCTGAAATGAGAAAAGAAATCTCTGAATTAACAGTGTCTAAGGGGTCAGGGAGATGGCTCAGTAGAATTAGCACTTCCC
>NW_004524597.1:20441460-20442095 GCF_000260255.1 Octodon degus | reverse complement strand
CCCCCAGATCCAGACCAAGCCCAGGCCTGGCCAATGTATGAGAGAGCTTCCAGCACCCCTGCACCCATGGGACCTCTCCAGATGAAACACAGGCACATCGACACATGAGTGAGACTCTCTGCTGCACCCTGGGGACCACCCCACCACGCAGGACCACCCCCTCAAGCCTGAAGAGTGAGTGAGAACTGCCATGTTTTCAAGACACCTAGATCCAGCCTAAGCCCAGGCCCAGAGAGTGTGTATGAGAACTTCTGCACTCCACTGCACCCAGTAGGACAGGAGCACAACAGAGGAGCACAACAGGTTCACTGTTCTGCCAGACGGGCACAGCAGGTTCACTTCCAAGGGATGCATTGGAAAAGAGCTGAGCACAACAGCGAGACGCAAGCCAGGCACCACTGCATAAACTCAAACTTAATAGATCTGCACCTGAATTTCAGTAGCTTCTAAGGTTATAACTGCACCAAACGTCAGAGGTCAGTGCTATATGAAATGACAAAGAGAAGAAGCAAAATGATATCTGAGGCGCTGAGCCCACCCAGAACAAGTGCAGAAGACACTGGAACAGAAGAAATTGGGAATCACACAGCTGAAATGTCTGAATCAATAGCGTCTGAAGTAAAGAAACAACTGCA
>NW_004524597.1:20438400-20439395 GCF_000260255.1 Octodon degus | reverse complement strand
TTCTCAGAGGGAAATTCATATCTGTGAACTCACACATTAGGAACACAGAATGGGAACAAATAAACACCCTAATGCTCCACTTCTGACATCTAGAAAAGTAAGAGCAAACCAACCCAGAGCCCAAAGACAGAAAGAAATCAGAAAGATAAGAGCAAAAATTGATTCAATTGAGACAAAGAAAGCAGTTCAAAGAATTAATGAATCAAAAAGCTAGTTTTTTAAAAGATTAAATAAAATTTATAAGCCCCTAGTTAACCTCATCAAAAAGAGGAAAGAAAAAATTCAAATAAAGCAATAAGGGATAAAAAGGGTGTAATCACCACAGTCCAAGTGGAAATTCAGAAGATTATCAAAAGCTACTTTGAGAATCTTTACTCTCACAGAATAGGAGACACAGACAAAATGGAAAGATTCCTAGAAAGGTACAAATTACCACAACTGAATCAAGAAGACATAACCACTATCAATAGCCCAATAACAGCGAATGAAATATGAGATGTAATTAAAAAACCTACTGACAAAGAAAAGTCCAGGTCTGGATGGATTCACAGCTGAATTCTACAAGAAATTTATGGAAGATATAATCCCTATACTCCTCAAACTCTTCAATGAAGTTGAAAAGGATGCAGTCCTCCCAAAATCATTCCTGGAGGCAAGTATTATACTGATCCCAAAACCAGAGAAAGATGCAACTAAAAAAGAGAACTACAGGCCAATCTCTCTCATGAACATAGATGCAAAGATTCTCAATAAAATCCTAGCAAATAGAGTACAGCAAATCATCAAGAAGATTATACACCATGACCAAGTAGGATTTATTCCAGCGATGCAAGGATGGTTCAATATACACAAATCTATAAATGTAATACACTATATCAATAGAGCAAAATCAAAAAAACACATGATCATCTCACTTGATACAGAAAAGGCTTTTGACAAGGTCCAACACTCATCCATGTTCAAAGTCCTGCAGAAAATTGGAATAGATGGCCTCT
>NW_004524597.1:20433608-20436950 GCF_000260255.1 Octodon degus | reverse complement strand
AAAAAAATCAAGTAATAACAAATGCTGGAGAGGTTGTCACTGTTGATGGGAGTAAAGACTGGTATAATCTCTGTGGAAATTAGTGTAGTGACTCCTCAAAAATCTAGGATTAGAGGCCCTTGTTGACCCAGCTATCCCCCTCCTGGGTATTTTTCCAGAAGAACTGAAATCATCATACCATAGCAATATATGTGGTATATTTTTCAGGTTTATAGCAACACAATTTGTCATAGCTAAATGTCAGAAGCAACCCAAATGCCCATCAACTGAGGAACAGATTAAGATGATGTGATATTTTTACACAATGAGGTATTACTCAGCTATATAGAAAGATAAACTTGAACCGAAGATAAACATTTACCTAAATTTAATAGGTAAATGGATGCAACTAGAGGCTACACTCATAAGTGAAATAAATCAGACCCACATGTGCAAATATCATACTGTCTCTCTTTTATAAGAACATGAAAGAGTAAATAAAATCTGGAAGATACAATAGATACTGTAAAAGAGAAAGAAACTTCTCAAAAGGAATGAACAATTGGAATGAGGGAAAGAAAAAAGAAAGAGGGGAAATCATATATGTATATACACAGGATAGCTAAGATCATTGCCCTACTAAGTTCTATCCATTTTTTGAAGGTAGCAGTTAGTGCTCTTTTTGTCCAATTTTACATGCTTAAAGTAAAAATAAAATAATTTATCTTAAATTTCTAATTAAAATGAAATTTAATATCAAACATTTCTTGTGGAATCTTCTAACTTGATTATAATCACCTCTATTTTATAGTCTCATCAGCAGATAATGCTGACTATCTAAAGCAACATATTTTTTGTGCAAGTTCATGGTAAATGGTTATTTTAGGCTTATATAAAAGTAAATCCTAATATGCTCCTCCTCTCATTTTTCACACTGACATATAGATCACAAACATCCATCAATTTCTAAGATTTCAGGGTATTTAAGTACAAAACTTGCTTATGAGAGCATTCTGGATATTATATCTAAATAAGAAAAACATTGAAGTGGAATATTCAGCAGATTGAAGAGAAAAAAGTGTGAATCTCATAATACAATAGATATAAAAAGAAGGTCAGAGTCAAACTTTATTCTTAATGTACCTGTGATTTGGCAATGCATGAGTGAGAAAGCAGCCAGCAATGACTTTACATTTATCATGTGCTTTTTGACCAATACAGTACACCTGGCATATATATTTTTTTCTATTATCTTGAAATCTATCAGTAGGTTAAGCTGTCAGTCTTATTTGTATGGTTGTTGAATTCTCCTCAAAATATTGTCAATATTTTATCAAACAAAGAAAATGCCATTGACTGAAAGTAAATTAAATCATCATGGGTCAATTCCTAACAAAAGAATATATATATATATTCTTTTATATATATATATAAAGCTTCTTTTGCCATACCCTTATGCAATTCCAGAGTGTTTTTATCACATTTATATAAACTCCTTAGCATTTCCTTTGAGCTATGATTTCTTCTTTAGAAAATAAATCTCTGAAAGTTTAAAAATTACTCTTTCAATAGGTATTTATCAAGCACCCACTATGGGCCATAAGGGAACATAATGCTGAATATAACAGACACAAATCTTGCCTCTACAACCAACCATGGTGACAATGGCCTGAATGGGGACCTCCAGAGAGCCATGAGGGTCATGGACATTCACCTTCCCCACAAGGTACTCTCTGCTGAGTAATGCTTAGGAGATTTAACTGAGTCATAGTAACACAAAGTCAATGTATTTCTAGAGAAACCCAAATTTCCACTTTACACTTGGAGTTTCCTATTATCTTGACATCTACCAGTAGGTTAAGCCGTCAGTCTTACTTATATGGTGGCTGAATTCTCCTCAAGCAAATGTCAATATTTTAGCAAATAAAGAAAATGACATTGACTGAAACTAAATTAAATCATCATGTATCAATGCCTAGCAAAAGAGGCATTCTATTTCTAACAGGAACTATAACTCCCATGCCAAGTTTCTGGGGGGTGTGCCTAAAGGACAAATATGATGGAGCATGTTTATAAGCATGCACAAATGGTGTCCTAAAGCAGTTCATGCCTGTCTTCTATTGGCCTCATGAGCAGGTACTACTGAGCAGAAGAGACAAATCACGAAATCATATTTCTAACAAAAACTCCACTCTCTACTTTCTTTTGTTTCTTGTTTCACCTTTTCTGTAGCACATCCTCAGCCAGTCACTCATACTTTCCAAAGAGAAAGCTTAACTCTAAGAAAGCAAATCTAAGAATTAGCAAAGGATAGCAAGGTTAGCAAGAGCCAAGCCACCAAAATTCATGCCTTCACCTGCCCCTGCCTCCATCTTCTGGTGAATCCTTTGTGTTAGGGATGAGTTGCTCTTTGGGCTGAGCTCAGGGGAAACTGCACTTTTCATTAATTCCACCTGCAGAAAGCAGCAGGGAGACCAGATCCTTGGTTTAATAATATACCTTAATTATTTTTCAGTAAAAAATCAAATGGCACAGGTTACTTAGCTCTCACAGACCTATACCCACATCCAGATATGTAGCCTATAAACAAGGGGAGGAAAGGAAAAAAAGAAGTTCAACTACTTTAGTCACCACTAGGATTTACATTCCCCCTGACCATTGTCCTGCAAGGTCCTAATGAATGTGTTTTATAGCACTTCTTTAAATTTTCAGGTTCTCTTTTTTAATGTACTATCTGTTCCTCTCTGACCAGTACATTTTCTTTAATCAAACATTTTATTTTATTTCCAAAATTTAAATAAATTAAATTTAAGAGAAGAACTTTGTTGACCTTCAAGTCAAGCATTCTGGATGGAAATGTTTTTGATGACACCAGAAACAATAAAATAGAATAAAATTGTACCTATTTGGTCATATTCCTCCTACCAAAGTGAGCTTCAGCTTATCCATATTACTACCTAAATGTTTCAAAATGATTAAAAACATACACTTTTGTTGCAGTGAGCAGGTGTCTTAGTTCCTTTGGGGTACTTTTTATTACAATAATTATGAGAGTAGAAATTATCAAGTATCCAACAGCAAACTGGTTAAATTATAGTACATTAATATGAGAGACTATTGCTCTGCTGTTAAAATAATCTTTTTTCATAATTTTATTGATAAATAGCAATGAGACAGTTTCAAATCAAATTGGTAGGACAGTTTCAATAATTAATACATTGCATACATTCCTCCTGGTGATTAATTGCTGTACAAGATGTGGACATGATATCCTATCTACAAACACCATTAGAACAAATCACTCTATTCATTAAGAGAATGTAACTATATATCTATCCTAACTACTTTGAATACACAGATACA
>NW_004524597.1:20426298-20432323 GCF_000260255.1 Octodon degus | reverse complement strand
TTCCTTTTACTTGTATTATACCTTTCTATTTGTATTTCTTCTTTTGAGTTCTTATACTAGGGAAACTATACTAAAATCATCTTTTGACACAATTTTAACAACACAGAAAGTACATGCATCTTTAGCAAAAGAAATGAAATATTTTATAACATAAATTTATTTATTCATAAATTTATGACTTTGTAGTATGTTCCTCTGAATGCATATTTTAAAAAGGCAAACTAATATGTGTTTCTGATCTGCAAACAGAAAGACAGAAAGGCTTTTTTA
This sequence comes from Octodon degus, assembly GCF_000260255.1. Classification (NCBI taxonomy): domain Eukaryota; kingdom Metazoa; phylum Chordata; class Mammalia; order Rodentia; family Octodontidae; genus Octodon; species Octodon degus. Next base: position 20,432,053 of record NW_004524597.1, on the reverse strand, counting down.
TTGAGAAAGTTGTCTTACCTTAATGCTTGTTAAACGCTTTCAGTAAGTAATACTAGAATCATTAAACATCTCAGTATATATAAAGTACAACTGAAGTCATGAAAAGAATTCCAAGTTAAAAGAAAGAAGATCCCACAAGCCTTCTGCTTTTTTTTCCCTCCTGGTACCAGGAATCAAACTTGGGACCTTACACTTGCCTGGAAGACACTTAGGCTGCTGAGCTATATCCCCAGCCTGACTTTTGTTTTCAATAATCTTTGGCGAGACCCTATGATGGCGAATACTGGACTGAGTCCAGGAGAAAGGGTTTCCAATGAGAAAATCAAGGTTATTTTCTAGCCTGGTTGGAGTTCTAGCTAACTTACTATGTATGTGTGTATGTATGTATGTATGTATTGTATGTATGTATGTATCTATCATCTATCTACCTACCTACCTACCTAGCTGTCTGTATTTTTTTTAACAAAAAGCTATTGTCATTGGCAACTTCAGTAATTAAGCACTTCATTGGTTTAAATGAAAACCAATAAAGACTGGGACCATAAGGGACATCATTCAGTGAAATATCTCACTAGGATAGGCCTTTGTTTTTTATTTTTTGTTTTTTAATATACATAAAATTATAACATTTATTTAGTTCTAGTTAAAAAATATTCTTACTCAAAAAAGTTGTCTAAAACTTATTCTCTCTACTTAAAAAAGAGGAGCCTGGAAGATGTCAGAAGACACAGAAGCACTTCTCTGAGACTTTTTGATGCAATCAGAAGTATACAAAAATGGGGGCTGGGGAAATAGGTCAGTAGAGTAAGTGCTTGCCTGGCAAGTGCAAGGGCCTGAGTTCAATCCCTGGTTCCACAAAAAAAGAAAGAAAGAAAGAAAGAAAGAAAGAAAGAAAGAAAGAAAGAAAGAAAGAAAGAAAGAAAGAAAGAAAATTGAAAAGATCATCACTGTGATTCATTGTTATTGATGTGTTATGAATTTATCACTTAAAATCATCTTCTTTCTCTGTAGACAGCAACGATTCCTGCAGGAATCATGGACAGTTGGCTGGTACCTGCTCATCTAGAAAGCTAGCCAATCTGTAGACCTGTCACAAATTACAGTAGCTAGATCTATGCAGGCACCAACTGCTGCGCTAGGATTTTTCTTTATTAGACAACAATATGCAATGTACTAATTATTGAAACTATCCTATTAATCAGTTTTGAAACTGTCTCATTGCTATTTGTCTCTTAATAAAATTAATTTTTAAAAAAAGCATAGGCCTTTGTCAGCAGGCCAAAGCTGTGACATCTGAGACATCTGTGTGAAAGTCAAGCTTGTCACTGCATAATTAGGTAAAAACAGCTACTGTAAACTAAGGAGACCTCAGTTCACATAACAGACATTTTATTAGTTTAGCTAAGCAAATGCAGATACCATATGGTCCCTGAGGCCAGCATAGGATTTGCCTTCCTAGAAAAGCTTGAGGCTCCTGAAGGGTCACATTACATTTTCAGTTAGGACACATGATATTTATCTTTGCCTTATAATGTTTAACCCATCATATCTCAAAGCTCACAGTGAACTAGGCTCTTTAAAATAGTCTTAGCTTTAGATGCTATTTTCTTCAAACCAAAGATATTATCATATTTTGTTATGGATGTACGTGAATATATGTACACTGCACAAAACCCTTATAAAAATCAGAGCAATTTGGGAACACAAGTTTCTATATTCCTCACTCAAAATAACTTGGTTGTTATTGAAAACTAAGATCCTTAAGTTTTCAATCTCAACTTTTAAATGTCTTTATAAAGTTCCTGAAAAGTCCAACTGGTAATTTGATATAGACTGTGCTTAATTTGCATGTTAACTTGAAAAGAAATGATCATCTTATATGAAGTCACTCTACCATGATTAAGATGCCATTCAACTTATTGAATCTATTTTCCATGTCCTAGATCAGAGTTTTATTTTTTTGATGTTTGTTTTGTTTTGTTTTGTTTTGTTTTGTTTTGTTTTGTTTGTAAAAGGCTCTTACTATGTAGTGCAGTCTGGTCTTAAACTCACTATGTAGCCCAGGCTGGCCTTAAACTCTGTGCAGTCCTCCTCCCTCAGCCTGCTGAGTGCTGAGATTATAAGCATATACCTACATGCCCAGATTTAGATCAGACTTTTAAATTTTCTACCTAATGTACGTGTGTAGTCTTCATTGTCAGTGCCTGTGTATATTATCACTTCACTGCTATCATATTTTAAAATAAATTTCACAAAACATTCCTAAAATTCATTTGGAACCAAAAGAGATCTAGACTAACAATGGCAATTCTGGGCAACAAAGGCAAGGAAGGAGGCATTACAAACCCTTGAAATTATACTATAAAAATGATGTGACAAAAGCAGTGTGGTACTGGCAAAATACCAGACCTGAAGATCTGTGGAACAGATTAGAAGATACAGACAAATACATTTAGATACAGACAAATACATTAGAAGATACATTTACAAATACACTCAGCCACCTCATCTTTGACAAAAGACAAGTGGTGCAATCAGGTGGAGATTCCTCAAAAAATAGAATTGGAGGTCCCACTTTACTCAGCTATTCTCCTTCTGAGTATCTTCCCAGAATAATTAAAACCATCATACCATAGGAGCACAATTTATATTAGCTAACCCTTGGAAACAACCCAAATGTCTATCTATCAACCAAGAAGTGGATAAAAAAGTGGTATTTTTATATAATGGAGTATTACTCAACCATAAACTGGAGACTTTTACAGGTAACTGACTGCAACTCACAAACAAACCTATGAATGAAATAAATCAGAGCCATATATGTAAATATTATATCGTCTTCTCAATGTGAGAAGTTGGAAGACCAAATAAGATCCAAAATTGACAATAGGTATTGTGAAATGGGAAATTTCAAATGGAAGGAGAAACTGGGATAGAGGAATGGAAAAAAGAAGGTAGGGAAAAGAAAAAAAATATATATATATATATGATAGCTAAGATAGTTATACTATTAATTTCTTTTAGATCATTGAAGGGAACAGTTTGTATTTCACTATTGGGACAATTAAATATTGATCTCTGATACTTTCAATAACCAACTTATAGATAATAATATTCCATGTATTAACCATCATTACTTCCTATTATCTTGTTTTGAAATTTGGGCTTTTTTCTCTTTAAAAATGAAAAAATAAATTTTATGAATTCCTTTCAAAGCATTTTTTAAGATGTTTTCGGAAAAGAGGGTAGTAGTCTTTAGAAAATAACTTTCATATTCAAGTAATGCATTGCTATGAAAAGATTTGTTCTTATATAACAAGAAAATTATCTAATTTTAGGCCTTCAGGGGCTGGGGAGATAGCTCAGTAAAATAAGGCTTGCCTGGCAAGTATAAGGGCCTGAGTTCAATCCCCGGTTCTGAAAAAAAAAATTAGACCTTCTGCATTAATTTTTTTTTTTACATTCAAAGAGATTTCTGAAGAATGAATGAGGATTTGATCTGATAGATGCAAAACAGAGAATGAGAAATGGAATCCGTAGATAAATTTGAAGAACTGTCATTTTTCAAACTCATCAATTTTTCTGCTTAATGACATTTGTATTTCCTATGCTTCTTAATTGAATAACCATTTATGAATATAGATTAAATGGTATATAAGATTTAAAAGCAAAAAGATATATAATTGTTATGGATTTCACCTAGTTGTCCCCTCAAAGCCTCATGCAGTCAATGGGGTGGCTTCTGGAGTTTGTGATTAATTCATGATCCAATGCTGGGATTATAGGTATGAGTGCTACATGCACCCTGGGGTGGATAGCCTGAATGCAGTGTAAGGAAGGGAGAGGAGCTTGCCCTCTGCTGCTGCTTCTCCCTTTCTGCTCTTCTTGTTTTGCTGTTTTCCACCACCATGAACTGCTGCCCTCTGCCATGTGCCACTCTGTCTTGGAGCCAGCTGAGTATGGACTGAAACCTCCACAAATGGTGAGGTAAGTAAGTCTTTCCTTCCTTAACTTGGGGTGTTAGGAATTTTATCCCAGAAAGGAGAGAAAAGCAAGTGAGCCAATAATGCTCACCATTTTCTAGCTGAATGGTATTGATGGAGCCTGAAGACCTGGACTTTTCCTCTTTTATTGCCTTTGACCTTGACACTCATCTGATCAGGTAATAGTCACTCAATGTCGACACTTGTACCCTATCTTAATTTAAACTAAATGCTGGTAATATCTTAATTTGACTGTTTTTATTACTACAAATTAAAATAGGTGTACTGGCATGCTTAGCTCACCAACAACTGAGAAATTATTTTATTTTACTTTATTTTATTTTATTTTTGTATTTTTAGGGAAGAGTCTACAGGGTGTTCAGGGTCTCACTACTAGATTGGACTCAGTGATTTTCTTGTTTACAGCCTCCCAAGAGCTGGGATTACAGGTGTGTGCCACCACACCCAGTCTCAATTGCCATCTCAGTGCACCCCGGGGCCAGGCTGGCCCAGCAGGCCCAGAGATTGAACCGCCAGCCCCTTCACCTGCTTGCAGGTGCTTTAATCCCCTAATCTATTTGGCCAACCCTGGAGAAATTATTTTAATACCGTGATGAATTTATGCATCACCAAAACTCAGGTTTGCTAAAATTTACACACATCTGTGTGCTAGAGACCCTGAGCCTGCTAAAGACAGCACAGCTACTTGGGGTTAGGTATAAAATAGATATTTGGACTATGTGAAAAATTTAGTATTTTCCAAATTCAATAATTCCAATTCAATTCACCAATTTCCCCTTTTTGGTTTAATTTTGAAATTGAGTACTATAAAAGTAATACATGTACATTGTAAAATTTCAAAAACAGAAGATTTCTATTAATTGACTTATGAGATAGTGAATTATGTATTATTACTGATTATTTAAAGAATAGTAACTTTCAAAAAGTTGAGGGTAAACATACAGTAATAAATTTACATAGAGTAATTAATTCAACAAATATGCTATTCAATCAAGCTGGAATACTGGTGTTAGATATTCACTAGAGCGAGGGGTTTATCATCTAATTTTAGTGTACTAAGTAGACAGAAAATTAGTTGCCAGCAGAACGAAACTCACACAGTTAAGTTTATAGTACTAACTAAATATTGCATAACACAAATTATTAAACCTTGGTAACAAAACTAAATCAGTTGTACATTGCCTTTTCTTTTCACTCTATTCTTCAATTATTAATCTTTTGGGTACATTTGTTCCTCTCAGAACGATCTATGAGAATTCACAGAAACCTCAGAACTCAAAACTTCTATGAAAGAAAAAGAAAAAAATCTCTCACTCTTGTTCCCCTTTCCATTTCTCCACTTCTACCCCACTCCATTCTTCGTTTGCTCTCTCTGTCTGCCTCTCTTTATATCTGTCTCTTCTCATAAAAACAAAACTAAATCATCACTAATTTTTGATTCCTGACTCTTCTGGAAACTCTAACACAGATTAGAAAAAAGACTTTTTTAAGTAATGGGCTTTGACAATATCAGGTGCTGGTGAAGAGCCCAGAGCAACAGGAGCTCTCCTTCATGCCTGATGGGAATACAATATGGTACACTTTGATAAGAAGACTGGGGATTTGTTAGAACAATATGAACATTCTAACCACATGGTCTAGCACTCACACTCCTTGGTGTTGTCTACCAAAATAAGTCAAAAATGTATGCCCATGAGCATTCAAACATATAAGCCTGTAAACTTCATTCATAGTTTGTAAAATTTATATTT
>NW_004524597.1:20401414-20422673 GCF_000260255.1 Octodon degus | reverse complement strand
AAATTCAGTGACAAAAACAAATCAACTACTAAACCATGAGTATCATGGCAAGAGTATCACAAGGGCAAACCCAGCCAGAGAAACTTACAGACTTAACAAGCCCCTGACTTCCAATTAAAAATAAAGTACCAGAGGAGGAGCTCAGTGTGAGGGCCCTGGGCTCAAGTACCAGTGCCCTTCCACCAGAGTTGAGGAACCTAAAATGTATTATTGGTAAGCAAAATAGGCTAGGTTGGCTATGTATCTGGCTCTATGATACATACTCTATGATCTCAGCTATAGATTCTGAACTTACCACGGGGTTAGGTTGCAATAAAGGCATTGTGAATTGAAGATGTCATAAACTGAAGTTTATGTAACACATCTACCATCACTAGCTTGGCTTCTTCTCAGAAGAGCATAGAACTTCAGTTGTTTGCCCTGATGTCTGTGGCTTGTTACTGCTGCCTCAATTCAGGAGTGTCTTAATTCCATACTGCTGGCCCAGGAAAAGATCAAGATTCAAATTACAGTTTCTAGGGCCAGCAAGATAACTCAGCGGATTACGCACCTGCTTAGGCAAGTGCAGGGACCAGGGTTTGATCCTGGTCCCACATGCCAAGCCTGCAACTGTGTCCAGGCGTGGTGGCGCACACCTGTAATACCAGCACTGGGGAGGCTGAAAACAGGAGAATTACTACAAATCTGAGCTATGTAGTGAGACCCTGTACCAAATACATAAATGAAAAAACAAAACAAAACAGTTTCTGTTGAACCATTCTTGCTTTCATACTAGTTTTGGGCCCCATCATAATTAAGGGGCTACCCAAACAGAGCATCCTGGGAAAGGTAAAAGTACAGATTCAGTTAAATCACCACTAGTGCCAAAGCACGTTCTGGGGAAGGAGAGAAGTGAATGACAGGCACAGAAAGGGTTTTTGCAGCAGGGAAACTATTCTGATATGATAAGGACAGGCACAGGTCATCATCGCAAGCACAAACCCTCCTGTAAACCCTGGACTTTGGTTCATAATGATGCTTCCTTGGTGGTGTGTAAGGAAATGGATGCACCTTGAGACCGTAGTGTTGAGCTAAATAAATCAGACGCATGAGCTTAGCTATGGTGTAGTGTCTCTGAGGTGAGAAACCCAAAATATAAGCAGAGTAACATAAAAGTAGATAATAGGAAAGAGCGATACAGATCATTTGAAAAAGGAAGGAGGCTGAGAAATGAAAGGAGGGAGAGGGAAAGGAAGTGAAGCAGATGAAAGAGGAATTGAAATGTGTTACATGCCTGGGCCAACTACCCGTGAGGGACAGAACCACTATGCACAGCAAACATGGACTCAAAAAAATTAAAATTTAATGTGAATAAATAAATAGCCACAAATGTGCTGCCCTGGTGGGGTGAGGTAGTGGAGTACAAGCTGCTTGTGTCAGGCTGAGCAGAGGGGATGGGTCCTGCAGGCCGGGGGCCTCTGCTGAAGCTGCTGCCTAAGTGTTCTGAAAACAGTTCTAAAAACTAAGTCTAATGATTTGTAATAAAAAAAAAAATGCAACGGTGTGAACTGCACCCTCCTAAGCCCCTAAGCAACATGCAGAGCACTTGGCCGACACAGCTGTTGATGAAGCAGCACTGTGTAGTGGACATGCTCACGGGGGCCGGGAGGCAAACCAGCAGGTAGAGAACACACAGTTGTTGGACTGTTAAGATAACTAAAGTGGGCTGTCTGTGTAGATACAGGAGGGATTGAAAAATAGAATGTGTACATTTTTTAAAATACTATAGTAAAAGGTACATTGCCAAAAATAATGGGATATGGTTGAAGTGAGTGGGTATACTGTGAAGATTAGTGACATTGCATCTTTAGTTGTAATATTTGAAAAAAAACTGAGCATCAGAACCAAGGAGATGGCCCAGTAGAATAAGCGCTTCCCTGGTACGTGCAAGGGCCTGAGTTCAATCCCTGGTTCCACAAAAAAAAAAAAAAAAAAAAAAAAAGAGCATCTACCACACTTTTGATCACAGCAAGTGTGTGTGTGTGTGTGTGTGCGCGCGCGCGTGTGTGTACACAAAGTCAAAACCACAAAACAGTATTTAATGTGTTAATAAGCCCCAAATAAACACTGGAGAGAAACTGAGAAAGTGAGACAGCAAATCATACTAAATTCAGTCCCTCACAGGGGTCATGTTAGGGCTTCTGCCTGTTAATGCTACTTTCTGTAGGTGTGTCCTGCTGATTTCTGTTGTTGAGGAAAAATAGAAAGAGAAATTTTTGATGGCCGAGTAGATCCTCTATACCTCAACTCGAGATATGTTAAAGATAAAGTTTGAGTGAGCTATTTCATATATGAAAGAACAGGATTCATTTTCTTTCTAAGACTGCTGACGGCATTTATTTTTCATGTACTGTTACTTAATTCACCTTCATCAAACAGTGCTTCTGAGCTTTACTTTTCAGCCTTCCTTTTCTTTCTCCAGAAAAAGAAAAGTACACACTGCCCGTTGGCCATAGCTTTGAATTCTTTGTATATACGCTTTATAGTCTAGAGGACAGTGTTCCCTTCTGGGGAGAAGAAAAGTTTGTTTTCTGTTTTCTAAGTCCATATCATTCAACAAAATTGTGAGCCAGAAAGCTATATTAAATGTAGAAGGGGGAAAAGGGACAAATAAAAAAGATAAAGTCAATTAAAGGAACTCTAAATAAAAATGTGGGACATGGAAGCTGTGAATGTAATTTCGAAAAGCATTTCATTCAAGCCTTAGAAAAAGAAAAGAAAAGCCTCTGACGGGCCAATTCAGACAGAAAAGCATGCTTTGGTACTAGAAGAAGAAAGAAGCAATTGTCGTTGCTCCAGGAATTTATGAAACTCTCAAGATTTTGATTCAATACAAGTCAATTCTTTCAAATTAAAAAGGGACTTATTGAGGTCACAGATAAAATTTACCAAAGACATCAAAAAATAAGTTTACTCACCCAATAAGTATTATCCTTAGCAAATCCCACACAGCAGCTTTCTGAATTCACCGACCTCCAAAATACACTGGCACCCCTACTCCCAGATACCCGCCAAGGTAGATGCTATGTTTTTCAGAAGGCCAAAAATGAACACTGTATCAGCCAAATATCTGTTGTTAATGACACAATACTGCAGATTGTGTAAATTATCAAGTAAGGCATTTCATGTTGGCTCATGGTTCCCGTTAAGGTCAAGAAAGGCCCCTGGCAGAGTGACCAGGTGGTGAGGCCATCACGTGAGGACAGACAAAACTCTGCGTGTGTCTGTGTCTCTTCTGCTCTTCCTCTTCTCTAAAGCCACCAATGCTCAAGCACAGGGACTCCACTGCACGGCCTCAGCTGACTCTAATCCCCTCTCAGGAGCCCTACTTCCAACCCCAAGGAGGCAGCCTCCACCCTCTTGCCACCTCACAGTGGGGTAAACTCCAGCAGAAGCAGCCGGGTTATATTTAAACCACAGCAAACATCAATAAGGACCAAAGCTTGACACTGGGAAGGCTGTATTTATACTCCATTAGGAAAAGAAACTGTCCAAGAAAAAGGAACAACTGAGATGAGGAAAAGGAGAAAAGAAAGAATGAAAGGGAATAGGCAGGATAGCTTGGATAATTGCACTGCTGATTTCTACTGATCTATCCAAAGGAACAGCTAATACTTAATTTTTTTTCTCTTCTTTTTACTTTTTTGACCAATTTTGAAGACAGCAATATGCAATGTAACAACCATTGTTGAATTCCTACCATTTTGCTTAGTGAAATTCTGTATCCTTTCTCATGCTTTTCTTCCCATTACTTTTATTCTCTTTATAAAAGAAAAAAGAGAGAGAGATCAATCAAAATCTACACGCACAATAAAATGATCGAATCTCAAAAAGAGTAAGCCAGAAGTGCTGCACTGAGGAAGCGATGAGAGGCTAACGGGTCCTCAACTGGCTTCTGAAGGATTTTCTGCCCCCACGCATAAGTTCCGTGAGCACACACTGGTGAGAGAGAGTCACAAAGCAGTTACGAAGATGAAGATCACGCCAAATGTTTAGCAATTCCCCACCGTGATGCAGTCTAACATACTGTAGCCTTCCTTCATGGAGCCTACCAAGCCCCTCTCCTAGACAGAGAACTCTGGCTCCTTGCTTCTTTTCCACCTTTTTCATGCCTCCACACGCTGGGCGCCAGCTAGACACAAGCATTCACGTAAACTGTTCTGGTTTTGTCTTACTTACAAACGTTACTTTTTTTGCCTACTTATTTTTGCACCTAACAAGGTTAAACATGCCCCCCTTTTTTTTATTGTTTGAACTGAGGCTTGAACTCAAAGCCTTTGTACTGAGATTCATCGCAGCCTTTGTTTGTTTGTTTGTTTGTTTTTATTTTGAAATCAAGTCTTTCTGGGTGTTATGGTTTATTGGTTTGTGTCTAGTTGACCCCCCAAAGCCTCATGCAGTCATGGTGTGGACTTCTAGAGTTTGTAATTAACTAACGATCCAGTCCTGGTATTGTGGGTGTGAGTGCTGCTGGTATTGTGGGTGTGAGTGCTGCTGGGATTATGGATGTGAGTGCTACTGGGATTATGGGTGTGAGTGCTACTGGGATTATGGGTGTGAGTGCTACACCCAGCCTTAAGCAGATAGCCTGAATGCAATGTAAGGGTGACAGACTTGCTCTCTGCTGCCATTGTTGCCGCTGCTCCACCCATTTGCTCTTGCTGTGTTGCTGTTTTCCACTTCCATGAACTGCTGCCCTCCGCCACATGCCGCTCTGCCTTGGAGCCAGTTGAGTATGGACTGAAACCTCCACTAACTGTGAAATAAATAAATCTTTCCTTCCTTAATTTTGTGTGTCAGGTGTTTTGTCCCAGCAAAGAGAGAAAAGTAACTGAAACACTGCATTCCTCAGTTACCCGGGCCAGGCTCAGACTTTGCCGGATGGTGACGTTACAGGCATGCGGCACCACACCCAGAGGATCATGACTGCTTTACAATTTTCTTCTTCTTGTTTCTCCCTTCCTATGATTTTATTCTTCCTTCTTGCACCAGCTTCATAAATCGTAGGCTACGTTCTCAGTCCCCAGGCTTTTCAGTGCCCATTTTCTCCCAAATCATACAATAACCTCCCACTTCCCAATGGTAGCATTTTGTACATTCCAGTGATGCCACCTTCAAACTTCATCGTCACCTCCACCTCACTCTGCCACCCCGTGTCCTCTACCACTTCTTTTTCTCTCTACCCCATATGCACAAGTATTTGGCATTTTCACAAGCACTCAATGTTCACCTGCCTTTATTCAGAGCTGTTCCCTCTGGATGCCCATGGGCCTCCATGACATTAGAGCTCCTACCACCAGGCCACCCTGTGCAAGGCCCAAGTTTGCCAAGAAGAGCCTCAGTATACACTGGGGAGCATGTCTGCTTTATGGGAGATATCAAGTGTGCATTATAATTGCCTGTTTGCGGGTCTCCCTTCCCCAGACCCCATTCATGAGTGTCTCAAGGCCCAGACTCACACACTAGACTAGCACAGGCCTGCAGCCTGTGATTCAGGGCTACTCTGTGACCAGCTTAGCTGGACTCAGTCACAAAGATTCACTTTGGAAACTCTCCTGACAGTAATTTTCCTGAAAATCTGTAAGTTGTTTTAATTCTCTTGCTATGTTGGAAGTAAAAAGCAACATCAATAAAGTTTCCAATATTATTCATTTTCTTGCGGACTGTTATTTCTTCCTTATAAAATAATCTCACAGAACTACTGAAGAACTTAGTACAGTCCAAACACTGTCATTTTCCAGCATTCAGGTAAGTGAGTTTTCAAATAATCATATCTAGCAATGAAAAGGAAAGTGTTCAGTGATAATTTGAAAATATTTCTGAAAAATGATAAATGTTGACAGGCTCCGGTTGAAAAAATAATTGGATTTCCTAGCACACACTGTGTATTATTTTAAAATAAATTCTGTGCTATGCTGAGCATATGACATTAAACATGCATGACCAATTTTGAACTTAATGTATTACGTTGTACAGCTCATCAAAATATGATTTTCAAAGTATGCATTTGTTTAAGAAATTCACACATTTCTGTACATTTATGCAATGATTTACTTAATCAATAGTCTGAGGAAATTTAAACTGCCTACTCATTGTCCTTTCTCCCACTCTCTCTTCTTGTCTACTGACTCAATTTTTTGCATACTTTCATTGTTTAAAGTGCTTCAAACACTCCAGTGCATGTGTACCTTAGTGGACTGTAGTGTGTGACAGGAATAACTGTTGAGTTCTAAGCCATTAAGACTTAATAGACAAGGGCCTGCCAGATAGCTCAGCAGATTAAAGCACCTGCTTAGGCAGAGGCAAGGGCCAGGGTTTGATGCCCGGTGTGCTGTGCTGGCCCCGCCCCCGGGGTCAGGGTGACTGAGACTGAGACGGTGACTGAGACTGGGAGTGGCGGTGTGCACCTGTAATCCCAGTGCTTGGGAGGCTGAAAATAGGAGAATCATTAGAAGTTCCATCTGTGCAGTGACACCTTGTAGACCTTGTACTAAATACAAAAACAAAAAAGACTTAATAGACAACCTCTGATTAACACAGAATCATTAATCAAAGGTCGGTCTCGGTGACCTAATCCATTGAGAAGTTAGTAATCTATATGAAGTTGTTTCCTTTACTTGAATGTTGTGACCATGACAATAGGTTAATGACAGTGCTATGGCTTGTGTCTAGTTGTCCCCCCAAAGCCTCATGCAGTCACGGGGTAGCTTCTGGAGTTTGTGATTGATTCATGATCCAATTCTGGGATTACGGGTGTGACTGCCCTGGGACAGATACTCTGTATTACAATGTAAGGTGGGGAGAGAGGCTCGCTAGCTGCCTGAGCTTGCTCACTTGCTGTTTGCTACTGCCATGAACGGCTGCCCTCTGCCATGTGCCACTCTGCCTTGGAGCCAGCTGCACAGGGACTGAAACCTCCACTGTGAGCCAAACACACCTTTTCCTTCCTTCATTTTGGGTGATGGGCATTTTATCCTGGCAGTGAGAGAAGAGTAACCAAGACACACAGCTTTGTATCATACCCAGTTCTAACATATTTCTGTGTAATACATTTCCATGTTAATAAAATCATTTCCATCGGATACTTTCTTCTTTTTGTAGCACATGCAGAGCACTGGTGTTCTCATTCTGAATAATTCTTCTCTTTCAATCTATATTCTTACCTTTCAGTGTCTTAGTCCAGTAGCAATCCGTTAGTATCTCCTGAAATGTTTCTTTGACCTGTCTTTATGATTTTCTAAGTTTTACGCTTCTTATGATTTCTATAATAAATTACTATTCCTAAAAATTACTGTTTCATGATGGTATCCATTTTTATTTTTTTATTTTTTTGGATGAACCAGGGATTGAACTGAGGCCCTCGCACTTACCAGGCAAGCGCTTATTCTACTGAGCCATCTCCCCGACCCCAGTGTTATCAGTTTTTAGTCTGCACACATTCCTATTGTGTTAATGCTGCTGATTACATTGAACACCAGGCAGGCGTGCACGGCCGCAGCTTCGGTTAGCGCTGGGCTTGGTACCGGAATAAGGTTTGAAGTCTGGCTTGGTTGCCCTCTTGAATGGTTTTCAGAAAGTTCCTGCGCTCACCTGCTCTGCACTTTCCCGTGTGTTGAATTCGTGCCTGCGTCAAGGCCAGCACCGTCACTTTTCAGCTACGTGGTCTTTACGGAAGAGGAGATTCACCATGACAACAGGACGGAAGGACTCTGTAGAGAACTTGCAGCAGTCCTTCGCTGAAGACCTGTGACTCTCTGCGGGGAAGGCCGGATTTATCTGACATCCAAAACTGAGCTGTCGTGAATAGGAAAAGACCATCTGGTATTCATTCTCTCCCTCGCCACATGGGGGTGGGGGCTCCCCGACACTTCCAGGTGCACCTCCCACCCATGACTGAGATGGGGAGGAAGACTGAGTTAGGGCCCGGCCAAATAGTTAAGCAGATTAAAGCGCCTGCTTAGGCAGACGCAGAGGCCTCGGTTGGATCCCCGGCTTGCCGTGCTGGCCCGAGGGGCGCACTGAGACAGCCACTGAGACTGGGCATGGTGCCACATGCCTGTAAGCCTGTAATCCCAGGTCTTGGGAGGCTGAACACAGGCGGATCACTACGAGTCCGATCTACGTAGTGAGACCATGTAGACCTTCTAGAACCTGTACTAAAATACAAAATAAAATAAAATAAAATAAGGAAGTCTGAGTTCAGCCCAACATGGGACACTGAAGGGCCACTTGGCATCAGAAATCCCAGCCAGCTTGGGCAAGGCACAGGACACTCCCATCCCAGGTCCACTTCATTTGCTTCCCAGCCGCTGCTGCTTCCTTTCACAGGCTTTGATCCCTCCACGACGTTTTGCACCTGCGGGGTGAGGCGGGGCGGGGCGGGGCGGGGCGGGGTGAGGCAGACAGACGTCTGAGCTCCTCAGAACCACGCGCACCGGTACTTTGTCTTCCGACCTGAAAGAGCTTCTTAGGGTTCTACGGGGCACGAAGATTCTTCCAGAGTCGCGTCTCCCTGGCTGCTGTTGACGCTATCCTCCAGAAGTAAGCGAGGGTTTGCCGGACCACTTCAACATCATGAAGTTTGGCAATTGTATTCCATTGTTGTAATATTCTCGCTGCTCTGTCCTGTATTTTGCTTTGGTATCAACCTACCCTGCTGTCTAAATGCAGACCCGGTAAATCACTCTCCCCAGCAGTCCATCCTCCTGCTGTAGAGTCACCATCTCCAAAATCCAGCGGAGGACATTACTGCCCTCTAGTGGAGCAACTCGGAACTACAGTAAGGACGTCTCCCGAAGAACAGAATTTTCACAGGTTCACAGCACCTACAGCTTTTGGTAAGCAAATAAATCCAAACAACTATCTCTATTTCTGGGTATCACATTCGGCAGGGTATATATTTGCCTGATTATCTTCTCTGTTGTCTTTAGCACGAGCAGCTTCAGCTTCCCACAATTCTTTAAATTGTTCCACTAGGGCCCTTTAACAACAAAGCTCCCAATCTCCTTTTCTGATAGAGGAAAATGCCCCCAAACAGTAGAATGTTATCGAAATGAGTTGTGTGAGTTCCCATCTCTACGTCGGCATCTCAGATAAATTCTGTGTTTTCTGGGCATACGCTTATAGGCAGATACTTGATTTACTACCCCCCCCCAATAACTCTATTGAACCGTGGTCCCTGTGCTTTTCCAAGCTGGTTCCAAATAGGTGCTTTAGACCACTGAGCCATCTCTCCAGCCCCGAATAACTCAATTAAAATCGAGAATAGGAATAAATCCTGCATGTACTTGCTTCATCTGAGCAGGTGGCTGAGCGCATATATTTTCTTTGCATGAGGCTAAAATAGCAAAGGAGGCAGTGCTGACAGTTCAGTCTTGAAGAACGTCTGTTGATTTCTTCCGTCCATCCTGCTTTCTTACGTAAACTGAATACTAAGTAACATTCTTTGAATTAAAGAAGAAATCTATATAAAATGATCAAATCTGACTACAGACTAAGGGACCAGAAAAATTTGGATTTCAAACCTAACTACAGTCTTCAATTTCTCTAGGCCTCAACTCAGGTATCTGCAAAATGGAGACAATTATGCTTTAGGGAGTTTTGATGGAAAGTACACGAGATAACATAAGCACAACTTAAACACAGTCCTGGTACGCATCACATGCTGTTATTACTGTTGTGCTTCTTCTTACTGTTGCTATTGTTATTCTTAATCAACTAAGAAGAGAAAGATTCATTTTAAATCTTGTAAGAGTAGTTCGAAAGTCCTAACAGTTTTCCAGGTAGAAGGCTCCTAGCTGTTTTCCTGTTACAACCACCTAAATAGATCTTTTTTGCGTGGAGACTTCTCAACCCACTCCAGTTCTTTTCCTTCTGAATATGGTTGGTTCTGCCAAGTCCCGGGGACCGAACCTTCCTCCCTCCCAAGTCTCAGGTGGGGCCCCGCCTCTCAGCGCCACTCACCAGCAGCCCCGGCTGACTGCCAGCGCAAGGACATCTGCCTCCATTGATCCTAAGCTCCTCATTTTTAAACAGCTAATGTGTGTCTTTCCTGTCATTTTGATTTTGAGAAGGAAACATTTTCACAAATTCCTACATAGTTAAAAAATGAAAAGGCTGTCGAAATCTTGGCACAGAATTAGTTCCTGAAGCATCTCTCATCTAAGATCACAATGTTTAATCAACATTCAAGATGTAAATAAAGATGGACACTGTGATATTGGCTTCCCATTCACCTAGCTTCTATCTAAACAGGTGTCATGACTTATAAACAAAAGCACAGGGTGCTTGGTTAAATTTCAATTTCAGATGAATAAGTCATTAATTTTTAGTATGCATATGCCCTATGCCTGCACATATACAGACTTAGGTTAAAATCTTCTTTTACCTGAAATTCGAGCCAAATGGGGCATTTTGCTCTTGAGCTGGCAGCACTGCTCCTGCCCTGCCCTTTGCCTCCCTGCAGCCACACATCCAGTTGCTCAGTGGAAGTCACTGAGTGATTCTTCATAGTTTCCCTGCAGTGATAAAGGGGGTGGTCGGATGCAGTTGTAGTCTGTTATTTACCTTACACAGCAGAATAGATACACACAGAGAGAAAAGAATCCCTGCACTTAACTAAAGGACTGCAAAAAAAAGATGGTGCATATGTGTAATCCCACACTCAGAAGGCTGAGGCAGGAGGATCACTGCAAGTCTGAGGCCAGCCTGGGCTACACAGTGAGCTCCAGGCCAGCCTGAACTGCACAGTGAAATCCTGTCTCAAAAAAAAAATGGTAATAAAGGCAGAAATACTTTTTGTGCTATTCAAATTCAACATATATGTTCTGCTGTCACAATTCACAATAATAAAATACAGTCTATTTCTCATCTCATCAGCAAATAAATAAAGGCCAGGGAGATAACTCAGTGGCGTAAGCGCCTGCCTGGCAAGCACAGGGTCAGGTGCTCCTATTTCTTAAAGTGTTTTGTTGTTATTGTTTTAATGCAGATACTGAGAAGAGTTTCTAAAACTCTTAATTGCAGGACTGTCCTCTACCAAAAGGCATCATTTTATCTTGCACTAGGAATATAGACACCCTAAATTTTCTCTAGCTCTACTGAATAACAAAAAATGCACAGTAATTTTCAATTTTTAAAAATGACCAAAACTGACATCATTGATTTATGAAGGAAGGTAATTTCAGTTTTTGGAAGACAACATTAATATAAATTTTTACATATCTCTCAGTGGTACACAATTCCCAAAAGAACCAAATTTTCTAGGTAAATATCAAGTAGGCTTTCTAAAGCACTATTAACCAAATTATGTGACTAAATATAATTTGTGCTTTGACATATTGAATTGTACACCATTTTCAAAGCAAAGCTTTACTCTCGTAGAATACAAATGAGTTAATCAGTGTGAATGCAGGGTAACAAAACCGTTTCTCATTGCTTGACACGGATACTTTTCATGCTCATATATGATCCGTGCTGCCCAGGAGACGGACTATCACAGGAGTGTGGGTGAATCACAGTAAGGCCCCTATTAGCAATTAGTTTAGGATATCAACCGTGGGTGTGTTATCAGTTCTATGATATAAAAAGCTTGCACAAAGGCAACATGATGTTCTTCGTGTATTAGTATAAATGACACCGCAGGAGTGGTTTGCTGCCCTAATCAGGAAGTTACACTTCAGACTCAATCAGCTAGCATTTAATTATAAGCGCACATTCTCCAGATGTTTCCATCGCATACTTTCTGCAGGCATTAGTTCAGATCAAGACTTAAATTAGCTTAGTGAATAGTAGGAAAAAGTTTGGTGGAGATATGTGTTAGATAATAAGATGTTCCAAATAGAGTGCTCAGTGAAAAAAATTAAAACAAGTGCATTTGATAAAAATGAATTACATCTACCTCAAATGAATGTGAGACAAGTGTCAGCCTTTTGGAAAGGCTCTTCAAGATTGGATCTGTAACCAGCTGGGTCTAGCCGCTCAGTGACAGCATTTGGGTAGCCTGATGCCCATTACAAATCTGACTTCAGCCTTCAGAACATTGTCACATTTGTCTTGAGGAACTACTGAAAGCTAGGTCTTGTTAGAACCTACAAAAAAAAGACACCTAAGAATTCATTAAGACTGTATGTGTTGCTTTTTGTCTGCTTCTTAATAAATGTCTACTTCCTAAATGTCTGCACATATGGCAGTGTTTGATCTCAGGGTTGGTTTTTTAAATTGACAGGAAGAAGGGGAGGTGACAAATTCTACATACTGGTAGCTACCATTATTTAAGAATTGCATTTGACCAATTACTTGGGTCAAGTCAGGCCTGTGCACTGTGGTTGGACCTGCACACTTGATTTTTTGGAATACAAAATGATTCTAATCTTAAGGTACCAGCTTACTTCTTTCCCGAGATCTGATTACCTCTCCTTGGACTGTAACAAAAATGTCAAAATGTCCCTGGCTTCTGCTGAATTTTCACAATGACAAAAAGTAAATAAATAGATAAATAAATAAAGCTTGGAGGAAACCGAAAACATTAAATTCCCAAGTTAGTGTGGATATTGAATTTTCCCTGGGGCAACAGAGGCTGAGAGGGCATGGCAAGACTATGTCAAAGTTTTCAAGAAAGAGTTGGCCTCTTCTCTCTTGTGTATTCAGAGTTTGCAGGCTGTTTCTCTGAATATTCTTCCATATTTTAGATTTCATTATTTATAAAGGGGAAAATAGCCCCTGCCTCCCTGCAAAAAAAAAAAAAAGAAAGAAAAGAAAAATCCTCAGTT
Source organism: Octodon degus (assembly GCF_000260255.1). Lineage (NCBI taxonomy): Eukaryota > Metazoa > Chordata > Mammalia > Rodentia > Octodontidae > Octodon > Octodon degus. The sequence continues at coordinate 20,409,864 of NW_004524597.1, read as the reverse complement.
GTCCAAGCTGAGCAATAAAGTCTTGCTTGGTATTAGGATTTGGACAGGGTTTGACTGCACCCCCCAAGGGGCATGTGTGGTAATTCAATCCCCACTTGGAAGAATTAAGAAAGTGGAAGGACAAATTTGTATGGTATTGAGAGATGAGGCCTTTGGGAGGTGGTTATGATTAGTTAAGAGAGTGTTATAAGAGAAACCAGGGGGGAGACACACACACAAACACACTTCATCTCTTGCCACTTGATGCTCTCTACCACTCTGTACCACTCTGAGACTCTGTCAGCAAGAAGTTCATCACTAGCTGAGCCCCCTAGAAGAGGAGCCTCTTTTCATTAAAGTTTACCCAGTCTGTTTTATTAGGTTATTGGCAATAGAAACTAATAATTACCTAGATATGAATAGTGAGACTATCAGGGGAAATCCTGCACTTTCCAGTATTTTCCAAATCATCATTTCATCCTCTTGCTGAGTCCCATTCCTGATCAATTTCCCCCTCTAGGAGGTTCAGGGCAAGAGAGAAATTGTACCACTGTATGCTCCCTTAAACTCCATTCTTACATGGATTTTAGGTCAAGTTAAAAAAATAAAAGAGCTTCGGAAAGGAAGAAGGTTAGAACTTCATAACTACACAATAGTGCAGCCATCAACAAAATGAAAGAAGGTGTGCACTTTGCCTTGCTAATAGACAAAGGGCAGAGCAGAACGCCAGAGCCTCAGCTTCCTACACTTTTGCTCAGTGGCAGCTGGAATGGGTGAGGAGTGTGTCATACCTTTATTACTCCTGTCACTCTCTTCCCCTCAACCAGAGATGAGCACTTGTATGCTGATGATTGCCACATTTAATTCTCCTGTCCCAAATTAGTTGTAGTCTGAATAAGCATACCCAGCTAACTACCGGACACGCCACCTTCAACCTAGAATGTTTCAGTAGTTCATCCCAGTTCTGCTTAGTGCTAACAGTAAAACTTCAACTTCATAGCTCAGCCCTGTGCATGACCATGTATTTTAGAAGACTTTAGAACTAGTTTATGGGAGGAGTTTGGAAAAGTTTGGAGATTCTGGCTAGACAAGCCCTAGAATTCTATAAGCCAAGGTTGATGAGAGATTGTGGTCAGAGCTCAAAAGACAAATGCAGATAGAAGTGTATGTAGCAAATGTCAGGCTTAGAAGGTTTTAATTTGGAACAAATAATTCATTGGCAGTTGAATTAACAACCATGCGTACTATGTTCTGACAAAAAAAAATTATCTACATTTTGCTCATGTTCTGAGACTTTGGAGCAGACCAAAATTAATGACCCCAGAGAAAATTAATTTGCCAGAGAAAATTTCAGAGCTGCTCATTGTTCAAGCATAGACACTTCTTTATGCTTTAATTATAACAAAAGTCAAGAGCAAATGGTAAGGTTAAATGATATTTAAGGGGTAGAGTTTCATTAGAAAAGAAGTTCCAGTGGATGCTGGGATCCAGCTGAATAGCATAGGAAAGCCAGAGTGGCCCCTCCCATTGTGGCTTCTGGGACCAAGTGTACAGCATGGGAAGATCCAGAGGGAGACCCATAGTGCCTTGGATCCAGGTGAAAAGCACCATGGAAAGGCTTAGAGACTGGCTCTTCCCATTACAGCTGTTGGGATCTAGGTGGACAGTGCAGGAAGGGACAGAGATCAGTGAAACTATCAGCCACACAGTAGTGTGCCAAGCCAGGGTTCACAAGATGGACAGGTGGGACTAGTGGCATGAAATTGTCAGAGGCCGGCAAGCATGTGGGAGAGCTTCTGGCTTCCCTGCACCCGCTGGACCCCTCCAGACCAAAACTCAGGCACCCGCATGACTGAGACCCTCTACCGCACCATCAGGACCCTTGCAACCCTCTAGAGCCCCTGCCCCCATGCCTGCCGAGGGAGTGAGAACTTCTACGACTCTCTAGGGACCCCCAGATCCAGCCCAAGCCCAGATCCAGCTAGTGTGTGGGAGAGCTTCTGCGCTCCCCTGTGCTCCCTGGGGCAGGGACACAACAGAGGAGCACCACAGATTCGCTGTTGTGCCAGAGGGGAACAACAGGTTCACTTCCAAGGGCTGCAGCAGGAAGGAACTGAACACAACAGATAGACCCAGGCCAGGCATAACTGGATAAACTCAAACTTAATAGATCTGCACCCGAATTTCAGTAGAAGCTAAGGTTATAACTGCACCAAAGCTCTACATCAAAGGTCAGAAGTCAGTGCTATACGCAATGATAAAGACAAGGAGCAAAATGCAATCTCAGGCCTTGAGCCCACCCTTAACAAGTGCAGAGGACACTAGCTCAGCTGAAATGAATGAATTAACAACGTTGGAAGTAAAGAAACAACAGCAGAACGTTATAGAGAAACTCAGAGCAGAATTCATTCCTGAAATGAAAAAAGAAATCTCTGAATTCATAGAATATGAAATAAAGAATATAATACAGAAACATGGGAGAAACCCAATGCACACCCAGAACAAGTGCAGAAGACACTAGCTCAGCTGAAATGCATGAATTAATAGCTTCACCAGTAAAGAAACAACAGCAGAAAGGTAGAGAGGAACTCAGAGAAGACTTAATTTCTGAAATAAAAAAGAAATATTTTAATTCATACCATTTGAAGTAAAGAACCAAATGCAGAAACATAGGGAGAAGACAAATCTGAAAAAAAACACTGCAGTAAAAGAATTATAACTGCTTCTAAAGAAGACATTGATAAAAAAAATAGAAGAGATTAGAAATATGATGGAATCCTTGAATGAGCAATATAGGAAGGAAATATATGGCATGAAGCAGAGTCAAAGAGATGTAGAGGAACTTAAAATCTCAATCACAAGCCTTCAAAACTGTTTGAGTGAAATTGAAGACAGAGTTTCAGATCTTGAGGACACTGGTGCAGCTAGTGAAAAGGTAAGAAAGGATCTCTTAAAAACTAGGATGCAGGAAAAAATAATTCATCACCTGCAAGACTATGCAAAGATTAACAGTGTGAGACAGGCATCAATGAGAAGGATGGAGTCAATACAAATGATATGAAAAGAATATGAGCAGAAGTAATAGCAGAAAACTACCCAAATATGAGGAAACAATCTGATGTTCAGGTAACCAAAGCATACAGAATGCCAATTAACTTCAACCCAATTAAAAACACACTGAGACATATAATAGTCAAGATCCCAAAAATACAGCAAAAGAATATACTGAAAGCAGCTAGAGAAAAAAAGTAGATCACTTTCAAAGGAAAATCCATCACAAACTGACTTCTCTTCACAAACCATGAAGGCAAGAAGAGCATGGAGCAGAGTACTTCAAGTCCTCTATGAAAAACAAATTACAGCCCAGACTACTGCACCCTACAAAACTCTCTTTCAAGTTTGATGGAGAAGTGAAATACTTCATGACAAAGAACAACTAAAGAATTTCATAATGACAAAGCCAACCTTACACAGCCTACTGAAAGATGTTCTAGAGAGGGACAAAATGATCAGAACTCCATGAATGAGAACAGAAGGAACCCGCTAAATAGGGCAAACAATTAAACCAGACAAAAAGAAATAAACAATAGCAGGTAAATCACATGTCAATCATAAGTAAACACTTTTCAATTATCACCATCAATATCAATGGACTCAATTCACCAGTTAAGAGAAAAAGACTGGCACAGTGGATTAGGAAACAAAATCCAACAATATGCTGTATACAAGAAACACACTTAACTCAAAAAGACATTCATAGGTTTAAAGTCAAAGGATGCAAAACAATACTACATGCCCCAGCACCACAGAAAAAAGAAGGGGTAGCAATCCTATTTTCAGACAGTCTCAACTTCAAACCAAGAATGATCAAAAGAAATAAAGAAGGCCACTATATACTGGTTAGAGAAAAAAATCAGGAGGAAGAGGTAACACTCATAAATATGTATGCACCAAACACGGGAGCACCAAACTATATAAGACAAATCTTAATGGACATGAAAAATCTAATATCCAAAGCACAATCTTAACAGGAGACCTTAACAACCCCTTATCTCAAAAAGATAGGTCAACCAGACAAAAAATTAGCAAAGAAGTAGCAGAATTGAACCAGACCTTGGAACAAATGGACTTAGTGGACATATGCAGAGTGCTCCACCCAATGCCAGCTGAATACACATTCTTTTCAGCTGCACATGGGTCATTTTCTAAAATAGACCACATACTAGTCCATAGACCATGCTTAAGTATATGCAAGAAAACAGAAATTATCCCATGCATATTATCTGACCACAGTGCAATGAAACTGGAAATAAATGACAAAGAAACTAGAAAAAAAAAAAAACCCTAAATACATAAAATTAAACGACACCCTACTCAGCAACCAATGGGTCACAAATGAAATTAAACAAGAAATTCAACAATATCTATAATTCAATGAAAATTCAACCAAAACTTATCAAAATTTATGGGATACAATGAAATAATTCTCAGAGGAAAATTCATAGCTGTGAACTCACACATTAGGAACACAGAACGGGAACAAATAAATACCCTAATGCTGCACCTTTGACATCTAGAAAAGGAAGAGCAAACCAAACCCAGAGCCCAAAGACGGGAGGAAATCATAAAGATTAGAGCAGAAATTAATTCAATTGAGATGAAGAAAACAGTTCAAAGAATTAATGAAGCAAAAAGCTGGTTCTTTGAAAGACTAAAATAGATAAGGGCCTAGCTAACCTCATCAAAAAGAGGAAAGAAAAAATTGAAATACAAGCAATAAGGAATTAAAAGGGTGTAATTACCACAGACTCAGTAGAAGTTCAGAAGATTATCAATAGCTACTTTGAGAATCTTTACTGTCACAGAATAAAAGACAGAAATGAAATGGACAGATGCCTAGAAAGGTACCAATTAACAAAACTGAATCAAGAAGATATAACAGCTCTCAATAACCCAATAACAGCCAATGAAATACAAAATGTAACAAAAACCCTGCCAACAAAGTCCAGGTCCTGATGGATTCACAGGTGAATTCTACAAGAAATTTATAGAAGATATAATTCCTACACTCCTCAAACTCTTCCATGAAATTGAAAAGGAGGCAGTCCTCCCAAAATCATTCCTCAAGGCAAGTATTATACTGATTCCAAACTAGGGAAAGACAACTAAAAAATAGAACTACCGGCCAATCTCCCTCATGAACATAGATGCCAAAATCCTCAATAAAATCCTAGCAAACAGAATACAGCAAATCATCAAGATCATACACCATGGGCAGGAGAGCGGTGGGGCTGAGAGCGTGACTTGCCTGCTCTGTGCTGCACTTCCGCCACCCGTCGCCAGCCACCGCTGCTGCCACCGAGCAACCCTGTCTGAGGAGAAGCCCAAGGAAGGCGTGAAGACTGAGAATGACCGCATCAACCTAAAGGTGGTGGGGCACGATGGCTCAGTGGTGCAGTTCAAGATCAAGATGCATACTCCATTGAGCAAGCTGATGAAAGCCTACTGTGAGAGGCAGGGCTTATCAATGAGACAGATTAGATTCAGGTTTGATGGGCAACCCATTAATGAAACAGACACTCCAGCACAGCTGGAGATGGAAGACGAGGACACCATTGATGGGTTCCAGCAGCGGACGGAGGTGCAGCCTCCAGAGGGGCCATTCTGTGCCCTGCACTCGCTGTGGAATGGTGAGCGAATGACCAAGCTGATCACAGGAGTATGCAGGAGCCGAGGACAGTCACCAAACAACCGTTCCCTGTCAGGTGCACTTCCAGTGCAACACAAAACTGCCTCTACAGAGACATCGACAGCTTAAATTGGGCCAGATTGGTTTTTGATTAGATGAAGCAAGTTGTGAGGGCGTTTTTTCATTTTGCTTTTTTTCTCCCTCCCCAAGCATTTTTCCCCAAGACTTGTTAGATGTTGGCTCCCTCTGTGGCCAGGTTCTCAGCCCAGAGCTGAGATTGCTCCTGAGCTGCTTGCCATAATCATGTAGGCAGCCTGCATTCTCCAGTGACTGTGGTTGTGGGATAAATGGGCAGGATTTGAGACAAGGGGGCAGAATTTAACTTTTTGTTTAGCCACAGGTTACTACAATGCTAAATATTGCAAATTTAGGCTTTGTCAAGGATGTGGTAAAATTGAAAGGGAAAAACTGGACTGGGTCTTGAAAGGTAAAAAACATGCAGTGAGTCATTCAGTAATGTGGCCTCAGGGCTACTCTGCTCCTGATTGTGTCCTCTGGGGCCTAAAGCTCAGGATGCTATCCCTCTGGTCAGTACCTGGTGAAGGATACAAGGGCAAAGATTGGCACAGCAAAAACTAGTTTTTTCCCTTTTCATAACGTAGAATAAAGTACCACATTTCTCATTTGGTAATTGTATTGTGGCCTCAGACTTCTAGTATTTGTGTCTAATGAATGATTATGGTCTCCTTATTTTAAAAAATTGAGTTTCCTGAAGAAAAAAAAAAAGATCACACACCATGACCAGGTAGGATTCATCTAGGGATGCAAGAATGGTTCAATATTCAAAAATCTATTAATGTAATACACTATATTAATAGAGCAAAATCTAAATCATCTCAGTTGATGTAGAAAAGGCTTTTGACAAAGTCCAACACTCATTCATGTTCAAAGTCCTACAAAAAATTGGAATAGAAGGCCTCTACTTCAATTTGATAAAAGCCTTCTATGACAATCCAACAGCTAATATAATTATAAATGGGGAAAGACTGAAATCTTTTACTCTCAGATCTGGTACAAGACAAGGATGTCCTCTATCACCCCTACTATTCAATATAGTTTTGGAATCATTAGCTAGAGCCATTAGACAAGAGAGAGGAATAAAAGAAATAAAAATAGGTAAAGAAGAAATTAAATTATCATTATTTGCGGATGACACGATACTTTACTTGGAAGACTCAAAAAAATCCACCAAGAAGCTACTAGAATTGATACACAAATTCACTAGCATAGCAGGATACAAAGTCAATACTCAAAATTCAATAGCATTCCTCTACACAGATAACAAACACACTGAGAGGGAAATGAGAGAAACAATACCTTTTACAATAGCACCGCAGAAAATAAAATACTGTGGAATGCACTTAACCATAGAAGTCAAAGACCTTTTCACAGAAAATTATAGTACTCTGAAAAAAGAGATAGTAGAGGATTTCAGAAAATGGAAATATTTTCCCTGCTCCTGATTAGAAAGAACCAACATCATGAAGATGGCCATACTCCCGAAATTTTTGTACAGATTTAATGCAATCCCTATCAAACTACCACCAACATACCTCCCAGACCTAGAGAAATTGTTCCTAAAATTTATTTGGAACCAGAAAAGACCTAGAATAGCAAAGGTAATCCTGGCCAACAAAGACAAGGCAGAAGGCATTACAATTCCCAACTTGAAATTATACTACAAAGCTACTGTGATATAATCAACATTGTATTGGCAATGAAATACACCTGAGGATCAATGGAATAGATTAGAAGATACAGAAGCCTCTAAAAACACATTCAGCCACCTGATCTTCAACAAAGGGGCCAAAATGCTTACTGGAAGAAAGACAGCCTCTTTAACAAATGGTGCTAGAAAAACTGGCTCTCTACATGCCGAAAACTGAAACTTGATCCAGGTCCATCACCATGCATTAAGCTAACATCACAAGGATTAAAGATCTAAACATTAAAACAGAAACACTAAATCTCCTGGAAGAGAAAGTAGGAGGAACTCTTGAAGACATAGGGTTAGGCAAAGAGTTCATGAACAAAAAAAATCAAATTGCACGGTTAATACTTGAAAGAATTGACAACTGGGACCAACTCTTATTGAGAAGTTTTTGCACATCAAAAGAAATTATCAACAAAGTGAAAAGACAACCCACAAATTTCGCAAAAATCTTAGCTAATAAGCACTGGAAGGTCTGTTCTCTAGAATTTATAAAGAACTAAAATACAATAGGACCCCTAAGTTTAAAGATCCAATCCAGAAATGGGCATCCGAGATGAACACACACTTCTCAGAGGATGAAATTAAAGAAGCGAATAAATACATGAAAAAATGCTCCACATCACTAGTTATCCATGAAATGCAAATAAAAACAATACTGAGATACCATCTCACCCCAGAAAGAATGGCTATCATAAACAAATCACCCAACAACAAATGTTGGAGAGGTTGTGGGGAAAAGGGAACCCTTTTCCACTGGTGGTGGGAATGTACACTGGTGCAACCATTATGGAAATCATTGTGGAGAGTCCTTAAGAAACTAAGACTGGAAATCCCATTCAAGCCAGCTATCCCCCTACTGGGAATTTTCCCAGAGAAACTGAAAACATCATATCATAGTGATAAATGTGTACCTATGTTTATAGCAGCACAATTTGTGATAGCCAAATCTTGGAAACAACCAAGATGCCCATCACATGAGGAATGGATGAAAAAGATGTAGTATTTTTA
>NW_004524597.1:20399499-20400549 GCF_000260255.1 Octodon degus | reverse complement strand
TCAGCAAAATATTCTAAAAGAGTACAGAAGCCCATAATAGCATTGGGTCTTCTGTTTAATTGGCAATGTCAGAAATTTAAATACATACTTCTTGTCATGACATTCCAATTATTATCATACTGTCTCACAAGTAAAAGGGTTTTTTTTGTTTGTTTTTCTTTTTTAAATGGGTAATAAATGAAAAAAAAAAGACACAAAAAAAGAAAAAATAATGTCACAGGACTGTCCTGCTATAATGCTGTATATGGTTAGATTTCTAAATTTCTGTGTAAAAATATGTGTTTATTCCTATTTTTTAATTTTTTTCTTCATATTCTATAAGGACTTAAATTTCAGCACATCAATACTTGACGGCAGATATCTGTTTCATGTTATGCCTAAGATATTCGATATTTAGACAGGTAATTAGGGTAAACTGAACTGCATATGTTCCAGGGTAATAATAAGCTTCTCTTCTGGAGGGTTAACAACCTAAATTTGCAGATCAAAAATTGGAGAAAAGGAAGGGCTGTAAGGTCTGCCAACATTTTGGCCCTAGCCTTTCAAGGTCAGTGAAGACTGAAGACATAGGAGAACCTGTACTGTAACATCATGTAACTTAGTTGTGCACCAAATTTCTGATCAAGGAGATTATGGAGCCACAGAGGAATGTGATTGATGATGTATAGTGTGCCCAAAGAGAGTCACATGAAGAGAAAACTTTCTTTCAGGCTTTCACAGAGAGCAAATTGGTCAAGCAATGGCCATGACTCATCTACATAGCTGACACTGACAAAGGATCTACAAAGTATAATACAGGGTTACAGGATAAAATCTGAGGGGACTTGGCTGACCTTATCAGATACAAAAGTTTCATTTCTTGTTATATAGTTCTTGCTTTATCTTGGTCTTAACCATCCAGCAGAAAAATATAAAAATGAGATATATAAAGTAAAGCCATATTAATATGCTGAGCTGTAAAAGGCTCTAGACAACAACTTCTGCAGACAACCCCCTACTATTGTGGACTACTGGACTGTGTTGGATTGTTTTGCTGAATTCAAGCATCTA
>NW_004524597.1:20392234-20399399 GCF_000260255.1 Octodon degus | reverse complement strand
GTGCTTGTAAATAGTATCACAAGTCCACTTCTTGTACAGCAATTAACCACTAAGAAGAATATATGCAGTGTATTATTTGTTGAAACTGTACTTCCGATTGGATTTGAAACTGTCTCATTGCTATCTGTTTATCAATAAAACTTTGAAAAAAAAGAAAAGAAAGTGGAATGAGCACAAATAAGCAAACTAATGTTGTACCTCAAACTTCTTGAAAAAAAAAAAAAAAGCAAGCCCAAAGCCTATACAAGAGAGGAAATTATATAGATCAGAGCAGAAATTAGCAGAACTGAGACTAAAAAACAATAAAAGAATTAATAAATTGAAGACTTGGTTCCTTGAAAGAATATATAAAACGTATAAAAACTCTCTCCAACATTAACAGAAAAAGGGAAAGAAAAGATTCAAATCCATACAATGCGAAATGAAAATAGTCACTACAGATCCTGTGGAAATTAAGATCATCAAAGACTATTTTGAAAATCTTTACTCTCATAGGATGGAAAACACAAAATGAATGGGCAGATTCCTAGATATATGTAAATTAACAAACCTAAATCAAAAAGATAAAAAATTTGTAATAACCCAGTATGTCAGTGAAATTGAAAACATAATTAAAAACTTAATGACAAAGAAGAGCCCAGGTCCTGATGGATTCACAGCTGAAATCTGCAACAAATTTAGAGAAAATTTAACACAAATACTCATCAAATTCTTTAAGGAAATTGAAAGCGAAGCAATTCCCCCGAACTCATTCCTGGAAGTATTACCCTGACACTAAAACAAAGAAAGACCCAACCAAACAAATAAACTATAGACCAATCTCCCTAATTAACATAGATGTAGGCATCCTCAATAGGATAGTAGAATAGAATGCAGTAAATCATCAAGATTATACGCCACGATCAAGAGGAATTCATACCAGGAATGCAGAGATGGTTCAACATATACAAATCAATAAACATAATATGCCATATCAACAAAGACTGGACAAAAATAAATCATATGATTGTATCAATAGAATCAGAAACAGCTTTTGACAAAGTCTAACACTCATTCATGATATAAACCCTACCGATTATTAAAATAGATGGCCTCTGCCCCATTCTGATAAAAGCCATCTATGACAAAACAACAACCAACATCATCCTTAATGGACAAAAAATGAAAGCTTGTTCTCTAAAATTAAAAAAAGACAATGATACCCACTATTACCAGTCCTATTCAACATACTTCTGAAAACATCAGCCTGAGCAATTAGATAAGAGACTGGAATAAAAAGAATAAGAATAGGGAAAGAAGAAGTGAAATTGTCATTATCACAGATAACATGATACTCTACATAGAAGACCCCAAAAATTTCACCAAAAGACTTCTAGGTTTAATAACCAAATCTAGTACCAAAGCTGATACAAAATCAATAGCATTCTATATACAAAAAAACAAACTTATAGAGAGAGAAATTAGGAAAACCACCCTCATCACAACAGGATCTCAAAATATGAAATATTTGAAACAATTCTAAAAGAGAAAGTAAAATATCTTTATATTGAAAATTATAGCACTCTGGAAAATCATATCAAATAAGATTTCAGAAAATGGAAAAATATCCCTGGCTTAATGATAGAACCAGCATTGTGAAAATGGCCATACTCTCCAAATTGTTATACAGATTTTTTAAAATAGCATACTTCATAGAACTAGAGAAAATATTCCTAAAATTCATTTGGAACTAGAAGAGCACTAGAATAGCAGACAATTTTAGCTGATGAAGGCAAGGCAGAAGGCATCACAATACCCGACTTGAAATTATACTACAAAGCTACACTATGATAAAATCAGCATGATACTGGCAAAAACACAGAACTGAGGACCAGTGGTACAGATTAGAAGTTGCAGACACAACTACAAACATACTCAGCTACTTTATCTTTAACAAAGAGGCCAAACATGTTCACTGGAAGAAATATAGAGTCTTTAATAAATGATGCTGGAAAAGAAAAACAGTTTTCCATATGGTAGGGAAAAAAACTAGACCCATTTCTATCATCATGCACTAAATTAAAGTCATAAAAAATAAAAAAATAAATTAATTAAAGTTATAGTGAGTCAAAGATCTAAATATTAAAACAGAAATACTAAATATATCAGAAAATAAGTAAAAATCTTGAGACATAGGTATAGGTAGAAAGTTCATAAACAAATCACAGATTTTATGGGAAATACTTCAAAGAATCAACAACTGTGAACTCATCTTATTAAAAAGCTTTTGCTCAATAAATGAAATTACCAACAAAGTGAAAAGACAATGTGGGAAAGAATTTTAGCCAATTGACCCTCAAATAAAGTACTTCTTCCTAAAAAAGAAAATTGAAAAGCAATCAAACCTCCCGAAAGTCAAAGACTCGATTCAAAAATTGACATCTGAGATGGATGAATACATACTTTTCAGATGAAGAAATACAAACAGTAAATATATGAAAAATTATTCAACATCAATGGTCATTTGAGAAATGCAAATTAAAACAACACTGAGATTCCATATCACCATAGAAAGAATAGCTACTATGAAGACATCAACCTAAAACAAATGTTGGAGGGGCTGTTGGGGAAAAGGAACCCTCCTTTTCTATTGGTGGAAGTGTAGATTGGTACATCCACTGTGACATCAGTGTGGATGTTGCTCAAGAAACTAGGATTAGAGGTTCCAGCTATTCCCCTGCTAGGTATCTTCCTGGAAGAATGAAAAACATAACACCACAACAATATTTGTGCACCCATATTTATAGCAGCACAGTTTGTAAGAGTTAAATATTGGAAATAACCCAAGTGCACATCAACCAAGGAATGGATTATAAAGATGGGGTCTTCTTATATAATGGACTACTATTCGGCCATGATGAAGCATAAACTCAATGCTTTTATAGGTAAATGGGTGTACCTTAAGACCATACTCATCAGTGATAAATCAGACTCATGTATATGAAGATTGGTTTGTCTCCATTGTGTGAGAATTTGAAGACATAAATGAGGTCTAAAATGTACAACAGATATCATGAAATGGGAAGAAATTGTTCAAAAGTAAAAAGGAACTAAGATAGGTGAGAGGGGAATGGAATGTAGGAAGAAGGAGAAAATGCAAGTCAATTACACCATCTCAGATCATTGAAAGGAGAGCTTGTACTTATATCAATTGGAGAAATTTTTATTCCCATATCTTGTACCCTGTGCAACTACCTTAAATATAACTACACATAATGTGGCAAATATTGCTATTTTCCTATTATTTTGTCATGAAATTTTGGTTTATCTTTTTTCCATAAAATTTTAAAAAACGAATGATGATCCAATAGAATTGGGGCCTAGAAAATTCTAGCCCAACACAACTTTTTTGTCTACTGAAAAAAAAATAGCATTAAAAAGAAGCCAAATACATTCAAACCTTGGATTGTTGATAACTCAGTGTTCTGTAAGATGAGCAAATATTTCTGAGAAATTTTAACTTGATACATGAGCAATATCTTGCAGTACGAGTATCACACGACAAATTCACATGATCAGAACTGATACCCCCCTCCCTCTCTCTCTCTCTCCTTCCCTCCCTCCCTCCCTCCCCTTTTTCCTCCCCTGCTCTCCTTCTGCTTTGATATACAAGTGCTTTGGATTATGAGTAGAACAAATTTTGCAAACCAAGGTTTTACCATACTTAGTTTGGACAAGAGGAAGATATCTTGAGGTTATTCAAGAATCATCAAATACCAATTTTTGCAGACTCAAGTCACTGAAAGTGAAAGATTTTGTCCCGAGAAGAGAGAAGAGTAAAGAAAACAGCAGGCTGGAGAATTGGCTTCCCAGGATTCAGTTCATAGTGCTCAGATATGCAGGCACTCAGAAGTCTCTACAGCCATGATCCAATTGGGCCTTGCTACTACTAAAGCTGGCAGCAGACCTTGGTCTCATAAACGTGGTGCTGGTTTTATAGGCATGCAGAATGTAAGAGTTGAGGGGGTAGGGAGACCTGTCCTTAGATTATAGAAGATAATCCTGAGAGGCCAGGCACCTGAGAGGGCAATGGGTGGAGCTAGAGAGGTGAAGTCGAAAATGCAGTGGAAACCCTCAGGAACTTGCAGATGCCAATAATGTAGAAAGTGCTGAGGAAGGCCATGGGCACTGAGCAAAGTCATTCCAAGAGAAAAACTATGAAGGATATAAAGTATAATGTCATAGGGGTGGGGCTGTCCAAGCCCTTTGGAGTTTACATTATTTGCTTCTAGTGAAAGAAATAAAGTTACAGGATTTAATACTTGCTCTACTAGGTTTGGTCTTGCTTTGCTTATGTTGGTTTTTCTCTCCCATTCTTCACTTTTGGAATGGGACTGTTTGTTTTGTGCTATTTGCCTGGAGCCTCAGAGGAGACTTTAGACTTAGGCTTTACAGCCATGGTAGTACTGTTAAGAATTTGGTGACTCTTAGAGATAAACTAAATGCATTTTGCATAAAGAAGATACCTACAAATCTTTGGCAGGCCAGAGGCATTGAGGTTTAGATCAAGAAGAGTCCCCTAAATCCTTGTGCACTCATAGGAAGGGCTCATGAAAGGTGACTGAATCATGGGGAGGATATTCCTGACTTGTTTTTAGGAGGTAAGACCCATCCAGAAGAGGTGGATCACTGGGCCATGACCTGGAAGAGTCTACCCAGCCCCAGCTGTTTCCTTCTGTCTCTGCTTCCTATCCACCATGTTGGAGCAGGTTTCCTCTGCTCATGCCCTTCCACCATCCTGTTCTGCCCTGAACTCAGCTAGACATGAACTGTAATTGTTAGCCAAAATAAATCTGTCTTCCTCTAAGTTGTATTCGGTATGTATCCTAGCAATGAGAAAATAACTAAAATACCACCAAATCTACCTTCTTAAATTTAATTAATTTTCCTTCCTTAATGTTTTTTCAGGTGGTAAATGCAAATTTAATGGCAAACTGTTAATTAAAACTTGAGCAATCACTAACAACATTTTAAAAAGTCTTGTGAATCATATGTTCCTTGGTAAAAGGAAATAATTTATGACTTTTTTCCACTATGAATTTTTATATTTAATATCAAAGCTTTTAATGTGGAATGATAAGGCATTGTAGAATTTCCTGTGTTTTCTACTAATAACAATTTAAACAAACCATAGGTAAGGGAGCTAAGGACAAGATCAAATTAGAGAGGGTCTCCTTGCTACCCACAGGGGTCATGTCTCAAAGCTTTTCATTTGTTTAGTGAATTAGATTATAAACAAGAGCACTATGAAGGGAAGGGGCCTCTGATCCCAGACTGTTGCTGAGCTCTTCCACATATTCCAAGTTTGCAGGGAGGTGCCCATTTCCAGGATTAGAAACCTGTTTTCTAGCTCTGTCTTAGCTCTAGTGAATCTGCACATTAGATCTAAGAATAGTTTTCTTTCCAAGTTATTGAATGAGTTTGTGTTGACGGCGGGAGAAGAAAGAGAAAGAATAAAAATAGCTGGACCGTGCAAGTATTCAACCAGCGAAAGAATTATCTCCAGTCCTTTCAGGTTAGAGTCAAAAGGCTGAAAATTACATTGCAGACTTTCGTAGCTACTTTCAATTTCTCCTTTTTCAATTTTTTGCTTTGGATTATGTGATGTGCCTGGTAATATTTTTCTTGGAAAAAGTGAATAAATAATAGTGTATGTATGTGTGCACACATGCGTGCCCATAATGGCTATCGCAGACATAAGCCAGTCTTTCTGAATACAAATTATAAGCTATGATGCATTTGGAGATTTCCAGAATTGGCCCAGGAGATAGGCGTGGTGGCCTCTACAGAGCCTGGACTTGAGCTTGGCCTCATTTCATCTTATCCAGGAGAGCATTCCAGGAGGCATTTGCTCAGGAATCTCAGCAGAGAACAGTGACTGCTTTGAGAGCTGGGTTCCTCTCCATCCTGCTCACTTCCAGGCTACACACTGTGAACACACATAACCACCCCACAATATATATAGCCAACTGAAGCATTAGATGCCATCAGGCCTCAAGAACTGACTCTCTAAAGCTTTTGCCTGCAAATAGACATTGGAGAGTAGGAATAATTCGTTCAAATGGGAAAGGGAACAAGGGATGCAAGGGAAAAGAAGAAAAGGAAAAGGGGAGTCCTAGCCCAGGTCCAGTGAGTGTGTGGGAGAGCTTCCTGCTACCCTGTGCCAGCAGGACCTATTACTGGTCCCAGCCCAGGCGCAGCAGGGGTGAGACCATCTTCTACCCCCTTCGGATGCCCCTAACCACTCCAAGCAGCTCCCCCACCCCATCCGCTGAGTAGGAATTTCTGCCACATTTGGGGAACCTGCAGACCGAGTCCTAGCCCAGGTCCAGTGAGCGTGTGGGAGAGCTTCCTGCTACCCTACACCAGTGGTACCTATTGCTGGTCCCAGCCCAGGCGCAGTGGGGGTGAGACCATCTTCGACCCCACCGGGACGCACCCAAACACTCCGAGCACATCCCCCACTATGCCCTCCAGGTAGGAATTTCTGCAGAGCCCCAGAAATCCCTAGACCCAGTACTAGCTGAGGTCCGGTGAGTGTGTGGGAGAGCTGCCTCTCCCCCCTACTCCATCTTGTCCCCTCCAGACTTAGCTCAGGCCTGGAATACAGGCCTGGGGTGAAACCATGCAGCTGCAATCCCTGCAGAGAGTGTAGAGGATAGAACCACCCAGCTAGTCCAGGAGTAGAAAATCTTGCCAGAGGGGCACAATAGGTTCACCCTCAAGGGCAGTAGCACGAAGGAGCTGAGCACAGAAGCCAGACCCAAGCCAGGCACAGCTGGATAAATCCACACTTTGTAGATCTGCACCTGAACTTCAGTATGTACTAAGGTTATAACTACAATGAAGATCTACCACAAAGGTCAGAAGACAGTGCTACACAAAATGATGAGAAGGAACAGAATGCAACCTCAGAACCCAAGCCCACCTGTAACAAGTGCAGAGGACACTAACACAGAACAAATTGGGAATCACACAGCTGAAAGCAATGGATCAACGGCTTCTGAAATAAAAAAAAAAAAAAACCAGCTGCAGAAAGTTATAGAGGAACTCAGATTGGAAATAAAAAAAAGAAATCCCTGAATTAATAACATCTGCACTAAAGAATCAAATGCAGAAACATATG
>NW_004524597.1:20389349-20392134 GCF_000260255.1 Octodon degus | reverse complement strand
GACGGCTGCTTTCGCTTGGTTCAGTGAGAGGAAGGATTTGTAGTAGCAGTGTTTGGACGGGATGTCCTGGCTGCTTCTTGTGCTGTGGATGACCGCTGAGAAGATAGCAATGTGCAATGTATTAATTATTGAAAATGTACTATTAATCAGCTTGGAAAGTGTCTCATTGATATTTGTTTCTCAATAAAATAAAATTAAAAAAAGAAATTGTCAGAGGCAACAGTAACAATACATGCCACCAGGTGATGAATAAGGTGAACCAGTATTGTGCTTGGGAAGAAAGACACAGAATAAAAGCAGGCAGGTGGGGCTTCTCCTTTTCTCTCTTTTCTTATTTTTCTTTCTTTTTCTCTATCTCTTTTATCTTTTCTTTTTTTTAGTTTTTTTTTTTCTATTTTCTAAATGGCTACAAAGAATTCTAGCCACAGAAATCTAAACCCATCACCCAAATCCATGGACCGAGTTCTGATAATCCCTTGCTTACTCCTTTGCTTTTTTCTCTTATGCCCTCTTTTCTAGTTTCTCAAAGCAGGCATGACCATCCTTGTCCTCCAACCTAGTTTCTACTTTATTTTCAGTTACCTTTATTTTATCCACTATCTTTCTTAAATTTCCCCACCACAGGATAAAACCACTTCAAGAGGAAACACTTTGCATATAAGTTCTCAATTTACAACAGATTCTGTTACATAATTATAGATTTTGCTGCTATAGCTAATGGTACAATATTAAGAGTTATCGTAGTTTTTTGCTTTCTAAAGTGTGCTTCATCATGGTATTGTTATTGCTAACTACAGTACTGTAGCTAGGGGTCATATCTGCTGTAATCAGTTGTTCTCCCTTCCAAAATAATACTGGGAAGCTCTGGAATAGGAGCCTCACAACACCCCAGCACCAAAGGATAGGGACTGAGACAAACAGGAACCAACATCTCATTCTCAGTTAACTGAAAAGGTAGGACGTTGGGACAGACAGAAACCAAGAACCTCCTACACAAAGAAGACATCCATGAAGAACAAATCTTACCTAGACAGGCCTTGATGCTATTAATAAAACTACCTACTACAAAAGCTTATAAGTAACACCATAAAGAGCAAAATAAATCTTTTGAAATAGAAAATGTCACAGAAGCAAAATGCAACAACAGTGCTCCAGCCCAGGCAGAACAATTCTAGAGGAAAATAAGATAGAGGAAAACGAAAGACACACACATGACATTTCAGAAATGATAGCAATCAAAGTAAAAAATATCCCATGAGCTTTTAGTGGAAATCAGGTCAAAAATAATCTGGCAGATTAAAAAAAAAGAAATGTCACATTTATAAAAGAATTGCTAAGCAAATCTAGAATAGAAATATATAAAAAATTATGATAGGCTAAAGATAGAAATCATAAAATATCAATATAGGAAAGAAATAGAATGCATGAAACAGATTCAAACAGACATCTAGAGTGTTAAAAAAATTTCCATTGAAAGTTGGCAAAAAAAAAAACTTGAATGAAAATGAAGACAGACTTTCAGACCTTAAAGACAGGAACTCAACTAGCAGCTATGAAAGGGAAGATCTCTTGAAATTAGCAAAGATCAAGAAGTAACAATTCAATATCTGAAAAATGATTCAAAGCAAAGTAATATAAGAAAAATAGATGTAAATGGAGGAATCAATGCAAATGACATAAAAAGACTATTTGCAGAAGTAATAACAAAAAATTTCACAAGCATGGGAAAAGAATCTGACATACAGTTAAGTGACACATATACAACCCCAATTAGCCACAACCCAAAAATATCTACACAGAGAGACAAATGTTAAAAAATGAGCAATAATACAATTTTAAGCAGGCCCTTAATACCCCACTATCACAAATAGATAGATCAACCAGGAAAAAATGAGCAAAGAAATACCAGAACTAAAGCAAATCTGTGAACAAATGGACTTAGTTGATATTTTCAGAGTATTCTACTCAACAAATCAAAATACACATTCTTCTCAGCTTCACATGGGATGTTCTCTTAAAAAAAACATATACTAGCCCATAGAAAATGCTTAAATAAATGGAAAGGAACCGAAATTATCCCATGTATATTATTTGACCACAGTGAAATGAAATTGGAAATTAATAGCAAAATAAACAACAAAAACTCCATAAAAACATGGAGATTAAATAACACCCTCCTGAACAACCAGTGGGACACAGAAAAATTAGAGAAGAAAGTAAATACTAGCTACAATTAAACAAAAATGCATAAACAGCAAACCAGAACCTGTGGGGTATAATAAAAGCAGTCCTGGCCTGGCAAGATAGCTCACCTATCTAAGCCTCTGCTTAGGCAAGCACAAGGACTAGAGTTCAGTCCCCGATACCACATACCACACCAGCCCCACCTCAGGCATGTTGAGCCAGCCACTGAGCCTGGGCATGGAGCTGCATGCCTGTAATCCCAGCACTGGTGTGACTGAAAACAGGAGGATCACTGTGAGTCCAAACTTCATAGTGAGACCCTGTAGCAAATACATTTTAAAAAAATAAAATAATAAAAATAAGTTCTAAGAGGGAAATTTATACCAGTTAATTCTCACATCAAGAAAGTGGAATGGAGTCCCAGCCCAGGCGCAGAGTAGGCCGGACCCTCTCCCGGCCCCTTGGGCCACCCCCCACCACTCCTAAGTGCCTCCCCCACCCCGCCCGCCGAGTAGGATTTTCTGCCTACTTCCGGGAGCCCCCAGACCCAGTCCTAGCCAGGTCCGGTGAGTGTGCGGAGAGCTTCCTGCTACCCTGCGCC
>NW_004524597.1:20365997-20367078 GCF_000260255.1 Octodon degus | reverse complement strand
ATCTGTGTATTCAAAGTGGTTTGGATAGATATATAGTTACATTCTCTTAATGAATAGAATGATTTGTTCTAATGGTGTTTGTAAATAGGATATCAAGTCTGCATCTTGTACAACAATTAACCACTAGGAAGAATGTATGCAGTGTGTTAATTATTGAAACTGTCCTACCCATTTTATTTTCAACTGTCTCATTGCTATTTGTTTATCAATAAAATTATGGGGAAAAAAGACAAGGAAAAGGGATTTTTAACAAATGAAAGAAAAAGTGGAACAAAGCTTTTGTAGATGAAGAGAGGAAGAAAGATTGAAGGGAAGGAAGGGAGACAGGAAAAACAGAATTAAGATATGTTATGTGCAATACAAATTTGCTATGACAAAAGTGATGATTATGGGAAAACATGAACTAATAACTATAAATTTTTAAATTTTAAAAAGCTCTTGCATGTGAATATTAGAGACTCCTTTTTTCATATTTTACCCTAGATATATGCCACAATATTTAGCGGAGATTTATTGAATGAGTGAATGAAGGAATGAATGTGGGAATACATCAATTACCATACCAGGATTTTAATCTTTTATATGTGAGTCTTCCTTTTTTACACTGCAAAATTCATTAAGGATTTTGAGTCTTACAGAGGTTATTGGTATTCATAAATTGCACTGTATTTGTAAAAATAACTCATATTCATTGCAAAAAATTTTAAACTAAACAAAAAGGGCAAAGAAGAACGTTTGAAATAATCTGAAGTCCCACAAAACTGAACTATTGGTGATGATTTTTTTCCAAGACATTTCCTTATGGAAACCCAATGAATAAATGTTTTATATATGAACATAAGTTTATGTATTTCATCGCATGGATAGTAATAAGTATTTTTCTAAGTATGTATTCATTAAATGTATAAATGCATAAAACGTGAATTCTAGATAAGTAGGGACTCCACTCAAAAGCTATTATGTACTCCAGAAACTCATCATACTCATAAAGATCTGGAGGCTCCTGGCCACCACCTGGAGCACCTGCTGTCATTGTAGAGGCTCAAAATAACTTGCACTAGTTTCATGATGGCTCAATAAA
>NW_004524597.1:20355626-20365231 GCF_000260255.1 Octodon degus | reverse complement strand
CTCTCTCTCTCTCTCTCTCTCTCTCTCTCTCTCTCTCTCTCTCTCTTTCCCTGACTTCCTCCCTCCCTCCCTCCTTCCTTTGCTCTTCCCCTATAAGACAGAAAATGTGACCCTTGTCTATGCATGGATTATTTTACTTAAGTCCTTCAGTTCCATGCATTTTAGTGCAAATGACAAGATTTTATTGTTCTTCATGGCTTAATAATGCTTCACTGTACATGTATTTCATATTCTCTCAGTCCACTCGGCTGTTGGAAGGCACCAGCATTGTATGCTTACCATACACTGTACCTGTTATGAATAGTGACATAATAAACATGGGTATATAGTTAATTTTTTGCAAGATAACTTCATTTCCTTCAGATATATACACAAGAATGGGATAGCTAGATCATATACTGGTTGTATCTTTAGGTTTTTAAAGATTCTCCATACTATTTTGTTTAGTGACTGGACTAATTTACATTCTTACCAATAGTTTACATGACATCTTAATGAACATTTTGTCTTTATTTTTTGTTATTGTTGTTATTGATATTTCTGTTTGGTTTTTGATTTTTGATTTTTTTTATAACCACCATCCTAACCTGGAGATGGACTCTCACTGTAGTTTGATTTGCATTCCCCTGATAGTTAGTAATATTGAATCTATTTTATATATTTATTATCCATCTGTATCTCTTCTTTTGAGAAGTGTCTAGTTAGAGCATTTGCCTATCTTTAAATGTATTATAGTTGGTTTTTGTCCTTGCTGAGGACAACCAAAGCTTAACTTTGACAAGCATGGTTAAAGGTGGAGCTGGGGAGATGGCTCAGTGGTCTAAGAGCCTGCCTAGCAAGTGCAAGGACCTGGATTTGATCCTTGGTACCACATGCTGTGCCTACCCCAGAACACTGGGCACACCAAGCTGGCCACCAAAACCAGGCCTTGAGAAACAGTCCATGGCAAGGCGGGGAAGACTAAAGGCAGCAAGCAGCAGTGGTAGGCAGAAGCAGCAGAGAAGCCGTGAGGCAACAGCAGCAAGCACACCTACCTTGGTATTTCCAGGCTACTTGTCCTTTAGTCAGTGCCATCCATACCCAGTGTGGGGCATCCTTAATCCCAGCATCACATCCCGTATCCAGTCAGCTCTGAAAAGCCCCACCTATGAGTGGATGAACCTTGATGAACATCTCCATAGGAGCCATAACATATTACTTTTGTTTTTCAGTTCTTTATATACTCTGAATGTTAACCCTCAGTCATATGAATGGCTGATGAGATTTTCTTCTATTCTATAGGTTATTCCTTTATTTTCCTGCTTATTTCCTTTTCTGTGCAGAAGTTTTTATAACTTCATGCAACCACATTTGTCAATTCTTGTCTTTTGTTCTGTATTTAGGGCAGGGTCTACAGGGTGTTCAGGGTCTCACTAAGTAGATCGCACTCATAGTGATTCTCCTGTTCACAGCCTCCCAAGTGCTGGGATTGTAGGTGCACGCCACCACACCCAGTCTCAATCGCTGTCTCAGTGCTCCCCCGGTGTGGGGCCGGCAGGGCACGCCATGCCAGGGATCAAACCCTGCCACTGCGCGCAGTCTAAGCAGGCGCTTTAGTCTGCTGAGCTAACAGTCTGAACCTCAATTCTTGCTTTTGTTGCCTGTGTTGTTGTGGTCCTATCCAGAAAAGCCTATCTGCTAATAGGCTAGTAGTTTTAGTTTCAAATATTACATTAAGGTCTCTGTGCCATTTTATGTTGATTTTCATGCAGAGTGAGTGATATTGGTCATTTCATTATACCACACAAAGATGTTCAGTTTTCCCAGCATAATTTGCTAATGAGGTTGTCTTTTCTCTGATGTATTTTTTTTGGCACTTTTATCTAAAATCAATTGACTGAAGATGCTTGAATTTATCTCTGGGTCCTCTATGCTGTTCCAGTTGGCTACCTGTCTATACCATGCCAAAACCATGCTGTTTTGCTGACCTTAATGTAATATTTGAAACTAAAACTACTAGCCTACTAGCAGCCATGTTTTTCTGGATAGGATCACAACAACACAGGCAACAGAAACAGTGAGTCTGTAGAAGGTTTTGAAATTAGGCATTTTAATGGATTTATTCTTTTTGCTCAAAATTGACTGAATAAAAAAGAAAAGATTACATTGGCTATTCAGGATCATTGTGTTTCCATATGAATATTGGGATGTTTTTCTAGATCTATGTAAAATGCCATTTGGCAGAACCGGGGATTGAACTCAGGCCCTTGTGCTTGCCAGGGAAGCGCTTATTCCACTGAGCCATCTCCCCAGCTAAAATGCCATTTGCATTTTGACAAAAATGGCATTGAAGAAGTAGAATGTGTGCATTTTTCCAAGTACTAGAGAATGAATCCAGGAAAAGTCAAATTGCAAACCCAGCCCATCTGAGACAGTCTCACTGAGTTGCTCAAACTGGTCTAAATCTTGCAATCCTCCTGAATCAACCTCCTGAGTAGGTAGGACTATAGGCATGTACCATATGTCCTACTTGAGCATTTCAGCTTTATTAATTCTTGAACATAGGAGGTCTTCCACCATTTAGGATCCTCTGTAATTTCTTAACTTAGTACATTGCAGTTATCAAAGTAAAGGTCTTTCACACTTTTATTTAGTTTTTTTGTTTGTTTGTTTGCTTGCTTGCTTGCTTGCTTTTGATAGCTACTACAAAAATATTCCAGTTTGACTTTCATATTGCAATTTTAAGTTTTACAGATTTAAAATCCCAGTTGCCTGTATATGATTAGTATAATTTAAATTGATTTGTCTATGGGGTAAGTGTCTCAGAGGGAGGGCTACACACTTTTAAAAAGATGTTTGTTAACCCCAAAGGGGGGTTAATATTTGTTAATCTCAAATATTATGCTTAAAAATGTGGCTTTAAAAAGGAAAATTTTGACAAAAATACTAAGTACAAAACACAAAATTACTTTGAGGCTAGGATTCCAGGTTAAAATAAGAGACATACAATTTGAACTAGGACTAGGAAGATGAAGAGATTTTCATTTCATGTGATTAAGTTCTCCATTCTCTGCCTTGCTTTCCTACTTGTGGCCTTCATTGTCAGGATAATAGAAACATGACTATCAACTATACCAGGTTACCCTTTCAGGTAACTGCACTAGTGTGAGGAACACCCCAAGGAATGATAGCTGCAAAACTACTCAAAAGGAGATGTGTAGCTGGTTTTAGTCATGTGCTAGTGTCCTGAAAGTGTGCATCTGAGTATTTGTTGGGATAAAACACAGCCTAACTAACCCTTGTGAGTGACCCAGACAGAGATCTGGGATGTCCCAAGGACTGGCTGGGCAGGAGACCTACCCACTTCGTGGTGTCTGCCCAATGCTAGTGCACTTTAAACCCGACTGAGGCATCATGAGAACATGACATATGTGCTTGTGATTTTTTAATAAAATGAGAATGCGAAAACCAGATAAAATATCTAAAAGCTGTATGGCACATGCCATGTGTCAGAAACTGCTCTGCGTAAACTTCCAGAAGCTTTTCTACAAGAGCTAAGTTTTTACTTTTCACATGGGAAGATGAGACACAAAAAGATGAAGTGGCAAATCTGCGTTTGAATTGAGACGCTCTTGCTGGGCAATGCACGCTCTTACCGGTTATGCTAGCTCTGCTTCTTCTCTGTGATTGGCAGGAAAGTTACAAATGAAATAACTCAGGGTATGGTTTTGCTAGATCCAGTTACTGCTATGCTGGTTCTTCTCTTCAGGCGCCACTCCAGGCCACGATTCCCTCCACTCCTTCACTCTCCTCTTCCCTCCCGCCACTTTCTGCTCCTCTGCTCTCTCCGGCCTACAAAGTACAACGTCCTGCTGGGCTGGCCTCCACATATTTCACTATCCCTGGTGAATGCACCTAACTCTGGCCCATAGATTTATATGAAAATGTTTCATGCCATGCTTGATGAAGGCATCTCTTCTATTTTTTTTGTCTTATAAGACAGACAAAATCTTGTTTTAACTCATGTTTAAATATGAAAGATGATATGTATTATGGAGCTTAAACATAGCTTTTCTTCTTGAATGGAAGGATAGATCATTGTGCATAAAATAGGAGACAACTAATTTCAAGAATCTAAGTCATAAATTTTTTACAAGAACTACTTTACTATTTTGGATCGTCTCTTTGGGGTTAATTTACGTCTTTTTTAAAGTGTACAGCCCTCCGTCTGATATACTTGCCCCATAGACAAATCAATTTAAATTATACTACTATCGTCCCTAGACTTCTGACAATAACCTTTTTTGGTCACACAAATGAATGAAACGGACTTTTGCTTCCAAATTTTGTATTTTGTAAATCATTAAAAGGATAGTTTTTAGGACAATTTGGAGAACTGACTTAAAGCAATTAGTCATGAACAGCTCTTTCACTGTTTGACAAAGAGGCTAACTATCCACCAAATATCCACTGTCCACTTCCATAGGGTTATTTACTACCGGAGGGATTTTTCTGGCCAGAGACTATAATTTTTAGCTCTGTGACATCTCCATGTTATTATGCACTTGAATTTTAGCAGGGAATATGTAGAGATATTTTGTACTACTACGTCAAGCTCTGAAATTCTCCCACATGGTTCTTCTTTCTAGCACTAAATATTGGTACTTAGCACAACCTCTCACGCTACTCTTTATGTTTTGGGTGACTGGATTACTATATGGCTACAGGTCCCACTTCCCTCCCTTCCACAGCTACCACCTATGCTCACCATGGGTGTTGCTTTAGTTATTTTCTAGCTGCTGAGACAAAATACTACACAGCTAAAGTAAAGGAGCAAAGCCTTACTTTGGCTCACACTTTGTAGAACTTTCAATCAACAATCAGCAGGCTCCAGAGATGGCATGGCAGAGGGGTATTACAGAGCAGGCAAAAGGGTGCAGAAAGCAAGCGGCAAGCAAAGGCAGCCGCTCGCTTTCTGTTATTCATATTCCATCCGGGCTACCTGCCCTTAGTGTGGTAGTATTCACACCATGGGCAGGGCACCTTCAATCCTAGCATCATATCCTTATCCCAGCATCACATGCTCTAGATTCAACCACCAAGGAAAAGACTCACTTATGAGTGCATAAGACATCGGGGAACATCTAGATACAAGCCACAGTGCAGGTAAATTTATACTGTGTTGATTTACATTTCTAAATTAATCTGTTTCATTAGTTGTTGACACTAATTGACTACCCTTAACACATAGAATTTCTTTTTGGAAAGCAATGGTGCATACCTGGAAATGAACTTGCACTGCTCTGCCACCTTGCTACTAAGTCACAAGTGCTGTCAAACGCAAGAAGCCTCTTTTACTCCATTCAGATAGCAAGCATGAAGCAGCAAAGTGCATCTCTGCTCGCACCAGATGACACCAGATATTGCTTGTCTTAGTTGCTTTTTTCTTGTTGCTGAGACAAAATACCTGACCTACAAAGTTAAAGAGGGAGAGGTTTATTTAGTTTACACTTTATAGTGGTTTTGGTCCATAATTGGCTAGCTCCAAAACAAGGTGACTTGGCAGAGGGGGATGATAGAGAAGAACCTGTTCGTGGTAACAGTAGACAGCAAAAGCAAGCAAGGGGAAACATTAAGTCCTGTAACTCCAGGTGCAGTATCCAAGGAAATCTGTGGAAAGATGTAGCCTCCGAAGGATGGAAGCCTTCATGACCCCACAATTCTTACATTCTGCATGCACCTAAAGCCAGCACCATGTGAATAATCCCAAGGTCTGCCACCAGCCAGAGCAGTCGCCAAACTTCCTTCTCTCTTGGTGGTTGGTGTTGGGTACCTATGAAGCAAATTCTGAGAAATTTTTACCTAGGCCTTCACCTTTCTAGCACATGGTGTCCTGGAGCTCTCTTCTCAAAGTAGTCTTTCACTTTTGCAAATCCAAGGCTACAAAAGCTGGGGTCCTGCTGGTTCTTGTGATGTTCTCAGGCTATCTCTGTTGTCTTCTTCTGAAATAGTTGGCTTTTTCTTGCTAGTCTTTCCAGCAAACAAGTTTTCCCTTTGTTAGTATTTGTGTCTAGCTGTCTCCCCAAAGCCTCAGGTAATATATGGGGCAGACACAGCTGGAGGAGCAACAAGTGGGTTGAGGGGTGGGGCCAAAGGACTAGGGCAGGCCCAAGGGGTGGGGCCAGAGAGGTGTGAACCATTAAACTGGCTAGCCTGTGCTTTCAGAGAGGTGTGGAGAGGGTCATCCTGGACAGGCAGTGCCCCAGCCTCTCCTCCAGTGTCTTGAAACCTCCAGTAATTGTGAGTAAAATAAACCTTTCCTTCCCT
Organism: Octodon degus; assembly: GCF_000260255.1. Classification (NCBI taxonomy): domain Eukaryota; kingdom Metazoa; phylum Chordata; class Mammalia; order Rodentia; family Octodontidae; genus Octodon; species Octodon degus. Next base: position 20,358,925 of record NW_004524597.1, on the reverse strand, counting down.
TATTTTGAGTGTTGTGTATTTGTCCCACCAATGAGAGCAGAGTAACTAATACATCCTTCTTCCATCTTTTCAGACTACAATTTTAGTGGAGCTTCCTTTCTGGCCAAACTCTCAGTGTTTTAAATCATCCCACTGGGCTCTTTGCTCTTGATTGTTACCATAAATCTGGCTAAAAGCCTCCAACAGTAGCCACACTAGCACCTCAACATTAGTCTGCCTTGAAGTTTCTTCTGCCAGGTTAGTCTGCCACCCTCAACCTCAGTCTCAGGCAATCACTGAACATGAGAAAAATGCAGAAAAAAATTTAGCCAAGCCATAACATCATCTGGAGTCTAACTGCCAATATATTCCTTTTTCCTAGAAATATCCTGAGCTGGGTCTTTACCAGCAACATCTATACTGAGCTCTGACCAGAATTTCTCATCAAGTATAGTCTATAGTGTTCAGCTCTACTTCTTTAGCTAGCATTTCCAAACCCTTCCTAGCATTTCCAAACTCTTTCACTTCACAAGCTAATTGAAAGGCTCTTGACCAAGGAGATCTCTCAGTGTCATAAGCACTTTTCTAGCAAACACAAGACCCTGAGTTCAATCCCCTGTACAAACAAACAAACAAACAAACAAACAAAAAAGCCCTTGAGCTGCATGGTTAGATGATGTCACAGCAACAATGCCACTTCTCTGGTACCAAATTCTGTCTTAGTTACTTTTCTTTCATTGCTGAGACAGAATACCTGACACTGAAAGTTAAAGTGGGAAAGGTTTATTTAGCTCACAGTTTGTAGAGGTTTCAGTCCATAATCAGCTAGATCCAAGGAAGGGTGGCTTGGCAGAGCAGCACAACAAAGTAGAACCAGTTCATGGCAAACAGGAGACAGAAAAAGGAAGCAAACAAGAAACTTTAGCAGTGTCTTTCTGCTTCTTTTATCAAGGCTTCTCAGGGTGGACAGCACTCAGTGTCCTCAGTCCCAGTGCCCTTGAGCTTAGCATTGCACCATGAATCAAGTCTAGTGTCACACATTCTAGATCCAAGCACACCTGCACAAGTCACACCTATGACCACATGAGGCTGGGGAGGTGTCTAGATAGAGGCCACAACAATGCTGGATGCCAGCAATAACATAGCTGACTTCCAGTGACCCTCTCCTAACATGACTTGTGCTGGATGCCAAAGGTCAACTTTGCCAGCTGCTGGTCTCTAGAGGCCTCCAGGGTAAACAGCTCCAGGTGTTTATTGTTCTTTCTCATGAGATAACCATTCTGTCCAACATGAATGAGTCCTGAGTAGACATATAGGACTCTTAGAGCCCATGCCTCTTGAGACGTGAAGCACAAGTAGGCTTTCAAGACTACCAAATCAAGACTGACAATAGGGCCAGTGTTGTGGCACTGGGGAGTCAGGACACCTCTTACACTAACCCCAGAAGAATGTGGAGAGTGCTGCCCTCATAGCAGCTGCAGTCTGTGATTGGTCCAAGTACAGGACCATAATTGGTGCAGCTGGGCGCAGGGCTCCTGGATAGCCCAGGATGTCAAAGCTAAGAATCAATGAGAGGTAGGGCTGAAACCAGGGACTCTTCTAGAAGGATAGTTGCAGAGAGGAGGGACAAGCCCAGATTCATCCCTTCATGATCTGTGCCATGTACCAGGGCCCTGTCCCCCTTCTTCAAAGAAGCAGCAATGTCTGAAGTGGTAGGAAGCAAGAGGGGCACCTACATGGTAGTCACAAGCTGCACCCATGCTGGAATAAACTGGAGGTGAGGGGCTACTGGATAAGCAGGGAGGAGAACAAAGCAAGTTGCCCCTCATCTGGGGTGGGGGTGTGGAAAAAAAGGGAGGAAAAGGGATAGACAGCTCCTGGACAAGCCACACTCCTCTCCCTCTAGGAGGTACTAGAAAAGAAACAGATACAGGCATGGCCACATATTCTGTCTCAAAAGGAAAGAAAGCTTCATACCAAATTCTGCCATTCTTACTAAATAACATTCCTTAGCAAACGGGAACAAAAGCAGTGCATAAATCCATTTTGTGAAGTTAAAAAAAAAGACCCATCTTTTTGAGCCTTTATATCTTCCTACTATATTTTTTTTCTTGAAAGTTTCACAGATAACATTCCATGGCAGGGTTCCTTATACCCTCGTGTCAGCACTGATTGCTATAAACCTTGTAAAGGCATAGGTTATAGGACTGGTTGTATGCCTTTATTACCACCTATACATATATGAATACATCTATATTTTAGAAGAACTTGATATCTTAAACACATTTAACTTCACCAACCAAAGCCCATTGAAAACATATACCTTACAAATTCCAAGTTATTAACCTTAGTGAAAACTCACTTCTGACATTTGGGCGCTGATCAGCAAAGCTGCAAGAGCTCTGGATCAAGTTTGAGGTCTCAGGGTTGCTGGACTCACTCTAAGTGGGCTCTTTCAGGTGCCTTCTTAGCCAACCAAGCTTGGCCTGAGCCTTCACATTCTGAATGGGTTGTAGCTTAGCCCACACATTCTGCACATGGTACCCACTATGTGAATTAAACATTGTTGAAGTATGGTGCAGATATCCTAAGAGTTATGTAAGTACACTTGAATATGGAGTATAAGCCTAGATTCAAAGTCTGCCAAGGATCTTCCTCCATCATAGTGAACTTATTCAATCATAGCATTCATAAGGTTGTTCTGTAGTTGTTTAATGACCATTTTCTATTCTACCATGGGAGGAAACCAGACACTTTGTCTGTAATGTTAGCCATTGTCCTTCCCCAAGACCTACAACAACCTCTACCACATAGGAGTCCATACCAGTTAACTTTCAGTGTCGACCTGACTAGATTAAAACTCCTGGCCAAGTGATTGGATTATGAAGGCCCAAACATCACCAGTGGACACCTCACCATTGATTGATAGCTGAATGGACTATTAGCAGCTAAAACAGAGGTGGAGGAAATGGGTCATGGAGCATCTCTGGTCCCTGGCCCCTCCCTCTCTTCCCTTGCTCTCTGCTTCCTAGAAGTGGGCAGCTTTGTTTGCCACGCTTCTCTGCCATGATGTTTATACCTTACAGCCACCTACCCTAGACTGAAACCTCAGGAACCATGAGTTAAAAGAAACCTCACTTCCAATAAGTTTTGAGTGTCAGATATTTTGTCCCAGCAACATGAAAGCTGACCAATACAGGTTTTCCATAAATATTGGCTGAGTTTTAGTGAAATATCAAGAAAGGGAATATATCGCAGCATGGGCCGGACCCTCTCCCAGCCCCTCGGGCCGCCCCCCACCACTCTGCAGTGCCTCCCCC
>NW_004524597.1:20353861-20354924 GCF_000260255.1 Octodon degus | reverse complement strand
CATCTTGTACAGCAATTAACCACTAAGAAGAATATATGCAGTGTATTATTTGTTGAAACTGTCCTTCCGATATGATTTGAAACTGTCTTATTGCTATCTGTTTGTCAATAAAACTTTGAAAAAAAAAAGGGAATATATTAAAGAATTCTCCAGAGAAGCAAAATCAACAGCATATGTACATATAATTATTTATAAAAAGAATTTCTTTTATTGGCTGATACGTACAATTGCTGCCTAGGCCTAGAACAGCTATGGCAGGCTGGGAGACTGAGGAAAACAGTAGCTTCTCAGTCCAAGAAGCTGGAAGCCTCAAAACAAGAGGGCCAAGGCAGGCAACCCCAGCAGAGGTAGAATCCCACTGTGGAGTCCCTGGTATAAAGCTGCACTTAAAGAATGAAGAATCTAGAGTGTGATCTACTCAGGGTATGGCAGCAACAAAAACACAAGGAGTGTGTGTGTGTGTGTGTGTGTGTGTGTGTGTGTGTGCAAACCCTCCCCTTCCATTTGTTGTTTTGTCTGTGTATTTTGTTTGTTAAACTACAGTTCACTCAGCTGATGCCCCCAAATCTAGAGGGTAGTACTACCTATGTTCTTGGTGGGTCTGCCCTGCTTAGTTTGCATATAGCCAGTTGTCTATGAAATACCCCCACTGCCATTCATATATTGTAGGTGCGTGAATTCAGCAAAGTAATCCAATATAGTCTGGTAGTCCACAATAGTAGTATGTTATCTGCATGACTGGTAATGTCAGAAGTTGTTGACTTGAGCCTTTTATAGCTCAGCATATTAATATGGCTTTACGTTTTATAGCTCATTTTTATACTTTTCTGCTGGATGGTCAAGACCAAGATAAAGCAAGTGTTCCTGCTTAACAAAAACAAAACATTTTTTGTTACCTACATAACAAAAAATGTAACTTTTATATGTGAGGTCAGTCAAATCCCCTCAGGATTTACCCTGAAACCCTGTACAGCAGTTTGTAGATCTTTTGTCAGTGTCAGCCATGACAAAAGTAAACAAAAAAGGGGAAATAAATGAAGGACTATTTTGTAGTGAAAAGAAA
>NW_004524597.1:20352666-20353761 GCF_000260255.1 Octodon degus | reverse complement strand
GTTCTAATGGTGTTTGTAAGTAGGATCACAAGTCCACTTCTTGTACAGCAATTAACCACTAAGAAGAATATATACAGTGTGTTATTTGTTGAAACTGTACTTCCGATTGGATTTGAAACTGTCTCATTGCTGTTTATCAATAAAACTTTGAAAAAAAAATGTCATACTGTACTCCCAACATATATACAATTATTATTTACCAACAAAAGTTTTTAAAATGCAGATTTCTCTCCACTACTGGCGGGATAGATTTAATATGCACACTGAAACTGACTGCTCTTCTGCTCACACACGCTGTTCCGTTTCGCCGCTGCTCCAGGGTCAGCAGGTCCTAAGGAAGGACAGCGGCGCTCGCCCTGATTCATGTTTTCTTCTCTGTCTCTCTCCCTGCACCGTCTCCTCCCCTGAGACCAACAAGCCTGAGTCACTTTTATTTTCCTGGGCACAGAGCCCTAAATTGCCCTCCTCTGACTTTTACCATGCACTGTTTCCAGTAGTGTTTATTTGTCTAGGCCTTTCAAATTTTTCTCCAATTGTCAGAAATGGAGAAATACATATATATGTATGTTACTTTTCTGTTACTATGTGAAAAAATATCACCTATGTATTGGCTGAAAACAACACAGTAAGTACTGTGGGGCAAAAGCCTGAGCTTAGAGAGACTAGATCCGCACTCGGAGCCCCTCGAGCCGCAGTCCAGAGGTCTGCCGGCTCGTCCAGTAAGAGCCTCCTTACAAACTCCTCTAGCTAATGCATGGAATTCATTTCCTTGAACAAAAATAGGATTCATGCTGGATTCTTTCTTGTAATCTTTGGATAACTTCTTTATTTATTTATTTGGTACAGGGTCTCACTACACAGCGTGGACTCATAGTGATCTTTCGGCCTCAGTCTCCCCAACTCTGGGATTACAGGCGTGCGCCACCACACCCAATCTCAGTAGCCAGTGCAGTGCACCCATGGTTCTGGGGCCAGCACAGCATGCAGCACCAAGAATCAAACTCAAGTCCTTGCACTTCCCAGGCAGATGCTTAGACTGCTGAGCTATCTCCCCAGCCTCTATAGATAGACAGATAGATAAGATAGATATATATA
>NW_004524597.1:20351003-20352566 GCF_000260255.1 Octodon degus | reverse complement strand
CACTAAAATTAATATATGAAAGAAAAAGCAAACACCCTCACTGCCACGTCCAAAAGTGTATAGTTTCCAAGGTGTCTCTTTACTCTGTCAAGTAGACAACCAGTTTTCACCATCACAGGGAGAATTTAAAGGACTATGCCTGCATCTTTCCCTAAATCCTGTGTCCTTTACACTTTTCTTCTTAAAGGTGACATAGTAAAATAAGAGTTTCATACACTCTTAGAATAATGGGTGGATAACAGTGCGGCTGTGCCTGTGTGTGTCTCCTGACAACATCTCCTCTAACCCTTATTGGAGTGGAGCAGAAGATTTTACTCACAGCGCACCAGACAAAGACTATGATGCGGTGGGTCAGCACTGGCCTCACAGTTCCTACTTTCTGCGGTGCCTTGGCACTCCTGGTCTCAGGGGAGTAAACACAGTTCTCCATCCCTGGCTTCCTGGCCAAGGGGGAGCCTGGAGAATTGCCTCAGGCTCGCACGGCTAAGCAATCTCTTCCTTCTCTATATTTAGTCCTCTCTCTCCATGAATATTGGATGGATGGTGAGCAAACGGCACAAATTCTCCTGTAGGCCTGAAGCCTGCCGCAGGCTGTGCCCATAAAACCCTGCGGTGCTTTCTAATGTTCTTCATGCTGTAGTACCTATTTGAAGTGGGTACCGCATCAAGCTCATTCAAAGTTGGGCCTGTGAAGAGAGAACTTGGACGTGGGATCTGTCTCTTGACCTCTCGCTCTTCCACTAGAAAAATTGATCCCAAGGACCCTGAGTTTCCTCCACGGTGTGTCCTTTCCTGAACTCGCTTTTCTTCTGGGTGCATTCTTTGTGCGTGCGCCATTGCTGAGGAAAACTTTAAAAAACTAAATTGGGCAAAAGATCAGTGAATGTTCCTTCAGGAGCACGGTAAGTCTGTGTTCACTTGTGCTCTAGTCACTGGCTATTTCACAGCTCTGCAAACAGAAGAAAACAGAGTAATTATTCTCGACCCCGGAATTTACAAATAAATTTTGGTACCTTTGATTCTCACCCTATTGAAATGACTTTTCCAAACATTATATTTTATTGACCTGCAGAATAGCATAAGCTATTATGTCTGCAAACATATGTGTGTCAGCATCCCTGATTACCCATGTGTCTTTAGTTTGTCCCTAGATTCAGCTAAAGCATCTTATTGTTTAAGGAGTCAATAAGTTAATGAGCTAACGTGCAGAAAAAATTTTGTTGCATGATTATTTTACATCTCTTTAAGAATCATGATTTTACCTTTTGAAAAATATGCCTCCTCCTCACCGCTTGCATCTGGCCAGGACAGTGAGCCATCTGAGCGTGCATTTCTCTCTGCCTTAAGCCCCCAGACTACGAGTCACCAGTCAGGCAAAGCTGAGCATCCTGGGCCTCCCGACACACCACGACCTCTTCACCGCTCATTTGTGCCCTGTGATGAGGTCAGGCCTTCATCTTCTGAGTGGTTATGTCTACGTCCTCACCTCCAAGCTATCCCGTATACATTTATAATTCTTAATCAAAATGTCATACTGAGATCCAGTCCTAGCCCAGGTCCGGT
>NW_004524597.1:20341524-20345566 GCF_000260255.1 Octodon degus | reverse complement strand
GACCTTGCCCAGGCACTTATTCTATGTTTTTATTTTTTTGTGGAAAAAGTAAAACAAAATGTCACAACAAAATAACAGGAGAAATAACAATAATAGGAGAGTAGCACTAATTAATACACTATATACTACCATCCTCAAAGTAATTACTCAGAGTACAAAGGTGGACATAAACATTTTCTATGTGATATTAGCACATGCCTTTCTTTTCAGTGAACTAGGAGAAACAAGTAGTATAAATAGCTTGTATTTTCTTTTCCCTTTCCCTTCCTTTCTTTCTTCTTTCCCCACCCTAATTCCTCTTTCCTTCAAACAACTGCTTTCTGTGTCACAATATTTACTGTACATGTTGGTTTTTAGTTACTTTCAGTTTCTCAACTGGGAGAGAATACTGTGTTTAAACATGTGTAAGGGAAAATTAACCTTTTAAATAAAAGCCCACTCAGGGTGAATGACAAGACCAAGTGGACAAGTCCTGCAGGCCCTACAAGGGGACACTTCTCCCTTTATGTAATTCCTGTCCTTACTGCCTTTGTATAATCAATGGCCTTGCAGTATAACTTCAAATGTGAGCTCAGGACATTTCTTCCTCTGTATAACCCATGCTTTGTATTCCTGATGGTGTTAGGCTGTAACCTGAAATGCTTAAACTCACGTGGCCACCCAAGATGTTGCCCAACCATCCAATCATCGTGTGCCAAATCTACCTATGCACCTGCCCACTCAATTTCCATTTAAAAACCCTGAAACCTTGCTGGGTAGGACTCCGATCTTTTTAGAGAAATTCTAGTCAGAAGTCCATGGACGTAATAAACTGCTTCTAAATCTTCTCAGTGGTAGTATTTGGTCTATTTTCTCCAACAATGTGAGTCTGATTTATTTTACTTTTGTGTGGTCTCAGGTTGCTTCCATTTTTCTTTAAAGTCTTGAGATTATTCTTCTTTATGACTGATTAGTACTCCATTGTATTAAAAAAAAACATGTCTTTTTAATCTAGTCCTTGGTTGATGAGCATTTGATTGTTTCTAATATTTAGCTATGATAAATTATGCTGCTATAAGCATGAGTATACATATATAGCTGTGCTATGATGTTTTCACTCTTCCAGGAAGATACCCAGAAGGGGAATGGCTGGGTGGAATGGGACCTCTAATCCTAGCTTTTTTGAGGAATCGCCAAACTGATTTCCACAATGGTTGCAGCAGTCTACACTCCCACCAAAAGTAGAAAAGGGTTTCTTTTTCCCCATGGCCCTTCAGCATTTGTTGCAGGTTGATTTGTGGAAGGTAGTTATTTTAATAATCTCAATCTGATAAAGGCCATCTATGAGAAATCAACAAGCAGCATCATTCCAATTGACAAAAGCTGAAAGCTTTCAATCTAAAATCAGGAACAAAACAAGGATGTCCGCTGTCACCACTTCTATTCAGGAAACTTCTGGCAACATTAGCCAGAGCAATTAGATGAGAGAGAAATAAAAAGAATAAGGATACGAAAGAAAGAAGTTAAATTGTCATTATTCACAGATAATATTTTACTCTAGATAGAAGATCCAAAAATCTTCACCAAAAGGCTTCTAGATTTAATAACCTAACTTAGAAGAGTAGTTGGATATGAAATCAACACTCAATAATCACAGCATTTCTGTACACAAATAACAACTGAAAATTACAGTACTCTGAAAAAAAGAAATTGAAAAGAGTATCAGAAAATAAAAAGATAGTCCTTGCTCATGGATAGGAAGAACCAACAGAGTTAAAATTGTCATATTCCTGGGGGCCAGGAAGATGGCTCAGTAGAATAAGAGCTTGCCTGGCAAGCACAAGGGCCTGAGTTCAATCTCTGGTTCTGAAAAAAAAAAGTCATACTCCTGAAATAGTATAACAATATAAACTTAATGCAATCCTGATTTTTAAAAAATATCATTAGCGTACTTCACAGAACTAAAGAAAATATTCCTAAAATTCATTTGGAACCAGAAGAGACTTAGAGTATAGCAAAGGCAATTCTGGGCAACAAAGGTAAGGTGGGAGATATCATAGTCCCTGACCTGAAATTATGCTACAAAGCTACTGGGATAAAATCAACATGGTACTGGAAGAAAAAAAGACCTGAGCATTGGTGTAATCGTAGAAGATACAGACAAAAACTCCAAAAACAGGGGCCAGCGAGATAACTCAGTAGTCTAAAGTGCCTGCTTAGGCAAGCACTCAGGGACCACACTTCAATCCCTGGCACCACATGCCATGCCAGCCCCACTCCCAGAGTGGGCTAAGCAGGCCAAAAAAAATTTAAAAACTCCAAAAACATCAGCATTCTTATCTTTGACAAAGGGGCAGAATGTATTTACTGGAAGAATGGTAGCTTCTTTAATAAATGGTGCTTGATGGCTGGGGATATGCCTCAGTAGTAGGGTTCTTGACTGGCATGGACAAAGCCCTGGATTCCATCCCCAGCTCACAAAAACAAAATTAAATAAGTAGCACTAGGAAAACTGATTTCCACATGCAAAAAACTAAACCTAAACCCATGTCTATCAGATTAAACCTAAACCCAAGTCTATCACCATGTAATAAACTAAAATCAAAATGGATCAAAGATCTAAATATGGACCAGTGAGATAGCTCAGAGGTTTGATCTCAGTACGGCATGCCATTCCAGCCCCACCCCAACACGCTCTGAGCCGGCCAACAAGTCCAGGCATGGTGGTACACATCTGCAATCCCACCACTGGAGAGGCTGAAAACACGAGGATCACTATGAGTCTGAGCTGCATAGTGAGACATTGTACCAAATACACACATTTTTAAAAAAACTCTGAATAGTAAAACAACAACACTAAATCTACTGAAAGAGAAAATAATCAATGAACAAAACCCAGACCTCATGGGAAATACTACAAAGAATCAACTACTGGCATCTCACCTCACTAAAAAGCTTTCATACAACAAAAGAAATCATCAATAAAGCAAAAAGCCCACACAGTGGGGGAAAAAACAGCCAATTTTCCCTCACACAAAGGACTTCTATCTAGAACATATAAAAAATTGAATTATTTCCTGGTTCCTTGTTATTTTTGAGAGATCTTTCCTTAGTCATTAGTTGCAATGCTGTCTTCAAACTCTGAAAGTCTATTTCAGTTTTATTCAAGCAGTTTTTCCAGCTTTCAATGGCGTTCTTAATTACTGGATATCAGTTTTATGCATTCTAATTCTTTCCTATATTGTTCATTCAATGTTTTCATCACTTTTCTACTCTCTATTTTTTATCTGTGTCTTCTTCAGATGCTGTGAGCAATTCTTTTATGATTGGTGTCATTTCATTTTTTACCTGAGAGATTATTTCTGATCTTATTTATTCTAAGCTTGATAGAGTTATTTCTTTACTTCAGCTGCTAATTTTGCATTTCAGAAATTTCAGGTGTGTGATTTGCAAGTTCTTCTATGTCCTTGTCTCCTAGACTTTCTCTGTGTGGGCTGCAGGTCTGAAATTGCCTTTTGCTCCTTCATTTTTACATGTTTTTAAGTTTCCAATGTTTACCCAAGCTCAGCAGTGAATGAGAGTGAGGGGTACAGGTCAGTAAGACTCCTAGGACAGTGGGGGGATTGGATAGGCTCACCAAAGCTCCCACTGTCTGGGGTTCAGTTTGGCTTCTGCTACAGTGGGAAGAGGGGAGCAAGCCACAGGTCAGCAAGGCTGCCATGATGATGGGGGCAGACCAAACTCCACAGGGCTCCTGCAACAGTGGGGGTGTGGAATAGGGTAGGACTCACCAGGGCTCTTGTGATGGTGTGGTGGCAGGGCACAGCTCAGAGAGACTCTCTTGATGGTGGGGATAAGGGGTCAGTTGGGTTCACCAAGCTCCCTGAGCTATCTGGGGCTCATCCTGCCTTCCACAATGGAGAGGTGGTGGGCTGAAGTTCCATAAGGCTCTCACGCGTTGGGAGGTGGGACAGGGCTCCATGGCTCCCACAAAGTTAGGGGAGCAAGCTGCAGCTCAGTGAGGCTCCTACGATGGTAGGGATGGGGATAGAAGAAAGAAAAA
>NW_004524597.1:20337823-20341424 GCF_000260255.1 Octodon degus | reverse complement strand
AGCAGCTAATGCTTAGAATTTTTTCTTCTTCTTTTTAATTTCTTATAACTTTTTAAAATAATTTTGCACGCTTAGTACTGGTAATCTAAACAACTACTTTGAATACAACATTATGCAATATAACAACCACTGTTGAATTTCTATTTATTTAGTGAAAAAAGATTGAAAGAACCCAGATCCCCTAAATTCAAAGGCCCAGTCCAAAACTGTGCATAAAATGTGCACTTCTCAGATGAAGAAATACAAATGGCAAATAAACATGAAAATACATTGAACATCATCAGTCATTCAAGATGCAAATTAACTCATGCCAGCTTCTTTAAGGCCAGCAAAGGAGGAAGTTCCGCTAAACAGTCTGCTTCCAGATGGTTCACATCACAGGAGTGATCAAATTTGGGAGCCACAGCCTTCATTACCCAGGTGTTATTGCTGAGAAGCAAGTCTTTGAAAGGAGACCTAAGGGTCGGTGAGATAGCTCAGTGGACTAAACTCCTACTTAGGCAAGTTCAGGGGCTGGGGTTCAATCCCAGGTGCAGCACGTCATGCCGGGCCCGCCCTCGGATGTGCTGAGCCAGTGACCGCGTCAGGGCACGGGGGCCCACGTCTGTAATCCCAGCACTGGGGAGTCTGAAAACAGGAGGATCACTACGAGTCTGATCTGCATAGTGAGACTCTGTACCAAATACATAAAAAATACAATAAAATAAAATAAAACATGAAGAAGACTTATTTGTGTGGGTCAGTTCAAGGTTGAAGACTGCAAAAAAAAAAAAAAAAAGAAAAAAAAGAAAAAAGAAAGAAAGAAAAAGATGAATTTTTCTTTCTTTTCTGGACATTGCCTACAATACACGCTTCAGAACTATTATATAACAGCGCATAACAGAATGTGCCCATGAAGCCAAGGCTCCTATAAGGGGTGTGTGTGTGTGCGTGTGTGTGTGTGTGTGCACATGTGTGCGTGTGTGCATGTGTGTGCATGTGTGCATTGTGTGTGTTCATGTGTGTGCATGTGTGCGTGTGTGCATGCGTGTGTGCATGTGTGTGTACATGTGTGTGTGCATTGTGTGCATGTGTACGTGCATGTGTGCATGTGTGTGCGCGTGTGTGCGTGAGCATGTGTGCATGTGCATGTGTGTGCATACATGTGTGTGCATGTCTGTGCATGTCTGTCTGTGTGTGTGCATTGTGTGTGCGTATGTGTGTGTGTGCGCATGTGCATGTGTGTGTGTGCGTGTGCACGCGTATGTGTGGTACATTTTGAGTGAGCAGCGACCAGCATCCCTGGCTGCTCCACTCACTCCATTTGCAGCCCCACTGAGCCATATCAGTAGTTGAATTAGAGGGGGAGCAAAGGCCTGACTTCTTCCTCTACTTTGATGTGTCCTGGCCCATCTGCGGGGTGCCAGGTGGAGCTTGGGCATGTCCTCTCAGCCCTCCCATATTCCAGGACCTGACTGTTTCCAAGAAAACATTTTTGACCTGTGCCTTCCGCTGTCAAAACAGCTGTCAAAAACCTGATCACCACCTACTGGTCACGTCTCCTTCTACTCCGTGAAGACAGATGCTAGCTCTCAATATGCACAATGCGCTTTCACTTAACAGATTTATATGCTGCCTAACTTTTAAGAAATATGCAAAGAAAGAGCTGCCTTCAGACCCTAAATGCTGGTGCTAGTCATAATCATCCAAATGCATCTAGAACATGTTTCTTTTGCCCTTTCATGCTGACTACCTTCAGGATAAGTCTTCTAGTATACTACTCAGTATAAGTCTTGCCACCTCTAGGAATTATTTTAGTGCAGCCCCTCAACTCAGGCTCATCTTCTTTAAAAATAACATTCCTTTAAAGCAGCTATCAGTTTATGCATGTGTCTACCTTAGCAGATAGGGTACCTTCCAGAAGGTCTGGGTTATTTTGTATCAGCAGCATCCAGAATACTAGTGCCTGACCACAGGGTGCAGGTCATGAAAGTTCAACAATGATGCTATTGCTTTTCTGAAGGAAACAAATGCAATGTTTCCCAGTAGAAAAAATAATTTTTATGGAATGCTTCTTGGAACCTCATTCCAGGTCAACACCAGATTATTCAAATTAGTAATTCATCAAAATGATGTTATGTAGTGCAGAATATATACTTCATTCAGAAGGATATTGTGGGACTTTGAGAAATAATTTAAGGAAAAAAAGATATACTGGAGCCACCTCCTGCTTTACCACCTGGCTAATCCCAGCAGTAGGGAAGTTAAATTAATTTGGAACTATCTACATGCATCCAGACAGAACTCAATGTAAAAAATGACGGATCTTTGTAGGTAATTGCTACATTTCTCATTGGCAATAAAGTCTCCTCCTTACCCTCGCCATGTTATTCTAGAAGAGGCAGCCAGTACCACTCTGTTCCTGCCCTCCTTGCCATGGGAAGGGTCCACATCACAGCCCAGAGATATCCTGTGGCCTGGCCAGTGAGTTACTGGCTTTCCCTAGGTCTCCTTGGCAACTGCCACCCCAGATGGGTGTGTCTTTATGGGTCCTGACACTGGACATTTCCAGAGGCCAACCAAACAAACCCTGCCAACAGAAAGAAAAGAAGACCAACCCTGAGGGTCACATTTCTGCTCCTAGCTAGAGAGATCCAGGTCACTGTCCTAGTTTTTCCCTTTCTGTGAGCCAGTTTACTGTGCTGCTTTTAAAAGAGCCTACTTTTCACTCAGGCTGTTACATGTTACATTTGCATCGCTAGGAATTAAGTCTCTCCCTGAAGGACTTTGCTAAGCAGGCAGCAATGTAGCAGCTTTCTCAGCAGCACCTTCTGAGGTCTTCCAGCATCCTCTCCATCTCAGCACTGTGCAAAAAGTTCCAACCAACGGAGGTCCTTCCATTCACAGCAAAGGTTCACGAAGTCTAACAGTTTGAAAATACAGACCAAGACCAAAGTGTGTACACAGTGGCTTCAAAGGTGAATACATGCATTCCCAACCTAAAAAATTTCACAAACATGCAAAAATAAACCTGAGAATAAAAAAATGTATATAGTGTCTCTATTTTATAAAATTATGTAACAATTGGTTCCTTTGAATAGTGCATTTTGGTTGGGATTTTTTTTTTGATGAGATTTTTTATTAATTACATATTTGTATTAGTACACATTGGCAGTACATAATGATTGCATTATTCCAAGGAATTGGTACATATGCACCACACATCTGAATTCTTCTTTGTCCTTTTTCCCTACCTGCTCCCTCAGAAATCATATTGCATATGATAAACAAGGGAAAATTACATGAATTTCTGTGTAAGAGCATTTGCTTTCTATTGTACATGAGAAAAACCATTCTTTACCACTTTCTAAACTCTATCACCAAGCTCAACAGATACCAGGAGGACATGCATCTTTATGCCATAAAGCAATTTCATGGGCAAACAAACATTTCAGTAACCAATACTGCAATATCTATAAATATTTATAGTCCATATAAAAACATAGCCTTTCAGAACCTACAAGATTCTAAACAGGTAGAGAAATTGAACACCTTCATTTCAAACTATGCTCTTATATAACTTACCTACTTACCTAGTTTTTTTCCATTAGTAGTGAAAAAG
>NW_004524597.1:20325370-20328383 GCF_000260255.1 Octodon degus | reverse complement strand
TTTTTTATTTCCAATCTGAGTTCCTCTATACCTTTCAGCAGCTGTTTCTTTATTTCAGAAGCTGTTGATTCTTTGCTTTCAGCTGTGTGATTCCCAATTTGTTCTGTGTTAGTGTCCTCTGCACTTGTTACAGGTGGGCTTGGGTTCTGAGATTGCATTCTGTTCCTTCTCGTTATTTTGTGTAGCATTGTCTTCTGACCTTTGTGGTAGATCTTTGTTGCAGTTATAATCGTACCACCTACTGAAGTTCAGGTGCAGATCTACAAAGTTTGGATTTATCTAGCTGTACCTGGCTTGGGTCTGGCTACTGTGCTCAGCTCTTTCCTGTTACTGCCCTTTGGGGTGAACCTGTTGTGCCCCTCTGACAAGATGTTCTGCTCCTGGACTAGCTGGGTGGTTCTGTCTTCTGCACTCTCTGCAGGGATTGCAGCTGCAGGGTCTCGCCCAGGATGTATTCCAGGCCTGAGCTGCGTCTGGAGGGG
This sequence comes from Octodon degus, assembly GCF_000260255.1. Taxonomy (NCBI): domain Eukaryota; kingdom Metazoa; phylum Chordata; class Mammalia; order Rodentia; family Octodontidae; genus Octodon; species Octodon degus. Next base: position 20,327,901 of record NW_004524597.1, on the reverse strand, counting down.
ACAAGATGGAGTAGTGGAGAGAGGCAGTTCTTCCATGCACTCACTGGGCCTGAGCTAGGACAGGATCTGTTGGTTCCTGGCACGCGGCAGAAATTCCTACTTGGCGGGCAGAGTGTAGGGTGTACTACGGAGTCATGGGGGGCATCTCAAAGGGGTGGAAGAAGGTCTCACCCATGCTGCACCTGGGCTGGGACCAGTAGGTCCTGCTAGCACAGGGTAGCTGGAAGCTTTCCTACACACTCACCGGGCCTGGGCTAGGACTGGGTCTGGGGGTTCCCGGAACACAGCAGATATTCCTACTTGGCAGGCGGGGTGGGGGAGGTGCTGCGGACTGGTGGGGGATGTCCCAAGGGGGTGGAAGAGGGTCTCACCCATGCTGCGCCTGGGCTGGGACCAGTAGGTCCCGCCGGCGCTCTGTAACCAGAAGCTCTCCCCTGAATTTCATTTTGAGAACATTACCAATAACACTGTCTTATTTCACTTATTTTTATTATAACACAAAAAGGAGCTTTTATACTCAAAAACCTATTTAAAGGTTATTTAAATGCTAGACAAGTAGGCCCTCACTGCCCAATATTCACAAACTATAATAACATGCAAATCAGACGAGCAAACTTTGTGAAAACTGTGTTTTATATTGTACCCCACTTTTCTTTTTAAAAGACAAAAACACAGATACTCTGTGGCTAAAATTTTTAAAGATATTTTAGATAAATTAGATACAGGGCCTGGAATAATAATAATAATAAGCCCAAGTAGTATACAAAGTTTAATATAGATTTAATATCAGATATTTGAATTAAACACACCATTAGATATAAGCAAACCAAATTCTAATTTACCTTTAGGTACATTTTTGTTTTTTGCTTATTAGCTTTAATGCCTAATAAGTAAAGCACAAATGACAAGCAGTTTATGGCTGATTACCCTGAGCTGAACGCTATTGCTATTAGGACTCACACCACCATGCCCAGTGTGGTAGAAAACTAATTGGTGGTCAACTTCTTACACCCAGCTGAATTGAACTAGCATGGTGCTGGGTATGGGAGGCCCACCTGAGGGCTGTTGCCAGCAGCACAAAGGCAGAACAGGAGAAGCTGCCAAAATGCTGCTAAGGATGCTATGTGGAGAAGCTGTTGGAAGCTGCAAGTTCTCTTGGGCTGCTCTGCTGGAGGACCTTGTCATGCTGGCTTTCCCAATGAACTTTGGAGACGCTTTCATTCTCATCTTGAGCATTGCTTCCTGGTTCTGGAAGGGAAGATGATGCACTGCTCAGCCTCATGAAGCTTGTCACATTGGCTTTCATGATGGGAACTCCCCTTTCCTCATCACTGGAGGAGCTCAGGACCTCACTCTTGCTGAGGACGGCTGTGGTACTTTTGGAGAAGCTCTGGTGCTTACTTTTGAGGGTTGCTTCCTAGCTCCAGGTCAGATCCCTCAGCTTGCTAACACAGAGACTTCATCCCACTGACACTGACTTGCTAGCTTCTACCACTGGCCATTGGGCCTTTCCAGCACAGATCCATGACCCAGGCCTGCATGGGACTTTGTTGTGGGCTCTACATCTCCAGTTGGTCTAGTGGGAGGCATTGTTATGAGCTTTAGGATCTCAGCTGAATTCCTTAGTATTTAGTGTGTGGATAGATTTCCTGCACTTGTAGTTTGTGATGCTTGGGTGATTCATTATAAAATACTACCATAAAACGTGCCCTGTACTATATTGTTCACCTTGCAAAAACCCCACACCACAACACCCAGTAATGAAGGCACCCTGGGAAGGTTGCATAAAGGCAGAGGCTGTGTTCCAGCAGAGAAAAGAAAGTTTGAGACATCAGAAGGCTTTGCGACTTCCAGCCACACCTGCCCAGTGTCCCTTTGCAGTCAGACATTGCACTCTGAGTTCAGAGAGGTGCAGAAACACATTACAGTGACATCTCTTCTATTTTGCTTGTCCCAAAACCAAGTCAGCCTGCACAACAGAACCTGAGTCATCGACCCACCTGTCCCTCAGCACTGCAGGTGAGCTAGGCCTTGTGCCTTCAGCCCTTTTAAAGACTCAATTGCACATTGCAAATCACTAACTACTGTATTTCATGCATCTCTTACCCAAGTAATGGTACCAGACTTTCAGGTGTTCATTCTCAGAGGCTACAAAAGAGTTGTTTGGCCCAGCTATCACAGCAGCTAGTCTTACACAATGCACACAGAATATTGACACAATATTCAGGGCTACATTTTTGGAGTTTAACAAATATCAATATCTTCATTTGTGCATTGTGTGACAGAGGCTTTAACATCACACAGACTGTGACCTTTCTCTACAGGCAGCTAAATTAGATGAAAACTAATATTCAGTCAGAGAGGGCCTGGGCTCTCAAGGAAGTCAGGTCAAAAATAAAGACATCATGGGGCTGGGTAGGTAGCTCAGTAGAATAAGCACATGCTTGGGAAGTGCAAGGGCCTGAGTTCAATCCCTGGTACTGCAATAAATAAATAAATAAATAAATAAATAAATAATAGGGGCTGGGGAG
>NW_004524597.1:20320237-20321775 GCF_000260255.1 Octodon degus | reverse complement strand
TCCAGTTTGGCTCTGATTCTTCCTTTTTGTCCTCCTGTCGGTTTGCAAGGGAGGTACTGCTCTGTTGCAGGATATTAAGGGTGGGGAGGTACACACTTTATGGGGAGGGTCTGTACCTTTCATCTGTCTTATTGAGAATCTAAAACTTCTCTAAAAATAAAGCCTGTTTATAAAAAATCAGTTGGATAAAAATGTGTAGATAAGTACTACATTGTTGGACCTATACATATAGAACTTTAATATATTTCGAAACAATAGCACAAAGGAGGTGGGTGAGAACATAGCTACACTAGGCTTAGGAAATTACTATTGCTTGTGTAATTCCTATCAATAGAACAAACACTGCCAGTATTGGACCATGAGGCACAGAGAGAAGACAGCAACAGAATGGAGGAACACTATCAGATTTGGGGGGTCCTATAGACATGAACTAGGCCAACACAGATGTCCAGATGCAAGCAAACATTATCTTTCAAAAAAAAAAAAAAAAAAGGAGAATGATCCCAAAGATGATTCAGAAGCAGAAGGAGGTACAAATGTTACTGCAGATGCAGATTACAGATTACAGTGTGAACCACTATGGCCAGTATCAGAGCAGCGTGGCATGCTGTACCAGGGATTGAATTCTGCTTTTTTGTTGTTGTTGCCAGGCAAACACTTAGACCACTGAGCTATTTCCTCAGCCCGAAAATTCTCATAAAGCAAGCCATCAAAAGAATTTCCGAAAAGAGATGAAGATATAGGAGGGTTTCCTGATCACATCTCTACAGTTTTCGAAGGCATAGTGAAAGGGTTTTAAAGAGAAGCGGGAGGATGGAGATTTAGTAAGAGGAGCACGAGAGTCCTTAGGAAGACACGTGGTCTCAGAGCCTTGGGTTGTTCCGGATGATCAAGGCAGACTGCCTTGTGAGGGATGGGAGGTCAATTTAAATAATCTTATAAATGAAGAAGAGACATTGCTTCAAGCTTGTTGTCCCACAGGTATGACATTGGGGCCCACGAAAGCATGAGGCATTCCTGGGCTGAACGATTGAGCTCTGCTCAATCCATGTTATCAAGGCCACTCCCTCCACACTCACTGAAGGAAGACCTGACTTGCTTTGATCCGGTTCACCAGGTCAGCAAAACAGGGAAACAAACCAACAGGTAGAAGACAGGTAGAAGTTCTGCATTGCGTTGCGCTGCACGGCGAGCTTCCGGGGACCAGGGCCACGTCCTGCTCGTGTGCGTGTGCCTTTCGCCCCACTCGCACCTGCTACCGATAGAATAAACGGCTGTCACACTTTCATTTCAGAGAAACTCAGGCTAGGGAACGCTATACTTTGAAATAATCGGACTTTCACCTAGTTCCCAAGTTCCTTTCTGCTCAAAAGTTAATTTTAAAATGTATCAAACAATGGCATGCTCCTCAAAAAAAAAAAAAAAAAAAGGCAGGAAAGAGATTTGCCGTATCCGATGAAACAGAACACTGATCTAGGACACTAGAGCCCCAAATCCTCTCTCACTTCTTACCAAGCTTTAGATTCCAAGCAGCGCTC
>NW_004524597.1:20313750-20320137 GCF_000260255.1 Octodon degus | reverse complement strand
TAGGACTTACTGAGTATCACCAGCCAGGTGCACGACCAGAGAATCTGGACCCATCCTGCCCCCAAAATGCCTTTGTTCTGTCCATGTGCCCTTGCTACGTGACTTACTGCCCTAATACATCAGTAGTAGCTATGCAGCTGTGTCTGCAATCCTGTGGGGTGAAGGTAGCTTGACCCACATTAAACCCATGTTGGAGCTTGGAGGAATAAATCCCCTCTGACAAAGGCCTCAGGGGCAACCCCATTGTTCTCTCCTTATCCCCAATAAAAATCTCCTGAGTTCTTCCTTTGGCTGGCGACTTCACTCCTGGATGTTGTGGGCCTACAGGCTTAGCACGTGTGATATCTCACTGCTTGGGAGTTGTATTTCTCCTATGAATTCCCAAGTTTTTTAAGTGGGTCTTCTGTAAAACAGGATGGTAAGAATTCAATATAAATATGTAATGAAGTCAGAGGCAGCACCAAATATAAATATTTGAATTTTTGTAGACTGATATGCATGTTTTCTCCTCACAAAATGAAACAAAACTCAAATTAAATAAAGTTGGAGGAGATGATTAGGTAGTAACTATTGTGCTGGACATACAGAGATTAGCTACTTGCTGATGACTTCTGAGATTGACTGTTATCAGCAGATGAAGCAAACTGAGCGACTTATCATGAATGTATTTGAGTGCTTCACTGTTACCAGACATGCCCCAGAACTACCTCTTCCCATACTTGTTCTAGAAGACATAGTGTCCAGAGTCACCCACGGGAGGTTCACACGGAAGCAAATAATTCTACATGTTGTGGACTCCCAGTTCCGTTCATCGCTCTTGAAGACAGGTGCGATCATGTTTAACACAAAGAAAATATAGAAGGGCCATGACAAGTGGCATGCTACAACAAGGGACGTGTTGAGTCAGTAGTAGGAAGTCTGACTGTGCTTTAAAAGGCAGGGACAATAACCTGGGGGCTTCTTAAAAAGCTGATGATCAGGCTCCTGCTCCTCGCTCAGTGGGCCACGCATGATACCTCTCCAGGGTGCCACGCGCAGGATGAGTGTATGAGCAGAGTCCTGCAGATCAGCGTGATACTACAGTCCTACTGGGTTCTGTCATTAAGTTGCCAGCAACAGTGACAGGGTTTTGTACTTCCAAAAGATGATTCTAACACAGAGACAGAGTTAGGAACTGCTGGTCTCCACCATTTTTCCTTTAAGCTAATTATATGCCTCTGAAACTCATGTTGAGATTGTTATTGTTTTAATATTTGCCTGCTGAGTAAAAATCTTTCTTCTCCATCCATGACCTTAAGAATTTATCTTTTAGAAAAAAATAAAAATGTGTCTAACCATTTTCCCTGGTAATGTAAGAATATTTGCTTTTGTTTCTACATTTATTTACCTTGATCTATCATCCCCAAAGCTTGAAGAGACTAGTTAAATCACACATTATTTTACATAATCATATTATTCTCATTAGTTAGCAATGGATCTGAGCCATGAAGGATAATTTCTCTCTCCTGAAAATGGCTCAAGCTATCTTTCAGGACATAAGCACAGAGCCCTAACCTGACCTAGAATGAACTTGAGAGTCTGGTGCGACCAAAAGTCTCTGAGGGGCAGAACCTGCAGAATGCGAGCAGAGACTGAATGTCATAGATCAGGGTGAGGAGCACCATCAACAACTGCAGAATCGGCCAGAACAGAGGGATGAAGCTCCCCAACTACAAGTGCCACCCGGGTCAGTGTTTCAGGCCTGACCTTTCCAAGACCCCTGGACATGACGAATCAAGCCTCTATGTTCCTTTACCACAATACCAACCTTCGTTCACTGCCGGCCAATAGTGCAGAGAGATCTGAACTTGCCTCCTTGTCACCCAAAATGAGCTTTCATTTTTGCAAAAACCAGTGCTGTTGTATTGGCTTCTCTGTGCCTCAGGCATAAGTTCTGGCTGCGTAGGCATAGTAAGTATCATTAGGCAACTTGTACATAGACAAATATGGCACTTAGGGTGGAATGTCAGCCCAATATGGCAGTTGGAGATTGGTGGGGTGCACTTCTGGGTGAGTCTCGGTGGGTTACCGAGTGTGTCTTTGGGGGTCTCCATCTGGCTTCCCCCCCCCCCGCCCCGGCCTTGTTCACTCACTCTGTCTCCTGCTGCCATGAGTTGAACAGATTCAATCCACAACAGCATTTCATGATGATATTTCCTCATTGGAACCAGCTGACTTTGGATTAAATCCCCTTAAAACACGAGCCTAATTAAACTATTCCTCCTTGCAGTTACAAGTGTCAGGTATTGGATCCAAAAGTACAAACTGCGCTTATATAACACAGACGCAATTTTTCAGATGTTTTCTACATTTCAACAATTCTGTTTAAGGAAAAAATGTAATAAGAAACATATTTTCTAAGCATTATATGCTCCCCATATTTTAAACATCTTTACAGCCCACTTCAAAAGTCAAAAGGCCAACAAGTAGCCACATTATTAGAGTACAGAGAAGTTCAAATATTCCTTCTAAAGTCTCAATACTGGAGTCTGCTAAAATAAACTCCCAGGAGACAGAGTAACAGGAGAATCTGTCCTTGGAAAATTATTTGATTATAGTTTTATATGGCATAGGGGGCTTCATACTGAATACCCAAAGATTTGGAGGAAATCATCCATTTTAATGTTAAGATTATTGGAACATAAACAGCCATGAGGATCTATGACTGGGCCCGATTAAGAAGGCATGACCTAATGAGAAGAGCTGGAGAGGAACACCCCAAGGGGGCCCGTCTGGGAAGATGGTTGGCCCTCAGCTATGGCTTTTCCTCCTCCCAGACAAGGCAGGACCTCTTCTGGAATGGGGGTCCTGCGACCTACAACTAAACAAGGCAGGTCAGCAAATTGCCTTATTGTCACCAGTTCTTACACAGAAAGAGGGATGGAAAGTAGTGTGGTATTTTTAGGTTTTATGACCGGCTTTGGGGAAAAAAGGCATTCTGGTGTCCACTCATTGGCTGTTCCCTAGTTCCTAAACTGCAACCCCTAAGTGATATCTTCTGCACATTTTTATTAGTTTTATTGAGAAACATATATCAATGAGACAGTTTCAAAACAGGTTAATAGGACAGATACAATAATTAGTATATTGCATATTGTTGTCTTCGTAGTGGTTATTCACAGTACAAGATGTAGACATGATATCCTGTCCAAACACTATGAGTACAAATCTTTCTTCTCATTGAATTAAGAGAAAGTAGCTGTATATCTATCCTAACTATTTTAACTACATCCCCACAATCGCTCTCTGACCTGTAGTAAACTGCACTATGAAAGGAAGAAAAGTATGGAAACCACTACCAGTTCTCTAGCCTGCCATAAGAGTAAATGAAAAGCTACAACCACATCACTGGGGAAACTGCAGAGACTGGTGCACTCATAAAAACTTAAAAGATGTAACCACTGAGATTTACATCCCCTGTTAATTACCCAATTTAGCACAAGCAGAACATGAGTCACTATGAGAGAATAGTAGAATATTACTATCAATGAAATTAGGTGATGACGACAATTCCTGATGTAATCTCATTGCCTCAAATGAAAACGTGCTCAGCAATTAACATGCGGTCACTAACTTACATGCTGTGTATTTCTCTTTTTGAAGAAAAGTTGAATAACAAGATAAAATAACAAAGGTTTCCTCGCCTGCCAGAAACAGCAGTATTGTTGCTCACAGGCCCAGAAACTACGTGAGACCACATGAGATAGACTTGGATGAGTTCCTTTCCAGGCTACCACAGTCCCTACTCAGTCAAACTGAGTTTATATCACTTGTTTTATGAAGAAATTGGAAGTGAAAATAAATAAGCAGAGGCAGAAATCATATGGGTGGAAGCCAAGGGCTGTCTACACAACTTTGACGGTAAATGGAAGACTTTGAGAAGACCCCAAGCAAGGCCCAGCCCAATTGACCTCACAGCTAAGGTTCAGAGGAGTGCTCGCAGGGAAGTAGACAAAGAGATGGTTGTTTCTGGCTAAGAGTCTGTAATCAGCTGCCAAAACAAGATCTGAAGCTTGCGTTTTCTGGTGTGCTGTATATTTAGTACACAACTTTTCATGATTTCTTTCTTTTCTTATTTTTTTATGTTTTATTTTTTCCTGGTTTGTTTTTTATTACAGAGAAAATTGTCCTATACTGGCTTGAATTCAACAGTGTTCTATTTCTCACAGGCAAATTGTCATTTCCTGAATTTCAGAATATTTTAATCTTATCCTCCAAGTCACTTAAACTACTTTATGTCTACATGCCTAGTCTCCAGACAAATGAGCTTACCAAAACATGAAATAATCTTTTTTCTTGCTATCTTTTTAGAACAGAATCATAGGTGACAAGTCCAGTGAAAAGTTCATAAGCAACACGTGATAAGGTATTTTAAAAACATTGTAGATTCTTAGACATTTGAAAATGTATCTCTGTTCAAAAGTTTCAGTTGATTAATAAAGTTTTAGCTAAGAACAATCTCATGAACATGACTAGAAGATTTCAACTTTATTTATTTATTTATTTAATGTATTTGATACAGAGTCTCACTACAGCTCGGACTAGTAGCCATCCTCCTGTCTCAGCTTCCTTAGTGCTGGGATTATAGATGTGCACCGCCAAACCTGGTCTGGGCTCAGCACACCCGGGAGCAAGACCCACACAGCATGTGGAGCTGGGGATCGAACCCCTGTCTCTTTGCTTTCTGTGCAGGTGCTTAATCTGCTGAGCTGTCTCGCCAGACCCCAAGGTCTCCATCTTAATACTCACATGAACCTTCCCTGGCGCGCTAATGGAAAGTTAATGAAGTAAACAAAGAAACTAGTAGGAAATTTACTTGAAGAGCTCTTCTACTTGCTATTAGGTGAGGCTAAAAGAAAATCATATAAGGTCTTTTTTTTTTTTTCACTAGGGGAAAGAATTTATTTACACACAAGTCAATAAAATGATATAGTATAATTTGTCAATTTGAAATTGGTACAATTAGAACAATAAAATAAGTAACATAGAAAAAGAATCCTACAGCATTACAACATGTATCAAATATGGACTAAATACAACCTGGTTTGTGAATTTCTTCATTTCTAAGGACATTGCTCCTATTATTAAGACATTTTTCAGAATTTTCCACCTTCAACTGTGATCTCATTCTATGTCCTATTATCACTCTATTGTTTGGCTTCTCACAGTCAGTCTCAGTGTTGCAATTAACCACAGAGCATCCATAAAAATCTTAACTCAAAAAAATTGTCAAAGGGACTTGGAAAATTCAGAATCCTTTTTAAAGCACTGGCCATCTCCCTGAAAAACGTAATTAAAGTATGTGAGACTCTAATGTGTATCTGTTACATAGTCCTTTTTGTCTAGCATTGAAGAATGAGTACCTATAGCAGAGTACAATGAGAAAACACTTTTATTCTCTAGTCCGTGACAATAAAGCATAACTCCTTGGGGAGGGCCTTTTCCCGTATGGTATTCACACCACCTTTCTTTTAAATGCTGCTAAGTGTGAAATTAGTGTTGTCCCTCAAAGTGCAGAAGATTAATTGTTAGTAATTGAACACAGTTTGGGGGCTAATTATATAAAATTGATATAAAAACAGTACTACTAATTTGATTAAGTTTTATAGTTTGCATTTAGTTTTCAAATTACATGAGTTGAAAGGCAGTAATAAGAAAATATAAATCTGTTCAAAGCTGCTAAAGCAAATTAAGGTTTATTAGTTTGGGAAAGAGAAGTAAGTCAAATGTAGGCAAAGCATAAAATTATTTAAAATTACTATAGATTAAAATATCAAGTATTCTAAGACTGTATATGTTGACCACATATTGCGGAGGTAACCTGGATTTCCCTGTACTCTTGGCTGGCTAAGACAGAGTAAGCCAGGCTACTAGGACCATTTGTGAAAATGCAATTTCTAGATTGAGGATGTAGCTCAGTGTTAGAATACTTTCCTTGTAGGCATGAGGTACAGAGTTAGATGCCTAGCACCACAAAACAAAGCATAAGTTATAATTATTTGGCTTAAATTTGGGGAAAACCATGTAATTCATTGCCTTCATTATTTGCAATTTATCTTTAATTTTTCAGCTAAATATTCTGCTGTCTACAATATGGAGTGGTTGCTGTGTCCCTTATTTCTCTAAGTATAGGTAAAATCCTAAACTTTATACCAAACAAACAAAAGGCCATCAAAGATCAACAAAAGAAGTTATGCAAGCTAGAAATGTTGTGCTCCAAAGGAACTATATTATAGTAAGTGCTTTGGGCTTTCTTTATGGCTTATTATGTTTGCTGTCTGTCACTGTGACAAATTATCTGAGAAAAACAACTATTGGAGGAAATGTTTATTTTGGGTCACAGTTTCA
>NW_004524597.1:20277476-20307205 GCF_000260255.1 Octodon degus | reverse complement strand
TATATTTTGAAAAGCTTAAAACTTTGGCCCTCCACAGAAAATAGGAATTGCAAACGCAGTCATATCTCCGCTCTATCCCACGGCATATCACAGATCAGAATCTTTGAGCATGTCATATTCTTGACTCGTGGAGAAGTCAGGAAATGACTGGCGAATGGAACTAAACTTAATGGATTAAAAAATATATTTCTAATTTCCTACGGAAAGAGCGTTTCCATGGAAGCATGTGGGAGTTAGGAAAATACTCTGCTAAGTAGCTGCTGATTAAAAGTATCCCACTGTCTGTACTGAGATGTTCTTCCCAGGAGGCCTTCTGGAGCACAGCCAAAATGCTGACTCTTCACTTCCTTAAGATACAGGGTTGTATACTTTTGGGGCCTTTCCCCCCACAGCATATTAACATTTATGAATATGAGAGTGTAATCTTAAAAGAACTGTAGACTTCTAACTTGGACACCATGTAATCCCGAAATATAATTTACCATAAACTCACATGGTCTTAGAGAGGAATAACTTATCTGATCTCACTCTTTTTCCCATTTAAAATTATTAGGAAATTTTGACTTAAATTTTGAGAACTAAAAACTTTTCTTTTGAAGGAAGGGTGGGAAAATTCAACAGCAAGGAATAGCAAGTTAAATTTATAATCTGACTGAAATGAATCAATCGATAATAAAATGAAAGTTTTGTCACTGAAGAAGTAGACGCATTATCAGTGGATAAAAATGGGCTTCTCTTTCTCATCAGAGTATTTACCCAAAAAATACTGAAGCCATTTCTCGAAGACTAACAATAGCATTACATGAAACCAGAGATTCTATTTTAGGCAGCTAAGTTAGATAGAAACCAATATACAGCCAGAGAGGGACTGAGCCGTGCAGGAAGACATCAGAATTGTGGCTGGAGGTGCAGCAAAAGACCCTCAAGATAAAGATGCAGTGGCCAGGCCCGCCTGTCTCCCTGAGGGATAAGCAGTAAGTTGGAATGGTACAGCAGTTAGCACCAGCTGTCCAGGAGCTCCAGCAGGCCTCAGCCACCAAGACGGGTGCCTACAGCATCTGGACCCAGGCCTTCCCCAAAACCCTCTGTTCTCCATGCACCCTCACCGCATGATACATTTCCCTATTGGATCAATTAGCTAAGCTGCTATGCTTGTAATCCTCTAGGTTGTAGTTTTACCCATACTGTACCCCCATTGTAACTTTGCTGTGTTAATCACCCCTGAAAAAAAGGGCTTTGGTGGCAACCCGCTTTGGGGACCCCTTCTGTCTCTCATGAGCTATTTCTCAACAAACCTTTCTTGCCCTTTATCTCCAGCTGGAATTCATCCTGTGATTTCAGAGGACAGGAACTCAGCACATCCGACATCTGGAAGGTTGGGGGTCTCAATACTGGATGGCACCCAAAGGTGCACTGTTCTCTGTACCACCAGTGTGCGTCTTCCCTGCCTCAGGCCGGGAAAGATGGAGGCTGGTACATTCTTGGTTGAGACGCTTTGGGCTGCTAAGAAAAATTTGCTCAGAAGAGCAAAATGTGCCCTCACTGTTGAGGTGAAGCTTTTCGAGGGAACCTGACAAAGTGTCTTCTGACTACAAAGGAACAAAACGAATCTGACTACTTTCTGTTCGGTAATACCCCAGCATATCATAATCCTGTAGTCTGATGTTAACTGTCAGAACGCTAATAAAGTTTAAACACATTTTGTATGGTTAAAATAGAAATCAGTTTTGTTTGTTGAAAATGAAACCCAAAATGTATGGGGTTTTTTGCTAAACTTTTATATTCTTTTTCAGTTTTCTTTCACTGAACACATTCACATAAATGCCTCTTTTTCTCTTCTCAGTGTATATTCCTTTAATATAATTCAAATAAAATGTTGGTATGTGTTCATTTGGTATAAAATCTATGTTTGATAACATTTTGAGAATTACCCTTTCGGCATCTGGAATGTTCATGATGTTTGTTTGTTTCAGGAGAATCCACTGGCTTGTGAGGCAGCCTCTGGATCAAGGAGTATATGACAATCATCTCTTTGTGAACCTTGGGTTCTCTTGATTTTCTCTTTCTTGAGCTGCTCTGACTCATCGTTGGGTATGGATATTTCTGGCTTTGGTTCACAGCAGAGCAAACCAGATTTATTTTCAGATTTGCATGTAGCCATTTACCTGTCTAAGATGTCTCTATCTTTCAGAAATTAAAAGCTCAAAATCTAATTCTTTAAGTCATGCCGGAATAATATTTGGAAAATGTAAGCTATGTCCTGAATGTTTTGATTCAGAGAGTCTGAGCACTTGATTTCCATCATCGTTAGAAGCCGGCGGTGTTTTTCTTGTGAACAGTGAGCACTTGGCAGAGTTGGTAGGACATCCATCTTGGTGCAGAAATCAGATGTTTGTGTTGCTGTCCTGATCTGGAACTCCTGTAAAACTCTGAAGCTCTGTGCAGCAGATTGGAAGGTGAAACTAAGAATTTGAAGGTGTCTATTTCTTTTGTTCTTGTTTGGGGGGATTATTTTGGGGGTTTTGCTTTGTTTTATTTTATTGGACCCAGAGCTTTCATGCTGAGCCATACCTTACCCCTTTCTTATATTATATTTGGAAACAGGGTTTCACTGAGTTGCTAAGTTGCCCTGACTGGGCTCAAACTTGCCATCCTCCTGCTTCAGCATCCTGGGATTAAAGGCATGCTCCCAGATGCCTGAGGAGATCAGTGTTTCTGTATGAAAATCCTTAGGGTGGTTATTTTTAAGGCTGTGTAAGAGGAAGGTAGAGAGGGAAATAAAATAGGTAAAAGAAAGAGTGTATGAGAAAGGGAAATTTTCCTCACATCAAATCAGACAGAATTATTTATAATACTTTGCTGTATTTTTTAAAGCATTGTATTGGGAGTCTAATACCAAGGAAGTAAGGTTATAGTCATCTATCCTTCTTAGCTGTCTGTATGTGTACTTAATCAGACGAGCAATCGGCTCTTGTGCAAAATGTTCCCTTCCTAAGACCAGATGCTAAATGCAGAAAAATTAACTTGTTGAAGTGTTTCAATCCGGAAATGTGGGCAGGCTCCAGGGTTGACCCTGCTGTGCCCACTGGGAGGACAAGTATGAAATGAGGTAAGAGATAAATGGAAAGAAAATGAATAATGGCTGAGGCGGAAGGCTCTAACAAATGGATTCTTCAGAACAGAAAATCAAGCCTGACTTAGTTGCCTCGAGGCAAGCTTAGAGCAAATACTTTTCTCTTTACATTTACACTCAGATGCCCATAAGGCTGCCACACTTTAGAGGCTCCAGCCTCTGGCATTACTGAAATAAAACACAGCTACCTAGGGGGCAGCAGACCTAAGCACCAAAATCAGGCAGGTGACTGAGGCAGACACTGCCACAGAACGCTGCACACCCACAGCGCGTTGGATGGCACAGCACTGCTACGGCTCTGAGCATTGGCTTTCACTTGTGCGTTTAGATGTCACCTAAAAAACCCTTCCATGTGAACCTTAACAACCTCAACCTGGAGTGGAGCCAGGAATCATTCTGTAATTATAAATTGTAATTATAAATCTGATGGTGAGGTGTTAAGAAAAGTAGTGAGTTGTAAAGGTAAAAAGCTGCCTTCTTTGTATGGCGTAGTATTATACGGCAAACCAGGGTTTCTTACCTTGTGTTGTGATGGAAAAGCTTTAAGAAAAAGAGGGAGAAATAGGATCAGGCTTGTGAATATCAAAGCACAGAGGGTTTTTGATTAATGAATTCAGTCACTTGGCCCTTCCTGTAAGAACAGGATAACTCCATGGCACCTGTCTCTAGCAAGAAGGCAAAAGACAGCCAGCAGCCCCATGATATGAACCTGGGTCTCTATCCCACAGAACAAACTTGAACACAATAAGCTAGAGCACAATGACAGGGAAGAACATGTACCCTAACCCAAGTAGGGCTTGCTGATATATTATTTCAAATGGAAGCGGAAATAGCCAAGGCTCATTCACCTAGAACACTGAATACCAAGTCACAGGGAGTCCATTCATAGAAAACATTCAGAGCCTCTAACTTAAGAGCATTTCTCAATGAAGCCTGTAATTTATAACTGTTGCCACTAACTGCTTTGCCACCATGTAAAGCTAGAATAAGACATACCCAATTTTAAACTTTGTAAGCCTAGGGGATGTGTTAAATTTTACTCCCACACTCCTCGCAGTAAGTTGATGGCCCGTCTTAAGAGCCCCTCCCACAGAAACCCCATTTCCTGTAAGAGGAGGGGAAGGCATCCGGCTACGTCCACAGAATATCAAAACCCTAAACTCAGCTAGATGTGCTCTCTGGTTTATGCCCTAGTGTACCAACAGTTTTTACATGGAAAAGGGTCCTATCTGCTGTGAAGGGACAATAACAGTCTTCATTTGTGAGTCATGTTATAAAAAATATTTCTGATATTTGCCATCACCCTGTAAATTACATGTGAAATCAGTTTGGTAGTTGTCAATAAGATCCACAATAATACAGGGATTGATGATCAAAGTACTTGGAAACTGAGTTCAAATCTCCTCAGTACCTAAACCCAATAAAAGATTATTATTTTACAGAAGGTTTAGACTTAATTAGTGATCAATTCACTATAGTTTTAAATCAATCAGTGCAAAGCTATTAGAGTCCAAATTACAATAGACAAAAGTGATAACAGCAAATTTAAACTGATACAAAACCATGAAGATACATACAGGGATTATAGGATTGTTAAATTTGTCTTTTTAAGTAGACAGCCTCACCTCCATTATTATAAAAATAATTATTTGTGTAGCGTTGTTTTGTCTGCCAAATCACTGCTGTAAAAGATGGAACAATCCAGACAAAGAATAAATTGATAGAAAAAGTAAACTGAGTTGCCTGGCATGGGTTAATTAGATGCTTATTTGCTGAGTTGTCTAAGCAAAGTACCTGCCTACCTAGCTTAGGCTACAAAATATATTAACTAAAGATAAGCAACCTTCTAAAGTCCATGAATTGTTTCAAATGCAGGACACAAGAGTTTATCAGCATAATGGTTTGTGTCTAGTCGTCCCCCCAAAGCCTTATGCAGTCATGGGATGGACTTCTAGAGTTTGTGATTAATTTGTGATTCGCTGGGATTATGGGTGTAAGTGCTGCTGGGGTTCTGGATGTGAATACTATACTCAGCCTAGGGCAGACAGCCTGAATGCAACTGAAGGGAGACAGACTTGCCCTTTGTAGCCATTTTTGCTGTTACTCCTCCCTTTTGCTCTTGCTGTTTTGCTGCCTTCTGCCACCATGAACTGCTGCTTTCTGCCACATGCCAGTCTGCCTCGGAGCCAGCTATGTATGGACTGAAACCTCCACTAACTGTGAGCTAAATAAACCTTTCCTTCCTTCATTTTGGGTGTCAGGTGTTTGTCCCAGCAACGAGAGAAGAGTAATTGCGACAATCAGCATCATTTAGCTATAGTAAATTTGATTGGGGAATGTATATGATTGTGATTTGGTACCCAGCGGTTTTGCAAATTACAGACCTCACAGGTCAGAAATGTGCTTATTAACAAGCTTACTGTGGAAGACTCCGCGACAAGCCCACTCTGGGCTTGCACACACCTGCAGGTGAGCTTGCAAGAGGAGACAAGGGGCATCCCATTGACCCAGCAGGGTGAGGGCAAAGAAACGTGAACCTGAACTTGCCTCTGACGCCTCTGAAGGAATGCAGGTGCGTCCTCTGCTTTGCTGTAGTGTGTCCTTAGTGTGTAATGAGGCCGTTAGGTGAATGGAGTGTGCTCGAATCCTGCAAGTCAGCACTTCAGTTAATTAGAGCGTCATGAATGCAGCACGTGAACAGCCTGTGACATTCGAGCAGTTGAAGTCGTAATTGCCAAATGCTAAAAGTGTTTTTACTTACACAATTACTGGTCTACCATATCTTAGCTCTTTTTTTTTTCACCAGGAATTGAACTCAAGACCTCACACTTGCCACACAGGCCCTGTGCTGCTGCGCTACATCCCTAGCCCTTTCTACCATATTTTAAAGACAATTCCTAAAATCCTTCTGTGCAGGCAAATCATTTTTTAAAAATTAAGTGTTATGGTTTGTGTATAGTTGTCCCCCCTTAAGCCTCATCTGTAGTTAACCGCACCTCCCCAGAACCTGCTTCTTCTATTTCCTTCACAGACTCTGGCAGTCTTAGTAAGATAGAAAATATTCACCTCTTTCTCTCTTATCAGGGCTGTGATCAGCAGGTGACAGGCATATAGGACACTTCACACTGTACCCAGGAGTCTTGGGGGGGCTTTTGGAGTTTGTGATTGATTGCTTTGGGTGTGGCTGCTGCCCCTGCCCTGGGGCAGGTGATTTGTATTACAACGTAAGGTGTGAAGGGAAGCCAGCTGCTTGAGCTGCTGCTACCTCTCCCTTGTGCTCTTGCTCTTTGCTGCCCCCATGAAAGGTTGCTCTCTGCCTTGCCCCACTCTGCCTTGGAGCCAGCTGAGTATGGACCGAAGCCTCCAGTAACTGTGAGCTAAATAAACCTTTCCTTCCTTTGTTTTGAGTGTTGGGTATTTGTCCCAGCACCGAGAGAAGAGTAACTAAGACACTAAGACAATGCCTTCTTCTAGCTAAGGAAGACAGCATAGGATTCCAGACTTCTCATTATTTCCAAGAGTCCGAACTGATCTCTTGGAGCGCATCTCCACATCACCTACAAAGCTGTGCTCTAGTGAGGGCCACAGCAAAATTCAGGATCACGGTCTTCCTTTTGTCCTTAAGATAGCTACTAACTACTGTCCTGTGTAAGTTTGCACTTCTAAAGTAACACATGAAAGCACCAAGGACAATCATGAACTCACTGCTGTGTTTCCCTTTGCATAACTGGTGCCCCAAGAAATGATCTATTTTAATATGAACTGGATTCTCTTTAAAAGAAAAGACAGACAGAGCCAGGAAGGCAAGGAAGAACAGTTTGCTTTAGCAGGAATCATCTCAACATTCATCACAAAAAAAATTTCACAAATATTTTCCAGTTTGAGACATAAAGCCAAAGAGCCACCAGTGTCACATTTTAAGTTAAACCCACACAGCTGCTACAAAATATTAGTTTTGCACCACGCTGTGAAATTTTGAAAATAATGCTGTTCAAGTCATTAGTAAATAGAGTGCAAGAAGAGTTATCCGAAGTATAAGTAAACGCAAGCCCTCTACCTTTGGTGATTTTAACTAGCTCTCCTAAATTATTTAGGGAGTAAGAGGACCATCCTGTACTCCTCATATAAATAAATACACACACGAGGCTGGGTATTAAACCTTTATCTTTTGCTGATGTGACAAGCTCTGTTTTGGTTGCTAAACAAGTTGAAAAACATCAGGCCACCCCTTGACTTTACCTATGAGGAATAGCATGATAAGGCTATGTGATTTTCTTAGACATGAGTGTGGTCCCAAAGTTCTTGGCCACCATGTTCCCATCCTATGGCATAGCAAAAATGGAAGACAACAATTTAGAGAATTTTGAAAGTCAATTCCTATGTGTAAGTCCTAAATTTCCTTAATATTTACAGGTTCAACTCTGGTCATATTCTAGTATCTTTCTAGTAAATTCTCCTTTCCTGCTAAAATTGGCTTGGATTTCCATGCTCATTACTGAAAGAGTATATTAAAAAAATTGTTCAGTGTGCAAATCCTAGACTCTAAAACTTATTCCTGATAGCATTTATCCTCATACTAGTGAGTCATTCTGTATTTATTAGGTTGAAAATTACAGCAACAATGCTTTCAGTATTAGCATCCAAAACAAAAGTAGATCATCCTTTGTTTTGCAGACAAATGAAGAAAATTGGCTTGCAATGTTTTCCCATAGAAAAGATCATTTAAAATTTATCATGTGCTTTAGGAAGTAACTTCAGCTGATCTCATCCTCTTGTATTTTTTTTAAGATTTTTATTACTCTATAAGTGTCAAGAGAATAGCTGTAATCTTTCAAAATAATAACAAAATGCTGCTATATTTTTGTTCATATATAGCCCTCTACTTTCTCCCAATAGGAGCTGTTCCTGGATAGAATGTTGTTTCAGCCAGTTTTTGTTACTGTAACCTGATTATGTGAGATCAGGTAAATCATAAAAAGGTTTATTTGGCTCATGATTCTGGGAGTTCCTTCTTGTTAGCCTGGATGCCGCAGAGGCTCACTGAGTGTGCTGGCTTGGGTCTCTCCTGAAGCACAATCATCCTCCAAAGGTCTCTCTCACATGTACTCCCATCCTGTCAAGGTTGTAGACAGCTGAGTTAAATGTAAATGTTACAGGCAGCCAGATAGCACTGAGCCCTCAGAAGGATCCAGAATGGGAGACAACTGTGGGAGAGACAGACTCTCACAATGTGGGCCAGACCACAAGACAGAAGATGAAACCAACACATCCACATGCCTCCCCAGGAATGAGTGTCAGGGATTGATATCCTAAATAGGTATCAATCACCTTGAAAAAGCCAGGAAGAGTCACTAACCCAGACCCTACAGGAAAAGCTTCTCTTCTGTATTCTTGCTCTCATCCCCATTTGATCCCGATTTAATCAATTTCACCTGAGCAATTATGCCCCTAATCTTATTGTGGACCAAGTTGAACATGCCCACTTAGCAAGTTCTCATGTTTCCCATCTTAGACCCCCTCAGATGTGCTCCATAAAATTCCCTAGAAAAGGCAGGTTCCTTGGCAACCTACTCCAGTCCCCTCTATCCTCTCAGATAGAAGCTTTCTTTCTCCCAATAAATATATTCTGCTTTCAACTCCATTGATCCTTAAATTCACTGTTTGTTTTTAGAGGATACAAACTTGGTCCAAGTATCTTTCAGGTTGGGAGTTTCATTCCTATATATTATTAATACCTCACTATGCATGTTCAATCCCAATGTGAGTGTTGGTGGGAACATGGAAACCATAGGAAATGCCCTGCTTTTTAAACCAAACGCTAAGTAGGAGAATGGGAAAGAGGGAAAGCGACCGAGATGTGGTGTAAGTGCTTATCTGGATAAGAGCATGGCTAGAAGTGGTGGAGATGGGAGCTGGGGCCAATGGGCAAAGATGTGACTGGGATGCCTTTGGGCTGTAAAAGAACTAGAGAAGGAATTCCAAAATGTTAAATTAGGCCGGACACAGTGTGGCACATGCCTGAAATCCCAGCATTTTAGGAGCCTGAGGTAAAAGGAGGATTGCGTGAGTTCAGAGCCAGACTGGGTTACATAGTCAGTTCATGACCAGCCTGCACAGTAGTGAGACCCCGTCTAAAAAAAAAGTACATTGCCCCATTTTCCCCATACAAGAAAATGTTTAATGGGGATTTTGACACAGTATTTTTAATTATAATATTGCACATTTTCCTTCAACATACCTACAATATGATTAGTAAAATCCATATATTTGTCAATAATTTGTTCAATTGGATTTTTTTTTCAGACTGACTAAAATCACTTCTTGTTTCTTTGTGGTTATCAGGAAAAAAAGCAAGCAAGCAGAGATTTTCTGTGGGGGTCTAATTAGATCTGTTTTCAGTTGTAAATAGTAACTGTTTTCCTAGTGCATCACTGACTGCCTGGGTATTTAAGAAACATGGTGCTTCTACCTTATATTCAAATTTGGGAATTGTATGCATTCTGTACTGTTGGTTTTTGAAGAGAAGAAATCTAGTGACTGTACTCAAGGACTTTGAAGTTGAAAGAAAACACGCTAAAGCACTGTCTGTAGTCTTTAAGCAAGGAAGATTCTGGGGGGAAATGTTCTTGAAAATTTTGTCAAAGGCTGCAAATTTTATTAATGCCAAGTTCAGTGAGTATTTTTACAAAGTGCTAAAAAAAGGGGGGGGGATGGGTGGGAAGATAGCTCAGTAGAATAAGCACTTGCCTGGCAAGCGCAAGGGCCTGAGCTCAATCCCCAGCTCCTCAAAAAAAAGTACTTAATCACCCACTCTTGACAGCATTAGTTTGTGCCATTTACAAATGTACAACACTATTACAAAGATATTTTTATTTTCTCTTTGTCTTTTTTTTTTTTTTTTTTTTTTCAGAACTGGGGATTGAACTCAGGCCTTTGTGCTTGCCAGGGAAGTGCTTATTCCACTGAGCTATCTCCCCAGTCCCCTTCTCTTTGTCTTCTATTAAACTCAGGTCACATTCTTACACCTACACCTCCCTTGTCATCAGTTCTAAACCATCTCAAGACAAAGTAGTTCTGTAGGGCCAGCCAAATAGCTCAGCGGATTAAGTGCCTGTTTAGGCAGATGCAGCAGCCAGGATTTGATTCCTGCTGGGCAGTACCAGGCAGTGCCAGGCCCGCCCCCCCCCAAGGGATGCTGAGATGATGATTGAGACTGGGCATGGTGGCGCACTCCTGTAATCCCAGTTCTTGGGAGGCTGAACACAGGTGGATCATTATAGTCTGATCTACATAGTGAGACCCTATAGAGCCTGAACTAACATACAAAAAAAAAAAAAAAAGTAGCTCTGTAAAGTGTTAAAGAACAGTTATGTACAATGTTACCCTGTGGACAAAGGGTTTAACTGTTTTGAAACTTGAAAATGTCTAGTTTTCAATTCCTCAGAAAATGAAAACTAGACTAGGGATTCCTCAGAAAATTAAGGCTAGAAGTCTCATTTCACCCAGCTATTGTTGGTCTAGGTATCTTCCCGAAAGCATTATGTACACCATAGTTCTGCGTTACAGACACACCCATGTTTACAGAAGTGCAATTCATACTAGCTAAGTCTTGGGAGTGGCCTGCCGGTCCATCAACAGATGAATGGATAAAGACAATGTGGCATCTACATACACTGGAGCACTACTGTGCCAGGCGACAGGACAACATTGAGTCTTTTGTAGGAAAACGGATGCATTTTGAGACCATAATGTTAAAGTAAATCAGACACACAAGCTTGCATCAGACATGCGTCTCTTACCTGACAATCATGTATATTCTAAGAAAGTACAAATAAACAGCAAAATAAAATATAGCAGGAAGCAGAAGGTGCATCTTTCTCAAATGGAAGAGGAATCAAGAGCTGATGGAAGGGGTGAGGGGAAAGGAAAGGGGTAAGAAAAGGGATGTGGTACACTGTGTGCTCACCAGCTCCCCATGAGGCGTGAGGATGTCAGGCGCCACTCATACCCTCTTAAAAGCACAGAAGCTACAATAAGCTTCCGAGGTTTTGCCTTGCTTCTTAATACCCTGAACAACCTCTCCTATTTCTCTTTCTCCTTTTCTCTCCCATCCCATATTCTATAAATTATGATAGAATCATAATTTAATTATTATTGTGTCTTCAAATGTTAGGAATACTTTAAAATTGCTTTAGGGCCAGCCAATATAGCTCAGCAGACTAAGCGCAGGGACCAGGGTTTGATCCCTGGCACCACATGCCACGCCGGCCCTGCCCCCCAGTGTGCTGAGCCAGCTGTATAGTCCAAGCATGGTGGTGTACGCCTGCAATCCAGCACTCAGGAGGCACAAATCAGAAGGATCACTATGAGTTCGAGATGCACAGTGAGACCCTGCGCGCGCGCACACACACACACACCCCTTAAAAACAAATCCTTAAGGGCCAGCCAGATAGCTCAGCAGACTAAAGCACCTGCTTAGGCAGAGCCAGCAGCCAGTATCTGACCCCAGCATACTGTGCCAGCCCCGCTCCCAGGGCACACTGACGGGGCAACTGAGACTAAGTGTGGCGACATGAACCTGTAATCCCAGCACTTGGGAGGCTGAAAACAGGAGAATCACTACGAGTCTGAGCTGTGTAGTGAGACCCTGTAGATACTGTAGACCCTGTACTGAATGCAAAATAATAATAATAATAACAATAATAATAATAACAATAACAATAAATTGCTTTAGTAGATGGATGTGTTGGTAGTTCTTCACCATGGCCCCATTGTCCCGCATGTTCTTCATGCTGCTCAAACTGAGCTGTCACATATAGATGGAAAGTGAGAGATTTGTAACTTATAGTACAGAATGATTTGTGGACAGGAAATACGGATAGGTTTGATTTCTCTTTGGAAAACCGGATCAGCAGTTTTGAGAAGTTTAAAGTCAACATGGTTTTTCCTTCCCTCAATTTATTTACCCCGATGAAAATAGGTCACTACCATGCCACAAAAGTACTGTATTTTAAGTTACAACGTTTCAAATCTTGCCCTTTCTCTGCACCATATTTATAGACTATGTATATCTTTAGCTCAACTAATTCCTTCCTAGAAGCAATGTGAGTTTCAATAAGCTTCATTAGAACTACACAAACAACTGGAAGCTCTCAAATTTCAATAGATAGTGATATTTCTACAAGTGCTTTTTAGAGCTCATAAGCATAGCTTTAATCAGCCACTTTGTTATAAGTACTATGCTGTTGTCATAGCAACTCTGGAGAAGGTCATGATGAATAGGAGGCTGAGTTGGTGATGACCTAAAGCCATAATTTAACTGTGACTGCAGCGATACCTGCTGGGAAGACAATGTCAAAACTCAAGGGACTATGCTTACTCTCCTAAAACTTCTTATGTAGACTTATTTTGGGCTTAATCTTGTCAAGTGAAAATGAAATGCACCTGAGCACGTATTATTTTCCTTTACTCCATTATTACCTGCAACTTTGCAAAGAAACAATGCCCCCAAGGCTGGTATGTGGGCAATATAAGATGCAGTCCTACATTTTATGTATGTTTTTTAATTTCCTTCCCAAGGTGGAGCTGCTACATACCTTTAATTTTCATATTTATAGACATGATTTAGAGTATACTTATAATCTCCCTTTATGCCAGTGTTATTGAAAGGAATAGAAAAACAGGTAAAAATATCTACAGCAAAACAATGGAGCTTATGATAGCTACTTAAATTACTTACCGGAATTCCACTGTCTAATTATCTAACTGACAGGAATAAAAAATGACTTTCTAAAGAAGGAAAGGTAGATGGATATGTGTCACTTCTAGATGGCATCAGTGGCAAAGACATCTCTCCAAAGCCCACAGATAAGGAATCACACCTCACCAACTGTTATGGTCACATCTAGGTGTCCGCCAAAGCCTCAGGCAGTCTTGGGGCAGGTTTCTGGAGTTGGTGATTCATTCATGGTCCAGTGCTGGGATTATGGGTCTGAGTGTAGATAATCTGAATGCGATGTAAGAAAGGGAGTGAGGCCTGCTCTCTGCTGCTCCTCCTCCTTTTTTGCTCTTGTTGCTTTTGCTGTTTTCCACCACCATGAACTGCTGCCCTCTGCCATGTGTCATTCTGCCTTGGAGCCAGCCCAGTATGGATGGAAACCTCCACAAACTGTGAGCTTAATTTTGGGTGTTGGGTATTTTGTTCCAGCAAGAAAAGAAAAGCAACAGAGACACATTTGTATAGTATTTCACTTTTTCATACTAATGTCTTATCCTAAAACTCAAATCAAGATAAATAATCAGTTTTTAAAAAAATAAAACCTCAATTCTGGGGCCAGTGAGGTAGCTCAGTGGACTAAACACCAAATTAGGCAAGTTTAGGCAAGCACAGGGACCACAGTTTAATCCCCTGCACAACATGGCCATGCCAGCCCCACCCCCAGGACTGGCTGAGCCGGCCACAGAGTCCAGGCGTAGTGGCGCATGCCTGTAATCCCAGCATTGGGGAGGCTGAAAACAGGAGGATCACTATGAGTCTGAGCTACATAGTGAGACCCTGTAACAACCAAATACATTTTTTAAAAAACCCACTAAATTCTGACACCTTTTACAAAAATTATCTTCTACCAAAATTTGTTTAAAGTATGTGTGGAGCTCGTGTGTCTGGGACACCCCAAAGTTGGACTTTTCTTTGCATACCTGAGGCTGCCCATGACAGCTCTGCCACTGTCATCATGCCACAAAATGAATATAGTGAATTTCACCATAAACACTATAGGTGCCACTTGGATTACCATGAGAAAAAGAGAAAGAAGGAAAGTCAAGAAATTCATGAATGGTCAAAGAAGGGGGGAAAAAAGATTGGCCTGAAGACTAAGCTCTACCACAAACAGCGCCATGCAGAGAAAAGACAAATGAAGAAGACTATCAAGATGAATGAAAAGAGAAACATCAAACAAAAGAATGATGAAAAGACTCCACAAGGAGCAGGACCTGCCTGCCTGCTGGACAGAGAGGGACAGTCTCGTGCAAAAGTACTTTCCAACATGATTAAACAAAAGGAAAGAGAAAGGCAGGAAAATGGGAAGTTCCTCTGCCCAAAGTTGGTGCCCAAGGAGAAATGGAAGTATTATAAGTTATTTGAACTGGAAAGAGAAAAAAGAAGGCATGGAAGGGGATGGTCACTAAAGTCTGCTTTGTTGGAGATGGCTTTACAAGAAAACCACCTAAATATGAGAGGTTCATTAGGCCAATGGACTTAGGCTTTAAGAAGGCCCACATAACACATCCTGAACTTAAAGCCACCTTTTGCCTGCCAATACTTGGTGTGAAAAATAATCCTTCATGACCACTGTGTACAACTTTGGGTGTTATTACCAAAGGAACAGTGATTGAGGTGAACGTGAGCGAGTAGGGCCTTGTGACACAAGGAGGCAAGGTTATCTGGGGCAGATATGCCCACGTAACTAACAATCCTGAACATGATGGATGCATCAATGCAGTCTTACTAGTTCAACAGATGATTCATATAAGAACTTCTTACACATTTATTAAAGACTACAGACAAAAAAAAAAAAAAAGACTACAGACCAATCCGGAAAACCGTAACTTGAATACTGCTGAACAACTCTCATGACTACATTCATCAAGAAAACTATTTATTAAATTGTAAAAACATTTTTTAAAAATGTGCGGAAACTAACTTTTTTCTTTTAGGAAAGGGTCTACAGGGTGTTTAGGGTCACTACTAGATTAGACTCGTAGTGATCTGCCTGTTTACAGCCTCCCAACAGCTGGGATTACAGGTGCATGCCACCACGCCCAGTCACAATCGCCATCTCAGCACCCTGGGGGCGGGGCCATCATGGCAGGCCTGAAGATCAAACCCCAGCCCCTGCAACTGTTTGCAGGCGTGTTAATCCACTGGGCTATTTGGCCAGCCCAAACTGGGAAAAACTTGAGACAGCTCAACTGCAGGCAAAGCTGGGCCTCTGACTCCGAGGGGTTGAATGGTAAAGTAGGTGAAAGGTGTAGTTCCACAAAAACAAAAGTATGACTTCTAGCTTGTGATAAAGTATAAGAAAGGTGACTTTATTTGACCTTGTCAGGAAAGAGGCAAGTAAAGGAGGGGATCTAGGAGTGTCAAACTGATGGAAAACTTTCTCTTTACCTTAGCCATGAAAATAACATTTACAACTTGTCAGCTTTTCATGTCATCCAAGTGATAGTGCAGAAGAATCTTGATTGTAGTAGCAGAACATTATGTGAGTGTTTACAATTTTTGACACAAATAACTAGTTTTACTTGTTAGGAAGACGCCATTTGTCTCAGTTACTCTTCTCTCATTGATGAGACAAATACCCGACAACCAAAATGAAGGAAGGAGAGATTTATTGAGCTCACAGTCACTGGAGGTTTCAGTCCATACTCAGCTGGCTCCAAGGCAGTGTGGCATATAGGAGAAAGCAACCTTTCATGGGGGCAGCAAAGAGCAAAAGAGCAAATGGGAGGAGAAGCAGCAACAATGGCTGCGGAGAAGAAGCCTGTCTCTCCTCCTTCTCTGCCCCAGGCTGGGTATAGCACTCACAACCATAATCCCAGCAGTACTCAGACCTGTAATCCCAGCCTTGGATCATAAATAACAACCTTTAGAATCATGCCCCAATGACCACAAGAAGCTTTCAGGTGACAAATACACACAAATCATAACACTGTTCAAAAGGGAATGACAAGAAATAGAAGGCAATTAAGACTCAGGACATATGAGAACTTGTAATGTCATGTAACTCGGTAGTGTCCCAAATTTTCTGATCAAGGAGATTATGGGGCCAAAGAGGAAAGTGATTGATGATGTACAGTGTACCTAAGGAGAGTCACATGGAGAGAAAACATTCTCTCAGGCTTTCACAGAGAGCACATTGGCCAAGCAATGGCCGTGACTCATCCACATGGCTGACACTGACAAACGTTCTACAATCTGAGGTACAGAATTTCAGGATAAATCCTGAGGGGATTTCATCGACCTTATCAGACCCAAAAGCTACAACTCTTGTTGCATAGGTTCTGCTTTACCTTGGTCTTAATCATCCAGTAGAAAAGTATGAAGAAGAAATATAGGAAGTAAAGCCATGCTGTTATGTTGAGCTGTGGGGGACTCAGGTCAACAATTTCTGACATTGCCAGTTAAAGAGAAGACCCAATGCTATTATGGGCTACTGGACTCTTTTAGAATATTTTGCTGAGTTTATACACCTATAATATTCAAATAACGGAACTTAACAAAAAAAGGGTATACAGATGAATGTCCATTTTGCATCTGTGTATTCAAAGTGGTCAGGATAGATATATAGTTATATTCTCTTAATGGATAGAATGATTTGTTCTAATGGTGTTTGTAAATAGGATCTCAAGTCTGCATCTTGTACAGCAATTAACCACTAAGAAGAATGTATGCAGTGTGTTAATTATTGAAACTGTCCTAGTGATTTGATTTGAAACTGTCTCATTGCTATTTGTTTATCAATAAAATTATGGGAAAAAACCTTCTTAGAAAGAAAAAAAAAGAAAGAAAAAGAAATAGAGGGCAAGCGTACTGCATATACCTCCTCCCAAAGATCTGGTATGGAAGGCAACAAAGCGAACCAATACTTGAGGACTAAATATAAACCGTCAAAACACTTAGCATAAGAGAATAAAATTGGAATGTGAGTGATTTACAGCTTTAGTTTTTTACAGTGGGGTAGACAATAGACACATGGATAAAAAGTGGAAAGAGTTGCAGTTATGGAAGTAAAGACAGAACGCTGAAAAATAGATGTCCTTTTAAAATACTGCCTGAGGGGTGGGAATGGCAATCAGGGAGATGCACCGGACCTCAGCAGTGCATTCCCAGAAGGCCTCTGAACCATTCTCTTTTCAGACTGTATGTTTTTTATTTCAGAAAATACAGAAATAAAATCACAGATGAGCTATCTTTAAAACTATTCTGATACAAAGGCAGGTTTTTAAACTATAATTTTTATCACAGTGTACCACACACTGACTGGCTTCTAAAGGCTTCTCATTGACTAGGACTGCTTTTGTTCTTAGGTTGTACCACATGTGTGAAGTAGACTCATCCTGGCTGGACCCTTTTCTAGTTCTGCTGTCAGGATAATGCTTGCTTCAGGGAATGAGTTTAGGAATATTGCTTCCTTTCCAAATTCACTGAAGAGTCTGAGGAGTATTGGCATTATATCTCTAAATCTCTTATAAAATTCAGCAGAGACTGGGTGAGAGACAATAAAGAGAAGCCCAGGGTCAGGGAGCTGAGGTCAGGTTGGCAAAGAGGCACCCGGCGTGTTGTAGGTTGACCAAGTCAGGGCCCGATGCCACTGCCAGAGGCCAGGATCAGCCTGAACTTCTGCGAAGTGGAAAGCACCAGCACCAGCACCCCTAATCTTAGTGCAGGCTTCCCGGGATCACACAGCCTGCGTCCGGGCTCTGTGGACCTCCTCTGTCATTCTTCCTTTCTGGAATCCTGAGCCAGTGAGACTCACCCTGTCAGGGAAGGGAAGTGGGAAAGTGCTACTCCGCTGAGAGGTTGTGCAAGATGATGACAGAAGACGACCTACTGGCTCTAGCAACACAGAAGTTGGGTAATCCTGACAAGGGAAGTGTCAAGAGTGTTGAAGGCAGACATTAGATCAGGGAGTACTGAAAACAGAATGACACAGAGTGTCTAAACTCCTTGGATCATGTAATTAATTGAAAACTTACATTCACTAAGTATGTTTTATTTAAGAGCAATACTTCTTGAGGACATCAAATACTAATTCATTTTTTAAGGAAGTTCATTAAGCTTTTCCACAAAGGGTAAATCAACAAATGACTCTTAGAATGTCAAGGACCTTCTGGAAATTAATAACAATAATAATAATAATAATAATAATAATAATAAAAGATTTTTAAAAATAAAACAAGCATCATTTTTTATCCGTAATAATTTATCCGAAATACACTGGGAGATTATTTATCTAGTAAACAGTGGTATTCAAAGACCTTCTTTGTTAGACATTTTCCCCTCTCATTTCACATGCTCCTATTTTTTTTTTTTAATCTAATTCAAGTTCATGGTCTAAGCTATTTACCATCCTCCAAAACTACAGAATGCACATCTTAGGCCTATATCTTTCTTATACATCAGATCTTCATAATGAATTCTCTGACACTTTATTTTGTTCAGTATTATATACCTACTAATTCAAAATGTTTACAACTGTTAAATTTTAATATGTATTCATAATATGAGTGTCTAAATAGTCCTTCCAGTGACTTAAATTTATCATGTAACAACTTTTCAAGAGCCTTCATTTGTGGGCTAGGCAGGTAGCTTGGTAGTCTAAGGGCCTGCCTGGCAAGCGCAAGGTCCCGAGTTTGATCCCCAGTACTGCATGCCGAGCCAGCCCCAGCAGCCCAGGTGCACTGTGCCAGCCCTAGAACCAGGCATGGTGGCACACAAGCTCCTGCAATCCCAGTGCTGGGGAGGTTCCGACAGGAGGATCACTATGAGTCAAAACTGCAAAGCAAGACCCTGTATCTAAAATTTAAAGAAAAGAAACTGGCCCTACAAATTTTTATTCATGATTTCAACAATGTCACTATGTTCAGTGACGTGGAGCATTTACATTTATGACCTTTTGCCTTTGGGACTAGCTGCTGAGTGTCTGCTAATATTATAACTTCTATTTGTATAGATTTTACCAAGTAACCTCCATGAACAAGCATTAATTGAAGGCATTTATTTTTTTCTCCAAATGCACTTTATTTTTCAAAAAAGTTAACCAGTACCTATAATGGGAAACCCTGCAAAAGTTTGAATAGAATACAAACACTTTCTAAGTGATGATGTTGTCAAAATAATTTATCTGCTGCTACCATATGCTTTGACAAATTAGTAAATAAATTAACTCCTTTTAAAGGAATTCCATAAAATCTATATTCAAACACAAACTTGAGAGCATCTTTTATTATTTTCTACCATTTTCGGCAGCCAACAATAATAATAACAAAAAAGAAAGATCTAAAACATACTTTCCATTTGAATCCCATAGTTTTATTTCCAGTCTTTATAATAGTAGAATAACTAAGTTTTTCTTCTGTTATCAGAAGCTGCAGGATTTAATTTTAATGCCACAAGCATAGCGTATTTAAAGACTGACCAGCAAAAACATGATTTTGTCTTTTCTGTATTACAATTGTTTCAATAAAATACTAAAATTTAGGGCCAGGGAGATAGCTCAGTAGAATAAGCGCTTACCTGGCAAGCACAGGGTCCTGAGTTCAATCCCTGGTATTGCAAAAATAAATAAATAAATAAATAAATAAATAAATAAATAAAGTACTAAAATTTAATACCTACCTTAGCAACATTTCCCAAATTGCTGACATGTCACCCCTCCTATGTCTTCAATAGATACACTTTATGGACATTATCGTTCGTTGCTTTTAATCAAAGGACTGCAGCTGAACTCAATAGCGAATGTTATTTTTTGGTAATTTAAATTTTACTGCCCTACTGCAATGACCAAATCTCAAGTGTCAATTTCACCTTCTAGGTCTGAATCCTTCCCTTTTCTTTCCTTTGCCATCACGCTTAATCCTATGGCTCTGTGGCTGTAGCTAGTCACTGGCAGAGGATATAATCTGTTTTGTTATTTCTCTACCCGAAGTCCTAACTTACCATGGTCAATTGTTTCACTTCACTTTCAGAGTCATGAATTTCTAGATAATCCAGCAACAACTGTCAGCTCAATGGGACAGCTCTCACGAAAGCAAAGAGACCATAAAGTTGCTGCTTGTTAGAATTTTAGGGTACTTTATTTCCACACATCTAATGGAAAATAGCAGTACATCTTCTAGCATTATGTAAATATGGAGCCAGAGTTATCTTTATAGGTTTTTAAAATTGACTTCTAAAAATAATATTCATTATTATAAAATGTATAAACAAAGCTTATATATTCTTAGTTCAATGAGAAGATTTATACTAATAGTGTTTAGAAAAGATATCATGTTTGCATCTTGTGCTATGAATAACTACTATGAAGACAATATGCAATGTATTAATTATTGTAACTGTTCTAGTAACCTGTTTTGAAACTATCTCATTGCAATTTCTTTCTCAATAAAATTAATAGATAATAAAAAACAAAGCTTACATGAAACTACAGTGTTTGAAACAT
This sequence comes from Octodon degus, assembly GCF_000260255.1. Taxonomy (NCBI): domain Eukaryota; kingdom Metazoa; phylum Chordata; class Mammalia; order Rodentia; family Octodontidae; genus Octodon; species Octodon degus. The sequence continues at coordinate 20,286,850 of NW_004524597.1, read as the reverse complement.
AAACTTCCTCTACATGAAGTAAGATCAACTTATCAATAGCGCATTTCATTCTCCTAATAGTTTTTGTAAAAGCACTCAGGACAAATGCTACATCTCTTCCACACCTTTCATAGATGTACCAAATCATGAGGATGAATGAATCCCCCAGTGCTTTTCTATTAAAATGCTGTATTTTTCCATATAATTTTATGGAAAATTAGATATTTTTCACATGAACAGTTCTTGCATGATTTCTTTTGATCATGCATTTTGAAATATTTAACATATTAGAAATATGGCCACTAGTGCATAAATATAAAGGTATTAAAGGGAATACTACAAAAATTACCTTACAATTATGTGGTAAAACCAGAGAATATAAATTATTGCACAAATTTTAGGAGAAATTTTGTTAAAGCAATCATCACTTAATTACATTTCTTATTTATTTCCTAAATAAATAATCTGTGTTTAAATCTTAACATAGCTTTTATTCTTGTAAGTTAAAGCTCTGAATTCATGCACTACAATACCTGAATGGCAATAGAATGCACATCTCTGACAAAAGGAAACACAAAAGGGGATATAAATGAAGGACCATTTTGTAGTGGAAAAAAAAAAATATATATATATATAATAGCATAAATATACAGCTACATTCTCTTAGTTCAATGAAGCTTTGAACTAATAGTGTTTAGACAAGATATCATGTCTGCATCTTATACTCTGAATAACTACTACAAAGACAACAATATGCAATGTATTAATTATTGTAACTGTACTACTAATCTGTTTTGAAACTATCTCATTGCGGCTTCTTTCTCAATAAAATTATTAAAATAAAAAAATAAAGCTCTGTGTCATAATGTTCAGAATATCATTAAGGATTTAATCATCTCTGACCACTGCCTTACAGTGTATATTTTTTATGAATGCAAATATAGGAAATTTTCACAAATTTGTTAAACTTTCTCCTTTATATCTTGTTCTTATAAACATCAGTACAAAGTTGATTTATGTGATTAGACAGTTTGTCAGTACAGAGAATGGTCAAGTTTAGAACATAAAATAATGGAGAGAATATGATGTTTGGGAATCAGACCAATAAGGGATTCAAATGCAGGCTCACCATCTAATAGTGATGCAAAGCTGGAAAGTTTCATGGTCTCGCTGACTCTGAGTTTACTTATTTGTAAACTTTGCATCATGACATCGCCGTAATCAGACAGCTGATAAACAGGTACAGCACCTGGTGTAAGTCCTTGTGACAGCTGCTCCTCCTGGTCACTATGGAGTATGCTGAGAATGTAATGGCTGCAAGCCAGTTAGCTCCTGTGTAGACTGCACCTAAATACAACAGTATCTACAGACAATTTATGGCCTATGGCTTTGACTCTCAGATTTAATCCGAATATGTGTTTACCTTTGAGGGAAAAATATAGTAAGGGTAGGAGGAAGTAGAATAACTTCACTCAGTGGGCTAAATTGTGTCCCACACACAGAACACCCCTGAGAAATCCATGTTGCATTCTAAGACCAAGTATCTCAGAATGTAACCTTAGTTGGACATAGGAAAAAAAAGTTAATTAGTTTGAAATAAAAGCAGGAGGGTAGTCCCTATTGCAATATGATTGGTAACCAAAAATAGAGGGAAAATTCGGATGCAAACACTTGAAAAAGGAAAACAATGTGAAGATATTCAGAGAAAGTAGCCAGCTGCAAGCCAGAGAGAGAGGGAGAGAGAGGGAGATGGAGAAAGAAGATGGACAGATAGATGATTGATAGATAGATAGGTAGATAGATAGATAGATAGATACCTAGATACATAGATAGAACCTAGAAGAAATCAAGGCTGGTGACATCTTGATCTGGGACTTTCTAGCCTCCAGAACTGTGAGAAAATAAATTTCTGTTGCTTAACCCACCCATTTCTGATATTTCCAAGTGGCAGCCCTAGATAACCCATACACTCCATAAATACTTTTTGCCATTGAATGTGGATCCTGATAACTTGTACAAAATCCAGTGTTTAAGCCTCCTGGTGACCAATTTTCATAGCTTTAGTTTTATTAATTTTAATTTACTTTAAAAGCCATGTTATTCTTACCCTTAAGTTAGGAAAAGACTAAGAATGATACTTCTTTATGTCAGAAATACATGCCTAATGATTTTTTTACTCTTATTAAGGACTCCATTGGGCAATATAATTCAGATGCAATTAGCAATTTCTTGGAGAGCACAGATGTGCATGGTGGTGTCTAAAGGAGTCCATGTAGGAGCTAGAAATGGAATTCTTGAATTTTTATTGTGAAACTAGACAGATTATTAATAGAAAAAACTATCAAATAATTACAGGAAACATAGCTTTCTATGTTTTATATGAGTTCCATAAAGGATTAGTTTATTCCCATGTGGTGGATCTTTCAAATACATAAAATCATTTCTAATTATCAAAAAACTACAGTAGGCAGGTCTATTTTTGTATGCAGCACTCTTAAATATTTGGGCTATTGTTCAGTCAAGATTTACAATCATCCTGTCTTCAGACATTTATTTATCATGGCCAAATTAATTAAACACGGGAAAACATAAAACTTCAAAAACTTAGTGGTAGGTATGGTAGCTTCCTTGATGACGCGGCTGTACTTCTCCTTGGCGTCGATTAGCAAAAGCATAGGTCAGCAGTCTACAAATACTTATCTCAAGTTCAGTAGTTCTACTTACAAGTCAAGATCACATAACAATGAATTCTAATTTGTGTGCCCGAAAGCCACTTCTATCTTAAGCAACATACTTCACTAAGGTGACGCCACAGTCAGCATATGAGGTGCCCTAAGCCAGTAACAACATCTGAATCACCAGTCATGTTCAGTCAAGTCAAAGCACTTGGCTGGAGAAAGCTCCGTCCTTCCTCATTCACACCCCACAATTCTCTTAGATCAAGCGGTTGTGCTTTGTGCCCAGAGCCTCCAGGCAACCATCAGGTTTAGAAGGAGGTGGGAAAATAACGAGACAATTAAGAATATTTCCCTAATACTGTGATGCCGCACTCAGCTTATTAATAAAACAGTGGATATCAGTGTTCATTTCTCAGACCTGCTCTCAGAACTACTAACTGTAGGCAAGGAGTCAGATAAATCTTTGTATTTATTTATTTTGAGAAACTGAACTACCTGAGCTGTATGGTGGTCCCCCAGGTTGGCAAACTACTTGGTGCCCCTGCAATGTGGACTACCAAAGTCCATCTCCAGCTACAGATTTATAGTTTGCTTTGTGGTACTTTACTATTAGATATGAATGGACAGATAAGAAGGGGCCAGATATATGAGGACAGGATTAACTTGAAGGAGAAAGGCCATGAGAAAGAAAAACATGGGGGAAAAAAAATAAAAAAAGAAAAAAGAAAAACATGGGACTGAAAGGACATTATGACAATAAATAGGAGAGAAGAAAACTTCAGAGAGAGGACACCATAAAATTATACTCTGGGAGAAATAAGAGAAGATGGCATGCCCATAAATCAGAACAGGAAAAAATGAAACATAGCTGAGCACTAGGCAAGAAAATCAATGGCTTGATTAAAGAGGATGAACAAAACCATTACGTCCATAGATTGAAATATGTGGTCAAAATAATCACTGGAAGATAGGTGAGTTAAGTTAAATAAATTAGACTATGACATGAAGGGGGGAAAATTGCAATAAGAGTCCTCAAATAGGAAAACAAAGCTGAAAATTTATTTAAAAAACAAGAGAATTGTCTAGGGCTAAAAGAAAAAAGGTCTTTGTTTAGCAAATTCTACTGGGTGCCACCCCCCATGCCTCCTCTCTAATAAGAGATTTATACAAAAACACACTATACAATTTCAGAACACAATTAACAATATCCCAAAACAAGAATAGCAAAAAAAAAGTAGTGGTAACAAAATTTGTGCAGCACAGAATTCTACCATGACTAAAAAGTAAGTTGGAGGATATCATCAACATTTTTTTTTTTGTGTGTGTGTGTATGGTACCAGGGATTGAACTCAGGAGCTGGTGCTTGCCAGGCAAGCACTTACTCCACTGAGCTATGTCCCCGGCCCATCATTGTGTTTTTTAACATTTAAAAGAACTCAGAAAATATCTTACCATGCACACTTTTCCACAAAGATAAGTGCTTTGACAAAATGAGAGAATAAACCAAACAGGATCAGGTCAAAGCTTCAGAACAGGATAATGTGAAGTCTTGAGTGGGGGGACTCTGTTCGAGATGGACAGCACCAGTCTAGATTCCAGCGGCAGATAGAGAGCCACAGAAAACAATGCATCTTAGTTCCTCAGACAAAATACCCAAATTTAAGAGAGTAAAGGTTTCTTTAGCTCACCGTTTGTAGAGGTTCAGTCCATACTCAGCTGGCATGGCAAAGGGCAACTGTTCATGATGGTGGGAAACGACAAAAGAAAGCGAGGACAAGCAGAGACAAGCCTCTTCTGTCCCTTATGAAGTATCCAGTCTATGTGATTTAGGGTGGAGCCCATCCAACCAGTGCCCTGATGCAGCAATCACCCACCCTAAGTGCGGCCCCCTTAATCCCAGGATGGCACCGGGAATCAATCGCACACTCTAGATTCAGCCCATCTCCCAAAAAGCCCCAGCTAAAGTCAAACAAGGCTTCATGGGGCCCTGCAAACATGAGCCACGCTACCATGCTCGGTTACTCTGCATGCTTTAGCATTTGGAAGGGAGTTCAAAAATATTTAAATATTTTGCAGAACATTAAAAGGAAAAATACGGCGAAAACTAAATACATAGAAAACTAAGTAAATGAATACTATTTCCTCCAGGGCGATGGAGGGAGGGTATGGTAAGGGGATAAAGATAAAATCACCGTGTAGTACAAAGTGATTAGTGACGTTTGCTGACTTAAAGATCTAAGCATTGTAATTTAAAAATATGACAAACATTTTAAGAAGTTGGGAAGAAGAAAATGAGAATTAGGTGTGGTACCAGGTTAAATCCTCACCTACCAGAAAGGTAAGTAGATGATTAAATTCATAGAGACAGAAGGATATTATCTGGAAACTTACAGATAAATAGCAGCAACTTCTCCACTGCAGCATGAACCAGGAATTTTATTTTTAAACTAAATGCTCACATTACTTTGATTGAAATAAAAGTTAATTCTGTGGAGACTTTATATGGAACCGATGTTAACAGAAAGCACAGATATGTGGGTTTAGGTACTTAGATCTTGAGGGAGTGCTCTGGATACAATATAGTGCCCTAGAAAAAATGTGGAGGAAACTAAGTAAGTGGAAAACTAAGTAAATGGCTAGCAGATACAAACAATTAAAAAAAAAAAAAAAAAAGAAATCTCACCACCTGGGTCAGTTACTAGTGTGGCCTCGATAGTCATCCCATGTCATCTCTGAGTAGATTTTCACACTGCAGGGGTACATAGCAAGCATTCAGTGTTAGCAACTCAACAAATACATCAGTGGGACTCCTGGGGCAGCATTCACCAGGTCATCTCTGATGCAGACCTGGAAAAGATGTTGCAGATGTGTAGCCCTCCAGCGTCAAGTAAGAAATGCAATGAGTTACGGAGGAAGGATGGAGAAGGGAAGGAGGGCTCATGTTGATGTCAACTGGACTGGATTGGGAGCCGCTGGCATAGAAGGTCGGTAGAGCACTAGGTGTCTGCAGTGTCACCACAGGTGATCAGCATGCAGGCCAGCTAGACAAGGACGAAGACTCGCCTGGTTGGTTGGGGCACCATCACGTGGGTTTGCAGGCAGCTGGGACGGAAGGGGAGGAAGGAGCAATTCTGGCTGTGCTCACTAGCTGGATTCTGCTTGAGCTGCAGCCACTGCCTGTGGGCATCAGGCTGCAGCTTCTTCAGCCTTTCAGTGGGGACTCTGTCGGGCCGCAGCCTCAGAGCAGGCCTGTATCCTTCCTTGGTGCTCTAGAGAACCGTAATCAGCACAGAGGGCATCCCACGTGTGTATGAGAAGGGCTAGGAAAGCACCACCCCCAGAAGGATCAGATCCTTTCTCAGTTCCATCCTGGACATACAGAAATACAAGGGGTTTTACCAGATTTGTTTATTTTCTATGTCATCTATTTTTAAAATCATCTATTTTAATACAAAACAGATTGTACAAAACTTCCTGCAAGCCAAGCAAAACACATTCTTCCTTTTCTTTCTTTCTTTCTTTCTTTCTTTCTTTCTTTCTTATGTATTTGATATAGGGTCTCACTATGCAGCTCGGATTCATAGTGATCCTACTGCTTTTAGCGCCCCCAGGGATCACAGGTATGTGCCACCACGCCCAGACTCTGTGGCCCACTCAGCCCTCCCTGGGGGCGGGGCTGGCACAGTATATGGTGCCAGGGATCAAAGTGTGGTCCCCGTGCTTGCCTAAGCTTACCTAAGCAGGCACTTTAGCCCGCTGAGCTATCTTGCCAGGCCCCAAAATCCATTCCTAAGCTTGATGGATTTCACAGGCCCCCAGTTAGCAGGCTCTTAGGATGTCAACTTCATGCGAGCAGCGATTATATCCACAATCTTCCTCTGAAACACACTTAGCAAAAGCACCACACTGAGGTCATTCTTTACTACTATCCAATTAGAAGAGCTAATGCATGTGCTCTGGTTTTTTGATGCATAAAAATGGCTCTATTGAGAGTTAGGAGTATCAGAAAAAGAGACATAAAGTGATTTTATAGTATTGTAAGCATGCCCATCCTTAACATTTCCAACACTGCCTAATGTCTATTAATCACTGAAGAGCTCCTTAGTAATTTTGCCCCCTGATAAAATTTTCCTTATAATTTAGACATTTACAGGAAAGTAATATTTTAGCTCCTGTAATTATCAATTAGCTTTTAAGTGTTTTACTAAGGTCAGAGTAATACGCTTTTGAGGTGCTGTAACCAGTTACTGAAATACTGAAGGCCATAAGCAACATGTATAGCAGATAAAAGAGTGAAACATTGAAGATGGAAAATACGTTCTCTTGACAGCATGAATTCAACACCAAAACTGAAAAACTGTACATCTAGGTAAAAGCAATAAATTACTACCTCTCCATCCTTTAGCTTAAGAGCAAAACAATAAGACATACTGTCTAGAAAGATCTGTCCGTGATTAGAGAAGAAATGCAATGCTGGTTAAACATCTAAGGAAGTCTTGGGCATAGTGCCAGTGCGGACAAAAATTCTAAGCGACAGATACGGGTGAAGAGAAGCCAACGCCCAGTCTAAAACTAATCCAAAAACTCACACATGTATATTCATAGGCAAGATATTATTTAGATATGTAAAATATCCTTAAAATGTTAAAAGCATTTAAACTACAATCATAAGCTAACCAAATTTCACAGTGGGCTATGTTTTAAAATTCTAGTTGTAACTGTTAAAAACTTGTAGCACTTTTTCTTCTAGAATTTTGAGGAAAAATTGCACAAAATAAGACCATTTATTTCTATTTTTGCCACATATATAATATATATGCATATCAGGGAACCATATTATATATATATATATATATATATATATATATATATATATAACTTTTGGAATATGATTGGACAGATTAGAGCCTTCAGGCTAATTCCAGCCGTTCCTGTTTGCTTGCTATTTCTTTCTTCTCAAATAAAACCTTACTGCAAAGTTTCAATTCATAGGACAGAAAAGAAGAATATAGAGGTTCCTCTGCAATATCTCCCAAGATTCCTTGAATATTAAAAAGCAAAATGGTACAAATGAAACTCTTCCATGATAAAATATTTCCTCATAATAAACCTTCATAACGTCTGAGCAAGTGTTGAACATCAATGTCTAACACATAGGTAAGAAATCCTATAGTGGCATAGTACAAGAAATAAATTACAAGCCCTGTAAAGGCACCGACTGCCATAGGAGGACATCCAACATTCTCTGAAGGGCTTTTTCATGGGTCTCGATGCATCTGTCAAGTACTTTTCTCTCTATATCACATGTCATTAGTAGGCATCCGCACTCTGCAATTCATCTGGCCTGTGTTTTTGTGGCAATACCCTTGATAGCCAGAAAATATATTTTGTTTAGTGTTTGAAGTAAATTAACAAGTAATCATAGAAATGTCCAAGATCTGATAAATGGTAAAAAACAGAATGATTGACAGAAAGATAATCTTCCTGTAAGTAGGTGGGCTCTGGGAAGTAACCACAGAAAGAATTGCTAAGCAATGATAAATTCAATATTCAGATTTAGAGCCAAGTGTTACTTTTATTAAAGTACTGACTTCCTGTGCCTTAAGCTAATCTCAGTGCAGACCCCAAAATACCATGGTTGCCAGTTAGGATACATGTGTTTGTTCGGCTTTGCTCTTCAATATTTATCTATTTATTTTTTAAATTTATTTGTAGGGGGGCAGCTCAGCCCACCAGGGGGTGGGGCTGGCTGGCATGTGGTGCTGGGGGATTGAACCGCAGTCCCTGTGCTTTGCTTAGCTTAGCTTAGCTTGTTCTAAGTAGGTGCTTTAGACCACTGAGCCATCTCACCAGCCTTGTTCAATATTTAAGAAACAGAATAATATCACAAAGTGGCTCTCAATTTGTAGAAGGAAAAGAAACTTTTATACTAAAAAGAATATGGATGTGTTCTAATTGGAAAGAGTTCTGTGCTGATATCTGATGAGTTTTGCAACACAAATTCCAGGCACAGACCCAGTTTCCTGCATACAACCTCAAAGTCAGCTTCCTTTCATTTTGTGTTTCTGTGCAACCGAAGTCTCTGGCTTTGACCCAACCCCATATTTTCACTGGAGGATGTTTGCTGAATTTACATCAGACACAGATTCAAGTCAAGTTTCTGTCATATGGAAGTCACAAAGTTGGCATCTTCATGATCTTTATCTTGTTTGTGTTTAAGGTGGAGTCCATAAGAAAACTATTTTGTAGGGCTGATGAGCGAACATGACGGTGGTACAAGGCATCCGAAGCATTTAGCGTGCTGCCGGGTACAGTGGATGAGGAGATGCAGGTACAGAGCTTTCCAAGATGCTTTGCTGAGCATGCGCTGTGATTGCAAGCTCTAGCCATTCACCTCACATCTCTTTAAGTGGCACTGATTCTGTTTGAATCCCCAAGATTGACTTAGAAGAATGACTAACTTCTAGGAAGGGTTTGCATAACGTTCAGGGGTTTCTGTGAAGCAGAATCGTAAGAGACTCACCTCTGTCTCACAAGGAATGGTTTGAAGAAATGATGCTTCAGGGCTGGCTTGCTTAGGCAGGCTCAGGGGGCCTCAGTGTGATTGCTGGCACTGCATGGCCTGCTAGCCCTGCCCTCAGGGTGAGCTAAGCCAGCCCAAGAGAGAGAGAGAGAGAGAGAGAGAGAGAGAGAGAGAGAGAGAGAGAGAGAGAGAGA
>NW_004524597.1:20275591-20277376 GCF_000260255.1 Octodon degus | reverse complement strand
AGAGAGAGAGAGAGAGAGAGAGAGAGAGAGAGAGAGAGAGAGAGAGAGACAAACAGAGAGAGAGGGAGAGAGAGAGGATTCTTCAGTGTAATAGAATCCTAGACCAAAACACCCAGAGACTTGTCCATTATGCCCTCCAGCACAGTGACCTCACAGAGAAGGAATGGAAGACAGGCTGTTTCAGGAGATGAAAGGAAGCAATAAATCATCTGTTGTGCCCAAAGCCGGAGGCGACAATGTACCTCTGCCCTCCCAGGGGAGCTGCACTTACAGCATGGGGACGCCTCCTTCCTGTACTTTATGACTGTCTGATGCTCAGCGCTGTGACAGGTAGTATTCCCTTGGTAGTCAATCAGGGCTATAATCTCCGCGAGAGTGGGAGTCAGTTTTTCCCTCCTCCTTTCCCTCTCTACATCTCAAACTGATTACAGTGGAAAACACTCAATAAAAGGTGCTAATAGAGCTGAACATGGAGTTCTTTAAATGCAGACAAAAATTATGTCCCACTGTGGATTTTGTACATAGGTAACAATAACTATTAATCTTGAAATTTAAGATACCACCGAAGTCTTTTTCGGCTAGGTACAGACCAACAAATAAGGTGAGTTATGATCAGAGATGTGCCAGTCCAAATGTCTTCTCATAGCAAAAGAAAAAGCAGGAGCACAACAGGCAAAGAAAAGGCTTCTGGGAACGGTTCTGACCCTGACCAAAGTCAAGCATGCCCTGTGCCACGCACAGCAGAGCCCTCCGATTACCTCACAAATCACATCATTGTGCTCCACATTTCACTTGTCAAGACAACTCTTCTTTCAAATTGCTCTTTGAAAATCTCATTAAGAACTGGGACTCAAGCTTGTAATCTCGGCACTGGGGAGGCCGAGGCAGGATGATCAAGAACTCAGGGCCAGCCTGGATGCATACCAAAGCTCCATCTCAAAAACAAAAGCCTGAGATTTGTGCTTTCTATAACTAATTTTTGTCTTTTTTCCCCCTCTCTGGGTCCGTGGTTCTCAATCTTTCCTAGGTGAACCACCCAGGGAGCTTTTAAAACTACCACTGCTTGTGATGCATGCACCTGCGATCCCAGCACTCTGGGCAGCTGAGGCAGGAGGACTGCCAAGTTTGAACACAGCTTGGCCAACTCAGTGAGATCCTGTTTCAAAATTAATGATGATGATGATGATGATGATGGCTAGGTATATAGTTCAGTGAAAAGGTTGAGTTCAATCCCCAGTATAGCAAAAGACAAAAATAAAAAAGAATCAACCAACACCAGGGCCCAGCCCTGGAAAACAGCCTTAATTAATCATCTAGGGTAGAGCCTGACCTTCAGAATTTTGGAAAGCTCACTACATATTTCAGGTGCGCAACTATACGCTGAACGCTGCTGCTGGAGCCACGCCCCCACATACACAGAGCTGTCGCCACCACTCCTACGGACGCCTGATTTGTGGTCCTTTGGCATCGGCTCTCCCTGCTAGGCCACAGCACTCTAGAATGAGAAGGCTGCTGCTTGATGATTTCATCCCAACACCAAACACAATGCTTGACATGCACAAGATGTTCATTAAATATTTCTTGATTAACTTAATTGCATGAACATTGCAACAAATTGAGGGAGTTAATTTCTCCCCCCCAAACATTTATTTTTAGCTATGCCAACATTTTTTATTGACCAGAGAGTGAGACCAATAGAGAGATGGTCACAAACACATTCCCTACATTTAATCGTGGAATCTGCTGCCAGGCTAACTTTTATCTTGGTCATCTACAAATCCAAAA
>NW_004524597.1:20272212-20275426 GCF_000260255.1 Octodon degus | reverse complement strand
CCATTTACACAAACTCATTTTGATCTACTGAGAAAAGCAATGCTGTCCTGTGCTAACTAAAAATGTCCTTGATTCTACTTTAAGCTATGTATATGAAAAGAAAACAAGCATTTCTAGTCAGATTTTTAAAGCGAGTTGTTTCTAAAAAATAATAATAATAATAATCCATTTGCTTAATTTTCAAAACTATCTTCTCAAGGAAATAGAATAATATGTAGCTTAAACTTTTATGCATCAAATGTCTTCTATCTCTTATCCATGTTCATCTTTTATGGCTGACTGATATTTTCATCTGCTTTAAAAAACTTGGACTCAAGATAGGGCCAGCCAGATAGTTCAGTGGACTAAAGCGCCTGCTTTGGCAGGTGCAGGGACCAGGCTTTGACAGCCGGTGTGCCATGCCAGCCCCGCCCCCGCAGCCCCCTGAGACAGTGACTGAGACTGGGTGTGATGGCACACACCTATAATCCCAGCGCTTGGGAGGCTGAAAACAGGAGGATCACTACAAGTCCAATCTGTGTAGTGAGACCCTGTAGACCCTGTATAAAATGAATAAATAAAAAGATAAAGCTACTGCATGACATACTCAGAAAATGACAAACATCATCAGAGAACTGATGTGGACACTTTGCGCTAATCTCCTGAACCCTGCAGAGAAAGGAAGCCAGCTTTATCAGAGAATTTCCCAGACCATATTTTAAGTGCTCACCACATCATAATAGGGCAGGTCTGGTTGGCTGCAGGGAAAAGCAGCACAAGTGTAGATAATTACAGAGGAATGCATCGAGTGATTACAGGATTCCTGTACTTCAACCAGAATAGAACTCCTAATTATCTCAGAAGCCTAATTTTACAAAAATCAGAAACAGTTACCAAAGAAACTACACAAAGTGGTAAAAATCTTAGACTATGGAAATGTAAAAGACATACAAAAAATTTGTCTATGAGGGAAACAGATCCAGAACCCCGGCGGTCTCTGTGGTGTCTTTGCTCTCAGCCTATTGGCCCCACTTAGCCCAACTGACCGCAAATAAGCTCCATCGAATATCAGTTTGTTTGACAAATTCATGTGAAAGCCTCCCCAGTCTTGCTGGTCTTTCTTCCTTTTAAAAAGTCCTTCAAGTAGTGTTATATGTTAAAATTCCATCTCTTGTTTATTTCATACTTTTTCTACCTTCTGTGTTGTACATACAGTCAAAAAGAAAGGGCAATAGAAAATAAAGCCATAAATCCTCAGGAAGCACCTTGTGGCCATAATGATAAATGAAATGAATCAAACACAAAGCAACTTAAATATTGCATGGTTTCTCTTCTATGAGCACCCCTAGCTGGGCGTGGTGCAGCTCAATTGTCCTCCCTGCACTCCCGAGTTTAAGGAAGGTGGATCACCATGAGTTCGAGGCCAGCCTGGGCTACACAGTGAATTCAAGGCCAGCTTGAACTAAACAGCAAAACCTCTTTTTTGTTGTTTTTTTGTTTTGTTTTGTTTTTTTGTTTTTTTGGTGAAACTGGAGATTGAACTCAGGACCTTATGCACAGAGCCTCTCAAAAAAAAAAAAAAAAAGAAAGAAAGAAAGAAAGAAGAAAAGAGAATCACACAGAGAAACCCAACATACAAACAGCAAGAAGACAGATCACTGGAAGTAGAGAGACATCTTTCTCAAAGGAGAAGTGAGAGGAGAAGCAATAGGAAGGGAGGTGCACTATGTACACGCACCAGGTCCGCACGAGGAATGTAAACCTGTATGCCACAAAGTTGTATATGTGCTGCCGAAGAGAGCACTGCACACCACAAACATGTACTAATAAAAGAGCGAGGAAAAGCTTTAAAACTGAACCCAATTAGTAAATGAAAACACAAACTTCCTTAAACTCCTTACACTTATCATCATCCCTAATAGGAACGTCCATATTATGCTTGCTTGTTAGTTTTAATTGGCAAGACACTGGGAGTTCATTAAACAAGGAAAAAATAAAAACATTAGGCCCAGGAGTTGAACACCTACTGAGTGTCTTTCATTTTTACATATATTGCATATAATCTAAGTCATAATTTTGTAATTAGACACAATTTCCCTAAATTTCAGAGAATATAACCAAAGCTTTCTCTAGGCCAGTAGCGGTAAATGCGTGGTAAGGGTGCATGCTATTTGTCTTTCAAGACCAAAATATGTTAATGTATAGTTGCTTTTTTCTAAACTAAGCCCTCAGTATTCAGGTTTAATTGTAGTGTTGGCACTTTGCAATAAATCAGCGGGTTTGGGTTGCAGTCTGCACCCTCAATCTCGAAGAGATTCACCATCAGTGCTTTAGACTTTTGTTTCTAAAAGGGTGGCTTCCAAATCATTTTTAGGTTATTGGAAATGTGAAAAGGTGAAATTGGTGGTGTCACCACAGACTTGTTAAGCCAGAATCCACAGGTTAGCAAGATCTCCAAATGATTCATATGCCATTTTTTTTTTTTTTTTTTCGGAACCAGGGATTGAACTCAGGCCCTTGGGCTTGCCAGGCAAGTGCTTATTCTACTGAGCCATCTCCCCGGCCCCTGCCATTTTAATTTTGAAAGTCCTATAGTACCTAGTCACCTTGTGACTAACACAAAAATCTCACCAGGTGTGTCCGGCTCCAAACATTGTCCTTCCCTCCACACTACAACAATCACTATTATGGGTTCCAAGTTGCATTGTCCCTACCTTCCATATGCCTCTGACAAGCTTTAGGGCGCTGGTTGACTTGGTCTCCTGCTGGCCCCTCCCCTCCAGTGATCCAGGTTCCACCACGATTTCCTTCCGGAGAGTACAGTGTAGCTTTCACACCTCAGTTCCTACTGCCAGGTGGGAATCTACTTAGAGCTCCAAAAGCCTGCTTAGGAACACGGTGGCTTGCCAATTTTAGGATTTGCTAGAGTTTTCTATTTTTCTGTTTTGCTTTCTTCTTCATCATGGTTCAGTGGGAACTGAATCACTACACATACAAACAGTAGTAATTGTTTAGAGAAGGTAAAGAGCTATAATCACTGAAACTAAATGGTACAAAACACTCACACAGAGAAACTTCTATATTTGCATGAAATTTTTCATTTCTCTAATGACCTCAACCTTTGATATCATATGAGCTGTACTTGTCACTGAATGTGATTATTTGTGGAAGTTGCAAAATTTGGAGAAATAAAGAAGCTGATCAGGCTGAAGAGCCCACCATAGGAACTTTGTCA
>NW_004524597.1:20260220-20270192 GCF_000260255.1 Octodon degus | reverse complement strand
ATATTTGATAAAATGTCTGGGTCCCCTACAGCCAAGCTAAGTAGACAAGCTGCCCAGCCATGCCCCTGGGGAACACCTGTGGAGAGAGATGCACCTGGGTGAGAACTGGTGGATGAATAGCCACAGGGAGTCAATGGTTTGAAACAAATGTCACAGAAGTGTCGAAGGAAGTCATTCCTTTGAGCATGGAAAAAGGCCAATTCTAATCCTGGATCAAAGAATTATAGGTGTCGACTGAATTAAATTTGCGTCAATACCAATGTCAGGACTTAGAAGTCCAGGAGGCTAATTCATAGCATCACCTTATTGACTGGAAGATCACAGTAAATCTCTAGAAGAGTACACCATGCTTGGATCATATTTAAATGCCAAGACTGTGTGCCTTCCATTGTCACCAGCCCTTTGTCTCTATTTCTGTCCTCTTCACTCTACCAGGCAGCATCCTCCAGTTTACATGGGGTGAATGCACCCCTGGAAGTAAGCACAGTTTGTCAGTGTCACCTGGGGCTGATGGCATTAGGGGCATGTGAGCTCTCCTCTAAGCACACAGTTTTTCCTCTTTTGCCCACTGAATTCAGAGGCTCCAGTGGAAGCTTCCAGGACCCAGGGCATTGAGTTAGGGCTTGCTAGCAAAACTTCCTGTGATGACAGAAACAGTCTGCACCTGCCCCACCACATGGAGCTTGAAATGTGACATCTAGGAGTGATAAGCTAAAGTTCTAATTTTCAAAAATCAAATTAATTTAAATGGCTATGTTGAGCAGATCAGCTGTAGAGAATGGAAGGGTTTCTTCCTAGAAAAGAAAGTCTGGGTCCCTGAATGATGCACGGGAAAAAGAATCCCATGGTGGTGTACAGGCATGTGTGTGATGTTAGGCCCTTAAAATTGGGGAGGGGGTTCATTACAGCATCCAGCTGACCTCAACAAGTTCCCTTATCAGCTAGAGGTGTTCTCATTTGTCAGGGGCTGACCATGTGTCAGGACATTATCCATAATAGAGCAGACAGCACGATCATCATTTTCTATGAATTCCCCGTATACCTCATGTCCCAGGAGGTGACACAGCAGATCAGATGGGGTCCACACCTGTGATGAATACGCTTACAGGAGAGGAACTCTGAACATGGGCCTCCAGCAGCAGATAGCAAGTCACCTTGCTCTTGGCCTGGAGAGACAAACACCTCGCATCTCCAGGCTGTTCGCAGGGAAAGGCGTCCTGAGAAGTTTGCCTTGCGTTCTTGCAAATCCCAAGCCAGTGCAGTGGAACTCAGAGCACGGCGGCCTGCTTCCATGGCAACACCGGCAGACATGCGGTGGCAGCGAAGCCTCTGCAGCCTTCAGAAACCTCCCAGCAGGGATACGCAGCCAAGCTGAGTCCCTGCCTTAAAATCATGTGAAATCATGTACATATTTGCTATGAAATATTGCACAGAGAAGTTCATGTGCATTTTTTTCACCAATACCCAACAAAATGAACAGAACTGAAATTGTTCACTGTGCTACAATGACTGTAGAAATTTTCTGGGGACATACCTCAGTGGTAGCTCACATACCTAGCATGCGCCAAGTCCTGGGTTCAACCACCAGCACTACAATAAAAGTTTAATTGCTGTATTTGAGCTCTCCTGATTTTATCATCTCTGCAACATAATGTTTCATTTTGTGTTACTATCTTGTTCCACTTAAATTCCATTTTAAGGTCAAAATTCAAGGAATGCAATTTATTAAAACTCTGGGACTCCTCAAATCAAAGCAGAAGTTATAACACACACACAAAGAACAAAACACAAACCTTCAGACTACCACCTTAGCAATTATATACACCCAACTATTCTTTCATTTTATAAGAATATTGGTGATAATTTTACCACCTGTTTGATGACAGTCTAACACGGACAAAGGCTCTTTCGATATAATTTCATTTTTATGTATTGCAAAGTTTAACTGTCTGGTGGTCTTCTGATATTTGAATTTCAAAATATAAGGGCTGGCCAAATAGCTCAGTGGAGGGCCCAGGGAGATGGCTCAGAAGAATAAGCGTTTGCCTGGCAAGTGCAAGGGCCTGAGTTCTATCCCCGGTTCCACAAAAAAAAAAAAAAAAAAATCTCAGTGGATTAAAGTGCCTGCAAGCAGGCACAGGGGCCAGCAATTTGATCCCAGAGCCTGCCATGCCAGCCCCACCCTGCTGGGCGTGGTGGCACACACCTATAATCCCAGCTCTTGAGAAGCTTTAAACAGGCAGATCACTGAGTCCAATCTAGTAGTGAGACCCGAACACCCTGTAGACCCTTCCCTAAAAATTTAAAAAAAAAATGCATTTCAAAATATAAAAGATTCCACCAAAATGGAAAATAAATTTTAGCTAGTGATTCTTATGTAGCACAAAAGAGAAAAACATCTCAACTGCTCCCCAGCCCTGCGCACTCTCTCCCTGGTCTCTTCTCTAGTTCCAGGGGGAAGAACTGTGAGCCTGTATAGCAAAGCAATATGTCTTGCAGAAGCTTAGTATTTCTCTCACATTTTAGTTTGGAGCATAGCAGTGAGAGATTTTAATATGTAAGTAGGGAAAAACTTAGAAACTTAGAAAGTAAGTTTAAACTAAGAAAATTTCAAAACTTTTTACTATACACCCCGCAAAGCAGTTTGTGGGTTTTATAACTACCTTCTTGAAAGTAACTTATGCACACTCACAACTCAGAAAAAGATCCCAAAGGTAGCAGCAGGACACATTGACACTCTTGACAACACTGTGAAAAAGAGGATATTATAATGTTGAGTTGTCAGTGATTCGAAAGAATTACATTGTGAATATGCATTTCAGTGGTATTTTCCTCTTGATGTATGCATAAGAGAGATATATGACAGAAAAAGAATAACTAAATAGGCCTAACACCTGTACTTTCAATAGATACAAAGTGCAAATCCAAATAAATAAGGATGGAAATATGGTTTGTTTGACATTTTTGTTTCTTAATGGTACATAAAATTAGGAGGCAAATCAGGATACATGTTACAGTTTGTGGTACTTTAATTTGATGAAATATGGTCATGAGAGACTGTGACTCCCAGAATTGTACCAAGGATAAAATAGATGATGGTGGGTAGAATACATGTGGTATTAAGCCAGGACTGTTATTAATAGTGACTTTTTTCTTAGAAATTAATGTAAATTGAAAAACTTAAAGCTAAGTTATGCTTCCTTATAATTTTATAATTTACTTTTATAATCCTGAGGCCTCCTCAATCAGTTTGACTGTTGTGGTTATTTTTAAATGTGTCTAGATGTTCTTCACAACTCCTGCCTTCATGAAGTGGAGCTAAATTCACTAAGCAGTGGCTTTACTTGGTGACTGGTCTCTACGCATGGCGTGCAGTGGACGTTGCCTTGGCGCTGTGCAGGACTGAGTGCCAACAGACATTGTGGATCCTCCTCCTTTCCTTCTCTCTCCTTTGGATCACCTCCTTTGGAGGCCTCTGCTGCATTGTGAGAACATTCCAGCCATCCTCAGAGAGGTCCCGTGGTAAGGGGTGAGGGCTTCAGGCCGGCAGCCATCAAGGAATGGCATGCCTTCCACCAGCAGTCAGCTCTGCATGGTATTCTGGAAGCCAGTCTCCTCACCACGCCTGAGAGGACCAATGTCTTGGCCTCTTCTTGGTCAGTGACTTGAGTGTGACTGTGGGAGTCGTCAAGTCAGACTACCCACACATGCTCCCCAGTTCCTGAGCCTCCTGTTTGTCTTTCTTCAAACAGCTAAGTAGGGAGACAAATTTTCACACCAATAAATTACAAACTGAACCATTTTTAGTCTCTTTGTACCAAAACAGAGGAAGGAAAATTAATTGACACCATTAAAATGGCACTTATGTTTTAAAGATTTTTTTTTCAGAACCAGGGATTAAACTCAGGCCCTTGAGCTTGCCAGGGAAGCACTTATTCCACTGAGCTATCTCCCCAGCCCCTTGTTTTAAAGAATTTGTCTAGCTTTTATACAGATATATTTTATCTATGAAAAAGAGTATCACTATTAAATCTTCAACCAAGAAAATACATCATACATAATGTAAGTCTCATGCTTCTTGTTGATAACCTGCATAATTCTTTCTGGCAAAAACTGCATGTAAAATACTCTCTCTTGTTTAGTTGATATTCTGTATCTCTATTGCATGATATGCATTTTATACAGTAAAACAGTCTATTAAGCCCTCCCAAAATTCATACACTGCCCTCCAAAGCATTCAGTTAGTTCTTTGTTGGTCTCATAACCTTGGCTGTGCTCCTTCCTCAGCTTTTCCTCTTTGAAATGAATGAGAACAAGGGGAGAGCGAGAACTCATACTGTCCTCTCCAACCAAGGCTACATGATGCTCCGCTGTGTGGTTCATGCATCCTGGTCATTTCACATCCTCAACATGGTTAAGCCAGGAAAACACTAAAGGTGGCAGTTATAACAACAAAACTGGTAATAGCCATACCACCCACTGCCCTATTAAAATCTGGCATAGCTCAACTTGGAAAGAACTACTCCCTCCATGAAAACTGACAAAAAGTGGAGTAGAAGATGCAGCTTCTTAGCTCCTCTGTCAGGGATGTTGGCCATTTTCAGTTGGCCTTCTTCTCCTTTCTGATTGTCACCTGACTAGGGTCAACATGGAGATACATCATCAGCCAAAAATCTATTGATTTTGAAGCCAAAACAACATCTACAGAGCAAACATAAAATGAGCAGCCGGTGTTTCCTAGAGTCAGGTATCACTACTAGATCAGACTCAGTGATCCACCTGTTTACAGCCTCCCAAGACCTGGGATTACATGCATGCACCACCACACCCAGTCTCAATTGCCATCTCAGCATGCCCAGGGGGTGGGATTGAATCCCTGGCCTCTGTGCCTACTTGCAGGCACTTTAATCAGCTGAGCTATTTGGCCTTCCCTCACTAAAATGTTTTAAAACTGGGATCTTAGAGGCTACAGGGACCTGCACAGCAAATAGATCACATATTAGAAGCCTTTGGCCAGATAGGGCAAGTGACTAATTCTGTGTCAGAAGGGTGATTTCCAAGGATGTGACTCCCCAGTTTTCTACACCATAGCAATATCTTTAAGGTGTCCTATATGATGAGCCAATAAAATATGAGTTGTAAAATACATTCTAACCTTAGGATACAGGTAGCTCTAAAGAGTTTAGAATCAAAAAGGCATAAATAAATAAATAAATAAATAAATAGCATTGTTTCATCAATATATGTCAAGGGAAAAAGGGACTTGAAACCCAAGTTGGTATCTCAAATGAGTGAAATAAAAGATAGAGAATAGGAAGAAAGGAGATAAGTCTTTCTCAAGGGGAACAGGATCAAGAGAGGAACAGGGGTGAGGAAGGAGAGGGGAAGTGGATGGAAGGCGAGAAAAGAAAGTAAGATGTGCTATGTTCATGTCTCAGCTCCACACAATGAGTGCAAGCACTAGGGACTGCAGATGTGCACAAAAGGAAAAAGGGGAGGGGAACAAGGGATGGAGGGAGAAGGGTGGGAGAGAAGGGAATGTGGGTGAACCATGGGGAATGAAGATCTACTATGTACACAAACTAATGCCCAAGGAACATAAACATCATGCAGCACCAGCACATACTAATAAAAATAAATGAATGAATAAACAGGGAAAAGCAGTCTTTTTTAAACCCCCTTTTTATATTTAGGAGGTTTCTTTTTCTTTACAGTGTTCTCTGTACTTTTCTGTATGATGTAAATAGTTCTTGATTGCAACCAACTAAATATTGTTAGATACCACAAGGATTCCTCCTACACCATATCCAGAGCCCCATTTCTCCTCCTCCAGTGCAATCCCTAATTAAGTTAACATTTCCTTGAAGTTATGCAAACTGTCATTTTTTTTAACAACACATCTTTCAAACTTGGCCAGTGACAAATGGCATAGAAAATTATAAAATTCTTATGTATCTCCACAACACCACATACCTAAGCATGCAAGACACTGTTGAGCACAGGTGAGAAACCTTCAAAGAAAATAAGTTACATGAAGCCTGCTATATTTGCTTCACCACTTAAAATGCTATGTTAACACAGATAGATGACCATAGCAACCTTCCTTGGTTAGGTATTGAAAATTAAAGTTAGGATAAGCCCTTGATCTGTTCTGTGCTTCAAAAGGGGTACATATTCTTGAGTGGCTTCTATTTCCACTAGCCTAGTGGCACTTTTTAAGGAATCAGCTCATTTCATCTAAGTCATCATATGTGCAGGCAAAGAGGTTTTCATCTATCATCATTTTTGTTGGCAGTGGAATCCGTAGTCATGGGCCTCTTTCATCTCTGATATTATAATCTCTTTTTTTGGTTGGATTGGCTAAAGGTTTAGCTGTTATTTTTTAAAGGAAAGAAAATAAAATTTTTTAAAGTATATTCCTACTTTCATTCAAATGCTCCACTGAAAAGGTCTCCTTTTCAAAATGAAATGTGAACTTTTAAATAATTTTAAATTTCTGTGTCCTGATTAATAAAATTATAGATGAGAAAAGGCAAAATTAGCATATAAATTTGCTTTTTCACAGCTTTGCAAGGCAATTATATCATCAGTGTTGCCATTTAAGAGAACGCATGCATATGAAACTCTTCCATGGCCATATAAAATAGAAGGGTTTCCAAGCATCTGCAACACCTATATAGATATTATATGATGATTTATTATTATTTAAACATCCTTTCAAGTAAGATCCAATAGCATTTCCAAAAATAGAAAGTGTATTTGAGTACAGATTTTGATAGAATGTGAATAGCCTAAGCAGGTGGCATAGGTGAGTGCCCAACCAGTGGAAAACTTTAGTCCAGCTGCAGCTATGAGCTTCCACTTCCACCATGGTTTCTAGTGCCTTCCAAAGCTTGACCTTCTTGCTTGGGAGAAGCCATGCCTCCAGCAAATGTGTGCACTACAGAATTTCATCCATTTAGAAGATCAGGGCTGTGAATTCACACAGCCATTTACAGGAGGACTGAGACTGGAACACTGAGTCAAACCTATGTGGGAAATGACTGATAGCCTTCACTCCGCACAGTGGCCTTGCATTCATCTTCTATCCTTTCACATTTTCTGAGCATGTGTTAGGAGTACAGCCTCAACCCATGGATGTGGAGTCACATAAAAACTTCTTCAAGCATGTAAAGTGCTCACTGAAAGTACCACAAGGTATGAGCAAACACTACTGTGTTTACATGTTTAAAAATGATTATAGTAACAGATGCATTACCACTCATCCCCTACAAAATACCCCTTCTCGCTCTGAACACACGTGCCATTGTTCTTGCCACTTTTGGAAGCAGCTCTGAAGTTCTCTTTCATAAATGTCTTCAGTTGTGCAATAGTGGCTGCCCTGATGTTCTGGATCAGTTCAAAATGTTTACCTTTCAGAATCACTCTGGCTGGGGGAAGAGCCAGAAGTTGCATGCTACTGGATCTGGATGAGATGCGCAAGGACCTTCCACAATTTCCTTCATAAGTTTGCCTTTCCTCTGAATGGCTGTGTCTCCATATTTTTTATCATACTTCTGAAAGACACACATGAAAGAGTACTTCCCAAACTGCTTCAGAAGTGGAAAGAACAATGGGACAAGTGTATTTGGAATAAATGAGAAGTTTTGTTTTGTTGTCCCTCAAAAACTACTTTAATTCCAACCTAACCACACCAGGCACAATGTCTGGGGTCAGATTCTGGGTGCAATGCTGCATGGCAACCACACATTCACACATGGCTCCAAGAAGCCCCCCCCCCCAAGTGGGACTTACCTTTGGCAACTGAGCCAAAGAGTGTAGGGGTGGTCCCAGAACAGGGGCAGGGGCAGGCCTGGGGAACACGTGCTACTTCTTGGCAAAGGAGATCTTCATGGCATTGTCCTGGGTGATCTTAAAGTCCTGCAGGACATCATGAGTGGCCCCTGCCTGCACCTTACTGTCAAACTCCACAAAGGTGATATGCTGCCCAAGCACCAGGCAGACTGCCTTGAAGCCAGGGAACTGGTTGAAAGCATGGACAACATAAGCTCTTTGGTCTCCTCTGGCAAGTTGTTCAGGAACAGGATGTGATTTGGTGGATTCTCTGAGAGAGGCTGGGCATGTGGCATCTGCCCTGGCATAAGCTGCTGTGGGGTCATGGCTCCAGGAGGAATCTGGCCTGGTGCAAGGCCCGGAGGCAGGATCATGCCAGGAGGCAGCATGTAGGGTGTCTGGCCTGACATGTGGTGCATGATGCGGGGAGCCTGGGTCACGAGTGGCATGCCCTGGACAGGACCCTGGACAGCTCCCACCACAGGGGCTGCTGCCACACCCTGCAAACCTTCTTGGCAGACAGCATCTCCTGGGTCTTTGGCTTTCTCTTCTCTTGCCTGTGGTCCTGCTCCACAAAAGTATTCAACTTGGCAATTATATCCAAGTTGGTCTTGGCTTACTGGATGTGCACCGGATTGTCATAGAAAGGGAAACCGTGCATGGAGCGCAGGGCGTTGGTGGCACTGCTGACCTCCTTGAAGATGACCAAGGCCTGCTCTGTCATCTTCAGGCTCCGAGACACCAGACTATCCAGGATCTGGCCAAACTGGGAGGAGACGGCACACAGGGACTTCTTCAGCTCATCTTTCTTGATCTTCTTATTGACATTGTTGAAATAAATGGTGTGGTTGGGGCTGGTCTCGTGAACTGCCATGGTAGGGCAAAAGGGCCCTCTGAGCAGTGACAGCCAAGTTCTTCAGATCAGACCACCCAGGAGAGCATTTTGAGTCTTTTACTGTAGTACATTTTTTAAATTTACATTTGCTATATATTCTGATCACTCTGTTAATATGCATGTGTCATTTTACATATGATGCATACTGTATTCCTGATACTTTTTGGTATCAGGAATTGAACTCAGGACCTCACCCTTGTCAGGCAGGTGCTGTGGCACTGAGCTAAATCTCCAGCCACTTTACTTACTTTTGTATTGACATTTACCTTCAAAACAATTTTTAAATTCTAAGTGATTTCTTTTGGTACTAGGACCTGAACTCAGGACCTCGAGCTAGCCAGGCAGGCGCTTGTGCCAATGAGCCATATCCCCAGCTTCAGGTGATTTTTATATGGCCTTTATTTTACCAATATTCCCTCCATTAGATATTTAGCAACATTGTAAAATGTAAAGCAGATGTTAAGACTTGTTTAATTTTTTTCTCTGATTACTGAAAAGGTTTCTTGCTACTTTTTTATCCCCTAATTTCAAGATCTGAAATTATGATGGTGAACTTTTGATAGTTAATAAAAACATGCCATTTTGACCTCAAGGCACATCACGCATCCTCTGCCCACCACTTTCTTAATTCCACCTCGTGCTAGTGCGGCCTACTAAGAGCAAGTTTGTAGCCTCTGATCTTGTTCGTGGCAGACACTTGACACACGTCTGGAATCTAATTGTTCCCCACACACTCGATGGATACCTAAGAAGCAGCACTATCAACAGAGTAACTTTCATGCAGACAAAGTATCAAGAACACATCACAAGGGCCAGGGAGATAGCTCAGTGGACTAAGAACCTGCTTAGGCAAGTGCAAGGACTGGATGCCACACAGGCCCGGCCCTCAGGTGCAGTGAGCCAGCAACCAAGTCCAGGCATGGTGGCACATGCCTGTAATCCAAGCACTAGTGGGGCTGAAAACAGGAGGATCACTACGAATCCAATCTGTGTAGTGACTCCTTTTACCAACTTAAAATTTAATCACAAGCCTAGTGGTTCCCTTTGTCCTTGTGGTAAATACCCACAAACACATGGGAAAATTTTGTCACTTGGAAGGAAACTGCACTAAAGAAAATGCCACTGTCATATCTTCTTTTTTTTGTCTACTTTTTTTTTCAAAGTTTTATTGATAAACAGATAACAATGAGACAGTTTCAAATCAAATCGGAAGTACAGTTTCAACAAATAATACACTGCATATA
>NW_004524597.1:20252605-20253857 GCF_000260255.1 Octodon degus | reverse complement strand
TAGGATAGATATATATTTGTATTCTCTTAATGAATAGAATGATTTGTTCTAATGGTGTTTGTAAGTAGGATCACAAGTCCACTTCTTGTACAGCAATTAACCACTAAGAAGAATATATACAGTGTGTTATTTGTTGAAACTGTACTTCCGATTGGATTTGAAACTGTCTCATTGCTGTTTATCAATAAAACTTTGAAAAAAAAAAAAAACAAATCTGGCTCAAGCTTCCCAAAGGAAGCTGGGCAGTGCCCGGTGGCTAAAAGAGCACCCATGTACTTGTCAAGTTCTCTGTAGGAACCTGTGGCAGCTTCCGCCAGAGTGAAGCCCTTTCGGTACTGAAAGTGAGGGGACTTAAATCCTAGCTTAAGAGTACACCGATTGTTCTAAGTGCCTTCACTTTCCTGAGGCTTGGCCCTTCTGTCTGCCAATGGATATCGCTGGGTGAAACAGCTTCACTGGGGAGTTGCTCTGACACAGTTCTCTACAGTCTGAACACTCACATGTGCCACTGACCAGTGCAGAAGCTTCTGGCTCCAGGGTGCTCCTCAGAATGAAGTTGTGGCACCAAACGCTCAGGTGACAGCAAAACGTGCTCTTTTTCATTCTCCATTTCTAGATTGTGCTAGAAAAGGAGTCATCTTGAAATTTAGAACTACGGGGACCAAGGCATCAATAATAATTACTTGTAATGCAAAACTGCCTTGTGGTAAAATGACTAGAGCTGGATTATTCTAGATAAGATCTAGTTTTTCAGTTAAGAACTTTTTTCTGCGCTAAATGAAGGTCAGACTCTACATCAAAGTTCTGGCTGCCATGGAGACCGAAGGACATAAATACCACCAGGTGAAATCTAAATCCGCAACTGATACTCCTAGTTATGAGGAATATTTGTTTTTCTCTATAAAAAATGATTTGATAATTTCACCAGTGGAAAAAGAAAAAGCAGGCTCATAAAGCTGACACAAACCTGTCCCCTGAGGAAGAAGCTTAAGGCTTTCAGCTTTTCAACACTGAATAGCGTAGTTTTCTGTAAATTGCCTTTGTTGTGTCAAGTTACGTTCCTTTCACGCCTAATTGGTTTGAGTTCTGAAAGGGCACTGAGTTTTGGCAAATGCTTTTTCTTCATCTACTGAATTGAATTGACCATTTGATTTTTCACAAATCGTTTATCTGTTAAGGTGGTGTACACCAAAATAGCCCCATTTGTAGCTCAGGGATAACTTGGACTCACAGTATGCGATTCTTTTAATCT
>NW_004524597.1:20250661-20252369 GCF_000260255.1 Octodon degus | reverse complement strand
GTGAGACATTGTTTATGAGATCAGTATTTAAATCCATGGACCTTAAGGAAAGCAGATTGCCCTCCATGATGCAGGTGCCTCTCTTTGGATTTAAAAAAAAAAAAATCTCATTTCCCATTTGAGTTACTAGGTGACCTGAAAAGCTGAAATCTTTGAGCAGGTCCTAGAGAGAAAAGAAGACCTGCAGCAGCAGAGGCTGCGTGCACGCTGCTGGGCTAGTTGGACCTTGTGAGCCAGGAGACTCAGTGTCCCTTGAGATGTCAGGAGAAGACAAGAGCTGCTGCTGAATGTGTGCAAGATACCAGCATCAGGACCAAGACTGAGTCTGTGATATAATGCCATTCTCCAGCCCAATTGGCCGGGTACCTTTAGACAGGTTGATTACTCCAGACTATATCCATCATGAGAAGGATAATATTTTTACTTGAGGAGATACTTAATCGAGGTATGGACTCACCTCCCCACCCCCAGCAATATTTCTCCCACAACTACCATACAAGGCTAGCAGAAGGCCTTCCTTATCCACTGTCATGGCATCCCACACGGCACCGCTTCTAGTCAGAAGGGCTCACTCCAGTACCTGAGGTATAGCCATCAGCCCATGATCATAGAGTTCAGTCCTACTATATTTTCCACCATGCTGGACCAACTGGCAGATAGAACAGCTCAATGACATTTTCAATATTCAGTGATACTGTTGGCTAGGCAGCAATATATTGCAGGATGGGATCATCTCTCTAGAAGATCATTTAATGTTCCAAAGTAGTACCACATATGTGGTGGCATTTCTCCCATAGCCATGATTCATGGGTCCAGAAGTCAGCAGGTGAAGGTGAAAGTGGCCCCCTCGCCCCTCCATAGTCACTCACTGGCAGAAGGGATGCCTGTCCTCCTAACCTCATGCTTGGCTTGCTTTAGAGCTATTAGTTCCAAAGTAAGGATTTTTTCTACCAGAAGACACAATGACTCCACTAGACTGGAGGTCAAGACTTCCACTCAATTTCTTTGACTCCTTTTGCCTCTACATCAACAAAAGACAAAGTTGCTAGTCTGGATGAAATGACTAATTCTGACTACCAAAGAAAAGGTGGATGGCTACTCACTCCCTAATAGAGGTAAGCAACAGTATGTCTGGAATTTAGAAGACTTTTCAAGTTATCTGTTATTATGACCAGACCCTATTATTAACATCACTGGAGAACTACTAACCCAATTCAGGTAAATATGACTGCCAGGCCCTTAGGGTATGATGGTTTGGTTTACTCACAGGCAAGACCCATGAGAAGCTGGATGCTTTCTGAGAGTAAAAAGGATACAGAATGAGTAGCAGGAAGCAGTGGTAGGAATGAGGAGTAGGAGAGGTTTGGCCAGCTTTAGAAATGAGGGCCAGCTATAGCTGCCTTGAAAATATTTCCTTGTTTTGATACAAATATGTTTGTATGGAAGGCAAAATATCTTCATATTCTGCCTTTTCTAAATGCCTTTAACTGGGCTGGGGAGATAGCTCAGTAGAATAAGTGCCTGCCTAGCAAGCACAGGGTCCTGAGTTCAATCCCTGGTACCACTAAATAAATATGCCTTTACATGTAACAAAAGATGTACTGACTGATTTTCTTAAGATCAGCATTTAAGTAGTATTCACTCCACATCATAATACTTCATCTATATGAGTTCAAGACAAATAAATAAATAAATAAATAAATAAATA
>NW_004524597.1:20242777-20250406 GCF_000260255.1 Octodon degus | reverse complement strand
ACCTTCTTCTGGAGAAAGACTCTGAGCATTAGGCTGTTGCAAATTAGTTGTATCATGTTAGGCAGATGTTGGCCTTAAAAGGTGACCAGCTGTTTAAAACAGGTCTCAAGACACTGCTTGTTTACAGTATGTGTAAAAGTCAACTGTATACCTACAGTATCACAACAGATGACAAAGAGAAGTCATAAATACACTATATTATTGTATATGAACCTCCAAACTTATTTGGTGGTAGATAACAATGAATTAAGTTTGTTTATTATAAACTTTAAGAAAATGATGTTTTTAAAAAAGTATAACAGGCTCAGAATGTAGAGGAGAATACATGAGCTACTCAGCAAAAATGGACACAGAAAAATTAAAGGCTGAAAAAGAGGGAAAATAACATTTAAAAGAAATCACCTAGTAAAACTATATTTTAATCTAGTTATATGAATAATTACATTAAGTACAAATAATCTAACATGTTAATGATATGAGAGCAATTATTAAGGTTAAAAAATTATGATACCCAGTATGCAAGAAATGCATTTTAAATAAACTAGCTGGGAAAGAGGAAAACTGGTAGGAAAAAGGCTGGCTCAGCTGGGTGTGGTGGTGCACACCTGTCATCCTCGCATTTGGGAGGCTGAGGCAGGAGGAGCCTCATGAATCCAAGTCCAGCCTGGCATAAGACCCTGTCTCCAAAAAAGTAAAAAGAGAAAAGAAAAGATTGGCTAATATGAACACTAGTAAAAAAAAACCATGCTACCTGTATTCATGTCAAACAAAGCTGGAGATGTATAAACAAACTGTACATTCACCAACAGAACATGACTCAGTGGCAGCTAGGAACTTACTACGGAGACATGGGTGAACCTCAGGTGCACCATGGTGAGTGCAAAGGACAAGATCCAAGTGACTGTCCACTTCCCTTTATGAGATTCTAGGAAATGCAACTCTATAGCAGTGAAGGGAGATCAGCGATTGCCAGGAGGCTGCAGCAAGGAAAGGGTTAATTACACAAGTACATGGGAGAGTCTGGAAGGAAATCATTTTGTATCTTGGTTGTTGGGGATTATAAGACTTGTGTTGTTTGTTTGTTTTTGTGATACTGGGGATTGAACTCAGGACCTTGTACTTGCAAGGCAAATGCTTTTCTACTGAGCTGTCTTCCTGGCCCAGACATGTGTATTATTAATGATATACACTATGTACACAAAATTGTGTTCCAAGGTGTGTGTCATTGTACATGACTTATCCCCAAATTTAAAAAGATGAAGAAACACTACAAAAATAGGGAGATACAAAATAATACAAACAATACATGATTTTATGACTCTGGTATCCACTGAAGAGTCCTATGCAAAAATAAAAAGTATTACCTAGGTAGTACATAAAGATTGACATTATTCATTTTTGTCACTTAATAATTTAAAAAATATCATTTCAAGGTATGCTTCTTGGTACTAATATTGAGAAAACAGATAAGCCTAAAATGTTCAAATTTATACATTATTTCTCAAAAATTATTTCATCTACAAGTAAATTATAATTAACAATATATTCAATCAATTGTGTTTTTAATAATCATGATGTGATTTCACAAAGTTGTACAATATTATTTTTAATACTAGAGAAAAATCAATAAATTACCTGAATTTTAACAATAATTCAGTAAAGCTCTTCATCTCATGGGACTGGGATTTATTAGTTGTTTACAATCAAACAGCTCACTGTACAAAATGAGTTCTCTGGAGGTTGTAAGGAGGCAAATCTTACAATAGGAAGAGATAAATTAGTTGTAATCTTCTCTTCAACTGGTGATCTTTGACCCAGTAACTGTGATACAAAAATGATAGAGGAGAAAACAACTTTTGCAAAACAATTTATCTTTGTCTTCTGCCACCATAACTGCAAATTTCTCAAGACATAAAATGGCATGAAAAACTAAGACAAGAAAGAGTTTGTTTCTAAAAAGTCTGGAGATGATCTGTTTTTCTTCTCTGACATATATGTGTGTACAAATGTGCCAAAATGAAACCCATTGCTGTGTACAACCTTTATGCACTTATAAAAAACATTTTCAGAAATGAATGAATGAAGCAAATACAACACTGCGGTTGCACGGTTGACTGTTGTCTCAGTTACTTGTCTCTCATTGCTGAGACAAAATACCTGGCACCCAAAATTAAGGAAGGAAAGGTTTATTTAGCTCACAGTTGGTGAAAGTTTCAGTCCATACTCGGCTGGCTCTAAGGCAGAGTGACACATGGCAGAGGGTAGTAGCTCAAGGTGGCAGAAAGCAGCAAAGAGCAAGCAGGAGGTGCAGCGGGCATGGCAGCCAGCCAGCCTCTCTTCCTGCCTCACACTCCATCAGGCTGTCCACCCCAAGGTGGGTGCAGCACTCACAGCCATAACCCTCGCATTGGGTCATGAATTAATCACAGCCTCTAGAAGCCTGCATGAGGCTTTGGGGGACAACTAGGCACAAACCATAACAACTGTCATGGTAGAGTTTATCAAGAGCTTTGAAGGATTCTGGTTGGAGGTGGATGCTTAGAGATAACTGCTGTATCTTCTCCTTGTAACGAAACACCGAACAGTTTCTCAAAGTTTCGATTTTTAAAGAGTAGGAGCAGTTTCTGACTAGGCAATTGATAGGTGTGGTTTCAAATAACAGAGCTAAAACTGAAGCAATAAAATAAACATAACAATCTCTTGTCCACCTTAATTTTAGGAGGAGCAAGTAAAGATTAGCTTCAGGTCATGAAGACAGGATAGGGGATGAGATAGATGCTTCTAACAACAACTAGAAGATATAAAGCAACAGCTCTCGGTAGCAGAAACAGGCACACCTGCACCCATCTGCTTCCTACAGGCAGTCAGTAGGGCACAGAATGCAGAGCCAGATCCCAGCCAGAGCCAGGCAATGCTGCTGAGAGGAGGGGAAAAAGCTGAAGGCACCCGCAGCCAGAATGCACGGATGGTGCAGACACTGGCCAAGGGATCGCTTCGGGTTTGTTTTCTTTTGCCTGTCTTATTTCTAAGTTGTGGGTGCACAAAAGCTATTACCTGAAACCAGAGGTGAAAAAATCACTAAAAGGGGGAAGGCAAAGTGTTTCCTGAAGCTCCTGCAGTACAGAATGAAGGTACCTGTCAAGTATGAGACGCCGCATATGAGCCCTGATGTTACACAGCTTGAGCATCAGTGGGCATAACTCTTAAAGCTTCTGTGACACTGCGTAACAAAGCTTTAAAACAAGTCTTGAGAAGGTGTGACCCTAAAGGATTCAAGCTTGCACAGAAAAAAAAAAACACAACACTCAACTGAAAAAAGAAAATACAGCAATTCTGATTTTCTTAAAACTCACACATGTGTAGTACGAAAATTTATGTCAGATAGAAAAATACGGCCTATAAGTGGGAGATGGATCAACAGAAATATATCCAGAAATTATAACAGTGTGAAACTAGATGAGGCCATAACAAGATTATCATAAATGTGCTTGATATTTTTCAAAAATGCAAAGGGAAGCATCAGCATCCTGAAGACATAAACAAGAGACATAAAATAGGCCCACTGGTAATTCAAACCACAGAGGCAAGTCCTTGCAATGAAAACTACGCTTCAATTGACAGCACATTAGCCACTGACCGTGAAAAGTCAATGAACCTGAAGCCATCACAGGAACCACTCAGAATAAAGTGCACACACACACACACACAGAGATAGAGATAGAGAGAGAGAGACAGAGACAGAGAGAGAGACAGAGACAGAGAGAGAGAGACAGAGAGAGAGACAGAGAGAGAGAGAGAGAGACAGAGACAGAGAGAGAGACAGAGACAGAGAGAGAGAGAGAGAATTGAATGGGGCAGAAATATATTTGGAGAAAGAATGCTACTCCTCATGCTTTTAAAAAGTGATCAATTGCCTATTGTTTTGTTGCTGTTGAGCTATGGGAGTTATTTTGAAAGGGACAGAAAATGCGGCATATGGTCTGAATGTTTCCAGAGAAATAATATACCTATTAATGGATAAATGTGGTTTCCTTTTCCCACCTCTACAAATGTTCTCCCTTTCATCAAAACGGAAACTCTGCTAATGCAGAGTCTGGGAAACAGAAGGACTATTTCTAGACAGTGGCGCCACAAATCGGGCTCCTTACTGCTGGCCTCTGGGGAGGACTGTGAGGATGGGTTTCGCCTCACTCCTGGTGAGCACAGGAATTGCAAATACAGAGGCAGGAAGTGCACTGCTCCCAGGAAATCAGGGTGAAGCAGACATGCCTGCCACATGTGTATCTAAGTGAATCATTTTAATGAATTCAGTGTTAGCTTCATGGAGAATATTCTAACATTAATACTTTTAAAAATTATTTCTGTCAGAACACAAGAAGAACTCAGTCTCCCTGATTGAATACGGACACCTCAGAGAGAGGTTGTGAGCTGGAGACACACTTGCAGGATTCTGAAAATGTTTGCTTTAACTTCCTATTATGACCCAGGTACAGTGACAATACTTGTTGAAAGAAAGTAATCTGTATGTATGTGTCTCACGGCAGTTTTAACAGAACATAAATTTTCTGACTGCATTTACAAGGTTATTTAATAAATTCAGAGCAAGAAGAGAGATTGGAATTTTTTCTGTGGATTCATTTGAATTCTTTATATATTCTGGTTAGTATTTTCATATCAGATGAATAATTTGCAACTATTTTCTTCAACTCTGTAGGTTGTCGTTTCACTCTGTGGATTGTTACCTTAGCTGCACAAGTGATTTTTGGTTAAATGTAATCCCATTTGTCTATTTTTGCATTTGTTTTATGTGTTCTAGTGGTAACATTCAAAATCTCCTTGCCCAGATCCAGACCTAGCCCAGGCTGGTGAGTGTGTGGGAGAGCTTCCTGCTGCCCTACACCGGCAGGACCAGCCAGTCCCAGCCGAGGAGCAGCATCGGTGAGACCCTCTTCCACCCTCTTGGGACCTCCCTCTCCTGAACTGTGTAGCACCACCTCCACCCCGCCCACCCAGGGAGAATTTCGCCACGTCCAGGGGACCCCCAGATCCAGTCCTAGCCCAGGCTTGGTGAGTGTGTGGGAGAGATTCCTTCTACCCTGCACTGGCGGGACCTGCCGGTCCCAGGGCAGGTACAGCATGGGTGAGATCCTCTTCCACTCTCTTGGGACCCCATCACCACCAATCTGCAGCACCCACCCCCCCGCCCACCTAGTGAGAATTTCTGCCCTGTTTTGAGACCACCAGATCCAGTCCTAGCCCAGGCCACAGTGAGTGTGTGAAAGAGCTTCCTTCTACCCCGTGCTGGTGGGACCAGGCAGTTTAAGCCCAGGCTCAGCATGGGTGAAACACTCTTCCACACTCTTGGGACGCCCCATCACTCCATAGTACCCACTCCACCCTGCCCGCTAGTGAGAATTTCTGCTGCATTCTGGGGAACCCCAGATCCAGTCCTAGCCCAGGCCCAGTGAGTGTGTAGGAGAGCTGCCTCTCCCCCCACTCCACCTTATTCCCTCCAGACTCAGATCAGGCCTGGCATATAGACCTGGGATGAAACCTGTCAGCTGCAATCCCTGCAGGGAGTAGGGGACAGAACGAATCAGCTAGTCCAGGAGAACATCTTGCCAGAGGGGCACAACAGGATCACTCCCAAGGGCAGCAGCAGGAAGGAGCTGAGCACAGCAGCCAGAACCAAGCGAGGCACAGCTGGATAAATCCAAACTTTCTAGATATGCACCTGAATTTCAGTAGGTGCTAAGGTTATAATTACACCAAAGCTCTACAACAAAGGTTAGAAGACAGTGCTACACAAAATGACAATGAGAAGGACCAAAATGCAATCTCAGACCCCAAGCCCACCCATATCAAGTGCAGAGGATATTAACACAGAAAAAAGTGGGAATTACACAGATGAAATCAATGAATCAACAGCTTCTGAATAAAAAACAAATGCAGAAAGGTATAGAGGAACTCAGATTGGAAATGAAAAAAGAAATCCCTGAATTAATAGCATCTGCAGTAAAGAACCAAGTGCAGAAACATAAGGAGGAAACCCAAAGCCCACCCAGAACAAGTGCTGAGGAAACTAGCTCAGCTCAAATGTATGAATTAATAGCATTGAAAGTAAGCAACAGCAGAAAGTTATAGAGGAACTCAGAGCAGAAATCTTTTCTGAAATAATAAAAGAATTCTTGGAACTCAAAGCATCTGAAGTAAAGAATGAACTAGAGAAACAATGGGAGGAAACCAAAACTGAAGAAAACACTGCAGTAAAAGAATTAAAAACTGCTCCTAAAGAAGACATTGATAAAAAAAAAAATAGAGGAGATTAAAAAAATGATGGATTCCTTGAATGAGCAATACAGTAAAGAAATAGATCACATGAAGCAGAGTTAAAGAGATGTGGAGGAATTTAAAATCTCAATCACAAGCTTGCAAAACTGTTTAAGTGAAACTGAAGAGAGAGTTTCAGGTCTTGAAGATGCTGGTGCAGCTAGTGAAAAGGTAAGAAAGGATCTCATATAAACAACTAGGATGCAGGAAAGAATAATCCATCACCTGCAAGATGATGCAAAGATGAAAAATGTGAAACAAATAGTCATCAATGAGAAAGAAGGAGTCAATACGAATGATATAAAAAAATACGGGCAGAAGTAATTGCAGAAAACTTCCCAAATATGAGGTAACAATCTGACATTCAGGTAACTGAAGCATACAGAACGTGAAGTAACCTCAACCCAATTAAAAACACACTGAGACATAGTCAAAATCCCAGAAATTCAGCAAAAGAATAATATACTGAAAGCTGCTAGAGAAAAGAAGCACATCACATTCAAAGGAAAACCCATCAGAATTATGACCGACTTCTCTTCACAAACGATGAAGGCAAGAAGAGCATGGAAAAGAGTACTTCAAGTTCTCTATGAAAACAAATTCCAGCCCAGACTACTATACCCTGCAAAACACTCTTTAAGTTTGATGGAGAAGTGAAATACTTTCATGACAAAGAACAGCTAAAGAATTTCATGATGACAAAGCCAACACTACACAGGCTCCTGAGAGATGTTCTAGAGAGGGACCAAAACGATCAGAACTCCACGAATGAGATCGGAAGTAACCAACTAAATAGGGCAATCAATTAAACACAGGAGAAAAAGGAGTAAATGACAATAGGAAAATAGCATGTCAATCGTAAGTCAATACATCTCAATTCTAACTATCAATGTAAATGGACTCAATTCACCAATTAAGAGAAATAGACTGGCACAGTGGATTAGGAAACAAAATCCAACAATACGCTGTATACGAGAAACACATTTAA
Source organism: Octodon degus (assembly GCF_000260255.1). Classification (NCBI taxonomy): domain Eukaryota; kingdom Metazoa; phylum Chordata; class Mammalia; order Rodentia; family Octodontidae; genus Octodon; species Octodon degus. Next base: position 20,243,088 of record NW_004524597.1, on the reverse strand, counting down.
CTCATAAAGACATTCTTATGCTGAAAGTCAAAGGATGGAACACAATGTTACATGCCCAAGCACCTCAGAAAAAAAACAGGGGTAGCAATCCAAGAGGAAAAGGTAACACTCAAAAATATGTATGCACCAAACACGGGAGCACCCAACTATATAAAGTAAATCTTAATGGACATGAAAAATCTAATTTCCAATACCACAATCTCCACAGGAGACCCTAACACCCCGTTATCCCAAAAAGATAGGTCAAAAGGACTAAAACTTAGCAAAGAAATAACTGAACTGAAACAGATCTTGAAACAAATGGACATGGT
>NW_004524597.1:20241131-20242355 GCF_000260255.1 Octodon degus | reverse complement strand
TTCTCAGAGGGAAATTCATAGCTGTGAACTCACGCATTAGCAAAACAGAACGGGAACAAACAAATACCCTAATGCAGCACCCTCAACAATGAGAAAAAGAAGAGCAAACCAAACCCAAAGCCCAAAGATGGGAAGAAATCATAAAGATTAAGCAGAAATTAATTCAATTGAGATGAAGAAAGCAACTCAAAGAATTAAAAAAGCAAAAAGCTGGTTCTTTGAAAGATTAAATAGAATCGATAAGTCCCTAGCTAACCTCATCAAAAAGAGTAAAGAAAAAATTCAAATACAAGCAATAAGGAATGAAAAGGGTGTAATTTCCACAGACTAAGAGGAAATTCAGAAGATTATCAATAGCTACTTTTAAAATCTTTACTCTCACAGAATAAAAGACACAGAAGGAACGGACAGATTCCTAGGAAGGTACATATTAACACAACTGAATTGACAAGATATAACCACTCTAAATAACCCAACAACAGCCAATAAAATACGAGATGTAATTAAAAACCTACCGACAAAGAAAAGTCCAGGTACAGATGGATTCACAGCTGAATTCTATGAGAAATTTACAGAAGATGTAGTCGCTATACTCCTCAAACTCTTCCATGAAATTGAAAAGGAAGCAATCCTCCCAAAATCATTCCCAGAGGCAATTATTATACTGATACCAAAACCAGGGAAAGATGCAACTAAGAAAGAGAACTACAGGCCATTCTTCCTCATGAACATAGATGCAAAAACTGTCAATAAAATCCTAGCAAATAGAATACAGTAAATCATCAAAAAGATCATACACCATGATCAGGTAGGATTCATCCCAAGGATGCAAGGATGGTTCAATATCTGAAAATCTGTAAATGTAATACACTATATCAGAGTAAAAACCAAAAACCACATGATCATCTCCATTGATGCCATAAACACTTTTGACAAAGTCCAACACTCATTATGTTCAAAATCCTACAGAAAATTGGAATAGATGGCCTCTACTTCAATCTATTCCAACAGAATAGATTGGTAAAAGCCATGTATGAAAACCCAAAGGCTAACAAAGTCCTACAGAAAATTGGAATAGATGGCCTCTACTTCAGTCTGTTCCAATAGAATAGATTGGTAAAAGCCATTTATGAAAACCCAAAGGCTAGCATAATCCTAAATGGGGAAAAACTGAAATCTTTTACTCTTAGATCTGGTACAAGGCAAGGATGTCTTCTATCACCA
>NW_004524597.1:20224886-20226278 GCF_000260255.1 Octodon degus | reverse complement strand
TTTGGTTTGGTTTTAGGTGTACAAGTATGAACCAGATTGCTTTCTTGATTTCTTTCTCAACCATTTGTTTTATTTGCTAGGTTTTTTTTAAGCTATTGACTTTTTTGTGTGGTGATTTTGTATCCTGTAAACTTACTGAATGTTTTTGGTTCTAACAGTTTTTTTGTGGAGTCTTTAGGTGTTTTTATATATAATATTTTGTTAGTTGCAAACAGGGATAATGTGATTATCTCCTGTTACATTAATTTTATCTTCTGCTTCCCTTAATTTGTTTCTCTACTCTTTCTGCCATTGGTAAGATTTTCAACGCTAAGCTACAATTGGCCTTAATATGCCTTTCTCTAATGGCCAAAGATATTAAACTTTTTTGTGTGTGTTTATTGATCATTTGTACTTCTTTTGCAGGGAGGGACAGGAGGGAGAGTGGATATGTAACCATTATGTATTTTAAAAAACCATACTAACAAAATATCAAAACTGTAAAAGCACTGGTGAAAGTGAATATTCTTTTATGGTTCCAAATCTTAGAGGTAATGATTCTACCATTTCCCTGTTCAATATCATGTTGGCTATAGTTTCTAATTTACAGCCTGAACTGTGTTGCGGTACAATCCTTCTGTACCTTGCTTTCTGGAGATTATTTTTAATCATGAAGTGATGTTGTCTTTTAGTAAATAATGAAATCTATCAAGGTGATCATATAGCTTTTCTTTTTTATTATGTTGATAAGATACAATGCTCATTGCTTTGTGTATGTCAAACCATCCTTGCATACCTCAGTTAAATCCCACTGTATCATGGAGATTATTTCTTTATATGCCATTGGATTCAATTTACTTGTGTTTTATTGAGCACTTTTAACTTTTTAATGTATTTGATTGTTGCAGGGTCTCACTATGCAGCTCAGACTTGTGGTGATCCTTCTGCTTTCAGCCTCCCCAGTGCTGGGATTACAGACATGTGCCACTATGCCCAGACTCTGGCTGATTTAGCCATCTCTGGGGGCAGGGCTGGCATGGCATGTGGTACCAGGGATCAAACCACAGTCCCTGAGCTTGCCTAAGCTTGACCGAGCAGGAACTTTAGTCCACTGAATTATCTCACAGGCCCTAAATTTATTTTTATCCAGGTGACTGTTTGTGTTTTCTCTTTTTGCTGTGCTCTTAGTTTGGTTTAGTAGCAGAGTAGTGCTCGCCTCATAGAGTTTAGAAAAATGTCCCTTTCGGGGCTGGTGAGATGGCTCAGTGGTCTAAAGCACCTACTTAGAACAAGCTTAGCAAAGCACAAAGCACAGGGACCGCGGTACAATCCCCTCAGCACCACATGCCAGCCAGCCCTGCTGCCCCCAGGTGGGCTGAGCTGGCCATACACACACATAAATAAAATAAATTA
>NW_004524597.1:20219212-20223919 GCF_000260255.1 Octodon degus | reverse complement strand
TGCTGAGGGCCTGCCATTTGTTTCCCTTGAGTGATACCTGAAGTAGTGCTGTTACTGTGCCTTCTCACAGCTCTGTGGCTCTCTCCATGAGAAACTGAAATTCATGCCATTCTCATCAACAGGAGATTGAGGACAATTGGAAATAGATCAGGTGTGATTGAAAAGCCCAATAAATATCTAAATTTGTAGAAATTATTGCAGTAAAATATATTACCATTAATCACTCATAAATACTTCCTCTCTCTTTGAACACACTTGCCCCGTAATTCTTCCATTTTCCAAAGCAGCTTTGGATGTCTTCTTTCCTGAATATCTTTAGCTGCACTACTGCGGCTGCTTCAGTGTCTTGAATTGATTCAAAACACCTACCTTTCATGACAACTTTGACTTTGGGGAAAAGCCAGAAGTCACATGGTGCCAGATTCAGGGAAGCAAGGGGATGTGGACATACTGTAATACTTTTATAAGCCTTCTTTCCCTTTGGATGTCATTTGGCAGCAGCATTCATTGCATTTTGTGTCATATTTCATAAAGATATAAAATAAGACTTGCAGAACTTTTGGGGAAAGTGCCAAGAATAATAGGATAATGTATCTTAAGTGAGGGAGTTTTTTGAAGGGGGTTAATGGCAAAGTGCATTTTACTATTCTTTTAATTTAAACATTCAGTGCATTTTCAATCACCCCTTGTTTAAAATAAGAAAAGACAAAACAATCAACAGGAAAACTGACCTCAAATAAAACACAGATAGGTCTTGAAACAAAGAATATATTTGCTTGTACCTATTCCTTAATATGAATGTCAATTCAGTTATAGTGAACTCTTTAAAAGTTACAGAGAAATAATATGGCAAGAAACATGGGTGAATAAGGAGGAACCATGTTCAGAGCTACTCAGAGAAATTCAACTGAAAACACAGGTAACTAGAAGAACTGGGGGACATACATCCTGAGGCCAAATTCACTCTGAAATAAAAGACAAAACATAAATATAGAACTGAATACAATGGTGATCCAACCCACAGGGCTATGAGTGGGTCTCTCATCCATGGGCAGAACAAGACTACCATACTAGGAAATTTAAAAGAAACAAAGGAAAAGAAATATATCAAAATAATATGGCTTAATCAAGGCACACAGTATTATAGACAGCTAGTTAAGTTCTGTGAAGTATGCTAATGGCATTTGGATTGGAATTGCATTAAATCTGTGTAACAGTTTTGGGGGTAAGGCCATTTTCACTATTTTGGTCCTTCCTGTCATGAGTGAGGGCTATCATTCCATTTTCTGATATCCTCTTTGATATCAGAAATTTAGGATACTATAATTTCCAATGTACAGATCTTTTACATCATTGGTTAGAATGATTCCTAAGTATTTCATTTCTTAGATGCTATTATATGTACAAAAATGACTAACTCAGTGAAGGAGAAATTAGGGAAACCACACTTTTTGCAATAATATAAAAAATGTAATAGGACTCAAATGAAGGAAACTAAAGATCTTTACACTGAAGACTATAGTACTCTGACAAGGGAGAGTGTGGAGGGGCTGGAGAGATGGCTCAGTGGTCTAAAGCACCGACTTAGAACAAGCTTGGCAAAACACAAGGACCGCGGTTCGATCCCCCAGCACCACATGCCAGCCAGCCCGCCCCCTGGTGGGCTGAGCTGGCCACACACACACACACACACACACAATAAATAAATGTAAAAAAAAAGAAAATGTAAATATATCCCTTGTTCTTAGATAAGCAGAACAAATACAGTGAAAAGGCCATATCCCAAAACTGTTATACAAATTTAATGCAATCCCAATCAAAATACTATTAGCACACCTTAGAGAATTAGAAATAATAAACCTAAAATTCATTTGAAACCAAAAGAAATATAGAATAGCAAAAGCAAATCTGAAACAAAGGTAAGTCAGGGACACTGATTTGAAATTATACTGTAAAGCTGCCATGATCAAAATAGCATAGTATTGGAAAAAAAAAAAGATCTGTAGATCAATGGAACATTTTAGAAAATATATGCGCAATTCTAAACACACTGAGTCACATTATCTTTGACAAAGGTGCTAAACACCTTCACTGAAAGGAAAACAACCTCATTAATAAATGATGCTGGACTAACTAACTTGCCATACGCCAAAGATTAAAACTAGTCTCATATCTCTCACCATGCACTAAACTAAGATAAAAAGGATCAAGGATCTATATATTAAAACAGAAACACTAAATCTGCTGGAAGATAGGATAGGTAGAACTCCTGAAGACCCAGTATAGGCAAAGACTTTAGGAATAAAACCCCAACTCCACAGGAACTACCACAATCAGCAACCGAGACATCGTCTGATAAAAAAGCTTTTGCACAGCAAAAGAAACCACCAACAGAGTGGAGAGACATCCCACAAAATGAAAAATAATTTCTACCAACTACCTCTCAAAGGATTAGCACCTAGAATATCTAAAGAACTCAAATTATCAGACTCCTCCAGCTTAAGGACCCATTCCAAATTGGGCATCTTAAATAAATAGACCTTTCTCAAAGGAAGAAGTAGTAGTGGTAAATAAATATATGAAAAATGTCCAACGTTCCCAGTTAATTGAAACACATGTGAGAACAGCACAGATTCCCTCTCATTCCCAGAGAACGACCATTACCAACAAATCAACCAATAACAAATGCTGGTGTGAGCAAAAATGAACACTTCTGCACTGTGGGTTGGAGTAGAGAGTGGTGTAAACATAATGGAGATTTCTCAAAAAAGTTAAACTATGCTGGCCCTACTCCCAGGGCATGCTGAGATGGAGACTGAGATGGGGCGTGGTGGTGCACACCTACAATCCCAGCACTTGGGAGGCTGAAAACAGGAGGATCATTAGGAGTCCAATCTGTGTGTGAGATCCTATAGACTCTACTAAATACATTTTTTAGAAAAGTAAAACTGGAAGCTCCACTTAACCCAGCTATTGTGCTTCTTGCTATCTTGCTGAAAGTTAAAAACATCATGCCACAGAGATATATAGCAGTAGTTTATAATAGTTAAGCAAAGAATGGATACAGATGTAGGGTTTTTGTACAACGGAGTATTCCTCTGCCATAAAGAAAGACAAGCTGGGGACCTTTCTAGATAAATGGATACAGTTTGAAACCATATTCTGGAGTGAAATAAAGCTAACATACACATTTAAATAATCATGTTATTGCCAGGGATAGTGATGCTGCCTGTAATCCCTGCACTTGGGAAGCTGAGGCAGGAGCCTCGCTACAAGCGTGAGCCTAGTCTACGCTACCTAGTGAGTCCAAGACCAGCCTGAGTTACAGAATGAGACCCTGTCTCAAAAAAATTTGTGTTGTTTTTCTGGTGTGAGAAACTGAAAGATAAAATAAAGACCAACATGTATAATATTACAAAACAGGAGTAAAATTTTCACATGGGATGAAGGGAAAAGGTGGAGGGAGAAAGAAAAGAAAGGGAAAAAAATAAGAGAATAGAAGGGAAAAAAAGTTTTAAAAAGCTTTTTTAAATGAGAAGGGGAAGAGGGGTTGGGGAAAAAAGATGAATCAAGATATATTGTGTGTAGGTACACACTTCCTATGATGAATGTGATTGTTATAGATCTTTAAAATGTAACAATAAAATTTGGGGTTTTTTTTTAAAATGAAAATGAATTAAGGAAATGAACAACTCAAGGGTAAATACACTTTTAGAAGTCCCACGGGCTGGATGACACAGAGGTTTAGCATTTTAATGCTATTTATTTTAAAATTTCCTACTGCTTTCTAGTGATTGTTTGAAATACCAGTCTGACATAGAAAAAAAAATGTAGTGGTGAAAAGAAACCTCACTTACTTCAACTTCAAGATATTTTAGGAGTAAAGATGTAGGCTGCTTTTTCACTTTAAAGAACAAAGTCCCCCTGCTCCAGAGGGGACAGCCTTTATTGACAGCCTTTCTTTCACCATATAGGTTTTATTTTATGCACCAGCATGAAACTACAATCCTGAGGTCTACTGTGCTACCTTTTATTTATTTTCTTCTTTCTTTCTTCAAGGAAAGAAAACACACATGCTGACTGAGTTAGAGATCGAGCTGCTCCTGTGTTCCCGGTCGTTCCTGAGAGCAGGGCTTTTCTCCTGAGAGGTGTAAAGGGTTTCTATTATCTAGAGCCACATTACTAAGCCGTGTGGCACAACAAGCACAGACAGGATATTAGGTGTATAAAAACAAAAACAAAAAGAAAGGAACACAGAAAAGGTAAAAGTCAGTTAAACTCTGCTGTGAATACATAAATCACAAAAGTATTCAGATCTTATTTTAAAATATCTCTATATAGGGTTAGAAAAATAACATTTAATGGTCAATCTAACTCAAGAAAGAAAAGATACATTCTGACACAAGACTGAAAAGAGAAACCATCAGTAAAAGATTTTGTAAAAGATAGAGTTGTTTTTGTTTTTAAAGAGAATTTTAAAAATAGTTTAAAAACATTAGAAACAATATAGAACAGCACTAAACAAAATTATAGGAATTCAACTGTGGTGGTTATATTGCCTATGTTGTCTTCAAATTAATTGTTCAGTTATTGCTTAAATTTTTTTCTTTTTTAAGTTTTTGTAATTTTTGGCCAGTTTTCCATGCTTATATCTGGTAATCTGAACAATTAAAAAATAGGTTTTTTAATCAACCCAAACCATGTCTT
>NW_004524597.1:20210272-20218872 GCF_000260255.1 Octodon degus | reverse complement strand
GGGGCGCCTCCCTCAGCTCTCTCGCACTCCTCTCTCCAAGGTTCCAGTCCCCACAATGCTCCTTGTCCCTCCTCCTCTCACGCTGAGGCCACTGAGACCTCCTGCCCGCCAAATCAAAATCCAAATTCCAGGCTTCTTTGTGGAATTCTTATTCAATTGTGGTTGTCCGACATTCTTTGAAATGGTTTCTCATTCTCTGGCCCCTGGAACCTATGTCCATTTATTTGTAAAATGGGTTTTTTTCTTGGGGACTGAGTAAAGATCCATACTACGCTTAATTCATTTTTGTAATCAATTTTCCTTTTCTTCTCACCTCCCTCCCTCCTCCTGTAAGTCTCCTATCCCCATTTTCATCCTTGTTAATATTATTCTTATCTCAATTTCTGACATATAATGTTTACATTCATTGGGGTTTCCATGCATGGCATCTCTTTATTCTACTTATCTGCACTTTTGCCCCCCTTGGTCTCTTGGACTGCTTCCCATCTGCAAGAGGTCTGTCCCCTTGTATCTTCCTATCCATCATTTATTGTACTTGGCCTTACTCGAATGTGGGATACCATGTGATATTTAAACTTCTGTGTCTGATTTATTTTACTCAGTCACTTTCCAGGGCATCCATTTTCCCACAAATGTGTCAAATTTGTCCTTCCTTATAGCTGAATAGAATTATATTGTATTCTATTCATGTACTAGCACCCCTTAAAATAAATAGGGGTGGTATTTTTAAACTCAGACATAGTAAATTTCAAACTAAAACTGATTAGAAGGCGTCAAGAAGGTCATTATATACTAGTTAAGGGAAGACTCTGACAAAAAGAGATAACGTTTATACATATATGTGCACCAAATAGTGGAGTATCAATCTTCATGAAACAAATGCTGTGGAACATAAAAGATCAAATACATACTAACAAAATCATAGTGGGGGATTATGTGTAGCTATGTATTATGTATAGCTACATTTGCTTTATCAAATCATCTGTTATGTACACACAGGCTGCTTTCAGGATTTATCTATTATGCATTATGCCTAAGTCCTGGTATGCATGTATCATCATGGCATGATGTCTTTAATTTAATTTAGAAGGGGAAGAGCTGGGTCATATGGAATTTCTAATTTTAGTTATTTGAGAAATCTGCTTACTGATTTCCATAATAGTTGTAGTAGTTTACATCCCCAGCACCAGTGTAGGAGGGCTCTTTTTCACTGCAGCCATGCCAGCATTTGTTATTTTTTGACTTCTCGATGAGCTCCATTCTTTCTGGTGTAAGATGGAATCTTACCTTCATTTTAACTTGAACTTTACTAATGACCAGAGATGGTGAACATTTTTTCATATATTTGTTGGCCATTTGTACTTCTTGTGACACGTATCTTTTTATTTCACTTGCCCATTTCTAAATTAGGTCTTTTGGGCCGGAGAGATAGTTCAGTAGGATAAGCGCTTGACTGGCAAACACAAGGATCTGAGTTCAATCCCTGGTTCCACCAAAAAAAATCTAAATGAGATTTTTTATTTTAGGTGATCTAATGGTGTGTTTTTTTGTTTTTTGTTTTAATTCTTCACATATACTATCTTTAGTCTTCTATCTAAAAAATAGCTGGCAAAATCTTTCCCCTTCTGTAGCTTCTCTTTTCACTGTGCTACATGATTCTTTACTGTGCAGAAGTTTTTAATTTGATGTACTCCTGTTTGTTGCTTCTTGCTATTATCTTGTATGCAACGTTAGTTCAGCTTTGGAAATCTTTTCTACACCTATGAATTCAAGTATTCTCCCTGGTTTGATTTCCAGTAAGTTTGCTGCTTATGTTTCAATGTTTGGGTCTTTTATTCATTTTGACTTTAATTTAGTACAGAGGAATGGTGTAGATTCAGATCCAATTTATGCAAGCAGATATCCAGTTTTCCCAGCACCATTTGTTGAATAGGCTATCTTTGCTTTAATGCGTGCTTTTGGCTCCTTTGTCAAAGATCAAATAGCTGAGTATGTCTTATTCTATCAATTTCATTGCTTGTTATTGGGTTATTCATTTTGTGGAGCTTTGGTGGGATTACTTTGGTCATTTTTATGACTCTAGTAATGTGTCCATTTCTTCAAAATTGTTCCAATTTGTTGGAATGCAGGTTTTTCATAGTAGTTACTATCATTTGTATTTCAATGATACTTGTTACGATTTCATGATTTTACTTCTAATTGCACTGAGGAGTGTCTTTTTGCTTTCACTTGGTAATTTTGACCAAGGGTTCAGATAGTTTATTCTTTAAAAGAGCCACATATTTTATCTGCTGATCATTGGTACTGTTTTTTAGCCTCCGCTTCACTGACTTCTGTTCTAGTCTTTATGATTCCCCTCCTTAATTTTGCTTTGTGTCTGGATTGCTGCTTCTTGTCAAGTGTCCTAAGGTTCTTCCTAAGGTTATTTGAGTTCATTCTGTTTTCCTAAAGTGGTCTTTGATTCCAATAAGCTTTCCACTTAGGATTGCTTTCAGAATCTCACAGAGGTTCCAGTGAGCTGTACAGGCATTCTTGGTAATTTCTAAATTAAAAAAAAAAAAAAGAATCCTTCATTTCATCTGTAACCCAATAGTTATTTGGAAGTGTTATCAATTTTCCAATTGTTTCTATATAGTCTGTGATTTCTTCTGTCCTTGATTTATACTGATTTACGCTTTCACTGTACAATGATCTGATAGCACACAATGGGGTGATTTCAATTCTTTCATTTTTAAACAGGCAGACTAGAGAGTGATCTATTTTGGAGAAAGTACTGTGTTGCAGAAAAGAATGTATTCTGTTGTACATTCTTTTGGGATATCCTATAACGGGATATCCTATAAATATCTGTCAAGTCCATATGTTCAAGGTTATGGCTTAGTACTGATATTTCTTGTTTGTTTGTTTAGTAGATCTCTTTGCAAAAGTAGGGGTTAAAAATCCCCCACTATGATTTTGTTAGTATGTATTTGATCTTTTATGTTCCACAGCATTTGTTTCATGAAGATTGATACTCCACTATTTGGTGCATACATATTTATAAACGTTATCTCTTTTTGTCAGAGTCTTCCCTTAACTAGTATATAATGACCTTCTTGACGCCTTCTAATCAGTTTTAGTTTGAAATTTACCATGTCTGAGTTTAAAAATGCCACCCCTATTTATTCTAAGGGGTGCTAGTACATGAAATGTGGTTTTCTATCCTTTAGATTTTATTCTAGGAATATCCTTTCAGATTAGATTAGTTTCTTAAATTCTAGAGACTGTTTGATACTGTCCACTGGTCTATTAGTTGGAGAGTTGAGATGATTAATATTAAGAGACAGTGCTCAGATGTGTTGCTTATTTACTATCATTGCACTTAGTTATGGCTTGTGCCTACATGTCCCTCCCAAAGCCTCATGCAGTCAGAGGTGTGGCTTTTCAGAGACAGCTACACCTACAGTGTGTAATGCTGAGATTAATTGTGTGAGGCTGGAGTCAAAGGTGTGTGGTTGACTAAATTTGTCCAATGATTGATTTGGCATAGTTCGGGGTAGGACCAAGAGTGTTCCACCCTGGCTGTGAGTGGTGCCCACCCTAAGGACAGATAGCCTGGATAAAACATAAGGGACAGAAAGAGGGCTAGTGGGTGGCATGCTGCTTACTTGTTGCTTGCTGCTTTGTACCTTCTACCTGCCTGCTATGCACTGCCCCTCTGCCATGCTACCCTGCCTCGGAGCAGCCAAATATGAAAGGAATCCTCTACAAACTGTGAGCTACCATAAACCTTTAACTCTGGATGCCAGGTATTTTGTTTCAGACTGAGAAAACGTAACTAAGACACAATTTTTCACTGTTGGTGACTCTTTTGTCTTTTTTTTTTTTGTCTTTTATCCATTGGCAATGTTTGGTGTTTTCATTTCATTTGGGCTTTCAGCTTTATTGATTTTTGTCCTTTCTGTTGGGAATACCCTTAAGTACTTTTTTAAAAAATACTAGTTCAGTTTTCATGTATGTCTTGAGCTGGTCTTTCTCATGAAATATCATTATTTCTCCATCTATTTTGAAGGATAGCTTTGCTGGGTATGTTAATCTGAGTTGGAATTTATTTGCTCTTGGACCTTGAAATACTTCACTCCACACTCCTGGCTGTTCAGATTTGTGTTGAGAAAAGTCTGCTGAAACTCTAATGGCCTTACCTTCATATATGATTTTACCATTTGACTGCTTTTAAAGTTCCACTTTTGTTGGACAGCTGATAATATATTAAGGATATGTCTTGGTTGGCTTCTTTTTTATCACAAATTTTTTTGTATTGTGAAAGCCTCATTTGTATGTTGAACTCTTTTCTCATGCTTGCAAAATTTTCTGTGATTTCTGTAAATATTAATAGTTCCATCTCTGCTGTCCTATAGCTTTTCTCTAATGACATTAGCCTTAGGTTGATCTTTTAGTGTCACTAGTAGCTTCTGGTTGGCATATACTTGCTGTCATTTTTTTTAGCTTCTTTGAGAACTTTTCATATTTTACCATTTTGTCCTCAATTTCAGACACTCTGTCTTTCCATTGGTGATGTATGAATTCTATAAAGTGTTTTTTTATTTCAAGTATTTATGTCTCATGGCTGCTCAAGGATTCCGTATCTTCTGTACATTTGTCATTCATATTGTGAAGCCCTTTAGTCAACTCTGCCAAGTTTTTACTTTTTCCCCAAACACCTACTTTGAGCATTTTGAGTGTCATTCTGTCAACTTTCGGTTCATTTCTCCCTTGAACTTCACTAATTTCCTCATCTTGTGTATCATCTTTCCATTGAGTTCTACTACCTTGTATTTGTTTTCTTCTCCTTTTGTGCTTCCTGGTCTGCCTTAGAAGAGTTGGAAGACCATGGGGCTTTTCTGTTACCTTGCTCTCCCATAATCCTGTGTGCATGTACATCCATTTTTTATTGTTCATGACCCCCAGGCAATTATATTGGCATAGAGGGAAAGCCAAGTGTTAGCCACTACCTAGAAACCTTGGCTGCAGTAGGAAGTTCAGTAATTGCAAATATCAACTGAATCTTGACAAGCCTAAGAACCAATCATGGACACCCCTTAACCAGAACAAAGAAGACTACTATTTTAGTGAATATAATTAGTATACACTACTTCAGGATACTAATGTCTTCTGGAGTTAAGCAGCAGAGCCAGCACTCAAATCCACCACTAAAGAGTGCCTTATTCAGCACCACCTCCTCTGATAAATTCCTCCCTCTGTAGATGGCCCTCACCTAAGAGTACAGGCCATGAGCCTCCTGGTCCAACCCTGGGCTCCCAGGAGATCCATGCTTAACTCTTCCCCTCTCAGAGCCTATCACCCAAGGCCATCTTTCACCCCCTCTCTGTGATAGGATAACACTAGTTCTGAAGCAAAACTCTCCTCTAGGCTCTGGTCTCTTCTTCAGTCAGTTCAGTGTGTTGGGTTCACCTGTGTTGCCCCTTGCTGTGGAGACCCCAGTCAGAGGGACGGCATCCACCCAGGGTGGGGCAGGTGATTCTGGGGTCCTCCTGGCTTCTGGGTTGGCATCATAATTTTTTTTTATGAATCTAGTTTATTTCACTTAGCACAATGTCCTCCACATGAATTCATCTTATTGCAAGTAGCAGTAACATCTTTTAATTCCATCTTTTAAAAGAATTATACATGTAATTTCTTAACTATTGGGGCAAATACCCAACACCAGCAACTTAATGAAAGAGAAGTTTACTTTGGCTCACATTTGACAAATATTTACCTGATATTTAAGCATGTGCGTCTGATTTATTTCATCTAACACTATGTTCTCAAGGTACATCCATTTTCCTACAAATGACTCAAGTTTATCCTCTTTTATGTCTCATTATTTTATTTCTAAGTATTTTTTTATTCTGAATGGAAGTTGTTTAATAGATACATGCTTTGAGAATAGTTTTTTCCCTGTGTGGTTGTATTTTTAACAGAGCTTTCCCAAGGGGAACTATATTTAATTTTGCTTTTGATAAAGAATATTTCTTCTAGTATTTAAGAAATATTTACCTATACCAGGCATCAAAAGACTAATCTCAATACATTTTCTTCTGGAGGCTTTCTAGTGTGATTTGGCATCATAATTTTAGATAAGTAGTAGGTAGAAAAGGCAATATCAGACAGTACCTGAATAAAGCAAGGGATTAAAGCTCAACTATTTTTTCGAGAAGATAAATCCAAGCACCATAAACAGTAAATGCAAAGACCGCAAAGTAGGCATATGCAGAAAAGATGAGAACAACAAGAAGAACACCAAGGCTGGAGCCATGTGGCCATGGAAGAGAACGGTTGGAGCTGAATCAGGATAAGTGCCTGTGGGAGCTGTCATGAACATTGGAAGTAGCTTGACATTTACTGCAACGAAAGTGAGAGCTTACTGAGGATTTCAGCAGGGAAGTAAAACAACGAGACATGGTGTTTTCAAAGGATAATTCTTGCTGCTTTATGGAAATAAAATGGAGTTCATGGTTTGAGGCCAGGCAATATCCCATGTGAGAAATGTTAGTGCTTTAATCAAGATGGTAAGTGTGGAGGTAATAAAAAGTAGTTAGGTTTGGATGTGTTTTCTAGGTCAAGCTGGTAGACTTTGCTGAACTACAGTAAGTATCTATGAAAATGGAGCCATCATTACTTAAATGGGAAAAACGACAGGTAAAGTTAGAGAGACAATGACAAAATGTTAGCAGCCTTTGCTTCTGGACATGATAAATAAGAGATGTCTTAGATGTCCATTTGAAGCTATAGCATAAGCAGTTAAATCCAAGGGAGAAGTCTGGGCTAGAAATATAACTTTGGAAATCATAAAACATGTGCAGTATTTCAAGCTATGATCTGGATAATCACAAATAAAAAAGAGAAGAACTCAAAGGCCAAAACTCTAAGCCACCCCACCCCTCCTTTGATCCATGGGAGGGAACTCTGGGTTCTTTCCTTAAACTCCTCTCACCCAGCACCACGTGTCAGCTCTGCTGGATGTGGGACCATCTACCTTCTCTCTCATTTGATCTTCTACCCCCTTAGAGGCTCGGGGTGACCAATGAGACTTTTATTTCTTTCCATATGCTCTTTTTTTTTTTTTTTTTTTTCAGTACCAGGGATCAAACTAAGGACCTCGCGCTTGCCCAGCAAGTGTTTATGCCCCTGAGCTATATCGCCGGCCCCTCCACAGCCTCTCTTGGTTTCCTAATTCCTCTCCAGCACTCATCACTATTTGTACTTATTGTATTTCTATGTCTTCCTCTTTACTATCCACTGCTTCACTGTATATTAAGCTTCCCAAGCTCAGCTACATCATTATTTCTTTGCAGCCCAGAATCAAGCTCAATACCTGGCATAAAGAAGGAAAATAGATTTGTCAAAACAAATATAACTGATGACTCCCCGGTATATAACCCAATCGGATTTCCTTCTTGAGCTTCATAAGCCTCAAAGTGATCTACAGGTTTTCATTTAGACGTCTCACAGATACAGTATCTCAAACTCAGTACAGTCCACATGCCGGTCATCCAAACTGCTTCAAGCAAGTATTTCTGACTTTGGAGTTTTACAGATGTGGGAATATTTGCATGTAGTTTATGGGTTGGCCATCTTTAGTCTTAAAATATACAATGTTGCAAAATCCAAAAACTTTATAAGCAATGTGCTGGCATATTTTTGATTTTGTATTTTCAGAGTGAGGATTGCCAGTATATGCACACAAATAGAGCTCCTAATATTGTTTGCAAACCAGCTTTGCTTTCTTATTTCCTGAGTCCGTGGCTTGAAAGATCATTTACTTAGCCATTTAACTCAGAAATCTGAAAGTCATTCTAAAATCCTCTTTAATCTCTTTTTATCTTTCATATTGCTATAATTTTTACTTCCTCTGTTAGATTGATTCTTAAGTATTTCATCTATTTGGATGTTATTGTGAAAGATATGGCTTCCATAATTTTTCTCTCAATGTGTTTGTGTACAGTAATGTTATTAATTTTTGGGTGTTGACTTCATATCCAGCTATGCTACTGAATTTGGTTATTAAATCTACAAGTCTTTTGGTGGAGTTTTGGGGGTCTTTAGGTAGAGTGTCATGTCATCTGCAAATAATGATAATTTTATTGTTTCTCTGTGAATAGATTCCTATTCCAATCTTTCTTCCTTTTCTTTCTCTTGTCTGGCTGTTTCCAGAACTATACTGAATAGGAGCAGTGACAATGGATATTCTTGTCTGCTCCTGATTTTAAGGAGACAGCTTGCAGTTTTTGTCCTCGCTAAATCTTGGAAACAACCCAAATGCCCACCAACTGAGGAATAGCTAAAAAAGGTATATTTTTATACAATGAAATATTCCTTAGCTATAAAAAAAAAAGATAAACTCAAGGCTTTGTAGGAAAATAGATGCAACTAGAGACCATGCTGATAAGTGAAATAAATCAGACCCACATATCTGAACATTGTACCATCTCCCTAGTATAAGAACCTGAAAGAGGAAAGAAAATCCAAAAGGTATAATAGATACTGTGGGTCTCATTGCTACTTATTTCTCAATAAAATTGTGGGAAAAAAACCCACTACATATTACAACAAATACT
>NW_004524597.1:20208309-20210022 GCF_000260255.1 Octodon degus | reverse complement strand
TTTTTTTTTTCTATTTTCTTTTTAAAATATTTTGACCAATTTTGCTTATATCTGGTAAACTGAGCAACTATTTTGAAGACAACAACATGCACTATAACAACCATTGTTGAATTCCTATCATTTTGTTTAGTGAAATTCTTTATTGTTTCTAATGGTTTTTTTCACTGTCTTTTATCCTCTTTAAAAAAATAAAAGTCATTCTAACTTTCTTCAGTGTCCATATCTCGTTAGTCACCACATTGTCTCTTCTCCTAAATGTTCCTGAGCTTGTCCCTGCTGCACGTGCTTTAGTTCGAGGTCTCAACTTTCATTTCAACTTCCTAATTACTTTCTTGACTCTACACTAATTCCTTCAATCTATTTTTCTCATGGTTTCCAAAATAATCCTTCTGCAAAGCCAAACGACACCATCAGTCTCCCCACCGAGATCTAACACATTTCCTTTTGCCTGCCACAGGATAAAAACCTAAAGATCAAAACAGTCTATGTTTAACAGTCTGGCCTATACATTTGTTAAGTAAATTTGAATTTATTTCCAGAATTCAAATAAGAACACTTTACTTACAAACCTAGATCCCTCACTTCACTTGAAAAACTCAAAGTCTAGTAAGAGTGGACACAAATTGCCACGTAGAAACACCATGGAGCAGAACGCAGCCTGCTTGTGGCAGGCTGAGAACTTCCTGAGCTTCGGTTGGCACACTGCCCTGGCTTGCACCATCCAGGTAGCCCACGTGACTGGATCCACGGGGCCTCCAAGGTGAACTTCAAATCCCTTAGCATGGGAACAGGACCTCTGTTTGTGCTTGTGAGGAGGCCAAGGCCTTTGGAGTCCTCACCTTCTCCATCTCCTCTTTCTGAAGCCCACCTTCCTGTGCCCTAATGAGGACAGACATTCATTGTTCCCTAAGATGTGGCCCATAGCTGTCCCCCAGCTACACACACTACTCCGTCTCTGAATGTCCCTTTGTCTCCACCTTCTCCCCAGCCTATGGAATCACTTCCCTTTCGTGTAGATTAGGAGAGAGCGGGTTCAGCAGATGTCCATTTGCTAAACAAAAGCTGCATGGTATCAGCCTCTAGCGTTCAGAATGGCCCCTTTTCCAACAACGTTATCTTCCCACCCACTGCTGCGCAGCCACAGGCACGTTCTCTGTTTCTCTGACACTATCCATTTGTAGGAGCGTAGGCTGGAGGATTTCACCTTGGGTACTGGCTGTCACATATACAGCCGAGAACTAGCGATTGCATGGGTTCTATTAACTCTTTCTTTAATGGGATCCTCTTTTTAATAAACATAAAGCTAATGAAAGAACACTTGGAAAATATATGCAAAATTACTGGAAGGAATTTAATATACCCTAGGCAAGTGTTATCACGTAATTTAAAAACACCCTGTTTAATCAGTTATATTTTTAATCTTATGAATATTGATCATTAATTTCTGAAATTTGAAATTATTTTCTGTTTACATTTTTATCAGACAAAAATTTCTATTAAAAAAAAAGAAATTGAACTCCATAAAGAACATAAGAATATCTAGGAGTTTCCAGTCTCATTTTATTTATTTGTAAACATTATGTACTAGTTCCACATCCCATTACCTCATTTGCTTTCATGTAGTATGCACACTCTAATGTCTCTGCCACCTTTAATGCAATCAGTTGTGGGGACAAAAACGAAGTAATCATGTATTTTCTTTCTTTCTTTTTT
>NW_004524597.1:20204875-20207004 GCF_000260255.1 Octodon degus | reverse complement strand
TATTGTACATTTCAGATTTTATGCAATTTTTCAGATTCATACACTAGGGAGACAATACAATGTTTAGACACATGGGTCTGATTTATCTCACTTATAAATAATGGTTTCTAATTTCATCCATTTACCTACACTAAGTAATACTTCATTTTACAAAGATGCTACATGTTTTTCTATCCATTCCTCAGTGTACAGGTATTGGTGTTGTATTCAAGATTTAGCTATGATAAATTACACTGCTATAAACATGAGTGCACATACATCATTATGGTATGTTGATTTCAGTTCTTCTGGAAAAATTCCCAGGAAGGAAAGAGTTGGATTGAATGGGACCTCTAATTCTAGTTTTCTTGAGGAATATTCACACCAATTTCCATAAAGGTTGTACCAGTCTGCCCTCCCACCAACAGTGAAGGATTCCTTTCCCCCAGCTCCTCAGTGGAGAATTCCTTTTCCCCCAGCTCCTCAGTGGAGGATTCCTTTTCCCCCAGCTCCTCCAGCATTTGTTATTGGTTGACTTCTTGATGATAGCTATTCTTTCTAGATTGATATAGAATTTCAGGGTTGTTTTAATTTGCATTTCTTGAATCATCACATAGTAACCAGCTCCCACATTGAACATTTTCTCATATATTTATTTGTCATTCTCATTTCTTTATTTGAGAAGTATGTATTTGACCTCAGATGTCCATTTTTGGATTGGATCTTTGAATTTTGGGGGCCTGATGTTGTTTAATTTTTTACATGTTCTAGGCATAAGTTCTTTATCTGAGAGACAGTTAGCTAAAACATTTTCCTAACTCATGGGTTTTCTTTTTTCTCTGTTGGTGGTTACCCCTTCTCCCCTCCAACAAGTTAATTATTAGCATCAAACACAAGACGCTTCCCTTCAGGATAGCAGAAGGCCACAAAGTTCCAGGCCAATACAGTGTCTTTCTGCCCCATTTCTTCTTCCTTTTTAGGAGAAACAGGGTCTTGCCTGTTCAAACTGGCCTTGAACTCACAGCAATCCTCCTGCCTCAGCCTGAGTGCTGGGATTAGGATTACAGGTGTGATCTACCCTCTGCTCCATTTCAACAACATACTCTCAGGCCTTGGCAGTGGGCTTAGCTGCCCTAGGACTATGAGTTGCTGAATCTTCTGGCTTATCACTTCCACAGCAGCTTGTTTCTTTGCATGCTTCTCCTGTAGGACTGGCTGGATTTTCCCCATCTGCTTGGTAAGGAAGTTGATCTTCCTCTTAAAGAAATCTTTGGCATCCTCAATTGTCTTCTCCACAGAGTAGCCAGATCCCACATTGATGAGCATGTGTTCCACATCATGGAGCTTCCTGGAGACATACAGAGAACTCATCAGTGGGACAAATAATTCTTTCCCTTCATTGCTCTTGTTCAGCACATTCAGACAGTTCTTGGCTTCTACATTCTTGGTCTGTACCACCTTGAGCTGGGTGAAGGACGTGAACAAGAGCTCCACTTCCTGGTCCAGCTGGTTCTTGAGCATTTCTAGTTGTAGCAGATTCAGCTCCATGATGTTAATCAACTGTGCTATGTCTGTAAGGAAGTAGTGGTGAACTTTTGATGTGCAAAACCTTTTAAGTAACATAAGATCCTAGTTGCTGATTCTTTTAACTATCTCCTGTGCAGTTTGGTTCTCCTTCATGTACTGTCTACCCACTGCTATGTCTTGAAGATTTCTACCTCCTTTCTCCTCCAAAGATTTAGTGTTTCTGTTTTAATATTGAAATTCATGACTGGCTTTGACTTCAGTTTAGTGCATGATGATAAACATGAGTCTAATTGTCATCTTTGGCATATGACAAGCCAGTTTGTCCAGTACCATTCATTAAAGAGGTTCTCTTTTTACAGTAAACATGTTTGGCCCCTTTATCAAAGATAAGGTGGCTGAGTGTGTTTGTAGTTATGTCTGCATCTTCTAAGCTGTTCCACTGATCCTCAAATCTGTTTCTTTCTTTCATTTTCTTACCAGTACTATGCTTATTTTACCACAATAGTTTTGTAGAATAATTTCAAGTCAGAGATTGTGATGCCTTATGCCTCATCTTTGTTGCCCAGGATGGCTTTTGCTATTCCAGGTCGCTTCTAGTTCTACATTAATTTTAGGAATGTTTT
>NW_004524597.1:20202279-20204061 GCF_000260255.1 Octodon degus | reverse complement strand
GGTTTTTATCATAAATGAGTGTTGGGACTTATCAAAAGCTTTTTCTGCATCTATTGAGACAATCATGTGATTTTGGTTTTGGCTTTGTTGATATGGTGTTTTACATTTATTAATTTATGTTTATTTAACCATTCCTGGTATGTAATCTTCTTGATAATTTGATGCATTCTGTTTGCTAGTATCTTATTAAGGATTTTTGCTTCTATGTTCATTAGGGAGATTGTTCTAAAGTTCTCTTTTTTGGTCGGATCTTTCTCTGATTTGGGTATCAGGGTAATTTAGGATAATATTTCCCTCCAAGAATGAGTGCAAGAGTAAAGTTTTAAGAGTAAAGTTTTTCAAAGTATATACTGATGATCTTCTGAATTCTCACAGTATGTGTAGTTATTTCACCCTTTTCATTCTTCAATGCATGAATTTGAGTCTTTTCTTTCCTTTCTTGATACAGTTGGGTAAGGGTTTGTCAACTTTATTTATTCTTTCAAAGAACCAACTCTTTGAATCATTAACTCTTTGTATTGCCTTTTTAATCTCAATTGTGCTAATTTATCCTCTGACCTTTATAATTTCCTCCCTTGTATGAACTTTGGATTTGACTTGCTCTTTTTCTAGATGCTTGAGGTACAATATTAGGTTGTGTATTTGTGCTCATTCTGTTTTCCTGATGTGAGAATTCACATAAATTTTTTCCTCTTAAGACTTCTTTCATTTCATCCCACAAGTTCTAGTATGTTGCATCTGCAATTATTTTTTAGTTATAGATATTGTTTTGTTTGTTCTATAATTTCATCCGTGACCCATTGGTTGTTTAATTTGCATGCATTTATGGAGTTTTGCAGTTTCTTTTGCCATTAATTTCTAATTTCATTGCACTATGGTAAGATGATAAGTATAGGATATTCAATTACTTTACATTTACTTAAGCATGTTCTATATGCTAGTATAGGATCAATTTTGGAGAATGTCTCGTGTGAAGCTGAGAAGAATGTTTATTCTGATGCTATTGGGTGAAACACTCTTTAAACATCTATTAAGTCCACTACTTCACAGGTTCAGTTCAGTTTATTTATTTATTTATTCTAGTTAATCTATCTCTTGATAACAATGGTTTTTTGAGCTCCCCATTACGATTGTGTTATTGCTTGATTTTTTATTTCTATTAATGATTGTCTATATAATTGAGTGACACCTATTTGGTGTATATACATTTACAATTGTTATCTCTTCCTCTCAAAGTGTTCCCCTACCCAGTATTACTGACCTTCTTTATCTATTTTGATCATTCTTGCTTTGAAGTTTACATTATATGCAAAGAGAATCATTGTTTTTTTCCTGGGTTCCTATCACATGGAGTATTGTTTTCCAATCTTTGACTTTCAATCTATCAATTTTCTTTTGAGTTAAATGTGTTTGGATATTATGGGATTTTGTTTCTTGATCCACTCTACCAATCTATTTCTTTTGATTGGTGAATTGAGACCATTTACATTGATGGTTATAACTTACATATATTGGCTTAACTTTGTCATGTTATTTTCTTGCTGTAGGTTCCCTAATTTTCCCCTCTATTTAATTGCTTGCACTGATTGGTGGTTTCTTTCTTTTGCTGTTATTGGAATTGTGTTCATTTTTTTTTTCACAAATAGGACTTTATTTATCATTATTAAAAATCTGGATCTTAAACGGACTCTTGCACTGGTGGTTCATATCCATCAGCTCGTTCAACTTTAGCTCCAGTCTCATCTCCAGTAGCCTTTCCAGAGCTGCTACCTTCACCATGAA
>NW_004524597.1:20199602-20201704 GCF_000260255.1 Octodon degus | reverse complement strand
ATATTTCTTATGTTGAACATAGCCGGAGCCTTCACATCATACCAGTCTTTTTTAGAAAATGGATCAACCACTTTCTTCTTGGCTCCTTTTTTGCCGCCTTTCGTAAGGCGCTTGTTCTTGCCTACCGCCATGGTGCTGCTCAGAGAGCCAAAAGGGCTGTGTTCATTTTTATCTCTTTCTAGAATATCTTTTTGTACTCTATGTAGTGTTAGTTTGTTGGTCATGAATTTGTTGACTTGTTCTTTGTCTTGGAAGTATTTTATTTCTTCATTACTATTACTTTTTTTTTTTTTTTTGGCAGAACCAGGGATTGAACTCAGGCCCTTGCACTTGCCAGGGAAGCGCTTATTCCACTGAGCCATCTCCCTGGCCCTCTTCATTAATTTTTAAAGACAATTTTTCAGGGTTGAAAGTTGTTTCCTTGCCAGACTTGAAATACTTCACTCCAAGCTCTTCCTGACTTGTGTTGAGAAGTCCACCAGGATTTTGATGAGCTTTCCTTTATAGGTTTCTTTTCAATAACTGCTTTTAATAGTCTGTTTGTTATGATTTGTGTCTAGCTGTCCCCCCCCCCCAAAGCCTCATACAGTCATGGGGCAGACTTCTAGACTTTGTTTTTAATTCATGATCCACTTGGATTGTGGGTGTGAGTGCTGCTGGGATTATGGGTGTGAGTACTACCCCTGTTCTGGGCAGACAGCCTGAATGCAACATAAGGGAGACACACTTGCTCTCTGCTGCCATTGTTGCTGCTACTCCCATTTACTCTTGCTTTCTGCTCTTTGCTGCCACCATGAAAGGTCACCCTCTGCCATGTGCCACTCTGCCTTGGAGCCAGCTGAGTATGGATTGAAACATCCATAACTGTGAGCTAAATAAACCTTTTCTTCATTTTGTCCCAACAATGAGAAAGAATAACTGAGACACTGTTACTGTTCTGAATTTCTGGGATCCTGATTATTACATGCCTGTGTATAGATTTATCTAGGTTATAGCTAATTGGAGTTCTATGTGCCTCACTTTTTGAATGTCAGATTATTTTCCCATGCTTAGGAAATCTTCTGCTATTGCTTCTGCAAATATTTTTTTATGTCTTATGTGTTGACTCCTTTTTCACTGATACCTAGGAGTTTTCTACTGCTTTATTTTGCATCACCTCACAGCTGTTGAATTGTTATTTACTGAGCCCTTGTTATTTTTAAGAGATGTTTCCTTTCTTGATCACTAGCCACAATCTCTTCAAGGTCTGAAAGTTGATCTTCAGCTTCATTCAAGTATTTTTGCCAGCTTTTTAATTTTTTTTTTCAGTACTAGGGATTGAATTCAGACTTTGGGGATTGAATTCTGACTTTTCACTTGCCAAGCAAGGGCTTATGTTGCTAAACTATATCCCTGGGGGGCCAGGGAGATGGCCAGTAGAATAAGGGCTTCCCTGGCAAGCGCAAGGGCCTGAATTCAATCCCTGATTCCACAAAAAATAAATAAATAAATAAATAAATAAATAAATGCTATATCCCTGGCCCATTTTTGCCAACTTTCAATGAAATATTTAATTTCTTGGATATCTGTATGAATCTGCTTCATGTATTCTATTTCTTTCTGTATACATTATTCACAATTTACTTCATTTTTCTATCATATTCCATTATTTTTTAATCTATCTCTAGTCTTTGCTGAACATTTCCTTTATGATTATCTATTTTTTTAACTGAAAGATTATTTCTGATTTGATCCTCTCCCTGGCATTTGTGTCTTTACTTTGGTTGCTTTCATTTCAGAAATGTCAGGTGTGTCTCTTACATTTTAATCTATCTCATTGTCTCCTGGAATTAATTTTTCTGGGTGGGATGACGGTCTGAAATTGTATTCTGCTTCTGCATCTTCCAATTTTCTATTTTAAATTTTTATTTTGTTTTCTGTGTTGATCCTTGTACATTTTTAGGTAGGTAACTGTATCTCTATTATCAAGTCCTCTCTAGGAAAGGTCTGCTCTTCAGGGATGTCTTCTGCATGTAGGAAGAGGAGAGGAGAGGAGAGGAGAGGAGAGGAGAGGAGAGGAGAGGAGAAGAGAAGAGAAGAGAAGAGAAGAGAAGAGAAGAGAA
>NW_004524597.1:20185707-20199502 GCF_000260255.1 Octodon degus | reverse complement strand
GTAACTGTATCTCTATTATCAAGTCCTCTCTAGGAAAGGTCTGCTCTTCAGGGATGTCTTCTGCATGTAGGAAGAGGAGAGGAGAGGAGAGGAGAAGAGAAGAGAAGAGAAGAGAAGAGAAGAGAAGAGAAGAGAAGAGAAGAGAAGAGAAGAGAGAAAAATGGGCCAATGAGATAGCTCAGTGGTCTAAAGTGCCTGCTTAGGCAAGTTTAAGCAAGCACTCAGGAACCAAAGTTCAATCTCTGACACTGCATGCTGCACCAGTCCTGCCCTAGGGGTGGGCTGAGCTGACCAAAAATAAAAAATAAAAAAAAGAAGAGAAAAGAAAGCAAAAATGGGCCACCCCACCTGCATGCTTCTATTCCCTGAGTCTTTGTTCCCAAGCACCGTGCTGGTTCACTTAATTTACCACCTCTTGTGGCTGGGGCCCTCCTGTGTGGTTGACCTTCCCACTGCTCTGTCTCTGGACCTTCTTGAGATGTTGTTCACTTGGATCCCAGTAGCCTCTATGAATTCTTTTACAGTTCTTTTGTGAATTTTCCCCCAAATTAAATTATACCCTAGCAATCCCTTTTCCCCTTGCCCTACTTTTCACTTTATTAACCTCTACAATCTATACTGTTAGCTTAAAAATTAATGCAAGCTGAGTAGGGACTTTGCCTGTTCTGTCCGCTTTAGCATCTCCACCCAGAGCTCTGTCCAAAAGAATGAATCTTGATGCCTCTCTTCTTCTTTGGGATTAGCACAGGGCAGAAATAACAAAACTTCACATGATGTCTTTCTCCCAGCTCTGTGCCTGTTGAATACAGAAAGAAACTTCCTTCTTTCTTAACTAAGTTCAGATTCTGTGCTACCAGATGAAGCTGGTAAAGTGGGTCAAGGTGAAAATCCTTTCTTCAACGGGCTGCACTAAGCTGCCTAGATGCCAATGAAATGGTACTGGATTTATGTTTCCACAGCTTTTAGAATTTTACAGTTGCAATGGCTGTGAAAATTCACCTGCACCCTCCCACTCATTTTTTAGTTGTGAGCTATGAAGGCAAACAGGGTCACTTGACTTAGGGCCAAACAGCTTTAGTGGCAGGGTCAGGTGAAAATCCCAGACTTGGCTAAGAGGATTGCACATCTTTCCCCAGACTCTGTGTCCATTCTCTTTCCACAGTGATATCTCGTTGGTTCCTTGGGTCTTGTGAAGGCTGTGCCCATTAACCTTACTCGGCAGAGTTTCCTTCCAGGATCCTGGTGTCTCCTGATAAGCTAACGTGAATCAGTGATAAATACATGGAGCCCAAACTCACTAGCTGTCTGAGGTCTTCAGAAGTAACTTTTATGCCTTGTCCTCTGCTCTGCAGAATTTGCCCCTGTGCTTTCTGGAGATGCATCATTCTTACCAATTCAAGGTTTTTGAACCTCTAAGGCCCTTGGACAGAAGCTTTAAGAATTACATCTTGTACTCACTCTGACTAACAACTTTGAAGGTAATGACTCGTGGTATATTAGCTGTTGTTATTCTCTCATTATTTTAGTATAAAACTTTGTCTCTTTTTTCATTAAATAAAAAACATTTTTTTAAAAAAAATTACGAATGTTCAGTCTTAATGTGACCATCTCGGCGTAACCAACTGCAGCAACTGGTTTGAGCAGTCATCCTTGGTTAGAAGAATCATTCCTTCTATAGATGCTATTTAACCATCCCATTTTTTGCTGGAACTCAGCTCCAAATCCACCCTAAAGTCCAGCGGCAGTCAGAACTAATCAGTGCTTCTCACTCACACCCACTTCTAATCTAAAAAAGAATGGTAAATTTTTCTAGTGAGTCACCACCATTGTAGAGAGCACCACTGCCCCCTGGTGGAAATACTGAAAACGGTTCCTGAGGCTGCTCCCCTCACAGCCTCCAAATCAAACCTTTCACAGGCAAAGCCATTCTGCAACTGACCCAGACAAAATTAACTTGCTAGTAACTCACAGCTTAAAAGGCCACGGGATCCCAGTGAAGATGAGATTACCCTACTTCCTTTTCCCCACCCTAATCTTTTACCCTACACATCTAAGTGCTTCAACCACAGCCTTCTGGTGTCCAGGAGAGTGACACTACAATACGATGCCCCCAGTGAATCATACAGACAAAACACCAGTGATGCTGTTCAAAAAAGTGGACGTTTGTATTTGTATTATAACCTAAAGCTGTTACACAGTTGGAGTTCATGGAGAGCTGTAACTCCTAAGCCTGCTGAAAACCTGGCTGATAGGCAAATGGTAAGTTTGCAAACCATCTCTTGATCTCACTCCAGTTTTGGTAATCACGCAGGCATTATTTCTGTGCCTAAATGGAGCAAGTGAGCCTTGGGCTTCTCTTTCCCCCAGGAGCATGAGATATAGGTGAACAGTGGAGGAGCAGCAGTCCCAAAGCAATCCATCCCCAAAGACTACCTTTATTCCTTTGAACTCCAAGAATATATATTTCCTAAATCCATAAATGCCAATCCTGCAATCCTCATCAGAATTGGCTGGAAAATTGTAATGTCATTGTTATTTTGTTTTTTCTTTCTTTTTCTTTTTTTTTTCATTTATGTATTTGGTACACAATCTCACTATGCTGCTCGGACTCGTAGCAATCCTCCTGTTTTCACCCTCCGCAGCACTGGGATTACAGGTGTGTGCCACAATGCCTGCATCAGTCACTGGCTCAGCATACCCCGAGGGCAGGGCTGGAGCAGTATGCCAGACTAGGGATCAAACCCTGGTCCCTGCGCTTGCCAAAGCAGGTGCTTAGTCCACTGAGCTATCTCGCCAGCCCTGTTTTCTATTTTTAATGGGCTTACTTCAGAGTCTAGATTGTTTACCTGATCATGATTTCAGAGAATGGGAGATTCAACTTATGTCTGTGAGTAAAGGCTCAGTACACTCTAACTTCTAGAAAACACTTTTTCTTTAGGATTTCTTATATAACTGATTTCATGACGATCATTTCTCTTCTCTCAGTGGCTACTGCTTTATTCATACATTGTTGTGTATGAGCTGTTGCCCTGGGCACCGCATATAGAGCTCGCTTCCATATCTGTGGGATACCACATGCACGAATTTAACCAAATATGGGCAGAAAGTATTCAGAAAAAAAAAAAAGGTACCTGTACTGCCCACGAACAAACTGTTCCTCTTCAACAGTATTCCCTTAGCCGTGTAACGAACAACTGTGTAAACATCATTTACACTGCCTTGGGTGTCCCAAAGAATCCAGGGATAATGTATTTAAGGTGCATAGGAAGATGTATGTGTACTACCTATTCATATTATTTCATTTTATATGGGGATATGAATGTCCTTGGGTTTGGGTATTTGCAGAGGAGGGTTCTTGGAACCAGTCTCCTGGGATCCTGAGCGACAGCTATATCCTGGGAACAGAAGAGGCACCTTCCCAACTGTCCTGGATGCTACTTTCAGAGTAATATCCTCGGATACCAAATGTATCCTTTCTTCCCCTAAATAGAATCCTTTGAGGACTTCCCATCAGGCATATGATAAAACTTCCTGTTCTTTAGCACGACAGACATAAGCTATGCTTCAGCCATAACCGACCACTACCTTGCCCTGGATACCCAGCACTTGCATGCCATAGACCTGTGCTTAAAGAACTGCCCAGGCTGCTTTTCTCCATCATCTCTAGAGGACATACGCTTCTGTCTCAAGATTCTCAAGGTTTGCTTTTTCTCAAGCATCTCTCCTGCTCTCGTCTTCTCCTCAGGTGAAGACGACCACAGTGCCTCCCTCTGACACAAGGGGCAGGCGCTCGCTTGTGCCTTTCCTCTGATGCCCTGCAACTGTCCAGAAGGAGCTGGGCTTGGGTCTGAGTCATTTCTGTATCTCGCACAAACCACTGTTGCAGGAAGGTCTAATTCATGCCCGATTTCAGCTTTCACTCAGCTTATCAGTTCTTCATTGTCAAACCAATTTTTTAAAAAGCATTGTCTAAAGTAATATAATTGAATGGACCTGATTTAACAATTAGGACTTGAGAGGCCTTCCTCTACTGAAAGGGGAAAGGCGAAATCACATCCCGTACTGTTTAAACACCCTAATTAATAAATCATATCATTTTGTATTATAATTTTACTAATGGTTCGCTTGCTTTAATTATAACTATCATATAGCCCTCTGATGTAAACCAACTTGATATATAAACCTATATCCCTCTAGTGCACAATAGCTCAGGGCCCTGGGAAGGGAATGATTTATTACCATTTTCTGTTAAACAGAATACTCAGGAATATGTATTCTGAATGACTTCTTAACCCAAATAAGGTAGTACACACTTCTCATCCCAGCACTCACGCCCTGGCTGGGCTCCAACTTGTAATCATTCTGCCTCAGCCTCCCTGAGTGCTGGGATTACAGACACATGCCAAACACCTGGCTTAAGGATCAAGATAAAATATTCTTGAATCTTCTACTTAACATCAAATAACAATGAAGCATTCTCTTCTCAGGTCTCCAAATACCTGGGAAGACAACACGCTTAGATGGACGTTCAACACCATCCATGCACATGTCAACCATCCAGCTTTCTATCCTTCAGATCACTGGAGCTCAGCAGCTTAGTATATTTCAGTAATGGAGAAGTGGATCAAGAAGGCTCATGGGCCCTTTCTGTGTAAAAGAAAGACATAAGAGGAAAAATGAAAAAATAAATGGACTAGCAGGCAAAATAGTGCAGATATTGTCCTTTATGCACATCTGAAATAGTTTTTTGGTGTCTTTAGTCCTAAGATAATTACTGCAGTAAATAAATTAATTTCATCCTCCAGCAGTAAAATCAGATCTAGCTTTTAGCTCAAAAGGAGAAAAAGTGGAAATAGGCGAAAAGAAAAAGACGAGTATTTGACTTTGTATTGTAAACTTATTGCTTGGATTAAAAAAGTGAAAGTAAAAGCTATTCCACATTGAATGTGTGCTCATGAGTCTATATAGTGACAGGCAAGGGGACTTTTTATAGCTGAGGAACTGTCACCAGGCATCCATAGGTCCCTCAGCTAATTGCCTTAATGGTCCAGGTCAGAGCTCATTCCCTCCAATCCCATCATTTTCCTCATTTCAAGAAATCAGGAAGTTTCATCTCCCAGCTTTTTAGCTTGATTTCTGAGCAAACATTCCAGGAAAACATCCCCGACTCTGAGACCCTAACCAAGGAATCATCCCCTGGAGACCATCAGGAAAGACCACCACTCCTAGGATGGTGTTGCAGGCACAGGAGCCTCCAGTGACGTGGAGTCCACAAACTTCCTGACAGACACAAGCTGCCAAGTCTCAGTCAAAACCACAAGCTGAGTAGACTTGTATTCAAAAGAAGTTGAGTCAATACTTAACTGAACTTTGGAGTAAAAGACATCACGCAAATAGGCTCGCCGGTGAACTCCACCAAACACTTAAGGGAGACCTAAAACCAGTACTAGTGTGAGGTTTGAAGCTTTTTTGTACATATTCATACATTGTTAAATGTTTTTCTTTATATGTGGGAAATTAATTGTAAAATACACGAGTGTACCAAGTCTTCCTTTTTATAGTGTCATTAGTCCCTCATTTGAGTTTTTTTGTTTTGTTTTTACATGAATTTTACCTAAGAGAGCATGAAGCAACCCTCTCATAAGGCATCTATCTTGTGATTGCACTATGGGATTTTTGTTATCCTGGCAACTCGTTGGCTCTTTTCAAAAACGTGTCGTAACTTAAGTACATACAGGCCAGCCAGATAGCTCAGTGGGTTAAAGGACCTGCTTAGGCAGACACAGGGACTGGGGTTCTATCCCCAGCCTGCCCCTGGGGTGCGCTGAGAGGACGATTGAAACTAGGCATGGTGGTGCATGCCTATAATCCCAGTGCTTGGGAGGCTGAAAACAGGAGGATTGCTACAAGTCTGATCTGTGTAGTGAGATCCTCTAAACCCTGTACTAAATACATAAAAAATAATAATAAGTACATAGAATACATTAATTCATTTGACATCTTTCCCTTAACTCACTAGCAACTTCTAATCAGAGGAGAATGCTGATTCTTTTATATTTTACGGTTTCAGTAATCACATTTTGCAATCATTTGTACAATTTTTCTCCCTTCTGATATTTGAATCATTTCAGTGGCAAAATTGAACTTTTCTTTTAAATTTCAAACATGCGAAATCTATGCCAATTTATAAGCTTCTTTCTTTATAAAATATTCATTTAATCTTGATACTTCCAACACTTTGATTAAAAAATATTTTACTAGCAAGATAATACATGACTACTGATTTCTGAACAAATGTATGAAGTTCAATTTGAAAATTTCAAAGGGGTTATGTCACCTTACTCATTTTTGACATGCTGAATCTGTCATCATAAAAACTGGTTAGTAGGCACTCTGAAAACCCTAATACCCTCAATATTCAAGAGAAAACTCATGAGCTTGCTGTTAAAATAAATTTGTTCTTCGCTTCAATGAGTACATATTGAAGTCCCATATGTTTCCCAAAGTTGCAAAGTCATCTTGCCTTCCATATTGTTTCTGTTAGGATCTAGCTGTTCTGACTGCCTATAATAGACTTCTAACTTCCTGGAAGTCTAGGGCAGCAGTGGTGAATTTGAGGTGCCCCAGAGAGCTACTACTGAAAGCTCTTGAAAGTTTGCCATCACTGGTATAGAGTGAACAGAATCAGACAGTCTTTTATCTCAAGAAGTTGGAAACTTGACTTGAAAAAAAAGGAAAAATCTTTTTTGGAGGGCTGGGAGGTATGAGGGATTAAACCCAAGGTCTTTGTACTAAGCTACACTGACATCCATTTTTATTTTTTATTTTGAGGCATGATCTCACCAAGTTTCTAAGTTTCTCAGAGTAGACATGAGCTCAACCTCTGCCTGCCTCTACCTCCCAGAGTACTAGGATAATAGTCTGTTCCACCACTCCTGGTTTAGAGGTGGAAAAAAATCTTAGTTATGCAAGGACCTAGAATTTTAGACCCCATTCTGGAGATTTTTCTATGCCCCCCATAGAAATATAAAATAGAAGGGTTTTTTTGTTTTGTTTTGTCTTTTTGTCACCTCAAGATGCCTTTTGGGCGTTTCTGGTTTGCAAGAGTATCTGGGTTCGAACCACAGCCTCCTGAGCCTGACTGCTTCCTGTAAGCAGGCACTTAAACACCTGAGCTAATGGGCAGGCCCCCAAGAAATACAAAATAGGTATGTCTACTTTAGATCAATGAAATGTTTAAGATAAATGTGTCTAAAATAGGAAATGAGCATATCTGTAACTGTCTTCTACTGCTAACATTTGCGTCATGTTGAGGGAGAAGAAGCTCAGCTCGCAGCAGGTCTCCATCATTCACCTCAGCTGCACACAACACAGCCCAAACAATGCCCCAAAATCATAGCTCACGTTGTGCTGCTTCTTTCTTCCTGAGGTCAGACCTTGCAGCTTGCACCCAGAGTCTGACACCCAAATTTTTCCCACTATCTCTAAGGAAAGAGAAGGAAAGCTCCACTCAGTAGCATCAAAGGGATTAAGAGAGGCCCTGGGGGTTTTGTCTCAACTCCCCTTTCAGTTTGTGGCCCGTAGCTCTACTGGGCCAAGTCTAAGTCACCTGCACTTTGGCTGGGAAAGCAGGTAGAGAATGCATACCTGGCACTGAAAGTTAGCCTTGCAATTCACAAGACTGAAAATATTCCTCTAAGAGAAAGCTGGTCAAAGATAACAAAATGTGCAACAGGGTGGCAGACAGCTAGCAGATCTGGAGCTGGTAGTGTTCATGCGTTTCTGCTCAGCTTGCATGTTATTTCTGGCCATCAGGTGGAGGGATGGAGTCAAGCAAGCACAGTACACTGTGACCTCCTACCCTCCTGTCAATGACAAAAGCCAGTGCCAGCAATGTCCTGACCTGACTGCCATTGGTGCCGCTTGGATCCCAGAGACCAGGTAAGAAAATCTCAGGCAGATTTCTGGTGAGAAATTTCCATTTTTCATAGAATAAAATGGGTTACTAGTCCTTGAGAAACTCTCAATATATTTTGCCCAAATGCTTCAATTTAGGTAACTGAATTAATATTAATTTTTCAAGAAGCACTTGTGCCAGGAAACATGGTACTTAAAATTTGGAATTTTATTTTTTTTTTATTTATTTATTTATTTATTTTATTTTTTTTGTGGAACTAGGGATTGAACTCAGGCCGTTGCGCTTGCCAGGGAAGCACTTATTCCACTGAGCCATCTCCCCAGTCCCCTAAAATTTGGAATTTTAAAGGAAAAACTTTTTTAAAAAACCAATCATTTACTTAAGAGAGAGAGAATGTAGCAGTAATTGATATGACTTTAGAAGCAGTACACATTTAGACGACCAGAATGACAGGCGTTCCAAGTATGGCCTTAGTATTACACATTGTTATCCTCAGTGCAGTTGCTTAGTCCACAGGTTTTGGCATATATAGCTAGTCAGGGTGAGAATCCTACCAATTAACTGCTAGTTTCCAAAACCTGATGGAGATTTTCAGAATCATTGCCTTAACCATCTTGTGCATATAAATGTATGGCTTTGCCCCTGTCATGGTTCCTAGCTTTTCTCCTTGCCCTCTCTTTAGTGTTTAATCCTTAAGTTCTTGTTTTCCATTTAGTTGTGTTATACCTTTCAATTTTTATTCATCTTTTGAGTTCTTATGCTAGGAAGACTATACAATATTTACACATGTGGGTCTGGCTTATTTCACGAATTCATGCACCTACAATATTTGAATGGCAATGGAATACCATCTCTGACAACACTAAACAAAAAAGGGGGCTATAAATAAAGGTCCATTTTGTAGTGAAAAAATAAATATATATATATATATATATATATATATACACACAAAATAGGATAGATATATAGCTACTTTCTCTTAGTTCAATGAGAAGAAAGATTTGTACTAATAGTGTTTAGGGGCTATGGAGGTAGCTCGGCGGTCTAAGTGCCTGCCTGACAAGCACAAGAACTTAGGTTCGATCCCCAGTACCACATTCTGTGCCAGCCCCAGAACCCCAGGTGGGCGTGCTATGCCATGCCAGCCACCGACACCTGGAGTGTCACACACGCCTACAGTCCCGGCCAGGGAGGCTGAGCCAAAAACATCACTACGAGTCTGAGCTGCATAGTGAGACCCTGTACCAAATAAATAAAAGATTTTTAATTTTTTTAAAAAAGTGTTTAGACAAGATATCATGTCTGCATCTTGTACTATGAATAACTACTATGAAGCCAATAATATGCAATGTATTAAATATTGTAACTGTCCTACTAACCTGTTTTGAAACTGTCTCATTGCTATTTCTTTCTCAATACAATTAATTTTTAAAAATTAAGGCAAAAACTATACGAAGCTAGATTTCCTGCATTCGCACAACACACTTAAGGGAAGAGAGATATTATTTTTGAACTGACTTTATATAGTAGGAACTAATTTAACTGAGGCAATGGAAACTCAAGGGTTAACAACCAGAGTAGCTTTTACTATCACGGGTGCCATCGCTCAACTTAGAACTAACTTGCCCCCAAACACACTTACTTCCTTATGCTGAAAACGTGTCAGATCTTTAGGAATTCTAGGACAAGATGATTTATTGCTACCTGCCCTACAGGCACAGCAATGACACAAATGTACAATGTCTAACAGTAAGTAGCACCCTGCCGGGTTGTGCAGTGAAGCTCACCCAGAGGCTGCGACCCTTTGCATGTTGTTTGCATCCATATTTTCTCCACATAAAATGTTACCTAGAATTTTCCTTTAAATCATTAATTACATGGATGTTTGCCACACCGGACTGCTATGTAGAAGGTTCTTGAAGTTAATGGCTCTCTCTTGCCCACAATCCAGAGGTGAAGCTGGAAAATTATAGCTTTAGGCCCAGCCCGTTTTCATATAGCCCTCAAGGCAAGGAATCATTTTTATATACTTAAACATTTGTTTTTAAAAAAACAGCATGTGACCTCAAGAGACTGAAATAATTGCTACTTAGTCCTTTACAGAACAAAATTTGCTGACGCTAAGGCTGATTCTCTGAGGGAGGGAGAAATTTCTGTTCTACCAGACCACAGGAAGAGCAGCTCCTCCTACCATGTTCTGCCACCACCTGAAGCTGTCTTCCTCTCTACCCCTTCTGCTTCTCTATCACAGTGCAAAGGGGAAGGAGAAAGTGAAGTTGAACAACTCTTTTAGGAAAAAGTGTAGAACCAGAGGTTGCAAACATGACTTGTATTTAAATCAGATATCAGAACTATTACAGTGCTCAGCCATAATTAAGACATAAGCCTCAGTCCAGTGAGCCCTCCCCTTACCTTTCTACTGTAAATTTATACTTTAACATTATAGTAGCTGGCTGTGCATCTCAGTGCCTTTCCCTGAGGGATACAGGAAATAGTGTATCTATTTACCCACTTAGTATGAAAAATAGCAAGGAGTGTGTATGTGTGCCAAAGTAGCAGACTGGGATTTGGAGTCACCTTTATACTGCTCCTGAATGGTTTACCCAAGCATCACAAAGGGTCCAATAGACCCACACCATTTCAGGATTTTTTTTAAAGTTTTCTTTTGTTTTTTCCGGTAGAAATAGCCCAATTCAGTATAATGGCACATGAGAAACCAGATTTACAAGTTTGGAAGGTCAAAAGCCAATCAGATTACTTGTGTATGGATCATGAAGATGATCCATTATGTTAAAATACATGCTTCTATAACAGAAGAGTGGTGTAGGTGGGTGACAATAGTGACTGACACTGGCCCTATGAGCTACAATTCCTGCAACACTGAAATGGAGCAAGGATCAACTGATGCAGACACAGGGAACCAAGACCTCTTTGATTCTGAAGACAAAGAAAACAGCAATGTGAGTACATAGTCGACTAGTTGAAATGTGCAAAATGGCCACACAGCCAAATGCAATGATCCAATGTCAGAACTAGGGTCAAAAATACAGTAAGAGTCTTGGCAGGGGTAACACATATTGGACAGAATGCCATCATTGTCTTTCTGCATTGGAAATTATAACAGACAAAATGCTACAGGATGCTGTGGAATATGCAAAGGCTGTAAAGCAAGTAAAATGCTCTGTATGCACCAATAACCATATTCAAACGTATATTTGTTGTGATACTTCATTAGCTGAACTGAAAGCATTCATAGATCTGCTGTACTTAGCACAGATTTCTCGTGGTGATTTCAGAAATGTAAGACTTACAGAGAAGCAATGGGTCAAAATATGGCGTAAGAGTACATTCCTGGTAGATGCAAAAACTTAGTCTTTCAAGCTAGACACATATCTTGGAACTCAGCCATCAATCAGGTCCATATTCATTAGTAATAAACCAAATGATGTTGTGAACAGACTTGTTGCTCTCATCCTCCAAACTGATTGGTTTACGAGTTTCCAATTGATGTCACATTTGCTAACAAAGCACAAGTTGACAAGCACAGGAACAAAGCAGAAATTCCAAATCAGCTGTTGCCATTTCAAATCAGAGTTGCACAATCCAATCTTTGAGTTTCAGAAAGATATAGCATTGGCCTCATCCATGGCAAAGAAAAACACTGTTGCTACTGATGTTAACATTTTATGGAAATGTTGACAGGGAAACCTCAGCAAGATGGAAACTTTCAACAACAAAACTAAATGTGGAGTGCATGTTGTTGGTGAGTTATGCAGTTATCATGCCACTTGAAACACTGAGCATTGGCCAGTGCTTGTGTTTTACTTGACCCTAGACATGTGTGGCATATAGTTTGACAGTTTATAAAGAAAATAACAAGTGCAAAATATCATGGAGAAATTTTCTTACAGATTGGGACAGTTGTTCATAAGAGATCATTCACAGCAGAGAAAAAACAAAATGTTTCTACCAGGGGAACTTCACAAACAAAAAAAAATTTGTAGCACACTGGTGACCTGACAGGTGAACAGGCAGGCATCACATCAGAAAGACCCACTATGACAACAGGAAAAAAAATATCAACTGTGCCCTATAACAAAGTACAAGAAAACAAAACATGCACACTATCAGTGTAGGCAATATTTGTGTATGAACTTGCAGTTGTCCTGTGCAAAGACTACCTTGGCTGAGACAGCTGAAGCAACGCTTACTTCTGTGTTAATTTTTGTGTTCACACTGTAGTTCACACAGGTTTTATTTTGGATGTTATCATTTAGCTTTTGAAAGTAAGTACATAGCTGATGTGAAAATGTTGATGTCTGTTCTAAACACACAATACATACTAACAATGTAATAATTATTTTATTGATATTTTATGTTCCTGTTAACTACATACTGTACAATATTGTAAGAATCTCCTGACAAAACAACGAGACCACTGAGATATCAAGGACAAAACAGCAAAAGACGTGTTCTGTCAGTGTAAGCAATACACGTGTATGAAGCCTGCTGTTGTCATGTGTGCAGATGGCCTTAGGTGTGATAACTGAAGTAAAGATTATTTTTTGTAGAGTGCTATTGATATTTTCATTGCAGTTCATATGAGAAGTTTTTTAGACTTTGTACGTCAAACATGAGTTGATGTTGAAAACTCTGATGCTTTATCAACTCAATAAACACTAAAAGCTCAATACTTTATTGTTGTGGCATTTTTTCCTGTTAAGTGCTCACTGTTTAATACAATAACTCATAAAATCAAAATCAATAATTCATTATTAGAAATATTCTGTAAGACCCATGTTTATGCACCTTGATGCCAAAATTAGCCTTAGGCTCCCATGGCCACCAGGAAGACCAGTGGGAATAATAACTGGGCGGGCCAGCACCTGCCCAGCTAACACGCTTGCGTTCTGTTATTCAGACAACTCAGGGAGCAGCAGCAGCAGCAGGGCACTCAGAAGCATACTACGGAGGCATCTCACCTCCTTGGTTGGTGCTGAGATACCTTTTTCTTAACTTATATTTTTTTAAAGAGAATGTAAAATGGTAAAAGAAAAAGAAAAAATAGAAATGATACAGAATTCCACCAAACAAAATAATATGAATTTGAGAATGGTTGTTCTACTGCATAATGTTATCTTCAGATTAGTTGTACAGATTACCAGATATAAACATGCAAAACTAGGGGGGGAGAAAAAAATGAAAAAAATTAAGCATTAAGTGCTTCTTTCAATAGCCCAGAAGAAATCAGAAGTAAATTATCCAAGATACCCTGTATATATACATAAATGTATCTTTTTATCTTCTTTCTTTTGTCCTTTTCCTCATTCCAGTTTTTCCTTCCCATTAAACGGCTTTTTTCCCTTTCACAGTATTATACTTTTCAGACTTTACTTACCCCTTCAGGTTCTTACACTAGTGAGACAATATGATGTTTGCATATGTGGGTCTGATTTATTTCACTTCCCAGTATGGTCTCTAGTTACATCTATTTATCTATAAAAGCTCGAGTTTATCCTTTTTCATAGTTGATTAATACTCCACTGTGTAAAAATACCCCATCTTTTTTATCCATTCCTCAGTTGATGGGCATTTGGGTTGTTTCCAAGATTTAGCTATGACAAATTGTGCTGCATATAAATCATTGTGGCATGATGATTTCAGTTCATTGGAAAAACATCCAGGAGGGGAATAGTTGCATTTGAATGGGACTTTGAATCCTAGTTTTTTTAAAGAACCTCTACATTGATTTCCATAGAGGCTACACAAGTCTACACTCCCACCAAAGAGTGGGAAAGGGTTCCATTTCCCCACAACCCCTCCAGCACTTGTCACTGGTTGACTTCTTGATGATAGCCATTCTTTTTCTTTTTTTAA
>NW_004524597.1:20174451-20185356 GCF_000260255.1 Octodon degus | reverse complement strand
AAAAAAACATAAAAGGCAAGTCAATGTGCCTGGGGATGGTGGGAACAGACCAGAACAAGCCTCATCAGGTACAAGGCAGCACTTTAGGGTAATGGCCAAAGTAGCTACAAATTATATTAAAGTTCCTCAGTGGCTTCCTATGCTTCCCAAGGAGACTGGTGCAAGACTTCTAGTTCCCTCTGCCAGTCTCTGGCAGACTCAATTATAAAATTAAGAGCCCAAGCACAGGATAAAACACTACTCAGCTTCCTGGTATATGCAGGGGAATCTAACCTTCATCAAAATTAGGCTTCCGTTCACCTCGCTTGTTTGTTTGCTATTTCTCGCAGATGGTGTTAAATGCTTGCAGTTGGGGAAGAGGCAGGAAAATATACCTCTGATAATCTTCACTTAACGTTTCTGAAGAAAACACCAGGCAGGTAAAACAGCTTGAAATGCCTGCCTGCCTGTCGGTCGGTCTGTCTGTCTGAACAGCTTGCCAGCTCCAGCAGAAACCCGGCAGGCCAGTAACACCTTGAAGGCTGGGGTCTCGGGATGGGTGTGAAGACTTCCAGGCCTCGCAGAACCCCAGGGCAGCTGCACGCAGCAGACATGGTTAACACCTGGAGACAGGGCCAGCGGAGGGATTTCCCAGATGACAACATTTATAAATTTCAGGCCTGCCAGAGCAGAGAGCGAGTAGGAAAAGAAAAATAACCACACGCCATGCTTCAGGGGAAGCACGCGTCTGCAGGGCAGAAGACAACAGAATAATCTGTGAGGGCTCCTGGAAACCAGAACTGTCAGAGAGAAGACAACTTTCATGAAAAACAGGGTTCACTTAGTGCATAAAACTTCAGGCAACCAAAAGTCATCATTTTCAAACACCTGCCCACACTCATAAGAAGACGGTCACTTTTGAGAGCTCACCTGCAGTCTAGAAAACGTAAATGGAAGAAGTATCCTAACACAATCAAGCACAGAAAGACATGGTGTACCTTAAAATCCAGTTGTACAGACAGGAACTACTATGGTGGGTTAAGCAGAAAGAAATGTGATCCATGGAAAGGACAGCTTATAGGAGGGAAGCCCCTGGAGCGATGTCCCCTTAGAACTCATTGCCGAGGGACTGTCAGCAGTCGGAAGAAGGGACGATGGCTCCAACACCCACATCCCAGCTGGCGCCCACACAGAGGGTGCCACATGGGCTGTCTCTCAAACCCACTGCCAACAGCCAGTCAATGCGACTGTCACCAATGCCCGGACCGCTGCGTGCAGGCGTGCTGATGCCTCCCGGCCTCCCTCTGCCCCGCACGAATGTTCTAGGCTGATACCCACTGAGTGGGGCGTGGTGAAATAAGGTCTGAGAAACACAGGCTTGCTTTTTCTACATCTAGCATACACAGACGCATACTAGATGGGGTTTAGAGTCATTACCTCGCCTCTGATGGAATGTCTGCCACGACTTTTGTTTGGCAGAATCATCCAGTAATCTGTATTGCACTCATCGACCCTAGGAGATGCACCACTTTTTTCACCATTAAAAATCCTTGAAATCAGGGACGGCGAGATAGCTTGGCAGACTAAGCACCTGCTTAGGGAAGCACAGGGACCAGGGTTTGATCCCCAGCACCACATACCATGCTGGCCCTGCCATCAGGGGTGCTGAGCTCTGGCTTGGTGGTGCATGCCTCT
Source organism: Octodon degus (assembly GCF_000260255.1). Lineage (NCBI taxonomy): Eukaryota > Metazoa > Chordata > Mammalia > Rodentia > Octodontidae > Octodon > Octodon degus. The sequence continues at coordinate 20,183,682 of NW_004524597.1, read as the reverse complement.
AATCCCAGCGCTGTGGTCCTTGAAACCATGCGGATCACTACAAGTTGCAGCTGTGTAGTGAGAACCTGCACCTACACCGAATACATTATATACACAAAAAATCCTTGAAATCAGTGCTGGTGACCATCCACAGCATTTTAACACTCTCTCTCTCTCTCTCTCTGGCTGTTAATGATTATCAGGATAAAAAGAAAAGGAATAATTGCTGCTGTGAAAACAAGACTGGCTGAGCCTCTTATAGCTGGGAAAGAGCGTTCGTTCTTATTTTTCTATCAAAATGCTCCTACATAGTGCTTGCTCCAGCAGCACATATACTAAGACAGAATCCTCAGATATAGTAATCTCCACATTTTATATTCATAATTTATGAATACAAAACCCCAATGATCAGCGTATCATAGTAGCTGGCAAATCAAATCCCCAACAAAAGAGGAACAGCCTATTCTGAGGTTTAAAAATAGAATTTGAAATGATTTTGAGCTAAGGTATAAGGAATGTTTGGGAAAATAAATAGCATGGGGCAATTTGTCACGTGTTGATTTTTGAGTTTTTATGACACACTCTACATCGGCTGTGAATTAATAAGTAAACATGGTCATATGGGGCACAGCTAATTTAATATGGACAACTGTCATTATTCCATTGCAAGATTTGGATGTGAAAGAAAAGACATATGCACCCCTCCCCCACCAAAAGCAGGCTATTTATGTGTGCTTAAGCAGACCAGGCATATATTTAATATACAGTGAAGAATAATTAAATTTTAGAACTACTGTTTTACCTGTCTTAAAGACTTGCATGTGCCTTTCCACATGGGTTGCTTATGGGTTCTTCTTATGTTCTAAGATGTACATTCTTACAGAGGATTACCCATTTAATGGGTTTTTTGCATGAGTTACATTAGATTCACACTTGACAGCCGCCAGCCTTGCCAAGCTCAGGCAGGCCCTGGGCTCCATGATGTGTACCGGAAGCGGAAGCAGACAGGGCGCCTCTGAGCTTCTGGCTGCACGCCTCCAGAAGGCACCTAATGCGCAAGCGCAAGGTGCTCAGGCCACGCCCTCCCTGTGCAGGAAGTGCTGCACTTTTCCTCTTTCCCATTAACCTGTGCGTGTCCCCTGAATGTTTTTTCACTAAGACCTGGCCCTGAATGTGCTCAACTAACATCTGCCAAATAAACTGTCAAAGTAATGGATTACTAAGGAATAGTCCTGCCAAAAGGTATGTTCCGAGCAGCTTGAAATCCAGAACAGCCTGACTCTGTCTCAGGTCTCAAGTCCATTCCTTTAGGAAGGGAGGCAAAATTCCAAAGTAGCTGGGTTTTGCCTTTGTAGGAAAAAAAAAAAAAATCTTCCTTAAATTTTTAAAAAATGTTTGCTGTGAAACATAGCACATACCTATTAGAAAAGAATAGAGAAACATGTTCAGTCCAACATGTGTATATAAACACTTAGGTAACACTTAGGACCCGAGATATTTTTTTAAAAAAGAATATTGTTAGCACCCCGGAAGTGCCCCTCCCCCCCTCCCTGCCCCAGCTCAGCTCCAGCGTCCAGGCCACCTGCCAGTTCCCTTCCCTACCCTCTCCAGACAACCAAGGTCACCACCTGCCATTTATGGGGAGGATAGTTTTTGTATTGGTGTTATCATTTACATTCAAATCCTTCCAATACATCATTTGGTGTAATTCCTTTAAACAGAGTTATCATGGATCATCACAATAAGGGTACAGTTTAAACTTTTCAAGAATTTCATGTCTAGCTAACTGCTAAGTAAAAGGTATCTTTCCTTATTTACTACAAATCAAGCTGTTTCACCAACAGCTGCCATTTTCTTACCACTAGGAAAGGAACAACAGAGCGCAAACAATCCATAGCAACATGTTTATTTAAGTACAAGCTACACTTTGATTTATAAGCAAATACTTTTAGGGAAAAATCACAAAAGACAATATTTTCCAATATTATACTATCTACATAAAAATTAAACTTGCAGAATTTACAAATTAATATTCTGAGCAGACAGATAAATTATACATCCTTTTGCAAAATCAAATCTACAGCATTGAAAAATTCATACAGGCACAATGCAAGATAGTCTCTCTTTACAGTCTATCTATTTATATAGCATTCCCCACCACAGAGGATAATTCTTGTTGTAGCTACCAAAGTTTGCAAACACAGTGTATTTAAAATATATTTAGCAGCATATAAAAAATTAGACAAAAGGGAAAGGAAATACAACTATTAAATTAAAAAAAAAAAAAAAAACTAAAAGGTGGTGATAGAAACTCCATAGGAAAATAGATCAAGATATCTTTTTGTTAGGACATCAAAAATGTTGGCCATCACAGAAGGTATGCACAGCACTAGTAAAACAAAAGCCCAGTAGCATGTTAGTCCTGAGCACAGAATGTAGCATAACTGCAAACTTTGGTCAATGTGATTAAGTGCCAATTTTTAACACAAACTGTTAAACATTCTGTTAGTGGATTCCAGTCAATGTCGTTTATGAGAAACCAATAATACTCTCATTTTCCATTACATTAAAAGAGCGCTAAAATTTAGAAACATCTTATAGAGTGATACGAATACTTGACAGAGGACCACAATTTGACTAATATTTCCAATACACTTAGATGTGCAAAAGGAGTTCACGGCGAGCCATGTTATACTCCAGGCATTTTCTGTCACAGAAGCAGACACGTTATAATTACAATAATTTGAGGGTGTTTTTTTTTATAGATAGGCACAAAAATCCAGCCACAGTGAAAGTGTGAATCAAGCCATATTTCAATTATAGGATAGATATGTATTGGCAGATATTAAAGTTAAGCACACAGGATAATACAGAGTTTCAGTAGAACATAATTTATCTTTAGCAGCTGGATTGAGATACAGTTTCCAGTTAATCCCACTCATAAGTTTTTGCCTAATAAATACAGGACAACATTTTCCACAAAGAACATACAGAATATTAATCACAGTATTTCGTTTACGGTTTCTCTTCATTCCTGTTTAAGTACTGGCAGTATCTTCCCCAAGGTCCCCTGCGTCAGAGACCTGACCATCTTGTAAGTTCTGAGCCTTCCAAATCCTCACAGTTCGATCACTACAAAACAAAATTAGAACAAGCATATGAACAGAGGCAGAAAAGTAAAGAAACACCTTTTAGAATTATTTTTTAAGAGAAATAAAATAACTAAAAATGATACAGAATTTTAAAACAGGATGACAGGAAGTTAGCAATGGTTATTATACTGCATACTGTCATCTTCAAAGTAGTTGCTCAGATGACCAGAGACAGGCGTGCAAGATGGACCAAACCATATAAACACTATTCCTTTCAATGAATAGAAATTAATACTAGTTGTACTACTAACAGTAGTACAATTATCTTAGCTATCTTACATATGCATTCATCTTTTCATTTCTCCTTTTCTCTCCTCCCCTATCACAGCTATTATTTCCTTTTGAGCAGTTTCTTTCCCTTTTGCAATAACTATTGAACTTTTTGGATCTTATGTGCCCTCTCAATTTCTTGCACTAGGGAGACGAGCTGAGGTTCACACATGTGGGTCTGATTTACTTCATTTACCAGTATGGTCTCTAGTTGCATCCATTTTACCTAATAGCCTTGAGTTTATCATTCCTTACAGCTGAAAAGCACTCCATTGTACAAAAATACCACGACTTTCTTATCTGTTCCTCAGGTGATGAGCATTTGGGTTGTTCCTAAGATTTCTCTATTACATATTCTGTTGCTATAAACATGGGTGCACATATATCATTGTGGTATGATGTTTTCATTTCTTCTGGGAAAATACTCAGCAGGGTAATATCTGGGTCAAATAGGTCCTCTAATCCCAGGATTCTGAGGAATCTCCACACTGATTTCCACAGTGGTTGCACCAGGCCACACTTTTACCAACAGTGTGCAGAAGGGTTACTTTCTCCCCACAGTCCTGTCAGCATTTGTTATTGGTTAATTTTTGATGATAGTCATTCTTTCTGGAGTGAGATGGAATCTCAGGTTTGTTTTAATTTGAATTTCTCAAATGACAAATGATGTGGAACACTTTTCAAATATTTATTTGCCATTTGTATTTCTTCATCCAAGAAGTGTGTATTCATGTCAGATGCCCATTTTCAGATTGGTGCTTTTAATTTGGGGGGGCCTGTTTAATTCTTCATATGTTTTCATTTAAGTCCTTTGTCTAAGGGACAGCTAAGTAAGATTTTTTTTTCCCCCAATTTGTGGGTTTTCTTTTCACTCTGTTGGCGATTTATTTTTATGTGTCAAACTTTTTCAGAAAAAAAAAGAAAAACTTTTTCAGTAAGATGAGATCCCAGTTGTTGATTCTTTGAAGTACTTCCCATGCCGTCTGGTTTTTGTTTATGCACTCTCTGCCTACAACTATGTCTTCCAGATTTCCACCTACTTTCTCTTCCAGTAATTTAGTTTTTCTTTTTTAATACTTAGATCGTTAATCCATTTCGACATTAATTTAGTGCATGGTGATAGTCATGGGTCTAGTTTTAGTGTCCAGCATGTAGAAAGCCAGTTTTACCCATAACACTTATTAAAGAGGCTCTTTCTTTCAGTGGACATGTTGGGCCTCTTTGTCAAAGGTAAGATGGCCGAGTATGTTTTTAGTTGTGTCTTCATCTTCTAATCTGTACCACTGATCTTCAAAAGTCTGTTTTTCTGCCAGTATCATGCTGATTTTATCATAATAGTTTTGTAGTATAATTTCAGGTCAGGGATTGTAATGCTTCCTGCCTTGCCTTTGTTGGCCAGCATTGCCTTTGCTATGTCTCTTCTGGTTCCAGATGAATTTTAGGACTGTTTTCTCTAGATCAGTGAGGTATACTAATGGTACCTTGATTTGAATTGCATTAAATCTGTATAAATGTTTTAAAAAATGGGTTTTTAATGGGCCGGCCTGATAGTTCAGAGAACTAAAGCGCCTGCTCAGGCACAGCACAGCACAGCAGCCAGGGTTCGATTCCCATTGTGCCATGCTGGCCCCACCCTCAGGGTGCACTGAGACTGCAACTGAGACTGGGCGTGGTGCACACGCCTGTAATCCCAGTGCTTGGGAGGCTAAAAACAGGAGAATTACTACAAGTCTGATCTATGTAGTGAGACTCTATAGACCCTATCCCAAATACATTTTTTAAAAATTGGTCTTTAATAAATGTAAGTAAAAACATACACTGCCTCATAAGAATAGCAATCATGTATCCATCATAAGGACAGTAATACTGGCTCATACTCTGTTCCAGGCCTTGCTACTATGTGCCTGTCCCATTAATTTTAATGCATTTAGTTCCCTTTAAGTCCTCTTGGAGACAGGTAGGCTCTGACACACCCACCACCACTTGTTTTCTTTTTTAAACAGTTCCTCACTATATTGTTGCCCTGGTTGGCCTGGAATTCCCAGGATCAAGCAATTATCCCGCCTGAGCCTCCTCAGCAGCTAGGACTATAATGTGCTGTTTACTATTGAGCAAATGGTAGGCTAGATCACAGAATCAGCGGCAGAAATGATATACAAATACAGACAGTGCAACTCCCAATCCCTGTCTCTTAAGCTGGAAGTACACTTGTTAATTTTACAGAGAGTTCTAGGACACTGGACCTGGGGTCCTCAGGCACAGTATCCCAGCATAAGGTCACCATGAGGCACCTGGGAAGGGAGGGGTCAGGCTCAGATTTCCAGGGAATTGGTGAATCTAGTATAGATAGGGAGAACTATTTTAGGTAAAATTAGCAAATAAGCCCACAGAAAAAGCAGGACATGCGGACTAATATGCCTTTTGACATCAAATGTCAAAGATGAAAAGGATTTCTAACAACCTGATGCCCTATAAATGTATCAACTACTATTTATCAATGAGAAATTCAAATACAAAAAAATACAAACTGAAAAAGAAAATAAAAGTTTTTCTAAGACAATTCGTTCCCATTCACCCTGCATGTGGATATCAGGAACAATTATTAGGTAATCATATTTCTTACCCTGTCTCTCCTAGCTTAACAGAAATATTTCTTTTTCCAATTTCATGAATAGCCCAAAGAAAATGAAGGATTTCTGTAGAATTTTATAGATAAACTACCCATTTTATTTATTTGTTGTTTAAAATTAATTGTTTATTGGCATATTTTAGGTACACATAATGACCACAGTCATCATAATGAGTGTGTACCTGTACATGATGCATCCTGATTCTTTTTGTTAACCATTCCCCTCCTCTCCCTTCAATGAATGCCCTTCTTGATTCTTTTTGTTAACCATTCCCCTCCTCTCCCTTCAATGCCCTGCCCTCTCCCTGTTAACAAAGGCTTTGTTTCCATTTTATCCTTCTTTCTTCTTTTTTCCTTCCTTCCCCCCTCACCTCTCCCTGGTTTCCCTTCCCATTTGAAATAGTATGGTTTATATAGGTAAAAAACACATTTATCTAGAGATGAATAAATATTTACCAAAAATAAATGCCTACAAACAAAAATATACGTGAAACACTGGAATAATTTCCTTCAGTGAGAAAGATAAACAATTGGAGAATATAGATCAAATAGAAAGAACTGGCAATATAGCCTAGTGGTAGAGCACTTGCCTAGAATATGTGAGGCCCTGGGTTTGATTCTTAGTACCTCGAGATAAAAGGAGAAAGAAGAACAAACAAATAAATAAATATACATGTGAGATGCTTTGTATATGAGGAATATAATTTTGTGTTTTATAGTTGAGTAAACATAAATGGCTACATTTTCTCTAGAAAGTAAAACCTTGGATCCCCAGTACCAAAATAAAAAAATAAAAACAAAACATATATTAAAGGACTAGACGCCGAAACAGATGATAAATTCAATCAGCAGTACCACATGAGTACAGTTGTTCACAAGCATATTACAAATACATGTAAGACTCCCCTAAGGTTTCCCTGGAATACTTAGCGATGAAAGTGGCAGGGCGCAGGTGAGAAGAAAGTCACACATGGGGCCATCTTTTCTCACCATGGCGACACTGCTGAGTGTGCGTTTCTACGTCCCTAGCCTAGATGCCTACACGTGGAATGGCTGCATCAGTCCTTCTGACAGACCCATTCTCTTTTCCTACTCTACTCCCAAGAGTCTGGAGCAGTGTCCAGCCTGAGTGATTCACTATGAACTAACGAATGAATGAATCGACCAGCCCAGCCACCCAAGAGGAGGAGGAAGCAGATGTTATGCACGTATCCTGTAAAAGAAGGAAGAGGCACAGAGATATTTTTAAGAATTTTGTTAGAAATAGGAAGAATGGCAAATGTGTTGTCTTTCTGAAAACAAAAATCTTTAGCAATTAGTCATCTACGGATTTTTTTTAGATGTTAAAACCATCAAGGGGAGTTGGGGCGGAGCACTGTCTCTCATATGCGGGTTTCTCAATATTTACCACTGATAATAATTACTAACTCTGAATACAGGTAATAGAGCAACATCACATGAGAGAAACTTACTCAGCTGCAGTAAAAATGTGGGTGGAATTAACACACACAGCATTGATGGGACTGTCGTGACCCTTCATCTCTCCAACGGGCACACACGTATCCATGTTCCAGAGTTTCAGAAGGCCCCCTCTGCAGCCACTGAGCAGCACTGGGTGGCCTGGCACCATTCCCAGGGCACAGACCCAGTCCTTATGTGCATTTGGAACTTGCTGGGGAAAAAGACAAAAGACTAAGAAATATCATCTCTCCATGGGAACTTTTAAACCAGACATTTTCATACCAAAGTCAGTTACATTTTCACTGATAAAACACAACATCTGGATGCATACAAATTATACAAGTTCATGTTCCATATAATAAATCAGTGATTTTGAGAAGCAAAACTATAATTTGCTCCCAGTTAGCCTCATTAGTTTCCATCATTGCTATCCACATTAACAGCCTACAAAACTTATAAATCTTTAGAACTGAAAAAATTTACAAAGTATCCAAGATTTTTCAAATATCATATCCTACTCAGGGGCCATAAATAGTTCACCTTTCTTAGGAACATATTTGATAAAATAAATCTGAAAGCTACAATGCATATGTAGACTAGGAGGATTGCCACATAAAATCGTCAGGTTAAACATTTTGCCAGAAAAATATAAATGCCTAAAGGTTTTGTGTTGTCTTTGCAAAATATCAGATATAATCTATGTATTTAATTATAAACAAGCACTACTTACAAGATCATATGATTAGATGTCTGACTATATTTATATGTATAAGATATCGTTACAATCATGAATGTGTATCTGTAAAAGAAAAGCTTTACACTATATGCAACTGTTGCTAAGGCTTTTCTACTATTTATTCTACTTGTTCATTTTCATCTGCTGATTACAAGTAGGAAAGTGGTAGCAACTCAGCGTAAACACGCGTGTCTGCATGAGTATAATAATGTGCAAGGAAAAGCTTGAAACGGTGAATAATTTTATCTGTTAACTCATTGTTTTCCTAGAGAGTTAGTGAAAAACATCAGTATTTACATTTATTGATGCAACATTCAACCCAACTGTCATTCAGTAGGAAATGCACTGCCACTCCTAGACTACATAAAAATGCTCCTACAGATGAGGAATCCTTTGTATTACTCTTGACATCAGCTAAACCTAATAGTCTTTGGAACATGGGTAAATAAAAGAAAAACAAAATGTAAAACTGCAACTGCTCTCCTCCAAGGCTGATTTTAAGTAAAAAATTCATTTATGGGACAAGTGCAGATATTTCAACTTTCACCAGTATCCGTTCTTCTCCTATTGAGCTGGTGTTTAGTGTTGAATGCTTTCTTTCTTGAAATTAATAAGTCGAGTATTGATAAATCATTCTTTCAGAGAAAGTCCTAATTAATATTATCCTTAAACAATGAAAATCTACATAGAAGCTCTTCAAGTTCTGACAGAAAAGACTGAGTGGTTCTGAAGTGCCTATATTCTACAAAAGATTCTGCATTACCTGAAGAAGGTCTTTTTGAGCTATGTCCCATTTCTTGATTCCATTATCTCTGGACCCACTGAACAGGCTGTCCCCTTGGATAGTTAGTGCTTCTATGCCATCATAATGAGGGGGCTCAAAGTTGTGCGTGGGACTCACAGTTCCGAGAGCCCCTTCAGTTACATCGAACATCTAAAAACACAAGCAGAAAGAGAATGATTACCTTATTTAACTTTCAAATAAACACCTGTGTGTATGCATT
>NW_004524597.1:20158015-20174046 GCF_000260255.1 Octodon degus | reverse complement strand
ATGGGTATTCTATTGGCATCTAAATACTATAGGTGTGTGAATTCAGCAAAACAATCCAACACAGTGCAGCAGTCCACAATAGTAGGGGGTTATCCACAGAAATTGTTGACTTGAGCCTTTCTCACGCAGCATATTAATATGGCTTTACTTTATATACCTCGTTTTTACACTTTTCTGCTGGATGGTTAAGACCAAGATAAAGCAAGAGCTATCTAACAGGAAATGTAACTTTTGTATCTGATAAGGTCAGCCAAGTCCCCTCAGGATTTATCCTGTAACCCTGTACTGCACTTTGTAGATCCTTTGTCAGTATGGTCTATACTCTGATTCTAACTCCTTCTGCACTTTCCTCCATTTAATTAACCTGAAATGAATGAGCCTGAGGGTGAATTTGAGTCCTACTTGCCTGACATGTGCTTTCCTATCCAGAAGTTTGAAAGAGAGACAACCAGATCTTTTACTGTCTGTGTGCAGAAATAATATGTTCAATAATAAAATATTACATATTGGCCCCTTTGAAATTCAAATAAACAACATGATCATTACTGCGTCACTCTTAGGCAGCTCTGCAGTCCTGGAGCTCATCTCTAGTTTCCCAAAGCTGCTATTCAAAATTAGGTCACTCGGGAAAAAAAAATTGGATAACTCGGGCTTGGAATATAGCTCAGTGGCATAAGTACCTGCCTGGCAAGCACAAGGTCCCAAGTTTGATCTCTGGTACTACTACTACTACTACTACTACTAATAATAATAATAATAATAATAGTAAATTGTTGGGTCACTCTTCTTAGTTGCCCCTCATCTCAACCGGCTGATGGCTTTACATCTTCCTGAAGAGTCTCAGGTGGTCCCAAAGGAAACTCCATCCTAAAAATTGTCTTTTACCTTCAAATCACTCCCTGCCATCTTTAGGGGCTCGGGTGTACTTACCTCTCCACAAGCCCCACATCTGATCTGATTCTAATGTTCACCCTTTCATCAGCAGTCTCCACTTTTCCTTTGCACTGAGCCCATGTTCTTTCCAATTATTTTATTTATTTATTTATTTATTTATTTATTTATTTATTTTGGTGGTACCAGGGATTGAACTCGGGACCTTGCACGTGCCAGGCAAGCACTTATTCCACTAAGCCATCTCTCCCTGGCCCACCGAGCCCATTTTCTAAGCAAATAAATATTTCAATCTTTTGAACACAAAACCTCACCTTAACAATTTTCAAATCATTTATCTCTCAATCAAATTTCTACAAAAAGTACTTATGCTTTTGTACATCTCTTTCTTACTGTACTTGTTACTACTGACTGCCAAGGGCGTTCCCCTGGCACCGCCCTCAGAGTCTCCCTCCCCTGTCATCAACTCTACCTCCCTAAACATCTGTTTCCATCTGGATGCCCCTAAACCTGTATCTCCTGTCACAGCTTAACTCGGGCTCCAGGCTTGCATTTCTGCTGGCCCACAGGTACATGCCCTGTTTCAACCTCAAATATAACATTTCAGAATCCAACTATGTGTCCTTCCCCACTTTACCTATTAATGTCATGCAATTCTAATGGCTATAACATACTGAATATAAAAGGTGGTGGTGGTGGTGGTGATGGTGGTGAAATTCAACTAGTCAGTGGAAGGCTAAGCTATAAGATCTTTAAAATCTCTCCCAGGCTGTCCCCTGGGAAAATGGGAGTACGTGATTAAAGAATAGTAAAACCAAGGCCTACAAATGAGAAAAAGACTCAAAAGAAAAAGACTACAAGATGTGAAACAAGAAACAGGCTAAAAGGGTCCTGGGTGAGTCGGAATACTCCAAGCCTACCACATAATAGCCAGATATGGTTCAACAACTCCATAATACACACTTTGATGTAATGATCCTTGGAGCCGGTGATAATCAGATCTTGTCCACTGGAAATCTGATCTACAGTAAGGCACATAACAGGGCCTAGATGTCCCGTTAACTTTCCTGTAGACTGAAACCTTTAAAAAGAAAGAAAAATGACTCTGTGTGAAAACATTTCTTAGAATGACAGGTATAAGCCTCAACATGAAAGTAACCTATCTTCTGTCATAAAACTTAATTTTCTTTTAGATTTCAGCTCCATTACTATGATACTCTATTCAAACTAGAATTTTTTTTAAAAAACAACCAAACCAATATATTACATATTAGAAGTTTGAAGGAAAAGCCGAGAAATTTCATTTAGGTAGTAAAGCAGGAAAATTCTGAACAAATGATAACAGGTAATATGGACCCCCATATACACCTTAACATGTTAAATGTCCAAGATTGTGACACTTATGTGACTGATGTGTTTGATCGTAGGGTTTAAAGAAAGCAACCATGTTACTAATGACTGAGTCAACAAAAACATGGATAAAGATTATTTTATCACATGCAGGTACACATTTTTACATATACACATATACAGTATACACATCAAACATGTCTGTATGCATAAACCAGTAGACACACATTTATGTGTGTTTGTGTGCAGCAGAAAGTAGGTGACTCATTTCATCAGTTATTATAAAGATATGAAAATGACCAGGACAGATATTGGACAGGAAGAACTGTGTGATGTCAGTGGTCAGAAGGTGACAACAAAAGTATTTCACACCTCAAATTAAGCTCAGTTAAAGTGTGTAAGTCTACACTTCACTGCAAATAAAAATCAAAGATTTTAATTTGTCCTTTTTTTTAAACAACTTTATCTTTTCAATATCTCACAGTTTACATCTATTTCATTATTTTGCATTCATTGAAAACCCTGTGAAGATTTATATTTACGTATTAAATTAATCTTATAAAGAAAGTTGAGACGAAGGGTGTTTAAATGATGCTAAAAAATAATTTTTTCAAAGATAGTGGTGAAACTTAGACAAGAATACATATTCACCTTTAACAAACTCATGTTGAGAAAAAATTAAGAGATTATAACATGAACAGTTTCTGTATTTCTTCCATATAATTTTCCAGAAATGAAAATTAAAAGAAGGGAATATTATAAGTTTGCTGGTGAGGACAGAAGAGACATTCAGATGGTTGTGGTTGTGGTTGTGGTTGTGGTTGTGGTAGACAGAAAAAAACAATGATTTTATACTAACTACTGAGACTGTAAAGTTACATTCCATGAGAACAACATGTTAGTAATACGTGAAGTTGTACTTGGGATATGAAGGAGGTCTGTTTTCTTTAAAATTCTACCTTTTAAGATCCCACATTCTGACAGCGTTTCCAGAAGCCGCGTAGAGGAATGTGCCCGTGGGGTTGAGCGCAATCTGATTGATCTGGTTCTCTCCAGAAGGAATCGCTACGATCCGGTTCGTACTCGCTGAGCAGACATCTCCAAGGTTAACTTGACCGGAAGACCTTCCCAGACACAAAGCAAAGCAAGACAAGTTCATTCCCACACACCCAGCAGGCTGCGTCTGGGATGCCTAGGCAACCAGCCTGCAGGCCACAAGAGCTCTGTCCATCTGTCACCACACACAGCGCACACACAAACGTCTGTGGACTAAGGGATGGACACAACAGGACGGCATGGCTTAACCTCTTCACTTCATGCCTAGCACACGCTGTTAGTAAAGACTAAAATATCATTCAGAAAAGATCAGTTATAAAAGATAAAGACTCAGCAAATGATACAGTGATTCCTAAAAGTGATTCATTTTCCTGCAGGTTTCAAAAGCTCTATGGACTGGCCTCACTAAATTCCTTTTGTGTGCAAAAGTTATTTTGGATTATAGGCATTTGGGACTTCTTAAGTTATTTGCAGTTTTTCTTACTTTAACTTAATTGTAGATCCATATCTACTATGTGTTAAAGTATTAATCATAGTTTATTTCTACTTCCTCAGATTCTCCATGGTATTTTGAACCATTTTTAAACACTTCAGCTGCCTTCTAAAATATTAAGTTATAACCAATCTTTTCAAATTTGATTCTAGTGATTCACCTGAATTGGTAAATTTCTAACTTAACATTTATTGTTCATTTTCTACAAAACTCCTCTTGTGACTTATAATCAATACAGAGAATAATTTCTCTAATTACAAATTACTTAAAAGTCAATACTCTTTACTATATGTATTACATAAATTAGCAAAGGTTAACCTTTTTAATTCTTCCATCACTCATTTAATCATTTACAAGGGTCACTCAATTTTACTTATACAAAATAATTCTCCAATCTCATGACAAAAAGAATCACTGTTTCAGATTTTTAAACATGCTTATAATAACAGACACTGAGCAGAAACCCCATTCTCCAATTGTCCAACGCAACCTACAATTAAGAAATTTGCACTAACCTCAAAGTAGTCTCAGACCTAAAATTATACTCTGTCATTCAATACCTCTTAATTAAAGATTTCAAGTACTTTTTACAATGGTAATTTTAGCCTTTTTACAAGGTTTGTATTTGTTCGACACTAGTAATATAAACCCCTTCTACCAAGTAGAAAATAGCATGAAAAGGTAATATCATAGTACTTGAGAGGAAAGCAGTAAGAAATGTGTACTTAGCACAAATCAAACACAGTTAATCTCTTCCTGTTTATAGTGGACTCATCTTGCCAATCTGCTGGCATTTTTTTTTTCTTGTTTTATCCAGATTTTATTATTGTGAACACTGGTAACAATCAGTGATGCATCCATAGCTCTATATTTTCTTGTGATTTATAAAACAAATAACTGTTTACCCCATATGTTATTAGTTTCTAAGTCACTTACGTCAGTGTTCGAATGCACTTTGCTGAATCTCTAATGTCCCACACCTTAATATAAGATGTTGACACTGTGAAGACCAAACTTGTGTAATTGCAGTATTTTACAGACACGACATTGTTGGGGTGACCCCCCAGGGACATGATCTCCTGCCCAGTCACCAGATTCCATACTTTACAAGAGCGATCTAAAACAGACAAATAAAAACACAGGAATACTATTAATGTGAACAACTTTAGAATCTGCTAATGGTAAAAAGTATTTGAACAATTTCTCCTCTCTGAGAAGGAAATGAGACAGAAAAACAGCAATTACTCAATTAACATGTATCAGGCTTGTTCATCTGTGAGATCCTGGAGCAGGTTTGTTAGCAAGGTAGGTATAAGAGACTGATGGAAGTCAGGGATATCTGGTATATGCATCACATGCTATTAAAACTCTAGTGGTAACGATTTTTGGAATAATCATATAGAGGAGGTCTTGGCTCAGATTACCCTGAATTTAAAATGCCCATCCAGAATCAACCCCCTCAAAATACTGCGTCCTGCCACGCCTGCTCCCCTGCGCCCTCCCGGCATGCTTCGGTAAACACGCACACCACCTCCCCTACTCCCACAGACTGAGGGATGTTATTTTTATTTTCACCCAGAAGGCACAATCACAAAACTTTTCTATTTTGTTTTTCTGACATTCTGAGTATCTTAGTACTCTGGAAAGACAAATCTGAATCACTGCAACACGATAATATTTTCATAAAAGTTTTATTTTTCCACTGGAGAAATTTCTTGTCATTATTCTCAAAGTTCTATCTAGTCTGCCATACTTCCCTTATAAATGGTGAGCAACAAATGTTTGCTGATTAGACTGAATCTTGCAGTCTCACTGAATTCCAAAAATGTTTACTAGCTCCTTAAGTTCCTGGGCATGCTTCCTTTTTATGACTCTTTGTATGATAGGAACCTTCCTGTCCACAACTTCTCTTATATTCTACCTTTTAACCTAGTTGAACTTCATTTCTAAACATACTCTAAATTTGCTTACAGTTCTGCTAGTTTTATTCTTTCATGCTGATCATCAATTCTTACAAGTCAATATCCAATCACCGCATAAAGTTTACCCTAAATGCCTCTGGGTCAAAGCTTCCCATGGTTCTTAAAACTGCATATAATCTCTTCCTTTTGGGGACCCCAAGTCTTCTATTTGAGAACTCTTCAGAGTTGTTCATAGCTGATTTCTAGTTGCTTGCAATTATACCAAAGGTTTCAAGAGTGCAGGACTGGAAATGAGTGGACCAAGATTTCTAATCCTGACTTTTCTACTTAACTAGCTAAATTTACCTGAGAAAACTATTTAACTTCTTCAATCCTGAGATT
The DNA here is from genome assembly GCF_000260255.1 of Octodon degus. Taxonomy (NCBI): domain Eukaryota; kingdom Metazoa; phylum Chordata; class Mammalia; order Rodentia; family Octodontidae; genus Octodon; species Octodon degus. Next base: position 20,167,953 of record NW_004524597.1, on the reverse strand, counting down.
CTTCATCATTAAAATGAGGGTACAGGGCTAGGGAGATAGCTCAGAAGCATAAGCGCCTGCCTGGCAGGTGCAAGGCCGAGAGTTAAATCCCTGGTACTGCAAAAAAACTAAATTAAATTAAATGAGGTACAATATGTAACCCACTGGAGTTATGGAAATTAAATGATACACTTGTGTAGTGCTTCAAAGTCTCCCAGATTGTACAGAAATGGTGCTTGCTACTGTCTTATTTTTTTTGGCACAGTACAAATTTTAAAAGCCTTTTAGAAATCTCATGTTCACCTGCATCATAAAATCTAGAATCTTACGTTCAATAAGTGCCCGAATTCTGAAGAGAGATGCATTCTCTCACCAAAGCATTCACAAAACTTCAAGAAGCTATACCCTTGTTATGGTTTGTGTCTAGTTGTCCCCCAAAGCCTCATGCAGTCACGGGGCAGACTTCTAGAGTTTGTGATTAACCCATGACCCACTGGGATTATGGGTGTGAGTGCTACACCCAGCCTGGGGCAGACAGCCTGAATGCAACTTAAGGGAGACAGACTTGCTCTCTGTAGCCATTGCTGTCCCAGCTGCTCCCAAAGGCTCCTGCTCTTTGCTTCAGCCATGAAAATGGCTGCCCTCTGCCATGTGCCACTCTGCCTTGGAGCCAGCTGAGTATAGACTGAAACCTCCACTGACTGTGAGCTAAATAAACCTTTCTTTCCTTCATTTTGAGTGTTGGGTATTTGTCCCAGCAATGAGAGAAAAGTAACAGACAACTCTCTTCCTAAATATGCACTGGTTTTCTATTTTATGTAATTCAGGGTTTGGACCAATGATCAGATTCTTAAACTACTTGACTTTTTTAGAGCCTGTCAAAGTTAACCTTAAAACATCTATTAAATATGAGCCTTGTAACTATGGTACCTTTTGATCCAGTGAAGAGAAGATCATCCGTGGAATCCACACACAGCACAGCTTTTGTGTGTCCTTCGGCAATATGAACACACTGCAGGGGAGATGCTCTGATTCCTTTGGAAGCAGGAAATGGGTTGATTATGCCCCTGAGGTACAGAAACAAACAAACAAACAAGACTCACTTCCATGGCTCTTTCATGGGAATAGGTTTATTTTCCCCCCAGATTTACAAAGTTCCTAGAAGTAATTAATAATAAAAGCTAGATTGATCTCTTGGTGCTTTTCAAGCAAAATAACAGATGAAGTATGAAGCAGCAACAGCAGTGTGGGCCGCCTCACAGTTTGGTACCTGCTAACAGCGTGCTCTGCAAACTGGAAAGCCCACGATATGTGGGGAGTTTCCTATTGACAGTTTCAGCTCTCCAAAGTTTAAAAGAAGCAGTACTGGCAGCTGTTTGGTATACTGATTCTGACAAATTAGGAGGAAGTATAAAAAAAGAGTAACTGGCAGACATGGCTCTATGTCCTGCTGGAGTAAACTCCATGTCAAAAACATCATGATGGAGAAAGCGTAACACACTGTCACTGCCACTGCTGAGAAAGCAGAGATGAGGCAGGCAAACTGAAGAAAGCAAAAACTGAAGACAAGATCAGAATAACAGCTCACAGAAATTTAAGGGGAAATTATTCAAAACAATAAGAATGTTAAAGGAAACAAAATAATCTCGAAGAAGATTTAAAACTGAGAATTCTTGCAGACCAAAATTAGAGAAAAAGGAGGGCTGCAAGGAAAGCCAATATTTTGGCCCTAGCCCTCCAAGGTCAATTAAGACTCAGGACATATGAGAACATGTACCGTAACGTCATGTAACTCGGTAGTGTCCCAAATTTTCTGATCAAGGAGATTATGGGGCCAAAGAGGAAAGTGATGGATGATGTAGAGTGTGCCTAAGGAGAGTCACATGGAGAGAAAACATTCTCTCAGGCTTTCACAGAGAGCACATTGGCCAAGCAATTGCCGTGACTCATCCACATGGCTGACACTGACAAAGGTTCTACAATGTGAGGTACAGGATCTCAGGATAAATCCTGAGGGGATTTCACTGACCTTCTCAGACCAAAAAGCTACAACTGTTGTTGCACAGGTCCTGCTTTACCTTGGTCTTAACCATCCAGTAGAAAAGTATGAAGATGAAATATAGGAAGTAAAGCCATGCTGTCATGTTGAGCTGTAGGGGACTCAGGTCAATAATTTCTAACATTGCCAGTTAAACACAAGACCCAATACTATTATGGACTTCTGGACTCTTTTAGAATATTTTGCAGAGTTAACACACCTATAATATTCAAATGATGGAACTAAACAAAAAAGGGTACACAGATGAATGTCCATTTTGTATCTGTGTATTCAAAATGGTTAGGATAGATATACAGTTACATTCTCTTAATGAATAGAAGGATTTGTTCTAATAGTGTTTGTAAACAGGATATCATGTCTGCATCTTGTACAGCAAATAACCACTAGGAAGAGAGTATACAATGTGTTAATTATTGAAACTGTCCTACCAATTTGATTTGAAACTGTCTCATTGCTATTTGTTTCTCAATAAAATTATGGAAAAAAATAAAAAATAAAACTGAGAATTCTTTTTCAATGTTCTGTAGGGTACTCTGTCATAAACTTAGTTATTTCTAGAACTGCTGCTTCATGGCACAGGCTGCACACTACGGGGATATAAGTATTATCAACGTGTTGTTCCTCTCCTACGGAAGCTTAAGATAGAGTCTAAGTTAAAACAATTATATCAGGAAAGCTAAAGGTGAAAAAGAATTACATATAGTATCCTACAACTTACAGGAAGAAGAAGAAAAATTATACCGAAATGCATTCACCTAAGGTAGATGGTATAATGCCAGGAAAAACACAGGACAGAGCAAAGCTACTGTGTTTCTATCTTATTGGTGACAGAGAACACTCTTCAGAAGAAAGGGTGCAGGGCAAAACAGAAGACCACATAAGAAACAGGGAGCTAGAAGGGGCACTGGAGAATGAGGTGGAGCGGAATGAATGTGGCCGAGATGTGGTACAGATCCCCACGCTGAATGTGGTCACTGTGTGGCAAACATACTAATACATACACAGGCTAGGTGCAGAGATGATTAAGAAGAAACACAGGCTCAAGACAAGTGAGATTTGGCAATGGAGCCTCACTCAGAGAGCTCAGATATTTCTTTTTAAATTACTGTGTCACTGGGTTTTGAAAGCATCTGCCATTCTAGAAGAAAAATCATCAGTAGCACTCTTGGAAGTCACAAAGATCAACAAAGGGAACAGAACACAGAGACTTGACTTTCTAAGCAGAAAAAAAAAAAAAAAAAAAAAAGCCAGGTATTCTGTTCTGATTTTTCACCAACATTTCTTTATCTGAACTGTGTTAAGATTGTAAAAAAAAAAAAAAAAAAAAAAAGATTTTACACCTGACAGATGGGAGCAGCTTCTTGCTGAGTCTGACAAAGAAAGATGATAAATCACTATAAATACTTCAAAATATAAATGCAGTGGGATGTGACTTGGTGGTAGAGTTGCTTACCCAGCATGCATGAGTCTGGGGTCAATCCCCAGTACCACATACAAAAAATATTAAAAATAAAAGTTCATTAATAAGCGAAAAAAAAAAAAAAAAGCTCACAAATTTCACAGGACAAGTTTTTTTTTTAATAGGGTTAAAAGGTGACAAATCAGGGAAATGTCACAGTCACAATATATGTCGAGGCCTGAGGAGATGGCTCAGTGGAATAAGCGCTTCCCAGGCAAGCTCAAGGGCCTGAGTTCAACCCCCAGTTCCGCACCAAAACAACAACAACAACAAAAAAAAAAACCCAATATATGTTGACTCTAATAAAACCTATAGGACCAGTTTGAGGACAAGGCAAACATAGTCCTGCTGTGGCTAAATGGATACAAAGGTGGCTGAGGGTCACACCCAAGGAAGGAGTCAATGTCATTGACAACCTGAAAACTCTTCTGTACCTAGCTAATGTTTCCCTGAATTGACATGATAAATTGACACATGAAAAAGCTGGATACTGTACTATGTTGATGGAGGGACATCATTACTGAAAAAAAACCTCACTAGTTTTATGTACCTACTGAGCACTCAAATAACTGGATAAAATTTAAATTGAAAATTTTAATCAAAGATAACCAAATGCTCCAAGTAGGAGACAGAACCAATAATGACCTAAGTCTAAAAAATGAAAATGCCTTGACCATTGAATACAGGATCGAAGGATGAACACTTATTTTTTCTCATTATACCACTTCCGAAGGACCTGGATTCAACCACCACCACCACTACTACTAATGATAATAATAGGAAAACACAGACACTAGAAGTACACATTGTTGGTATTTTATTCTCTACTAAAATTAATCCATTCATATTCTGGGATATAAAAATGTACTTGAAAGTAGTTTTTTAAGTTAAAAACAAATATTGCAAATTTGAACAACAGACTGATCTAAAGGGGGAATAAATGCTTATCTTTGTTCTGTGCCAACCGCTGGAATTTTTTATTTAAAATTTGCTGTCTTCCACCACCATGAACTTTTCTCCTTTGCCAAGCCACCCAGCCATGGAGCCAGCTGAGGATAGCCTGAAGCGTCTACAAACTGAGCTAAATAAACCTTTCTCCTTTAACACTGGGTGTTGGAAATTTTGTCTCAGCAACAAAAGAAAAGTAACTAAGATAGAAGATTCACTTACAATCAGCAATTTGACAATAAACCAAAGGAGACAAGTGAAAAAAGGGGAGGAGACAAAAGGATATGAAGAAACGAGAGAGAAAAAAATTGAGGGTCCTCTCAAAATCCATGAAACATTATTATTTTTTTAAAATGTATAGATTAGTAAAAACTGCTTTGGTAGTATAACTCCTTTCGTTTTTTGTTTGTTTGTTTGATTTCTATTTTCTTAGTATGATGACGTCCTTTTTTATAGTATTCCTGCATCACATGACTGTTTTATTTAAAATTGCTAAACCAATAAGAAAAAAAATACCTACGTCCCACTTAGAGGTAACTGAAACACTTAACCATGAGGAGAAAGCCTTCTTGATATCAATACTCATAAACTTAATTTCTTTTAAGGAAAACATTTAATTATAGACATAAAACACGTACAATTTCTTAAGTTATGATACACTACTTTATCTATAAGGAATGATCACCAAAAGACATTAAAATTAATATGTTGCAAACTATTAGTGCATTTATATGGCGTATAACAAATAAAGCATGCAACAAAAATGAAACTTGCTCAGAATTTCTAGAAAGGCATTTTGGAACACCCATGAGATGTCCAAAGGCGAGAAAGATAGGAAGAAAGTACCTGTGTACCTCCGACAGAGAAGAGTCACTTTCATCAGACCTATAGTGAAAGAGTCAGAGTTATGAGGAGAAAAGATACAGATGTCAACAGGTAAGACACGGACACAGGTTTGAAAACCAACAGCATGAATAACAGAAACACAGCACACACTCCCTCTATGGTGCACTGCTTTGCTATTGCCACCAAATATCAGAAATTTAAGTGGGGAAAGAAATCTGACTCATGTATTCTACCACAGCTTAGAGTAGGGGCTTAGGGGCTCAAGCTTTCTATGTATTACTAATGTGTTGTATCCTCACTTCCAAAATCTACGTACTGGAGAGAAGTAGTACCAAGTACAAGAAATACATCACTGCAAGGTTTCATCCATTAATATGACTAGTACTAAGGGGAAATTTCCCATCTCAATAGCAGATTTAATTCACCTTGGTATTTATTACTGCAGGTTTAGACTGTTGCTGAAGTTTCATGGACACACTGTATGTTTGCGTGGGAGGTCAATCATTTAAAATTTTAATATTCCTTGACTTAACTGTAAGGAGGCCCTCAGTAGGCTTTTAAATTTAGGCAAGAGATGTCTACTGCCACTCCCAGCAGTGAGTGTGACTAATTAGAGTGTGCAAGAGGTTGGGGAGAAGGAGGGCAGGCTGACTGCTGGAGCAGGCTACATCAGAAAGGAGCTCCAAAGAAAGTGACATGAAGACGGGAGTTTTTGAAAGTATTGAGTCAAATATTCTAAGTGTTAGTTTAAAACTGAAAGGCAGTTATTGGTAGTTAATAAAATATTTCAGTAAACACATGAAACTATGATAAGGTTGTAAAGGTTACCAAATGACTGACAGAAAACTTTGTTAACTGTTTATGCATTATAAGTGAAATTTTATAATTCTTGATATAATAAAAATGGATTTCCAAAAAAATAATTTTAATATTCTACTTTTCTGAATTAATGAGAACTGATTATGTAATATTAAAAAGTATTTCATCTAATGATATGCAAAATGTTTACCACTCATCAATTTGAAGGATATGCCATCTATTGCTTAAACTGCATCAATGTCTAATAAATACATAAAAGAATTGATCCATACACATTACTGCAATAAGTTAGTTTAAGTTTATAGGACTTAGCACAGTCAAAACATGGCAGAGAGATCTTAAATGGCATCTTCTAAATTTCAGAGGTCTTTGATGCATACCGGAAGAAAATAGCACAGAAAACAGGCAGGCCTAGGAATGCAGCTCAGTAGGAGGCACTTGTCTGGCATGCATGAGACCCTGGGGTCAATCCCAGGGCTGCAAACAAAAATAAAAAGAAAGAAAAAATGCACAATTGGGGTGGGGGGACGGTGCCAAGCACATACAGCCGCATATCAGTATTCAAAATCTGGTTAGAGTTAATGAATGCCTTGTGGCGATACTGTTAGTACTGAATTCTTGCAAGAGACATTCTGGCTCAATATGGGGGCACTTTTACATCTAATTTACTGAAAATTACATTTTCCGCAGCCTTCCAACCTCTCCTCCCCTATCAGGTCCTCTTAGTCTCCCCCCCACCCCCGGCTCCATCTATAAAGATGTTCTTTTTTTCCAAGAACATTATTACTGCTGTTTTATGGTACATTTTATGCTTTTTTTTTCTTTTTTTTTTTTTTTTTTTTTTTTTTTTTTTTTGGTGGAACCGGGGATTGAACTCAGGCCCCTGCGCTTGCAAGGCAAGTGCTTATTCTACTGAGCTATCTCCCCAGCCCCATGGTATATTTTTCTACAAAAAAAAAAAATCAAATAACACATTATACATATAACGGTGGTCTTTGAAGGTGTCAAATTTACCAAAGATACAAACCTATTCAACTCATGCTATTGAGAATAGAAGTATTTGTAGTTTCATAAAAACTAAAGAATCCCACAAAATTTAACATCAAATGGTCTCAAGATTTTTCAATTCTCATTTCCTTGCAGAAGAAAAGGAAAGACAAGTGGTGAAAATCTGTAACAGGGAATAATGTTCAGCAGGAAAATAATTTTCTCTCACGTGGACCATATGGTTCTTTTACATTTGAAAGATACAGCAAACATGGCATGTGTGCACAAGTCTGACTCCATCTCACGTGGAGACGGCTCACGGTTTCAACAGTCATCAAAGGTTCAGAATGTTCTGGAAATAGTCAGAACTCGTTTCCATAATGACTTACTTATCCTGCTGAACTGATGTGTTTCCCTGAGAAACAGTAAGACGATTAAAGACATTCAGTTCATTACGGGGCCGGCTTGGTGGGGAAGGAGGAGGCGAGAGACTAGCCTCTGAGGTTCCAGAATCTGAGCTACAAGAGAAAGAACATGAAACAGGGGGCTTTAGTGGATTACACTTTGTTAGGGTGGTTATAGGAAACATGCTTTTGCTCATAAAAAGGGGAGCTTTCATTAAAGAATTCCTTCTTTTCTTCCTTGTTTTGTAAGACAAAATGCTCTCCGAACAATTTCATTTAAAATTTTCCCACTGGGATTTGTTACACTGGCCACAAGATAGCACTGAAGGCAGATTCTGTCTCATGAAACTGGAAGGCCAGCAATAAAGCAAGCCAAATTTAGAATTACACAATTTCAGACTTAAGAACAAATTGTTCAGCGTACAGAAAAGAAAGTAAACTTAGAGTTTGAGAGCAATTTGCATCTTCATTTGATTCATTCATTTTATAAAAATTATTTGCTCTATTCTCCCATTTTCCAATTATTCTTGAGACATTCAATTGGGCAGAAGCAAGCAATTAGAATCTTTAAAAATAAAGAAAACCAGGATGACAAGAAGGATCATTTCTACGACATTCAAGTCAGCTAAATCAGTGGTCAAAGTAGGCGGTGTTTTTTTTTGGCACAGGGCATGAGGAGATAAGATGGTCCACTTAGTGCAGAAAATGTATCAGCACTGCTTACATTTATCTTTATGTCAAAGAAATTAAACAAATGGCCTTATTAATATTTATATGTCCACTGAAATAGATGCTGTGCCTCACAGACATGTCTACTATCACACGCAACCCGTGCGGTACCGTAGAGAGCAAGGGAACGATGACTCGCAGCCAGTAGACTTCTGCCCCCTGCTGTGCTGCAATCGATAAAGGCCCAGCGAGGTGGGGCAGTGGGCAGAGCATGTACTGGCCGCCGCGCCAACCTTCACCACGCGAGCATTCCCTGAGGAGTGTATTAGCAGTGCAAACTTGGGAAAACAGCAAGACAACGGCACAACCAGCACTCCCCACGATTGACGCTAGTACTTTTGTCCACTACTCGAAATGGGTAAAGTCAACGTCAGAGGCATTCAAAATTAATTTCAAGTTTCTATAGAAAACAGCTTGAATGTAAATTTAGAAAAATAACTGAAACAGGAGTCAGTGGACCTGAACAGGAATGCGCACTCCAGTTCATTCGCAGGCCTGTGCATGACCAGGAAGTCAGGGGGCACCGGGCCCCGCTGATGCTGACTTGACTGTCCTGATTGGGTACATCAGCACAGAGCCAGGCTCGATCTTCAGACAGACCCTGCAGGATGCGAGCACCCGGCAGCAGACACGGTCTGCAGCCTGGCAGGCTCAGGCACTCGTCACTTACTGCTGCAGCCTGGCAGGCTCAGGCGCTTGTCACTTACTGTTTCTGCTCCTTGGCCTTTGGTCTCTCTGCTCTCTCGTGGGCCTTCCTCCTAGTCACAGGGGAAGGCTCTGGTACTTTTTTTTCTGGTACAGATGACTGTCTGGAACTAAAACAGGAAAAGGATTTTTAATTACCTTGATGTATGAGGATACACGTGTAAGTCTGGTAGTCAATCCAGAATTTTAATAGATTAATAACTAATGAGAAAGATTACTTGAGAATAAAAATATAGGCAGAATAGAAAAATTTTGTATGAGTTAATTTTAGTTAACTATAAAGAAGCTTAACAACTATATTCAACTGAAATTTAATAGATTAATATCTAGAGAAATATTACTGGGAAACAAAAGTAAAATAGGATAGGAAAACTATTAGTTGTTTTCATTTGATATAAACTTAATACCTATAAGTTTTTAAACAGAATTCATATTAAAATGTGCAAACCTATCATCTCTGAATGTAAACATAAATACTATACTGGAAAGTCACTAATAAATACTTAATATGAAGTATAAATGTTAAAGTTTTCTTGAAAATTGCTTTAATTGAAGAAAACTTAATAAAAGTCTATAAGAACAAAATTATCAGGATTTCAGAATATAAGAAACAATGAGATCTAATAAATTAACATTAAAACAGTCACAAAATAGTCATACACGTAATCACACAAAAATGACAAAATTATTCATTAAACTATTATGTAGTAATTAGTAGAAATGTATATTTTAGTAATAAAATTATCCTTGCCTTCTAAGTTTAAAATATTGAATGACTACTATATAATTATAAATTCAAGAATATGACTTTTATACATGATGGTAATGAATTTTAACTTCAAAAAATATATATTTACTATTCCTAGCTAGTTATAGTAATAAAGAAAAAAAAAACCACTAAGGATTAGAAATGAAGATCCCTACAATGGCTTTATATGACTCTGTTTAAAAGACAAAATCAGCCGGGGAGATGGCTCAGTGGAATAAGCGCTTCCCTGGCAAG
>NW_004524597.1:20126158-20157775 GCF_000260255.1 Octodon degus | reverse complement strand
ATATATCCTGTCATATATATTTAAATTAAAAAATAAACAAATAAACAACAAAACCCCTGCGTTACCTGAATCTGGATTCCAGGCCACAGGTTTAGTCTTGAAGTTCCAAGCTCTCTGATCACCTGATTGACTAAATGCTGAGCACATGCAAGTTCTAAAATCTATCCTTAGTTCAATATCATTATTTTCACCAAAAGGATTTCTGCTACTCTCATTTTATCCCAAGAGCAATAAAGCCACAGCTACACTGGTTAGCAATATCCAATAGTTAATTACATAAGCCATGTCAAGCACATGCAAGAAAGTTCTGCTATCATTATAATTAATTTTAGAAACTATGCTGGCTCACGGCATTACTTAATAGAAGATAATGGAAAGGTCTTCATATAAAGAAGAGTACTGGGCCAGGGAGATGGCTCAGCAGCTTAAACATTTACCTGGCAAGTGCAAGGTCCTGAGTTCATTCCCTGGTACCACACACACATACACACACACACACACACACACACACACTCATTGTGGAAAATAGATATTCAAGGATGTAGCTTTTGTTATTTTTGTATTATTTACAAAGTCTAATTTTAACATAACTTTAACCAAAATATAATTTGGTTAACATGTTTTAACATACTTTTTACCAGAGCATATACATACATAAGATAAATATATATACATTAGCCTGTGTAGGAAAATCTTTCTTTATTCTCAAAAGAGCAATAAAAAAATTTTAAGCAAGACTTGTCTTGAATAGAAAGTTTCTTGTTCAGAATATCAGATGGGCAAAATAATACTTTCTTCAAATCCTTAATAATTCCAATAAAAATATTTAGTACAAGTATTTAGTCATGAAATATACTTCAAGGTAAAGAGAAACACTGAGAATGTATTAATTTTATAACTGCTGTTTCTTCTTTCTTTAAAAGGGTGAGCAAAGAAAGAACGAGGACATGAGTAATTTAAATCAAATCTGAGTTATAAACTTTCTATTCATATAAAGTACTTCAGGAGTCCCTAAATAAGCTTCGTCTGTAATTCATGTCTCAGCCTTTGTGCAAATCAGTTCTTAGGGTTGGTGAGATAGTTCAGCAGTCTAAGCACCTGCCTGGCAAGCACAAGAACCGTGGTTGAAGCCCCAGTACCGTGTGCCATGTTCGCCCCACCCTGGGCACATTATGCTGGCCACATAAACAGGGCGAGATGGCGCACACCTGTCATTCCAGTACTGGGGAGGCTGAGACAGGAGGTTCACTCCAGTCTGAGATATGCAGCGAGACCCGCTACCAACTACATAAAAAAAATAAATAAAAATCACAGTTCTTAAGAACAACCCTCAAACCTGAAGGAAAAAAGCAACTCAACAAAGAATATCTCACTTTAAATTATTCTGACAGGCCAAAAAGGGGGGCAGGGGGATAATACCTAACAGATACTATCTTGAAAATGAGAGATCTTTCTTACAGAAATATGTTTTAAAATGGAAGTAAGAAATAAGCAACATGCATATTTTTTAAAAGCCAAAAGAAAGAAAGTTAGTGTAGCTGGGCCAGACTTACATGCTGCCTATCTTAGAAGGTAAGCCAGGCGGGGGAGGAAGCTCTTTGTCCCTAGCAGCGGTGCCACAGGTGTCTGCATTCGTTCCAGTCTCTCGCCCTTCTGCAGCAGCTGGGTGAGGGCCGGGCAAGGAGGCATCTCCTGCACTAGCGTCGGACGCTAGCTCACTGCTATCTGCGTACAGCAACTCCATCTGCGTGGTGGTTCTCCTTCGGGCCTGGTCAGGGGATGGAAGGAAAAGCAATCAGGAGCAAAGCTTTTGCACAGAACCTGATGAGAAGATAGAAATGTGGATCAGTTGGCACAGGTTAAAAACATGTAGCGTCTTTCTCTAGCAGGTGTGTCAAAAAGAGCATATGAGGCAGTGACAAGCCACAGGCAGAGTCAGAAGAGCCCTCTGGAGGCCACAGTGACCCCGAAGGGGCACAAGCGGATGCGCCGGTACAGTTCTACACACTTTGTGACTGCAGCATGCCGACAGGTGACCCCATTATGTCAGTTCACAAAAGAGGAAACTAAAGCAGAGGGCAGCTAAACGGTCTGCCAAGGCCATCAAGAGGAAGTAGAAAGGCCAGAATAAAAGCAGGACAATTTGCCTGCACGGTAGGGTAGGATCGCACCACAGGTGGCTATTGCTTTGATGTATTTTGTAAAAGAGAGAAGGGAAAAGGAGAGAGAGGAAGGAATGAAATAAAGAACTCAAGAGCACAGGGATGCTCAACTACATCCTGATTTTTCTCTTTTTTCCAGTTATTTTTAAAGTAAAGTTTTATCTTTTTTTTTTTTTTTAATTTGACAACACTTATTTCTTATCTTTAGTCTGCCCACTGGATGATTCTATACCAGCCTGCACCAGTCTTTGGCAGTAGAGTGGGGCTGATGAAATTATTTTCTTTAAAAATTAAACTCACTATAAGCATTCTTTGCCTACTCGTGAAAACCAAGTGAATGCACAATGGCTGTTCATAGTTGCTTGTCGGTATCTCTTAGGAAACGACAGATAAAAGTGGTTACCAGAGGGCAGGCACGTTGTTTCATTCAAATTTATGTCTCTTGCAAGTAACACAATACCAGTATAGATCTATTTAAAATAAACAATCAACTCTGTTTTTTAAATGAGTGAAAAAGAAATTACATGAGATTTTATCAGCATCTCTGCAGTTCAAAGCAAGTAGCAGGTAGCACTGCAGAACACATTTGGAAAGAGAGTGCCCTGCAGCTGTCTGTGACACTTTCAACACTCTCCAGAGCCAAGGTCCTAGGACAGAAAAGAATCTTTTCCTGGGACTCTCTAACCACAGTAATTGTGTCAGGAAATGACTTCCAGGTCACGTAGGTCTTTCCTATCTCTCTGACATCTCAGATGGGCACAACTAACTAGGCTTGGGCAGGGCCTGAAAAATAAAAGTCACCTTTAGAGATTCTCTTCTCTGCTTAGGACTGGGTCCAAACCTTACAGAATATTTTATTTGGACCAGGGAGGCAGCTCAGTGACATAAGCCCTTGACTGGCATGTGCAAAGTCTCAAGTTTGATCCCTGGTGCCACAAAAAAAGAATGATTTCTTTGAGGTTTCACAGCCTGGTTGGCCAGTCAGAACAATGAAACACAAACCATGTTGCCAAGCCAGTAGGTCAAGATAATACAAAAAAAAAGAGTGTGGAGATGATTTGTGATTAGCTTGCCCAGCGTTTAAAACATAAGGGAACGCTATACAAGAACCTCTATCTAAAGTTTCTCTTGAAGAAACAAAGGATCTGGCTAGTCTTAGGCTCCTGTTTCATGTTTCCCTATGCAAACAGGAGCAAGACTTGGTGGCTGGTGGCCCTGTGCATCAGGCGGGACACGGCCTCTTCAGGTAATCACAGGATCCCCTGCCTCCACCTCCCACTCCTGACTTTACATCCAGGCCAGGTAGGTATTATGCTTTCAAATCATTCCATAAATATTTACTAAAAACTGAAAGAATTCTTAGTTACCAAACATTTTAAGATCATTAGTTAACTCATCGAGTATCAAATGCAATTGTGCTCAATCTGAAATGTTCTACGTGTATCTTACATGTTTAAGAGCAAGCATCACTTATACTAATATATAAAACCCTACAAAAGAGCCACGCATGGTGGAACATGCCTATAATCCCAGCACTGGAGAGGTTGAGGCAAGACAATTACCATAAGTTCAAGGCCAGCCAGGGCTACATAAGAAGTACAGAGTGAGACCCTATCTCAAAAAACAAAGCAAACAAACAAAAAACTACGAATATTTATTACAGCTTCATAACTTTTATCATGTGAATTATAGGTCAGCTTATTATTCAGACAACCTCAAAACACTAGTTAAAATAAATAAGAAAAACTTATAACAATGCTAAAATGCCAAGACTCCTGAAAATGCGATGATTTGTACCGTACACTACAACATGGTCTGCTAACTGCCTAAGAATCGGCTTTTGTAATCACATTTCATGCAGTGAAAAAAGTGCAAGAATAAATTCCAAGTTCCAGCAAGATTCTTCAAAAACAGCTTTTTCAATAATCACTTAAAAAATAGGAAAACTGTAAATGTTTTACAAAATGAAACATTTTTGGAAAAAAATATGCCTACTCACTGTACTAAGAGACAAACCTGAGCCTGTGTGCTTGATAACAGCAGTGACAGGGGACAGGGGCCACATGTTGGCCTGGCGTTTGCAGTTCTCCTTACCTTGTTTTTTGGTTTCATTTCACCACAAAGCTTCATAAGGTCTGAAGACAGACTGCTGCATACAAATGAAAAGTTAACCACAAGATTAAATGATAACCTATCATCAAGAACCGTATGCTTACTACTCTATGTTTACAACTATGAAAAAAGGTATATGTGAATGGAAAACACAGGAAGACAATACGTAAAATCAAAATAAATTTATTAAGAAATACTTCATTCTTTCTTATACAGCTGTGTTTGTTTGTTTGTGTTTTTGGTGGAACCAGGGATTGAACTCAGGCCCTTGAGCTTGCCAGGGAAGCGCTTATTCCACTGAGCCATCTCCCCAGCCCCCCTGTGTTTTCATTTTAAATTAAACATCATTTAGTTTGGCTCCAATACTATTGTTTCTAATGCTATTCATTAGCCATAAACTTCAAATTTGTTTTATAGGAACTGATATAAAACTATGAAAAAACTTTATAGGACCAAGTCAAATCTATTGGATCTAACAGCTCTCTTACCTTCCTTCAGATCCAGGGCTGTTTAAAGGTGCATCCTCATCAGAACTATCCTCTACATTTTCTATATAAAAAAAAAAAAAAAAGTCCAAAGCGTGTTATCTACGGGTCACAATTTCAACGGTGAGCACAAGCCCTACGCTACATAAACGTCAGCCCAACACCTCAGCCTGGGCTCTGCGGTCTTAGTAGCTGAATGAAAAGAGAATCGTGGAAAAATATTTCTAAGAAAGTCCTTGATTATATGTTCTGAGGAAATGTATTTAAAAAATAGGAAAACCAGGAATTTAAGTAATGATACCTGGAAGAATAACATATTTATAGGATGGAAATGAAATAATGTATTTATCTGACTATACATAATTATATAAATATTTTATATACATTTTTTCAGGGCTATATACTTTTATCCTGCACTATCCACACACATAAAAATCTGATGATTAAAAACACAAGGTCAAAATAAATGCTACATAAGTTGCTTTACATGTCCTGAGTCAATCATTAATGCTGGGCAAGTGAAAACATAGTTGCTACACTTATTTAACCTTTTTAATTTTAAAAAATTTTTGCCTTTCAGTGAGTGTAAACAGATACACAGAACTCACACCTGAGCATGCAGCCAGCCACACGAACAAATAAGACAAAAACAAGAGATTTGCATGCAGTTTTACAAACGAATACAAGCAAACCACTGCTATTTCAGAACAACTGTAGCAGACAAGGGAAACAGGAGAGAACAAACATATAAAACAAGTAGAAATATCAGTAAATCAAAGTCAGAAGATAAACTATTTAAAATGTCAGCAAGCTCCTAACATAATTTCTTAAATATACACATTATAAAATCATTCCACAAAACTAAAAGACAACATTATGAGAAACATACATGTTAACAAAATATATAGGGCTCACTTCCTTTTTAAAGTCTCTGTCCTGCAGGTAAAGGGCAAGAACTCCTTATCTTTCCACACTTCCTGGCTCTCTGCTGATGTCCTCCACCTGGGGCCCACCCAAGGGAATTTACGTTCAAAAGCAAGATGTGTAACTCACCAGGAAGCTTAAGGAGTTGCTTCAGAGGCAGGATAATTGGGAGCTAAGGAGACTGACTTTGTGGGTAACATAAGAAGTAAGGTCATAAAGAAATGGCAAGCTTAACCTCTGCTTTCATGTGCAAATGCAGGCTGAGACTTGCTGGTATTTTTCTCGCAGGGAGTGGTAAAACCAACCAGAACGCTAAGCTTTATGGGAGGAACCGCTGAACCCCTGCTTGTGCATGTGTGCCGGATTTAGAGATAATTATGTCTTCACAGAACCAAGCTGGCCAGACCAAAGAGGGCTCACCCAGACAGGCACCAGTCCAGACACAACTTCAGGACTGAGACTGACCTGAAGCTCTGGTCTTCTGGGCAGAGGACACACCATCACCTCACTGCTGCACTCCCGCCTCGGAGACAGTAACTCTAGCCCAAGGCCAGCAGCTTTTCTCATTATAATGGCTTTAATCGGAAGGCAGAAACAAAATTCCCTGCTGTCCTAATATGATTTACATCAGGATGAACCTTCTCAGTTCAACTTCATTGGAAGTTAACCAAATAGTTGGGGTATTACATGTGTATTTATGTTAAAAGGTAAAGACAAGACTCAGTATAGCAACCCTGCTCTCTTCAGAAACATCTGCTTACAAAACCACACTTGGGCTGACATACAAACACTTAACTTTGAGAGCATCCCTGGTCAACACTTAACTAATACCAAGGCTGTTCACTATGCCTCGACTGCCCCAGCAACAGAGGCTACGCTGATGCTTATTCTCCTTCCAGGAGCCTAGAATTCTGGTACATGCTCAACAAAGGATACCTATGTGACCATCTCCAGTAAAAGCCCAGGGACACTGAATGCCTAACGGATTTCCCTGGTAAAACACTCACACATATACTGTTGCATTTTTTTAAGAGCAGAACATTTATTTGGGAGGAAGAAAGCTGTCCAAGAGAGGGATGGAAGGGGAACCCCAGTAGTTGCCCCACTGCTGCATTTTTCTTCATGAGGAAAGACCGAATTCTATGTGATCTCTCGTGGGTGAGAAAGACCTAAGAAAGCTTGCACTTGGATTCCTGGAGGCTCCATCTATGTGTTTTGCCCTTTTGATCCAGCTCTGTGTCCTTACTACATTTGTCTCATAAATCTTAGCCACAAATACAACTATTCACTGAGTCTCCTAAGTCTTCTATCTAAGCTCTAGAGATAGGCATGATTTGGGCAAACTCAGTACAACTACTCAGTTACAAGAGTACAAGCCTCGTGGCATCGGGTGTTGGCCCTGGCTCAGCCACCAGCCTTAAATTCCATCCTCACCCGTCCTGTCCATGTTGTTTGAGAGCCATAATGTTTGTAGGCATCGTGCAAAAATATCATAGCGACATCGCCATGCCTCAGTTGTGCCACCCCTCATCCTGGAATGACTCTTCTGACCTCTTTCAATACTATCTTTTAGCTCAAATGTCCTCTCCTCCGGAAAGCCTTCATCATACTTCTGTTCTTCTCTGTGCTCCCACTCCTCCTTATACGTACCTTCCTTGCTCCTTCGTTATAATGTCACAGTCTAGTCACCACCTGCACACTCATCATCAGGTCCCTGGAGACAGGTTAGTGTCCCACTCGTCTCTGAACCCAGCACGCTGCCTAATATGTGCAATAAATTAGAGAGCTAACTAAAAGTTTTTAAAGCAAGGCAACTATGACTGCCTTCTGATGGTTTAGCTTCCATTTGTTTTCTTTTTCCAGCTCTTCTAGTCTAGACAATGTCCCCAATCTTGGGGAAAATTCTGCCTTGAGTCACAGCCTACATCATCTGAATGAGTTTGTCCTCTGCTGCCTGCTCTTCTTCATACTGTACACTGAAAGTTGTTTGGAAGCTGCAAAACGTAGCACTGCTTATCAAATTAGTAGCTTAGTATTTTTCTGCATCTAAGGAGTGCAAGGAATTTTTCTTCCAAGATAAAAGACGTCATAAATTTCTATAAATGGAGATATTAAGAAAACCAAAGAGGAAGAGGTGAACCAGCATAAGGAGGAGAAAGGGGGAAAAAAGCATGAAGAAAAGACTAAGAAGAGAAAGACGTGGAAGAATTAAAGAGGAAAGAAGGGTGGGGAGGGGAAGGCACAGAGGAAGAGGGAGGAAGGAAGAAAATCTGCTTGATAACACACAGAACGGCAAAAATGCTTTTTGTAACACTAGGCTCTGGAGCAGCCTAACACGACTCCTTTTAGTCACTTCTAAATGGTCTTGTGCTTCTTTACCACAGCTTCAGCAGCTTAGATAACAGATTTGCATATGACCATTACACTATGCTACACAATGCAGTTGATCTCAGGAAATATTAATTTGGTATTAACATGTAGTGTAAAAATCAAACAGGCCTTATGTTTTCTCTGACAACTTGTCATTTAAAATAAGTGCAAATTCAAAGATCACATTCATTCTTTTTTTTTTGGAACAAGGCCTTGAACTCAGGTCCTTGCGCTTGCCAGGGAAGCACTTCTCCTACTGAGTCATCTCCCCAGCCCATTTTTATCTTTTTTTTTATTTTTGGCAGAACCGGGGACTGAACTCAGACCCTTGAGCTTGCCAGGGAAGCACTTATTCTACTGAGCCCTCTCCCCGGCCCCAATCATATTCATTCTAATCACTCTTGATTAGAGCGGAAGGCAGAAACAAAATTCCCTCCGGTTATTGATTGCACTTAAACTTCTAGTTTCTTTCTTTCTTTTAAATGAAAACATTTAGAAAACATAATAGCTATGTAATTTGGGGGAAGTTATGATCCAGATATTTAAATAATTTTTAAAACCCTTCTCTAAAATAATCATTCTGAATTATCACCAGTAATGAAATGTCCCTAGTGCTCCTGGTGCTAACCCTCTACCATCATTAAGAGCAGGCGACACGTTACCAGTGTGTGGAAATAGTTCGTATAGATTGGGAAGAGTAAGGGAAAAATGTTAAAAAGAAACCTCCGAACTCAGTGATTTCTAAAGCCCCTTCCATTTTGAAATTATGCTTATGAGTACAAATATAGAATTAAACTAGCCACATAAAGTACTCAGATAATTTTATTCAATTTATAATATTAAGTGTACCTAATTTTATAAAAACAGATGAGAATCTAACAAATATATACCAAAGATATATATAAAAGAATGTTATTTGTGAGGTTAAAACAACAGATGCAAGTTAATATATATATTTATTCTGTTTCCCTATAAGAAAGAGAAAGAGCTCAGAAGATTTATGAAACTGGAGCCCAAATACTAAAAGGACAATTAACTAAAATATATTCTCTAAATACCTAAGAATTCTTATATCAAGAATGTTTAATAAAGACAAAAGACTTAGTACATTCATGATCATAGATACATTTCAAAAAATCATGCAAAAACCAGTTGGCTGTCAATAAAAATTTTCAATATACAATGTACCACCATTAGTGTACATGAACAATTAGTAATTCATGCAGCTGTAGGTACACAGAAAGCTAAACATACTTACCTAATGGTACGCTATCTAGATCTGTATAAATAACAGCAAAAGGAAACAAAAAGCAATACTCCAATCAAAACAGATCCAATGTTAAGAACTCTCACATAAAACAATATTATGTAGCACTTATCAGACATATGGAATAGATGCCAGAGCAAACACAATTTATTTTAGGGCAGTTAGATACGCAGAGAAAAGTAATGAAACTTGGCTAACCTTTTAAATTAAATAAATAACCAATTCATTACCTCGGTTGGTCTTCTTTGTCCATAAAAATCAATTGCTTAATAAGGTAAAGTATGCCTTTTTAAAATTGGTAATCACTTCCTGGAACTATAACTACTTCCCCCAAAGTTTACATACACATGCAAATTAAAGAAAGAATAATTAGGACAAGCATAAGTAGGTGGAGCATCTATTCAGGCAAGCCATAGGGGAAGGAGATACATGATAAGCACGTTCAAAGGGCAGTACTAACATGCAACTTGTTAGCTAGAACTGTGTCCAGTTACCTTGTAAAGCATGGCCTAATAAGGCATCCAGCTCAGGATTCAATTCTGCCTTCTCCTTCAGCATGTGGAAGAGAAGCTGGTTCTGCGTAGCACTGGTTATTTCAGTTTGTTTGAGTCGACCTTCTAATACTTTGATTTGAGCCTCCTTCTGCGCAGCCTGAAGACCCTGCAATAACAACCACAGCAAAGAACTTCTTAGGTCGTACAAAACAGCAGCAACCACAAGAAGACCTGCATTGCACCGCAGATGTACACAGCACATGGGCTCTATGTCAGACACACCTGAGTATGTCTCAGTTGCTTACTTACAAGCTTGGGGACCTCGGACAGTTTTACCTGTCAAAATGCTATCTTCTGGAATCTGTTTCCTCACATAATATGACATGAACAATACTTATTTCCTGGCACATTGTGAAGATGAAATGAGAAAACAATATTAACTGTCTAGCATATTCTTATAGAACACAAGTGAGTCAGAAGTCGCTGTCACGTTTATTGGTAGCACACTAGAGCATTCATATTCACATTGTTTTTTCCACTTGATTGTCCTTCGAGTTGCAAACGATCGGTATTAAGCCAGTTATGACATCAAATTGAGGATTCTTCATTGTTAAAGAAAAATGTGAATTATTCTTCAAGATGTTTTGTCTGAGCTGACACACGAGTATAATAGCTAAGGAAGTCAATATAGATACTGTTAACTTTCTTAGCTCTAGTGAAAAGATTAAAAAATATTTTCAATTATGAATCTGCTTTATTACAAAGAAGTTTACTGAAAAGAGAAGCATAACTACAATGAACTGATCAACATGTGGATTTTTTTTTTTTTTTTTTTTGTATTTTAGTACAGGGTCCACAGGGTTTCACTGGACTTGTAGTGATTCTCCTGTGTTCAGCCTTCCAAGAGCTGGGATTACAGGCGTGTGCCACCACATCCAGTCTCAACTGCCATCTCAGCACACCCCAGGGGTGGGGTTGGCATGGAAAGTGCATAGCAGGCCAGGGACTGAACCCCTGCTGCTGCTCTCTGCCTAAGCAGGCACTTTAATCCACTAAGCTACTTGGCCGGCCCTACAACGCGGATTTTCACAGGGCAGTTACAACGTACCTTATTGATGCCCATCGACAGGAAGTGATCTAACAGGTATCGGGCTTCTGTAAGTGTGCAGGCATTAATGACCGCAGTGATATCCAAGGTCTCACCTTCTTCCTGCATCAATCCGGAGGTTCATAATCATTACTTTGATCTGGATGTATTTAAGCAGGAGGCAAAAGCCTAATGTACTAACCCTCTAGTACTGGAATAAACAATGAAACTGCTCAGAAAAGCATCATATTTGAACCCTGTACCAAGAAACATATAGGCTACCTGAAAAAGCACACATTTACAAAGTTTAGAGAGAATCCAAGGCCAAATGTACTCAATGGCACATGGGCTGTATAATCAATCTGCAAAATCACACAATCGGCAGAGAAATCTCGAGAGCAGATAGAATGGTTAAACTTGAGAATCAGTTTTCAAGACACCAAATACTCCCCATTAAACAGCTAAGCATTTTCTAAGTTACAAACCTTTGCTTCTTCCATCTGCATGATATTGGCTTGACAATCAGAAATACTGTCATTGATGTAATCTATGTTAGCAGTCAGTGACTCCATCTCCTCGTTGATGTTCACCACATTCTTATCCCCTTCTCCACTCTCCTTGATTATCTTCTCTCTTCTTCTTGAAAGTTTTTCTCGTCTTTTTGTGAGTTCTTCCCGTTGCTATTGAAAATGCAGGTTATATGTTAAGAAGTGATTTTCATCTCCTCATACATAGTACATCAAAAATGAAACAACAACCTGGTAAGTATTCATGGTATCCAGGGAACAAATTTGGAAAAGCAAAATGAGACGTCAGCCAAGAGTGTTTCACACCTTGAGGAGCCGGTCCATGTCAGCCTCCATGTTGGAAATGGTCATCTTCTGCATGATGATGTCAGTGACCCTGCGCTCGAGGAGCTGCCACTTCACGCGGGCTGTCTTGGAGGTGAAGACCCGCCCAGGCAATCCTTTCCTCTGGTACTTTTTTCTATATCACATGAAAACACATATAAGTAACAGTTACACACTTCTTTGATTGGGCATTGCCCGCTAGTGAGACATGTTTCCCTTGCTCATGGCATTCAGTACCAAAGGCCACAAAGATGTCAGGAGGAACGGAAGAGTCGCACAAACCTGGTGCCATTTGCTGTGGGTGTTGGTAAGGCCTGGACCCTGGCCACCACAGGAATTCTCACTTTCTGCTGTGTGCCTGCCCTTGACACTTCTGTCTCCACAGCAGCTGCACTGGAACCCATGTCCTGACTGGGGGCTTCACAGGAGCTCGGCTTCCGAGTGACCTTCCCAGCCACTTTATCAGACATGGGCCTCACTTGCCGACGAAGCGCTGTAACCTGAAACGGCCCCAGGATTGTTTCATTCTTTCAGCACATAGAAATATTTCATTTATTTCAAAGTCAGACTAGACTAATTCCTCCCAACGATCAACTTGCTTACTGTACCTCTTCAGTTTTGCGACGAAGAACCACTTCTTGATTTCTTTTTTGGGCTTCTAGGAGTCTAAGTTGATGCTATAAGATAAATGAGTAAGTTGAAGTAATGAACTGAAAAATATAACACCTCCCATTCTCAGCAGAATCTGAGTTGATAACTTATTTCCAGGAGTACAAATAGCTCTCTTATTTCAAGAAACATAAACATACTGATACAACCATTCCTTCCTTAAAAATGAGGTTGTCTCTACCATATACTTCCATTTATCAAATACTCTGGTGCTTATTATGCAAATACTTTTTACTTAGGAAATAATTCTGGACTGAAAAAGAACATGGATCCTAGTTCTGATTTTAGCATTTATTCAATTGCCCAATCTTGGCCAACGCTTAGGAATTAGATTTGAATATGCATATCCCTCCTAGCACCTAAAGTGTGTCACATGAACCTCCTGCTTGTACCCCAAATCCAAATCGCTCACTCTTTTCATGTTTATATTCCTATCCCATCAGATGTCAACTGAGAAAAGGGTTCTATTTCATCACTGTTATAGCCACACTGTCTACCACAATGAGGGACACACAGCCAAAGTTAATAAATATTTTTTAGTTGAATAGATTATCAAACTACTTACTGTACAGCTTGAAACTTATTACTACATTAAATCTTCCATTAATACAAAAACAAAAACTGTCCTACCGATTTGATTTGAAACTGTCTCATTGCTATTTGTTTATCAATAAAATTATGGCAAAAAAATACAAAAACAATTTGTTTCTTTTTTTATGGTCTACAAACATCACACTTTGGGGCATAGTCAATGAATATGACAAATAATAATTTAGAAAGGAAGCAAATATGCACATGAACAAGTGAGAGAGAAATTTCAGTACCAGCATTTATGAAATTAGCCAGCCTCATATATCTCTATTACAGAATACTGGCATCATATGTTCAGAGACATTTCAAAAGTTTCATCCTATGAGTTAATTGTTCAATATTGATCTCACGTAGCTCAGATGAATTAGCAATAATGAAACAGTACTATTATTCTTGTCACACAAGATTTTATCAGGGGCCAGGGAGATACCTCAGTGGAATAAGTGCTTGCCTGGCAAGCACAAGGGCCTGAGTTCAATCCCTAGTACCACCAAAAAAAAAAGAAAAAAAAAAAGATTTTATTAAGAACAAAATAAACAGCCAAACAGTGGAAATACTGTACCCAAATATCCTTCAATTAATGAATGGATTTTCTAAAATGTGCTCTACCATACAGCCATGAAAGAAATGAGGTCTGCTGCATGCTTCAAGGTGGTGAACACTGAAAACATCATGCCAAGAGAAAGCCACACATCAAAGGCCACACAGGTAGGGTTCTTTTGCCACGAAAGCACTAAATGAAGAGAATTCAGAGGATACAGAATAACTCTGTGGCTGCAGGAAACAAGAGCCAGTGGAGAGTAGCTGCTAAGATACGGGGGTTTTCTTGGAGTAATGAAAATGTTCTAGAATTAGATAGTAGTGATTCTACACAACTCTAAATGCACTAAAACCTAGAACTATTCCCTTTGATGACTTCCGTAAATTGTCTCAATTTTTAAAAATAGCAATAAATAGGCAATAAAATATATTTTACTTGCTTTTAATAGAAACAAACTACATAAATCTAGAATGCTCAGGAATTGATATGATAACTATACTAATTATGAAAATAAACTGCTCTTCTGAAGGGACAAAAGAAGAAAGAAATACATGTTCAGTCATTTGGTCAAATACATATTTTTCTACCTTACAACTCTCTGCTCTTTATTCTCTATTCTCATAGTATTTCAAAGCACACTTTCCTATTCCACTTTCTCAAATATATTATATAACCATATTTTTTCCAGAGAAGATTAAGAAAAAACTGAGAAAGAAAACAGGAACAATGACTGAAACATAAGAAATAAAGGACTGGGGTGGGTGGAAAACGTTCTCATGTCTAAGAAAAAAAATTATAAATATATTTTTCATTTTAAAAATATTTCCGGGGGGCCTGGCCTTAGCTCAGTTGTTTAAGTGGCTGCTTCCACAAAGCTGTCAGCCTCAGGTTGCTGTAGTTCGATCCCCACAACGCTCCAGCCAGCCAAACCACCCCTGAGGGCATTCAGAGCAAAAAAAATAAAAATAAAAAAAATAAAAATATTTCCAAGTCTTTGAAAAAAAAAACACAGGCATAATCTACAATCCTACCACACTCACAGTTAATATATTGGAATGCATCCTTCAATTATTTTTTCATCATTGTAATCCAGTATATATATTCATGAAGTACAACTTTCCACTTAATATTAGATTGTAGTCATTTTTTAATAGACCTATGTACTGTTTTCAAGTCTCACATTTTCCCCACACTGGGGATTGAACCCAACGCCTAAACACACTCCCAGCCTTTTTTTTTTTTTTTTTTTTTTTGACACAGTTTCCTTACACGGCTCTAGCAGAGCTTGGACTTGCAATTTTCCTGCCTCAGCCTCCCAGAGTGCCAGAATTGCAGAAGTACACTACCATGCCCAATTTCTAAGCTTGAATTTTTAATGGGTAAATAATAGTCCACTAAACGCAATGAATCATAACGCATTTACCCACTACTCCTGCTGTCAGGCAACGCTGTTGCTATGTCCTTCACAATTACAAATAACACTAAGCAGCTGGGCATGCCGGAGCTGATGGAAGCTGAAGCAGGAGTACTGTGAGTTCAAGACCAGTCTGAGCTACACGGTGAGTTCAGAGACAGCCTGCACTACAAGATGAGACCCTGTCTAAAAGAAAAATCAACCAATATCTCTAAAGAGAGGGTTTTAAAAAAGATTCTAGACTTTTTTTTTTAGTTTGAATTCATAGAAGGAGAATTCTTATGTCAAAGGGTATGAAAAGTTCTACAGGACTGATTATTATCCCCAAATCATCTGTAAAAATCCCTAGTAAAAAAATTATTTTGAAAATCATCCTGAAATTACTATCTTAAGTACTACTCAGACTGGTTCCTTGATCTCCCAGAGAAAAGCATTCACCCCCTACTATCTCCATCATCAGTTAAGAAATACACCTCCAGGGCCGGGGAGACGGCTCAGTGCAATGAGCGCTTCCCAAGCAAGAGCCTCAGTTCAATCTCCGGTTCCGCCAAAGAAAAGAAAAGAAAAGAAAAGAAGTACTCCTCCAGTAACGTGTATAATAATGCTACTTGTCTAGGAGCTTTTCTCTGGAATGCCTGTACCTCAAAGACTATGACAAATAACAGTGTATAAACTGACGCTTTTCTGTGATCTCATCCTGCACCTAGGTTAAACACGGCCTCCATTTATCAAGCACTCTTGTTCAACAGACACTAATCTCATATGGGAGTTGAAGTCTACTCACATCTCTTTTACGTTGATCCTTTTTCAATTGCGCAATCTCTCTGTTTCTTCTAGATTCTGTCAGTCGAGCTTTCTCTTGTTCTTCTTTCATTTGCTTCATTAGGCGAACCTAAAATTACATATGTGGCATTACTCTATCATATTAATTAAATAAACCACCGGTATAGAAAAAGGCTCTTAGAATTCTGAATATTTAACAAGAAAACAAGTGGAGTAACATTCAGTGATTCTTATTTTGACATGATTAATACATTTCTATTTCTATGGAATTTCTACCAAAGTGCTTTATTGCACTATGAGCTCCATAATCAATGTTCAGTTATTACATAACTTGAAGGGAATTTTGAGAATGACCATCAGCAGATGTGTGATCTTGAACAAGTTAATTAAGCTCACTATGCTTTGATGTCCTCATCTGTAAAGTGAAAGGAGTATTTCCACAACAGTGGACTACTGACAAAATTCAGTGTACCTAACGGTGATCGTACAAGGACCTCAGACAGAGCGAGCACATAACAAATTGTAGCTATTATTATTTTAACAACTACACAATATGTTTTCTAAATCACTTTCATATTAGCTATTTTAAAGAAACTACACTGGGCCAGGGACACGGGTCGGTGGTCTAAGTGCCTGCCTGAGAAGCACAAGGACCCAGGTTTGAATCCTGGTACTGCATGCTGTGCTGGCCCAGGCGTGGTGGCGCACACCTATAATCCCAGCGCTGGGGAGGTTGAGAAAAGAGGATCACTGTGAGTCCTAGCTGCATAGCAAGATCCTGTACCAAATAAATAAATCAATAAAAATTTTAAAAAATAAAAAAAGAAACTATATTGATTGTCATGCCAGATCTTATAAATAATTGAACCCACAACAATAACAGGTAAAAGATCAGGATTTGTATGCTCTTTTTTTTGTCAGAGAAAGAAAACATACTTTTCAATGCATGGGATAAAAAAACAAGAAATTCAAGCTAGTAGTTACCTCTTAGGGAACGAGGAACATGATCAGAATGACATACACAGGAAACTTAGTATCTATTTATAATATTGTAAACTAGGTAGTAGATACACTGTTTATCATCTAAGGTTTTTTGCATGTACGAAGTATTGTGTGCTTTGCAAACCTTGTGGAGTTGTTGTTGTTGTTGTTGTTTTTGTATTTAGTACAAGGTCTACGGGGTCTCACTACATAGATTGGACTCACAGTGATCCTGTTTTCAGCCTCCCAAGTGCTGGGATTACAGGCACGCGCCACCACACCCAGTCTCAGTCACTGTCTCAGTGCTCCCCCAGGGGCCAGGCCAGCACAGCACAATAGGAACTGAACCCTGGCCACTGTGCTCTGCCTAAGCAGGAGCTTTAGTCCACTGAGCTATCTGGCCGGCCCTGTGGAGGAGTTTTAAGATACAAAAATCAAAGTCTGAGAATCCCTGTTGATTACATTTTCAGCAACTGTGAAGAAAGGCTTTGATGATTAGAGACTATGTTAAAAAAAAACAAAAAAAAACTGTCCCACTTGCCCAAAGGCAGTGCATCATTTGTGAGATGGAGTTACCTGGTACAGAATATAGAAAGAACCACAATAATTTTTTGTCCCAAATGACACAAGCAAACATCCTGAACATCAGACCTTAATAAAAACATAATCAATACCTTTGTTTTTTTCATTTCCATCACATCCTGCTGCAATTTCTTCAATTGCTTTTCGTACTGAGACTGATTCTTGAGTAACCTTGCGTGTTCTTTTTGAGCTGCCTGAAGTCTCTGCAATTCTTTGTTCATGGCTTGGAGTTTCTTTTCGTACTCAGACTTAATTTTTTTTGCCTTTTCTTCTGAGCAAGATTCCACAGAGCCTGAACAACCAATGATAATTCTATTTTTAGCAAGACATACATTTTTATTTCACAGATTTACAACTTATGATGATAAGAAGTTAACAACTGAGACACACAAAATCAAATCCAGGATACCATTCATTTTCTCTTAATTATCTATAAAATTTGCTTAAAATTCTTGAAGTGTGGTTTTTTAAAAAAATTTAAAAGTGACCCAGACGTAAATCAAGACATTGAAAAAAACACACTTTATAGACAGCAAATAACCTAGACAGATATCAGCATGAAAAAAAAAGTAGATCCATTATTGAAAAAATAAACAATATTTAACATGAGGCAAACTAACATGTAATATGTAATTTTAAAGCAAAAAGCACAAAGTTAGAGTTGAAAAGAATTTTAACTTAGCTTCTTTCTTTTTCTCCTAAAGGAACAGAAGATAAAAATCCATATTGATGACGTAGATTAAAGTCTCACCTGCAATAAACACGCCTCTTACCTAAGTTCTGAAGCACCTGGTCCCTCTCAAGCTGAGTGTCCCGAATTTTATGCTGCAGCATCATCAGCTTCTCTTCATATTGCTTTTTCAGTGTCTGTAATCTTTTCTGGCTGTTTTCTAGTTCATCGATCAGCTTTTGCTTAATTGCAATTTCACAAGTAATATTTGCTAGGTCTGCTTGGTAATTGGCTATTTATAAAAGAAAAAGAAAAATACTGGGAATAGGCCAAAATATTGTAATCTTAGCTTTTAAAGAAAAATATAACATCCATCATTCACAGTTACATATCTACTTGCCAGCTGTTAGGGGCATTTCCTAGGTAAACCATATTCTAAAAAGGTGAAAAAGATGATGCTCACCATGCTCAGAGCAAACGATATCACTAAAGAAAAGAGCAAAAAACACAATCACTGAACCCAGTAAGCAAAGGAGCTCACTGCTTAGCACATGTGCCTTATGGGGTATGTGCAGGTCAGTAGCCATAAAAGCTGCTTTCATTAAGAATGAAATGGAAACTGGGGAGATAGCTCAGTGGCATAAGTGTCTGCCTGGGAAACACAAGGTCCTGAGTTCAATCCCTAATACAAAAAAAAAAAAAGAATATAATGGAGAATATTAAGTTTTCTACTGTGGTTCATATAACTTCCCAAAATGAATTTCTGCCCTCATACAACACAGCAAGTACCTTTCTCATCCGAATCAGAATCTGACTCATCGGAGCTCTCGCCTCCTTCCACGTCATCTTCGTCTTCCTCCTCCTCTTCCTCATCCTCATGATCACTCATTTCCTGACTCTCTTCCTGAAATGGGATTTGCGACCACAGAGAACACAGAGTTGGTAAAACAAACTGACTGCCTCACGAAAATAAGGATGGATGACTGAGTACAGAAGCACAAACTGTTCACCAACTCAAAAATCCTCCCAAGAGTTTCAGGCTGTTATATAATAATTCTGCCTTCAAAGGGTTCATCAGTAGTCCTAGTATTTTACCTCCTCATATACTTCGTGCTTTCACAGCACGGCACGGTGAGGGGTGCCGATACGTCACGGCCCCCACTTGGGAGGAACAGAAGTCCTGAAGGCGGCAGTATGCACTGCATGCGTGACAAACATTTCCTTTCTCTACATACGAACTTATGGTTATCTGCAACCAATAGCCTGTGTCTAAGATTCACAAATTCATTCTTCCATACTCACCACTTCTAAGTCATTACTTTCTCTTTCTAGAGCACCTTTTTCTTCTTTTTTCTCTTGGTCAGTGTCTGCATAGTCCTCTTTACCAGCCAGACTAAAAAAAATAGAATAAGGATATGTTCTTAAAGAACAGAGGAAACTGTTCAATTTTTTCAAACTTTTAAAAACTAATTGTCAACAGGAACTAAGAGTCAGTCACTTGACCATGTAAACTATCCTATCTGATGCTTCAGAGAAATACAGAAATCACCATTCAACCAATAACACAATGATTTACAGGACTGGGGAAACACTTATTTTCTAAATACACTGAGAATTAGATTATACCCTGAAGCATAGGATCTGACGAGGTATCTAAGAACTAGGCAGGGGACAGCCAACTGACCACAATGGCAATTTAATTTCAAAGGAACAAGAACTTACATTTTTGTTTTCTCATGTAAATACATACCAGCTTGCTCATATACATATACATCTATAAAAACTTCATTTTTATTAATATTTTAATGAGTCTATTTATAAATGTAAAGATCAAAAGGAATTGTGCCCACAGGAGTCTGTCTGCACTGGCTCAATCCATCCTAGCGCTCAACTGTCCCCATTGCACAGAACTATTTCTCATTACGTTCTCACAAAGTGGGTCATTGCATACCAAAACTGAAGGTCAAGCTGCCCGCTGACTGAACTGGAAGTGCCAGCACTGGCCCAAGACTCACAGGACACCTGGAACTTCCTCTCCCATATCGAATGCTTACTGCCATAACTACCCACTGGTAGGGGCAGATCACAGTTAGAGCTAAACTACTTCAGCCCTAACGGTCCAGAGAAACAGGGAATGAGCAAAGTTTCTGCACACTCGAATCATTTAGGGGTTTAGTAACCATACCCAGCTCTGCACAAGAGGCACCCTTCTGCTCATCAGACTTACACACTTAATCAGGTTAAGCAGTACTACGACTGTGAAACTGAAGTGAATCTCCATGTTTCTGAATTATTGCCACATTTTAAAATCACTACAAATTGGAAGAACACTTGGAGAAGGCAGTGTTCTCCAAATAAAATTCCTCTGCAAAGAACTTTAAAATGATCAGAATACATTCCTAACAGCTAATATCTTTCAGCTATTCTGCTTTATTAAATAATTTCCCCAGTCTATAGATTCATTTTTAGTTTCTAGACAACATATTTCATCTCATTTGGGTCATGTTATTACCACTTAATGCTGCTTAACTCTAAGCGTCTATTCTCTCAGATATTTTTGTAGTTAGAACAAAATGAATATAAATGTTTCCCTTACAAAGTTTGTCATTTATATTTGTGTGGTTTTTTTATTTGATATCTATCTCCTTCACTAGAGTGAAAGATTCATGACTGCGAAGACCATGCCTGGGTGGTTCAGCATGTTATAGCTCTAGTGTCCAAGGCCTAGCATACAACAATTTTGCAGTAGCATTTGCTAAATAAATCAGTCCCTATGACTGCATGCAATAGTACCAGTAAAAGTCTTAAATAAATTATAATATGATTTTATGACTGTTGCTAAATCATTTCATTACAGAAAACTGAACTTGAAGAAAATGAGAAATCATGCTGAACCTTTATAATAAACAAAAGACAATTTGACATGATAGATCAAATGCCTTTTTAATTGACTGCAATATAGTAGGACTGCTAGTTTTCTACTGCTATCAGTGCAAGCTAAAAATCTAAAACAAAATTCCCCCTTCATCTAATCATATTAAAAGCCCAGCAACACACACTCAAATGCCTGAGGCAGAGGTCCCCGCTAGGGCTAGGGAAGCAGGAGCAGTCAAGGAAGCCTCCCATGCTCCTCCCTGACATAACTGCTGTCCTAGGCCCCTTCGTGGCTTCAAGTCCTACGCCAAATCCCCTTTTACTTGGGCTGTAGCCATATGACCCCTTTATCCCAAACACTTGACTCAACACACCTGCCTGCTCCCCAAGTCATCAAACTCCAGCATAACAAATACTGTTCCACTTACATATTAAATCATATAAGTTGTTCAAACCATTTTAATGCAGGAAAATCAGCACTTTTAACTTTACATTATCAACTTAGTTTTATCAAGACTTTCAAGGCTTTAGCTTTTAAAAAACAAGATGATATTTGTGATCATAATCTTCAAATATTCAAGTTTTCCTCATTAAAATGAGGTAAACTGATGCCTAACATAATTAAACAGCAACATTAGATAAATTTGCACTTAACAAAGAATCAAAATCTTGGGAACTAGAAGAAATACCAGCAATTTTAACCCCTCTATGTAACATATGAAAAAGAAAACTGTGGCTTAAGAACGTTATTCCATTTGTGGCAGTTAACATCAGGTGCCCTGGCCACCAGGCTAATTCAGTACTCTCAAGCCAGGCACTCAAAGTTCATCTCAGACTGGGCATGGTGGTGCACACCTGTAAATCCAGTACTCAGTAGGCCGAGGCAGAAGGATCACCATGAGCTCAAGACCAGCCTGGACTGCATAGCAAGATCTCGTCTCAAAAAAAAAAAAGAAAGAAAGAAAGAAAAAGAAAAGCTCACCTCAGACCTGAAGCAACTGTATCACTAAGCTTGTGAGACAGGCTGATGGTCAGGCTCCACCTCACTAGTGCTAAGCCTCAATCTTTATTTGTATCAAAACCCCAAGAGCTGTGTCTGTACACTTAGGGTTGAGAAGTACTGTCTTGGGCACCCAACTGCTATTGTGTTTTGGTATCACCTAAAAGGTGACAACAAACTCTATCTACTATGTATGCTTATTTAAGGGATTTGAATATTCTGAGGTGGAAAACTCTTCCCCACACAACTTTAACAATACATCTTACTTTGATCTTTCAAAGTAAAAGAAATTTCAAAGTTGTAATGCTTTAATTCTAATGATAAAGATATTATCCTAAATATTTAATGACTGTGTGAATTCTCATGTTACATACAGCCAATTAAAATTCTACTCTAATTACAGAATATCTTAAAGTTATAGATTTACAGAATATAAACTTAGAGAATTTAGAATTCTAAATGATATATAGAATACAATTGTAAAATGTTTATTAAAAAATGATTTAAAGAAAATAAATATTTTAAGCTTTAAGATATTTTAAGTGAGATACTCATTTAATTGGCAGCAAAACTCTTTAAGTTCTTTTAAAATTAATTTCCTAAAGTGCTACTTCAGGGCCAGGATGTAGCTCCATGGCATAAATGCCTGCCTGGCAAGAGCAAGGTCCTGAGTTCGATCCCCAGTGCCAAACAAATACATATGTACATATACATATACATATATATATATATATATATATATAATAGTACTTCAAAAATACTTAAATACTATTTTGAAAATAGTTTATTTTCTTACTATAGCTATAAAACCTGATGACTTGTTTAAAAAATCTATTTAGAAAAAGAATCTATAAAGAAAAAATTTAGTAAGTAAAATATTACTTGGTCTTTGCTTAAGTAATCATAATTATCAATCAATAAAATGCAAGTGTTCATTCCATAGAGCTCACAAATATAATTCTAAATTTGCTCAAGCTCCAAATATAAAGAAAAAGAAGACGATCTTGATTCTGAAGCTCCCTACAAATAACATTTTAAAAACAAAAATTGTCTTTCTAGTTCAATCTTAAGAATGCTTTAAAAATTATATCTGCATTAAGGCCACAGTTTCCTTTTGCTTTGTTGCCATTTTAATGTTTTCTGAACAGAATTTCAACAAGGAAGAGAGGAAAGCCCACCCACAAGTTAACTTGCACTATAGCAAACTATCATTTCCCACCCTGCTCATAAATTTCTGAAAAATACAGAATTCTTGATTTTTTAAGATCAAATGGTGAGAGTTCTGTTTGGTCACCTTTACACTAAAAAAGTTAATCATAACTAATTATGATAATTTAAAGTCACATAAAATTGCCTTAATTTTTATTTTCCTAAACCTGAGTGTTTCTACTCTTAAAAAGTACTTTGAAGACAATTTTGGCACCTTCAGTTTTTTTTTAAAACCGTCATCACCTCTAGGAGTTCACATCTAATCTAGTCTGAAGCAATCTATAATTCTATAATACATTTACTATCAATGGCAACTAGGTAGTTAAATGACATTTTAATAAAAAACCTGGGAAACATTCCAACCTTCTTTCTTCTCGACTGCTTTCCTCAAGTTTCTTTAGCCTTCAAAGTCACGAGGCACAGTATTGGAAGGGCCAAGCCAATGAAGGGCAGACCAGACAGTGAGAGCGAGAGTGACCAGAAAGGTAAGAGTGGCACGTGAGCTCACAGACTTTAAAATAAATTCCAAAAGATATCATTAAAGGACAACACACAGTAAAAAGGCAATACATTCTGTACAAATAAAAAGTAGAAACAAAAAGTAGCATTTTATGTAAGAAGACTATATCCATTATAAACTGAAATTATTCAGCAGTATAATTTCTCCATTATACTGTACAGTCTCAACTTACGTAACTGAGTAGTAAGAACATTTGAATGCCATTGCTTTCTTAGTCTGAAATTGCTTTTTAGTACATTTTCTTAATTCCTCTTACAAAAAAAGCTCACTTTCAGCAATATTCTTTTTTTTAATATTTATCAAAAAAAATTTTTCATGGCATAAAAGAACTTTCCAAAGTAATGCCTTTATACCAGAATATGAAAATACTAATACTACACGCTAAAATACTATTTTTAAAGCTTTTTCTTTTAATATAAAGTGAATATTATTAAATCTAAATTTAAGAAATTCTATATTAAAATTTTACATGAAATGGTGTTATAGGCAATGAATAATGGTTGTTATTATATCAGTGAAAAACTAATTGTTTAATTGAAAATAAACTCAAAATATTAGGATTAAAAATCTCACTGTAATGATTATTATAAACTAACTACTGAAGGGGCATATCTAAAGCAAAAGTGGAAAAATGGAACTGTAGTACTTTCCATTAGTAATACTATTTTTTAACCAGATAAGGATAAGAAAAACTATAAATTTGTAGATATACAAATCTACATTGAAATATAATTTAAAGAATACTCAGTACAGACTTGGTGGTCTTTACTCAATGGAATGTACTATAGAGGTTAACAATATTTGTCACAGCAACCGAATAGTAGGTGTGCTAGGCTCTGGTTAAGTATATTGCAATCTGGATAGATTATAGCACACTTCTTCGCAAAATTCCAAAAATATATATTTTGGAACTATTACATCTTAAAATGAAAAGAAACAGATTGAAGTATAAGATTATTTCATTAAGCCAGTTCTTTTCATTTTAATTTTGTATGTGCTTGTATAAGACTTTTATTTCTTAATCAAAGATTGTTTTGTACCCATCAGCTGCTATCACAAGATGAGACTAGCAATCTTTAGGAGGGAAACAAAGTCTACAGAGTGATACTGACTGCGGATAAAATGGCTGAGAATAGTGACTATAAAAAGGAAAGTAGAGCCATCATTTAAGAAACCTGTGTGTTTCTAAAGTTTCAACCCAATACCACTAAGTACAAGCATAGAAGAATGGTGTAGCTTTTTATGTCACATTTTAGCCATTTAAAGCTGGATATCCAAAAATGTGAGACTAAATATAGACACGATATTTTCTCCTTCCACATATGCAAAAGTGTAAAACAATTTAAATCTATCCTGGACTTACACCAATGATAAAAACAACAAGGTGTAAGGGGTATGTTCCCTGGTGAAGAGTCCATATTTTCTGCTTGTGTTATAATTAATTCTTATTTACCTTACACAATAGAGCTATATTAAAAAGATGGCAGGGCTGGGGAGACAGCTCAGTGGTCTAAGCCCTGCCTGGCAAGCTCAAAGACCTGGGTTCGCTCTGCGGTTCTGCATGCTGTGCCAGCCCTGGCACCCTGAGCATGCCGTGTGCCATCAAAACCAGGCACGGGGGTGCACGCCTGTAATCCCAGCGCTGGGGAGGCTGAGACAGGAGGATCACTACAAGCCCGAGCTGCATAGCAAGACTCTGTACCAAATATATAAGTAAAAGGTTAAAAAAATATATGGCACATATGTGCCAATGGTAGACAGACTTTAAATGCCTCCTAAATTCCTTCTTTAAAAAAAAAACAATGCAATTTGTAGTTCAGACAGATGGCAGAAAGAATGGAAATAAATAGTCCAAAAATATTTTTCTGTATGTTAAAGGGGTTGATTTTTTTCCTTCATTTAGTTCGATTTCAATGGTGGGGCGGCCTCTTGCTAACAATTTTAACATTGGGGTAAGTGAGAAATAGACAACAGGGCCTATTCAAATATCCAGATAACAATAATCTGGTTAGTAGGCCATCCACGAAACTTGGCACACATCTATTTTCTTACTATCTACACTTCTGGGTTACTTTACAGCTCAATAGAAAATAAGCACAAAAGACAGCAGAGCGAACCTTAAGGCTCCGTGTGCGCACTGTATGTTACTGCTCTGATGACACTGGCGTGTGGAAGAGAAAGCTTCAATGAACACAGGATACGTGCGTCGTTCCCGAGCCAAAGGGCAGCTTCCAGTATAAAAATGGCCTGCTGCCATTCTTCTAACCAACCTCCACCAATCATCAGGGGCTCTGGCGCTACTAAAATTAAAAACTGGCAACACCAGGCAAGATAAGTGAAAGACACAGAACTTCTAAAGAATTTGTTGTTCCTGTAAGATGCAGGACACTTCAGGAAAGCCTTAACCCAAAGAATATGCCTCGGCCAGGTTTTAAGAAATAGTAAGGGGAAAAATAAACTCCCTACTTTGCTTGATTTTTTTAAAAATTATCTCATACTGCCTGCAATTTTACTGTTTGAATCAATATGATCATTTTCAAAAGTACTAAGGTCCCTATAAAGAGTGTAAGCCGGCTATCAGCCATTTGCAATGGTCAGAACTCTTTTGGAGGAAAAGCTCTGCTCTTGACTTTGAGGTGAAGGAGGTAAGCGAAGGAAAGAAAGTGATTTTGAAACTGGGAGCAAGGCCTGCCCTGGGACAGGTGGGCAAGGCAGCAGAGGGAGACGGAGCGGCAGGAATGAATGCACGCATTTTCCCAGATAGTGCCACTGTCCAGAGACTACTTCTGCTTCTTTACCCCTGGCTACGCCCTTCTGAATTGCTCTCAACATGGTATAAAATGGGCAAAAAAAAAAATATTTCATGTGTGTGAACTAGATATTATATATTGATAAAACATTCAAGAGAAAATTTAACCCCAACTTCCAAACAATTAAGTTTTCACTAAAGGTACACACAAACTAGGCAGAACCTACATTTCACAATGCACTCTCCAGGCAAACAAATAAACAAACACGAGGCCCATCAGGCAAGTGAACTGATAAATCTAGACAGGAGCTGCGCCTCGGGGAACCTCAGGAAAGGCTAAGCCCTGTGTCCAGCAAAGCTGCGGTCACTATAGGCACGCCTGGAATTCTTGGTTTATTGTGTGTTTGTTTTGTTTCAGCCCTTTGGCAACAACGAGAGTTTATCTATATTTTGCAAATAGGAATTTACACTGCATACATCTAAACATGATGAATTCAACCTTTATCAGACTGTGGGAAACACTACAGGTTTCCATTACTGAATCCAAAATGTTTGCCCAATAACAAGGTGAAATAAATTTCATTAAAACCTATATAAATTTGTATAAATAGCAACATGAATTCATAAGCTGACTTTCAAGCCTTTTATAATTATAATGTTTTATAGTACACAAAACAAACTTCCTAGTTTTACAAACCACATAGATATCAGTTTTATAAAGATACACTGGAGTGTGCATCTGAAAATACTTTATAAAGCAGTTTCTCTAAAGTACTCTATAGAAGTGTTTTGCGAAAATCCCAGCTTCTCACACTGAGTCACATCCCCATCCTTTTATTCTTTTTTATTTTGAGCTAAAATCTCACTCAGCTGCTATATTACCCAAACTGGGCTCAAGTTTGCAGCTCCCCTGCCTCAGGTTCCAGAGTGCTGGGATTACAGGCAGGCACTCCCATACCCTGCTAAGAAAGGCCAATTTATCTTTCTCCTTGTAAGCCTTTCCTTCTTATCTAGCTTTGCTTAGGGAGGTTTCTGTTTTGTTTTGTTTTGTTTTGTTTTGTTTTGTTTTGTTTTGTTGGATTTTGGGGGATTTTTTTGCTGACACACTTTATCTTCAATTATATCATTATTTGTTAGAAAATATTAATTAATTTTTGTATTTAAATCTAGTCTGGTAAGACATCTTCACCATAACAATTATTGTATCTATGGTACTGAATAACAAATTTTCAATTTGAAATAAATGGTATTTTACTTAAATTTTATCTACAATAAATGGAAATCTCATTGTAAAGAAGAAATCTTAATGATGTGTGTTTATAAATGAAAAGCATTAATTACCATGTATTATTACAAAAACAACATAAATAAAAATATTAATGTTGGGTATCTATCACCCTTATAAAAATATGAAAAATGGAATTTTACTGACTTTATTTTTCATTGTTGATACTCAACAAATAATTAGGCCAACATTTTAAAATTTAACTTTAAAAGAAAAGGTAGAATCCACCCAGCAAATAAGAAGATGGCTTTGCTTCCTTTCTGAATAGCCAAAAATGCTCGATTTGATATGTCAAAAATATATTCTCAGCAAATAATATGACTACACTACAGATCAATGTGTGAGCACATGAAGAATTTATGAATATTTAACAAGAAGTGGTCAAGCTTCCACTTTATTCCTCTTCTTTGCACCCAGTTTATTTCGGAGGGAGACATTAGCCTGATGCTAAGAAGGGAAGGCCTGGAACAGCAGTGAGAAGCTGCAACTCTTTGCTGGGGGATGCAGAATCGCACAACCCGACTTCCTTCCGCACAAGG
This sequence comes from Octodon degus, assembly GCF_000260255.1. Classification (NCBI taxonomy): domain Eukaryota; kingdom Metazoa; phylum Chordata; class Mammalia; order Rodentia; family Octodontidae; genus Octodon; species Octodon degus. The sequence goes on along the minus strand of NW_004524597.1, from coordinate 20,129,616 downwards.
AAATTAGAAGCCCTGTAGAAAATACTTATGAGAACAAAGGACAATTAGTTTAGCCTTTAGTTAAACTAATCAGGACAGAAATTAGAATATCCAAGAGACTACTCAATTGCATTAGAAAGCAGGAAAAATGAAAACAATGAGCCGTAATGAAGCAGTGAGCTCTGCACAAAGCAGGATGAGTGGGATGCAAAAGCCACTATTTGGAGGAACAATAAAGTAGTATCTAACAGTAACTCTGCCTCGTCATATTCTAAATAAAAGTTATTCCATATTATTACAGCTAAATTAATTTTTCTTGTGTATAAAAAGGTAATTCATTCAAATGTATAGTTGTAATTATCAGCTAATCTAAATCATTTATTTCATGTGTTAATGTACTCAGAAGACTCTGTATATTCCTAATCTCAAATTAAAGCACCCTGAAAAACAGGGATTCATGTAACAGTGACTTCATACTACCTTTTTTTCTTCTTCTTCTCTTTCCTTTTCAGCTTCTCTAAATCTTTCTTAGCTAGATCTATGATTTCAATTGTTTCTTTGTCGGAAGAAAGTATACTGGGAGAAAAAGCTGATGATCCACTGAAATACGGCGATCTTGATGTGGCTCTCGTCAAGTTTTTTCGAAGGTTCTCATTCACTGCTTCACTTTCTAATAATTTTGCCCTAAAGAATAAAAACATATTTAAATAGGGAACAGGTTCTATTGCAGTACAATATACATGACACAACATTTCTTGCCCTAATCGTTTCCGAGTGCACGGCTCCACAGCCCTGAGGGCATCCGGGCCACTGTGCAGTCACCCCAACCGCTCATCTTTCTGTGCTGAAGCTCTGCACCCACCAAACACCAAATCTCTCTTCGCTCTCTAGTCCAGTCCCCGGCAACCATTACTACTTTCTGTTGCTCTGGTTCATTTGTAGTACAAAACGATTACATTTACTGTGAGGATTACAGAAAAGTTTAAATGTGTTGTTTTGCATGGTAAAATCTTTTCTGAAAAGCTTTTGAATATTGCCTGATGGCAGAGTTCTGCAGTACAAATATGCTCACAAACATTAATATTTAGGACATTTTTAAATGTCTGAATGAGTAATTGCAAATCTGAAATCACACCCTTGGATGGTCAGAATTCTACACCTTCAGATGCCAGGGGGTGATTACTTGAATCTGGTCATTGGGGACCAGTGGTCCTTACCTTTATAAACACATTAAGCTCAAAATATACAAGGTCACCTCAGCTTCAGTTCCTCTTTTGCCACAAATAATAACATGTCTAAAACTTTGAAAGCTATAGTCAGTCAAATTTGCCCCTAACTGGGTGATAGGCATCTGGCTCCTGAATATGGCGTGGGAAAAAATGATATCTCCAAGGGAACCTGAGTTTGATAATTGAAAACATTCTTTTGTCTGCCCAAGCGGTTCTAATAATGACAAGAGCATAATATACATACTGTCAGTAATATGGGAAAGCACATAATAAGATTCTGAAAGAGCCAGGAGTCGTGAGACTAAAGGGATTAAAAGAGAACTATAGGCCAATCCCTGTACTTTTATTTGATTTAAACCATTATGAACACGATTATCTGTTTCAACATAATGAATATCAGGCCTGATTTGGCACAAGAGTGACTGAGACAGGGCCCAAAGAAAACAGGCTACCTCTCTGTCTCAGCACTGTGTATTATGCACTTTGAAATATTCTCAAATACTGCAGAGGAAAGTCCTGGATTATTTGCAACCACTAAGCTCTGAAAGGCAAAGCCCATTCAGTGTTTTTTTTCCACTGTCTACAAAACTATTCACAATGCTCTTAAAACTGGTTAGAGAGAGTTCACACAAATCAGTGACGGTGCTTCAAGTCCACATCCCTCACATTCTGAAGGAAATTGTTTCATGAATATACCCAAGGCCATGTGGCAGAATAGCAATTATGGCAGCTTGGAATTAGGCAGGGCCGGGGTGCTCCTCTGCAGTACAGCATGCACAAGGTCCTGACTTTGATCCCAACACCAAATAAATTAAATAAATATAATAAAATAAGGTGTTAAAAAGCTAGGAAGCTTAATTAAATGACTTCAAAATTGTCTTAAATTCTGAATATAATGCTTTTTTGAATCTGAAAGAAAGCAACATAAACATAAAAATCCAAGTTAAATATAAAAACTCAAGGTCAAGACTCATGATAATTAAGCAACAGAAAAGTATAAGCAACGTTTCATAACTTCCTACATTTCAGTGTAGCACGAAGCTTGGATATATAATCATGAACACTAAGAATGAATGAAAACACAGTCAACTAGTAGTAATGGCCTATATTTTAATTGTGTCTATTATTGTATGGTGGTACCTCAGCTCATGAACTTAAATTTTTCCTTGCTTCTGGTGGCAGAATCTGGTCCACAAATTCTGTGATCAAAATCACGGAAAGAATTAAGCTTGTGAACTGAGATCCCATTCCATAATAAATGACAACCTGTGGGTTTCAGGGGAGAGATTACCTGACCTTAAAAGTCTGCCTTTGGTAGGGACATGCTCAAAATATCTCCAGTTTTAGCACTGGTACTTGCGGGAGAGTCTCGGGCTCACCAGGCTCAGCGCCATAATCCCTGCCCACGCGAGCAGAAGCCGCTTCCTGTACAGGCTGCAGAGGGGACACCTTTCCTCCTCTCCCCGCCTTCTCTCTACCTACTCACATGCCCCAACGCTTGCTGCTGCCCACGGTGGATGCACCCACACAAGCAGCCAAGTACACAAGCAGGCACATGCTTTCCGGGAAGGGGCAGCCTAAGGACTTGCTCCTCACTGCATCGCGGACCCTCAGTTCCCACTCTTCGTAAAATAGAGATAAAAATAAATCTTTTTCCTCAGTACAATAAACACTTGACTGGCAAGTGCAGGGTCCTGAGTTCAACCCCCGGTACCACAAGAAGAAAAAGTAAATCTTTTTCCTATGACCGCTGAGACTCAATGATAATGAATTTAAAACCTGTCCAACCAGTATTACATTTAACAAATGATAACTATTATTGAAAAATGAGAAACAATTTAATTATCCAGGGTAGAAGGTTAATAAATCAATTACAACCACGAGATGGTACTATGTGGACCCTTGCAAAAATCATCTCAGAAAAATATTTAGTAACTTTGAAAAATACCCCTACTATGTTATCCCACCCCAAAGAACAGATAGGAGAGCAACATAAACACTCTGATGTTAATTTTGCTAAAGTATATATTCAAAAACTGTAGAAGCCAAGCATGGTAATCCCAGCACTCAGGAGGCTGAGGCAGGGAAATCACCGAGTGTGAAGCCAGATTGGGCTACACAGTAAGTTCAAGGTCTGCTTGGACTACATAATGAGACCCTGTCTCAAACAAAATGATTGAAGAGAGATATCAAAATGTTGACATTAGTTCTTGGGATGGTGGGAATATAAATGATTTTAATTTTCCTTTT
>NW_004524597.1:20122668-20126058 GCF_000260255.1 Octodon degus | reverse complement strand
GCTTATTCTATTGAGCCATCTCCCCAGCCCCTTAAATATTTTTTGTATGTTCAAGAATTTCTATAAAAATTTTGCCATCCCAGAAACATGCATATTAATTTTAGCAATATTTTCACAAATGCTATGATGTGCAAATTTATTTAAAGGTAACTATTATAGTTAAAATAAAACATAAAATGAGTATTTCCAAGTGGCAAGAGATAAATATAAATTTGTATTACATTTAAGGAGCTATAAATATCATGTTCCTGAGTCCACATTTTATCAGAAGTATGGATTAAAGTAGGATTTTGTAGGTAGCAACAGAATGTGAGAAGCTGTCCCAAATAATGATACACTAGATCTTTGTAGTACCTTTCCATTTCAGAAATTTCTGCCTTATTCTTTTATTTGAACCAAATAAAAACCGTAAGACTGGTAGAAATTACCTTATTCTTACAGGTGAACAAACTAAAGCTCAGAAATCACAGGTAACTTGGCTACCATCAAATACCTTATTTGGAATGCAGGTATCATATATATAATGTATAAATCTTTTTTCCGTTGTAAATTATAATCCTAAAATTCTAGAGGACTACTCCCTAGGTGTGGGACACATCAAATTAAAGAACCGTCCAAGCTGGGTATCTGAAACAAAGTATTACACTCCAATAGGAAAGTTCTGATCTGTGAGTGAACTCAGAACCTCTGAGCCGAACTCTAGTCGCTGAACGGCTTAAGCACTGCTCTTAACTTAGAGAAGGCTGAAGTTGTCAGATGTTGCTGTTAGCCACTAGCAGGCCTGGAACTGGCTCAGGCAGTTTCCAGGAAACAGTGACATCAGTCACACCACCGGTCCCACTGTGCACCAAGCCTAGGTGCAGCCTTAGAATAACAGGGTGGGGAGAGGGAAACAGGCCACACGGACCAGAACATGCCATCAGTCTCAGCACTGGGCCAGTGCCAAGGAAAATAAAAGATAAAAAAGGCAGCCTAACTATGGAAGAGGATCTTTGGAAAGTTAAAAAAACCAAGAAAAAGAGGTGTCAGTTGTATTTCAAAGACTGTTAAACATGAGGTCTCCAAAGGAGGCACGGAGGAATGTCTATTGACATTTTCTATTTATGTACTGTCATATTAATATGTCTTTTCTTTTGACATGCTGACAGGCTCCACCAGCCCTTGTGGCCCAGCAGCAGGGGAGACCTCTAGTTTGGCCAGAGGAAGAGGGAGGAGAAACAACTGGGACATACAAGACAGGAGCTGCTGGGAGCCGGGTGGATCATCTTCTCCCCTTGGTTATTTTCCGCAGGTGGGCAGTAGAAGCAGTATTTGAACTACTTAGATGTTCCCTCTTAGAACTGAGTAGAGTTTCACTTCAAGAGAAAACATAGTCGTGCTTTGGTTCACAAATGCTTTTGTTGGCAAAACATTTGGCTGGCAAACAGAAGCATTTGACGAATTTTGCTTTTGTTTGCAAAATCTGCACTGGGTGACAAACAGTAATATGGCCATCTTTCTGACAAACACAAATGTGGGCAAAACCGTAGAACAGATCAAAGAGATTATGGGGCCACAGAGGAAAGTGATCAATGATGTACAATGTGCCTAAGGAGAGTCACATGGAGAGAAAACATTCTCTCAGGGTTTCACAGAGAGCACATTGGTGAAGCAATGGCCGTGACTCATCCACATGGCTTAACACTGACAAAGGATCTACAAACTATGGTACAGAGTTTCAGGATAAATCCTGAGGGCTTTTGACTGAACATGTCAGATACAAAAGTTACATTTCTTGTTATATAGGTCTGGCTTTATCTTGGTCTTAACTGTCCAGCAGAAAAGTATAAAAACAAAGTATAAAAAGTAAAGCCATATGAATATGCTGAGCTGCAAAAGGCTCAGGTCGTAACTTTTGACACTGCCAGTCTTACGGAAAACCCACCACTATTATGGACTACTGGACTATATTGGAATATTTTGCTGAATTCACACACCTATAATATTTAAATGACAATGGTATACCCTTCTCTGACAAAACTAAACAAAAAAGAGGATACAAATGAACGACCATTTTCTATCTGTATATCCAAAATAGGATAGATACACAGCTGCATTCTCTTAATTCAATGAATAGAGAGATTTATTCTAATAGTGTCTGTGGACAGGATATCATGTCTGCATCTTGTACAATGAATAACCACTAAGACAACAATATGCAATGTATTAATTATTGAAACTGCTAGTAATCAGTTTTGAAACTGTCTCATTGCTATTTGTTTCTCAATAAAATTATTTAAAAAAATAAACCAACAATTTAAAAAAAAAAAAAAAACGTAAAACAAATTAAGTCTATGAACTGAGGTGCCACCACTCAACCATGAGGGGAAACCATGGAACCCAAAAGTCTTCTAGACGTGATTAATATCCCTGACTTCATTTGCCTATATACAGAGCCTCTATTCCTTCCACTGCTTCCCTAAATCTGGGTTCTGGGGTCTTCACCTTCCCACATCAGGCACGACCTGATTCTTTTATGACATTCTGTCACTGTCTTCACTATGTTACTTTTTATGTGATGCTTGCCCCAGTCACAGCAGGCTACTGGCATCCAGTGGGCATGTGTGGCATGCTGCCTGAAACATGAATGGATGTGCCCGAGAGGGCCAAACGCCTGGCAGGGAGGCGGTGAGCGCTCCTGCGCACAGTTGAGTAGCTGAAGAGAGCTGGCGTATCAGGAGATTCAAACACTCGGTGATGACTTGTAGATGTCGCTCTAGTCCTAAATGATAGACAAGTGAAGATACTGAAGATAACATCCTCAACCTTAATTATGCCTGGCCCATATGGCACCTTAGACAGGTACCCGACCAGGGACACAATAGTAGCAGCTGGATAGCACAGGAAGATAAAATAGGAGAAGAGGGGAAAGGTGGCTGGGAGTTGATACTACAGGAAAGACAAGATTTCCCCCCTGGATCATCATGACTAAAGAGCTTGAATATCAGTAGGAAGAGCTACTGAACAGTAAGCCCGACAGAGAGAAATACTGCAACACTGCGAAAGCCAAAACATGCGCACTAACATATTTCAGAGAACACAATACCTGAGGTCTTCGATTTCTTTGATGTAATTATGAATCATATTACTGATCTCTTCATTCCCTTCTCCTGCAAGAAAAAATATGAACTCAATGTTAGCCTTTAAAAGAAAACTGCAACAAAACAGGTATCAAAAGTTTGAAAACAGTATTTCTTTAAAACATAATTCTTACAGCTAATTTTGTATCCTTAACTACATGAGCAAACTATAAAATAATACCAAGGGCATGTTCTGTTTATGCAAGAATGTATTATTTTTACAATGAAGTACTTAACTTAAAATCACAGACTGTGCACACCCAGCTTGGCA
>NW_004524597.1:20119485-20121063 GCF_000260255.1 Octodon degus | reverse complement strand
CAGGCGTACTGAGTCAGCCAAGCCTGGGGGTGGTGGCACATGCCTGTAATCCCAGCACTGGGAAGGTTGAAAACAGGAGAATCACTATGAGTCCAAGTTGCATAGCGAGACCCTGTACCAAATATATTTTTTAAAAATTTAACTAAAAAAGATCATAGAGTACATACATAATAAATTACTTTGCCAAACAAAATATAGTCTAGTGACATGCTTAGTATGCCCAGCTATCATGTCTGGCCATGAAACACAGGAAACTTCTACAATCTGATTAAACAAAGTATAGAAACTACAACTAAGAACCTAGTTTCCTCACAGTAGTAGAAAATCAATACTTATTAATCCTACTCTGTGGCCTGCTAAGTAGCCTCCTGCTTCAACTCTTGTTTTCCTCCCATAATCCCAACATGGTACTAACAGTGGCCCTTTTTCTAGGTAGGCCCACCTTTTTTGCTTTAGCAACTGTTGTTCCTCCTTATTCTTTCTCTTCTTATCTCCTGACACTCAGCTGTGTTACTATCTAGCCCCACAGTCGAATGTCCCATTTAGCTGTAGCTTTTTCTTTAGCCATCTCACATCTTTTGTGTATCTTTTTTTAATTCAGTGTGATATGACACCCCAATTTTTAGACTAAATTTCTAGAGAACAGGAACCATCAACTTTTATTTATCAACGTACCTCTAAGTATACAACACTATTTGGGCCATACTAGGTCAGTAATAATTGTGCTTTCTACCACAGATACACAGTATTCATCAGAGCTCAGCAAGTGGAGCTAACTCATTTTAAGAGTACACACAATTACTTCCACTTTGTTTTAAAGGAAATTATAAAATTTAAATGTATATGTCTTATATATTAATTTATGGTTTGCATCTGGAAGAAACTATAAGACAACACTAGCAAAAGCTACAGCTGTAGCATAGACATATCATTGCTTTTTATTGATTTATCTTTTTCTGTATTTTCCACAATTTTTGGTATAAACCTGCAAATTTTTTAAGCATCATAGATAAATAAAAGCCAGTTCAGCTGTATACCTGTTCCCCCCCAGGGAGTCCTGTAGCAGTCTTGTCAGCTTGGAATCTCGATAGGGGACGTGGCTGGCCCTCTTGCTCTTGTCTCCTAACGCGCTTATGACATTGCCAAGTGCCAACTACGAGAGAGAGACCACATGAACTTACTCACTGTAACACACATTCACATGTGTGCACTCATAACTTTAATCTATTAGAACATGCTTGCAGTACATTACATTCATTGTAGAGAGTGGCACACACACATATCTTCTAACTATGCCTGCGGCATCTATTGTGTCTGCAGAAAATTATCAACTCATGTTGAAATCTCTCAATGAAGAAATAAAATGCTTAGCGAAAGAGTTTCTATAAATTTTTATTGGAAAATAGAACCCTTACATAATGAAAATCTTCTTTAACCACCATAACAATAAGATTTGTCTGAAAATCTTTGTAAGAAGAATTTCTTGTACAAATACAATTTTCCTTGGAAATACAATGAAACTATGTGCTAAGCATTCATGTTTTAAAAAGCCAAGTCAAATTATGAAACCTTACAGTC
>NW_004524597.1:20095281-20116960 GCF_000260255.1 Octodon degus | reverse complement strand
TCCCCTGTAGCTCCAGTTCGTTTCAGTCTTTCCGATCCTGCCAGATCAACAAAATGGAACTTTGCCGTCAGGGTTTCAAATTCATTCATTTGTGATGATTCAGAAATAATCTTATTATCTGTTGAATTATCCTACGGTAAGAAAAAGGAGAAAAATACTTTATTAATGTGATACTCAAAATTCCCTAACCCATCCTTGCTCTCAACCCATGTGCATACATAGGCACAGACAAAGAAACAGCCAGTAGCCAAATAAACAGAAATGCAAAACTGTCAGCTGGAAACTGGAAACAATGTCAGAGAGAAGGTGGAAGGCAGGCACCCAACCACCAGAGGCTTGTCTTATGTTGAAAAAAGAAACCACGTGTAGCACGGGGTCCACCAAAGCGAAGGATCTTAGGCGCCCACGCCCAGCACCACATGGCCACAGCATGCAGTCTGGATGGGCAGACACAAATATTCATTTAACTTCAAACTGCAACCTAGTTGACTAGCTTCCACACACAAGATCAGAAGAAGCAAGTAGGAAAAGTAATGAGTAAACAAATAGCATTAGGGTCAACTATGCTCCTGGGATGCACGTAGCTCGAGGGACACAAAGAATGGAAGTTTATGAAATGAGAACTGGTAACTCACGGCCTCCACCTGGGGACACACTCGGGTCTGACACACGTGAATGGTGAAAATGGCATGCGAGCGGGAGCTCTGCACGTTCATCTGGGTGCTGGCGGTGGTCCGGGACAAGGCGCCCAGCTTCAAGCACTGCATCATCTGGCGACGGGGAGAGGAAGGGCTTCACTGAGCGATGCATAAGCAGGACACGGCCAGCCGCCCCCCACCAAGCCTCCATCTGAGCTACTGCTGAGCCCTCCAGAGTACGGTACGCAACAGATGCGGATTTTCATTTTAGTATTTTAATTGTGGGCCCTTTTTTAGCTGGACTTCAGAGTAGAATACTGTATAATTTTTTAAATAGAAGAAACACTGAGATCCCATTGTTTGCTATTTTCTGACACTTGTAGCCTTCACTCCCAAAGTTACAAAAAATGCTTTGGGACCAACTGAGCAGTAACTTGAGCTGCTCAGGCTCCTCTCTATCTTCTGGTGAAATAGTTTTTGAATTTTGCTCAATACTTGCCCTTCAAGAACCATAATACCATTCTAGATATATTATAGCAAAAAGTAGACATCATTCTTTACCATCAACTGCTTACCCTTCTTTATCTGCAAAGGAAAACTACCTACACTGCCACAGAGTCTTCGCGTGCCTACCCTTCTCACAACTCTGGCATTCATACTATGCTATCTTTAAAAATATGAGGAAAAGGAAAGATTTTAATTTTGTTAAACTTCAGAATAATCTTATCTTGATCTGAAGGCTGACGAAATAAAACTAACTGCGCTATATTTCAACTGCAACATAAATGTCACCTCTGATTCTGTATTCACAGCACGTGTCGTGACTCCCACAGTATAAATTCCTCCAGTTGAGTCTTCATGAATTCTTATATTTGATTTTTTATTTTTTGCATCAATATCACGAGTAGTATCAAATAAATCAAGGACCTCTTCATTATAAAGCTATCAAAATGAAATGTCAGAAGTTTAATTTGGGTATAAATAGCCATACAAGCCATAACACATTGCCTAATGTCATCTTTCTTATATATTTTAAAAGATCTCCAAAATGATGTACATTTCTTCAAGATAACATAAATATGAATGAGGCGATTGTTATAAATGTAAGTAAATGCCACATTTATTTGAGAATAGGAAAAGTAAATGACTTTGTCATGAGTAAGGGATTGAGGACTGGCTAAAACAATCTACTAATCTTTTGCAAGAGATTTTAAAAATGCAAATACAAGCAAACTTAAATAAATATGTATTCACTAAGGGGGTTGTACATTGGCATGGAAATTTAAAGCAGGTTCTTGTTGGTGCACAGCACAAATTAGTTATATATGGGGATGGTAGTTTTTCATCTTCAGTTGTCTCTGATGCAGCTTATACGAAATAATTGTTGTTCTGTTAACTGAATACCACTCTGTAATTGCAAAATAAAATGTGCAACTGTTTTATTGACAAAAAATAAATAAATAAATAAATAAGTATTAACTACAGACAAAGCCGACGTGTAAAATTTTTAACTAGAGAAATCCTTAGGTTAAAGAGTTGAGACTTTTTGCTACTTAAGCTGAACTGTATTTCTTTTGCCACACAACTCTTTCATGTGTCTAAAAATGAATGCTTAGCCTTTCTGTAAGGTCAGCAACAATGTCAGTGTTTCTATCCGAACAGAGGCTGACAAGCTACAGCTCCCTCCTCAGAAGAGAGTACAGACAGCTATCTTTCTATCGTTACGTGGACAGTCCCAGCACCCAGCAATGCTGTGGCGTTGCAGGGAAGACAGAAGAACACTTCTTTCACCACCGCTCTCTTTCCTTTTCAAAGTACAAACACACAATTTTACTTTCCTTGGCTTTTACTAAATGGAGGTGTCTTTCTAATTAGCAGTAAGGTGTATGATATTAATCTGAATTGTGTTTTATTTTGTGCTAAGTAATACTGAATAAAATACCTCAGTAACTCAAATGATTAACTCCTGGTGTGCATGAGCTAGACAAGAACACTCTCGGGGCCCAGCGCTCAGCACTGCAATGACGCAGCCCACCTAAGCGCCTGTCTCAAGTCCCGCACACCCCCTGCAATGGGACCTTGCCACCAGATCACATGGTCCCAGGTCAGTCCGCAGCAGCTGAAGCCCTGCGACCCCGGATGCAGCACCTCCCAGCCCTGCACAACTTCACGTCCCCGCAGCCGGCCTAGTGTGAGGGCTCAAGCCTAGCATTTCTCACTCTGCCCTTCCTTCTACCTAAGTCGCTGTGTCCCAGCACTTGATGAGGCTGTCTGCATTACTATAGTAATTTATCCCTTAATAAAGAAAGGCTCTGAAATGAATAATATTCATTGCATTCTAGTCTATGGACACTGGTCAATTGTTTATTATCTTAAATGCCAACAGCACTGAATATAAGTAAAGAACATATGGAAGGCATTATACTAGCAGCCAGCAATATAAAATCATGAAGGTTGATGGCTTGAACAATAAAACTGAAGAAAATTAATGATATAATTAGATTATTACCTCCAAAAATTGGGCATTCACTTTAAAATCTGGAGGAGGAAGTCCATTTCCAATTGCTGCATCCTTTTTTTCTTCAATAGTCTTGAAAAGGTGTTTAACAGCTCGAGAAATAATTCCCTGTTCTTCCTCAGTGATGTTAACGTCAAATCCTGTTCCCATTGTGTATGTTTTGCCAGCTCCAGTCTGAAAAAAAAAAAAAACATGGAACAATGAATGTTCAACCTTAATATAACTGCAAAAAACAAAATATTATGGTATAGTTGCATTGACAGCTGTGAAAAGTTATAGCCCCTATAAAAATAATATGGTACTTACTTGTCCATAAGCAAAAACTGTAGCATTGTAACCTTCAAAACAACCTTCAATTAGCTTTTCAATGCATTGAGTGTAGATCTGCTCTTGTTGTGAGTCTATGTCAAATACATAATCAAAAGTAAAAGCCTTGTCTTTCCCTAGGAAGACCTGGGGCTCCCCGGGAGTGACCGATGTACAAATATGGCATCCTTCAATCTTCTCTTTGGCAAGCTGTGGTCTTATTCTGCAAGACAGAATTAGCGGGGGAAAGGTAAAATAAAAGAAAATATCCTCGAGAAATAGGACTTACTAATTGTTGGCCAATTTTGTTTTAAAGACTAGCGTAATCACCTACTGCTTCTTCAGTTGCAAAGATTAAATAAATCAAATTTTGCTGAACTCATTTCAGTATGTGAGATGATTTACTTATCAAATCCTAATGAGTTCCTTAATAATTCTCCCAAGTCATGAGCAAATGGATAAAGTTCATGTTAAAATTAAATATTTATCTAGTAAAATACTTTTCTTCAATTCTATAGAGGCATACAATTCTGTCATCTGTTGCTGTTTTTAAGGCTTCTCTTTATTTCCAGTTATCACCATATGCAAAGATAAACAAACATTAAGGACATAACATTTACTATGATGCCCTTGGCTCACCTTTCTGAAAACCTCTGCACCAGTTTCCAAACTCTTTTGACCATTACCGCTAGCTTAACACGTCTACACATCCTACCGCAATAGATATGTGTATCTTCCATTTATAAACGATAGCATTTATAACATGTAGTACTGCATTGATTGGTCAAATACTGAGATATATGCAAAAACAGAATTTTGTAAAGAAAAAAATTTAAGATAAACACAAATAAAACTTCTAATATTTTCTCTCAAAACCCATGGGGGTTTGTTTGTTGTTTTGTTTTGTTTTTTTGGTACCGGAGATCAAACTCAGGACCTTGAGCTTACCAGGTGGGAGCTCATGGCACCAAGCTACCTCCCCGGCCCTAACCTATGAAATGCCACGTTGCCCTCCCCCAACTTGGAGGATTCACAGTACTACATCCAAGCTCCCACTCGTGCCCGTGTACTTCTCACCCAGTATCTTTCTGTTCTATTGTCTCATCCTAATTTTACAACTATTTTCAAACAAGGAAAATAAAAACATGGTAACAGAACAAACCACAATCTCACCCCATTCTCTTTACCTATCCTGAGTGACTTACTAGGTTTTTAAAGAAATTTCTACTTGAGATAGAGAAAAAAAAGATTTTTAGAAATATAACCAGAGATGGGAAATATAAAATAATAAAGACAAAAAGGAATGAATTTTAAAGAAATCTGGTCCCACACACTTCGGTATTTTTTAGAAAAACTCAGGTTTACATAGGTAGAATGAGTTCATATATTTATTAGAGATAACAAGTCTAAGAGTAGATCTCCTTTAACTTTTCAATTTATCAGGATGAAAGGTCAGGAAGGATGATAGTGAAAAGGAAGTGTATTGCTGCAGCACTGTCTATCTAGAACAGAATTCTGTACTTCTGAAAAAATTAAGTAAAGAATACATTTATGCAATCACTTCCTTTCCTCTATGACACCATTTTTCTTTGATCAAGCCTTTAGCTGTGTTCATTTGCTTCAGTGGACTCACTAGTCAACATGCTGCTGGCAAGGCACTGTGGGAAGTGGACAGAGAGGCCACCAGAAGACCTCTGTTCCACTGCTTCCGTGGAACAGAGGCCATGTGGTCTTCTCCCAGCAAACCAATGTCCTCAGCTATGGAGTAAAACTATAATTTTCTAAGTTCTTTTAGATATACTGCTACTTAACTGTAGGGTACTATTTTATTAAAGAGGAAAATAATATTTATGTACCATTATAAAATGACAGTGTGACAACAAAGCATTTATAATAAGCTACGTCCATAGACTATAAAAACAACCCAAGGGCTGGTGAGATGGCTCGGTGGTCTAAAGCACCTACTTAGAACAAGCTAAGCTAAGCAAAACACAGGGACCGTGGTTCAATTCCCCAGCACCACACGCCAGCCAGCCCTGCCCCCTGGTGGGCTGAGCTGGCCACACACACAAAATGAATGAATGAATAAATAAATAAATAATTCTTTAAAAAAAAAAAAAAAAAAAAAAAAACAACCCAAGGTAGCACTGGCTTCAGCTCTCTGGTTTCACATGCTGTTAATAAGTGTTATTAGTATTAGTATTCTCTTCAAAATTAGTATTCTCTTCTTTGCAAATGCCTCTTTTGCCTTCATCCAGTTATGGCGAAGAAACTATTGCAAAAACACAATTCTCTTCAGGAAAATTAGTATCTTGACAGTTGTCAAGCAAAAAATAAAATAAGGAGCAACTGCTAGTGAACATCAGCTCCTCCTTCTTCTCTACTCCACTGGTCTGTCTCCAAGAGCTATTTCTCACTTCTGAAATAGCTCCCCACCCCATCCGGCTCTCCCATCTCCTCATCCACATCATCCTATGCAAGACCATCACTATTTCCTAATTAGACTATTGCGAAAGTCCCCTCACCACTATGCTCCCCTTGTATCTTGCCCTGCCAATCTTCTGTTCCCTGTGCTATGATATCAGTGCTATTGGTAAAATATGAAGTTGATGAGATCACTTGCTTAAAACCCTTCACAGTAACTTTCTGCTTGAGTTTTGCCTGAGTTCCCACCCTTGATGGTAGGGATGGTTCATTTTAACCCATCTCACTCACACGTTATGCTTTCTCCATTCCTGTGCCTTCCGTTCACTGCTCCCTCTCTTGGACGCTGCCCTCCACCACGGCAGCTCTTTTTACCTGCTCAGCGTCATGTTTTCTGTCTTCTTTGGTGTCAGTTCACTTGGAAACTCTCATGGTCTTTGCATCCCTACTGGAAAGTATGCCTAAGTCCAGCACGTTTTCCCTTCAAAGCTACCTCACTCCTGCTGCAAATTATAGGCTAATGTCTGTAACTATTAAGATGCTTTTACTTTCAATATAACAAACAAATATTAGCATCATATGTATTGCAAATCTCACAATGGTACTCTGAATGCCTTTAACCTCCTAACCTCTACTCATCAGATTACTGTCTCGCTAATGGCAAGAAGGCAGAGTTGACATACATGACGCTCAATTCCATTTATTTCCTCGGGTGGAGGAGGAAGAGTGGTTTTAAGTGACAATAAAACGTGCAGAACCCTTTTCTACTAGATCTGGGCCACGGCAATTTCCTAGCAGGCCTGAGTTAGCATGAAGAAGAGATGGTTAAGGCCGGGGAGATGGCTCAGTGGAATTAGTGCCTCCCTGGCAAGCGCAAGGACCTGAGTTCAATCTCTGGTTCTGAAAAAAAAGAAAAAAGAGAGATGGTTCTCACACACTCAGATGTTTGGAAGATAAAGTTAAGGAATGTTTTCTGATTCTCCTTTAAAAATTAGTATTTTAAATTCTCCATGTCCCTAAATTTATGCTGAAATCAAGCATTCTCAGGGAAGTCCCAATCCAAATCAAGCCACCTGCTTAACATGTGAAATTTGAAACGTACTCAGCTACAAAGCTCAATTTCAAAACTATTATTTGAGACTATTTACAAACAAAATACACCAATTTTTCCTGGAAATAAGGAAATAAAAAATATATATAACTCAGAATTTTAAAAAAAGTTTATTTCTTAGCATTTTTATATAAAGACTAACCATTTATCTAATCCCAACATCAAGAGATCACTGTCAAGATTTTGGTTAACATTAACAATAAGAAACAATAAAGCCTTAAAGACTTTTAAAATTTAAACTGCTTCTCAAAGAAAAACAATTTACATAAAGTTTATGCCTCTTATATTTAGGGTAATATATTTTAATATCAATCAGCAGTATAAAAGGCTATTGACAACATATAACTACCAACATAGAACCTATCACTTATCAATACCTATCTATAATTACCTATAATTATCAAGTAATTATATACACTTACACTGCCCATAGATAACTGTAATTATAAGGTTATAAAATTTGCTTTGTTGCATTTAGTTTCTATAAGCTGAAGGCTGGAAACAGAACATGACACACGCATTAGGCAACCTAAGAGTGAAGAGATACAAATGTGCGTGGTCCGCGTTCTTCTGGCTCAGCATCCTCCCCTCAGTGCACGTAGCTGCTTTCCTTCACTCACACCCTACTGAAAATGTTGACAGAAAGCACCAAGCTTTCATTCTTCTTTTAGTCTTTCCCTTATCTGGGATCTCTTCAGAATTTGATCCTATATACAATTCACCTTTCTCAAATCTCTATGGAGTTGGCTTTGGGGACATCTTTTTCAGTGATTCAGACTTCTGAACGGGCATTTTCCCTTATCTCCCAGGTACCCCCCAACACTAAAGTGTCCATCTCCCCCACCCCCAACTGTCTATATTCTTAGCTTTGTATAAGAATTTTCCTAATCTGGAGACTTTCTGTCTTTGTATCCTCAGATCAAGCAATCCTCAGCTACATTTGACTTCTCACCATTTCTCGATCAACTTCAGTATTTCATTACCAAATAATGTACAGGTTTCTCCCTAAATGGAGGATATCCATTCTCCACTTCTCTACCTACAAATCTGTTTGCAATTCTTTAAGATCCAGCTCAACAGCACCTTCATAAATCTTTCCCTCTTCCACCAAGAAGAATTATTTGTGCCTTTCAAATTAATCACCTATCAAATTGAATTACTGCTTCCCCTCTAGTAAATGGCTTTGGATGAGGAGAATGTACTTATCAATTCATAAAGTAACTCAAGCAATGTTCACTGATTATAAACTACACTAGGTAAGACAAGAATACTTAAAATACTAACATCACTGTTCTAATACAAGAAACTTGCTCTTAACAAGAACTTAATCATTTTGCATCTTAATTTTCTAATTTATAAAACAAGAAGCCTGAATTTCATATTTCTAAGGTTCTTTACAAATTCTACTTTAACTAATCTTTTTAATAAAACAAATTTCCTATGCCAGTTCTTTATGCTTTTTAAGGAAAATAGTAAAAAAAAAAAAAAAATGGAAACAATACAGAATTAACTAAACAAAAATGATAGGAATTCAACAATGGTTGTTAAATTGCATATTGTCTTCAAATTACTCGTTCAGATTATTAGAAATAAGCATGCAAAATCGATCAAAAATAAAAGGAAAAAAAATTAAGCACTGACTGTTCCTTTCAATAGATGAGAAGAAATAAGCAATTTTCTAAAGTGGCAACAAAGTACTTTTCTTCCCTTTTCCTGTCCTAGTAACGACTTGTGCCTTATTTCTTCCTGGTTCCTTGAGTGTATTCCAGCTGTCACAGCATGTTTTTGTGGCCACTGAGACAGGTAGCTTTTGCAAACGTCAGCATGGCCCCATGTGGTGGCAAGAACTAGTAAAGGCTTCAGGAGACTCTGCAGTTGAACCTCGTAAGTTTCCCAAGACTCCCGTTCTCTGTTCTCTGCCTCCTGATAACCAAATTGGTTTAGTGAGTAAATGTAGCGGACAACCAAGATGATTAGTTTCAGAATATCCTGGAATTAAAACAATAAATAGACTTTAGGGGAAAGGCTTATATTTGCTGCCTTTTCCTCTGGAGATGCAGCAAGGAAACAGGACTAAGTTTGGTCCACTCTGCCACACACTTGTGCTCTCGTGGACAGGCAGTGTGCATGCACAGGACCTGGGCGCCTCTGCACACTCCTCCTCGGCGTGCAAGGCAGGCAAGACTTGACCTTTCAAGGACCACCTCCCAAGGTGACATTTGCAGCAAGCCATCTCAGGATGTGGTCTTCCTCCTGAGAAACAGTGCTGTGCTGCTGCCTACTGTAAGAGGCAGATCCCCAAGACGGATGTTCCCTTCTGCCCCACCTCTCGCTCACCGGCCACGCAGGACGCGTGCCTGTGGCTCCTGAGTGAGTGGGAGGGGGTGAGGACCCCATTTAAGCCAACGTGATGCACACGGTGCTTACTCTCATGTGTGTAATAAAGAGAGCCTCCAGCTCAGGAGTCCTGTCTTCAGCCACTACCCGTGAAGCATCAACAAGCTCATTTGCTCCCTGTAAACAGAAAGGTCTCAGACCCTTCACAGGTCTTCATGTGCACCAGCTCTGACCTTTGCAAGTCAGTCTCAGCCTCAATTACCTTATCCATGAAACATCTATAAAAGTATTACTGTCATATCCACATCATGGCTTCTTCAACAAACGGAACAGTACGTGGCCATGAAAGCCCACACAGCCATAAAGTGTTACTGCCGCTGCAAGACCACTTAAAAATTCTGTTGGTTCCCTCACAAGGCGCCAGAACATCTGCAACTGTGCCTTATCCTTTGCTCCCCAAAATATTGCTATGTTTTTCTGAACACAAGGTCCTAGGTCTGTAGGAAAATTCAACATAAAATTACTCTGCAAAGAATAAAAGTATATACATCAGTGAACATTACCTGCACTTCATGTATATACACAAAACCATATAAATATATCATTGCTTTAAAAAGATGACCAAGCTGAGTACCTTACACCTCCATTTGCACAGATATCCCAAACTGGCCTTTTCATAGCAATAATCTGCCAAGCCTCACGCTCCCCACTATCTCCACCAGCATAGGGTACGAGACGGAGAGGCTGTGCTGCCCCTTCAGTGCTGGTGGTGGCGGGGGGAGTTGAAGCCACGCATTGACCACGGACGAGCTCCACCCAAGTGTGCTCCCAGTCCTGACATGGGACTCCTCCTTATCTTAGTATTTTTATCACTTTTCTATCTCTATAAAGCCAAGAAGGGAATTTCATTTAGAAAAGAAACCGAGCTAAGATCCTAAGTCAACAGCTTTGCTTAAAAAGGAGAATTATTACAGAACAAGGTGTCTTCATTCTCACTTACTTGAACTAATTACCAGGCACTAGCATGTCAGTCAGTGACTGATCTATGGAAACAAGCTGACCCAAGGAAAATAAGTAACACGGGGCCGGGGAGGTCGCTCAGTAGACTAAGTGCTTGCCTAGCAAGCGTAAGGGCCTGAGTTCAATCCCCAGTTCCACCAAAAAAATAAATAAATAAATAAATAAATAAATAAAAATAAAAATAAATAAGATGGTGCCATTATGCACGAAGGCATCCTTATTTTTTTCAAAATTAGAAAAATAATACTAACATCAATAACATTCACCCAAAGATCCAGATAATTTAACCCACTTTCTTAATACATGTAGTCTTTGTCACACTTTCCAGGCTTTGCCTTGCATTCCCACCTCTCTGATGTCTCTGTTCCCCATTTTACTAAAAGCACTGGAACGGAAAAGTTGTTTCCCCAAGTAGGAGAGGAACAGCACAGCACACGGCTTTCTTCCTGCCGCTGGCCCTTGCCGATCTCGCGTCCCAGTCAAGAAGTACAGCTGCACTTCATCTACGGTCACACAGCCATGACAAACTTTTCCATTACGTCCATGTCTTTGTAAACTGTGTCTTCTTTTTTCACTGGAGTTATTCTGACCTCATCCCCAGGTGATTCAGGTAGCCTCTAATTTGCCCAATAACCTGACCCGATTCTCACCGATCTGCAGCCAGCCCACGTGGTCCTCCTGAGGATTTGCACACCGCTGTGCCCTCCTTCACCTCCTGCAGTGCTCTGGGTGATCACTGTCACCGGCTGCCACTGACTGCTGTTCAATTTGATTTCTTAATGTGAATTATACCTTACGAATTTCCTGCTTTCCATTTCCTAAAAATTAGGACAGCTATCCTTTCGCCTCCACACCTGAGCCACTGGTCCCTGCTTCGTGCCAGGGCAAAGGCACTACATCAAACAAGCTTCTGCCTTCATTCACCCCACCTTGTGCTCCAGAAAAGGTTTTAACATGCCTCAGGAATTTGTGAGACCACGGGTGGTCTCGCTGAGCTGTTTCCTAACAGGTGGGGTACTGCATTAAAAAGTAATAACTAAGGTCTGCCGAAATTCCTCACCCCAAAATGGATCCCTAATTACCATGAGGATTAATTAGAAGAACGGTGTTTCTTCACAGCATGCCAGAAATGAACACACCCCTATAATTCCATGAAAGAAAATGTCTTAAGAATAGAAAAGGGCAGCATCCACTTCTAAGAATGAAAGAGAGAAACTCACTTTGTAACACAAAGGTAATGGAGCCACCTTTAACTGCCCAGCCAGCCCATCCTGACCAATTACTCAGGCACCCCACTACCTCATTTCTGTGTGGCAGCCTGACCACGTTCACTGTTACCTGACAACCTGAGAAGATACCCATAAAATTCCTAGAAGTCTGGTAGAATGCTTAGTACACTGTGCCAAGAGTTAATGGTTAAAGCTGTAATCCACAACTAAGTTAATCAGTTTCTGGACTGAAACATTCTTGAGGAAGATCCGTTTCCCCGCGAATGTAGTTCAGGGGTAGCTAGCAAGGGAAGGGAAGGAGAGAGTGCAGCAGGTCCTTCTGTCCCCTTCCTCCGACTTCCACCCCACACCTCCCTGCTGTTTACCTGCCCAGCTCACCACGGCACACAGAGAGGGGCTCTCTCTTTAAAAAAAAAAAACAAAAAAACTTTCCCATGGAGTGGCCTTGCGCCTCTGCCTCTACGGACGGCAAGATGTCCACAAAGAAGAAAGAAAATGCTGGCCGAGCTCCAGATTTAGGGGAAAGCACAGCAAAGCACAACCCTCCTCTTTTGTCACAGAAATTAATCCCTTTCAGAAACTCTGGGATTAGTCTGGGCATGGTGGCACATGCCTGTAATCCCAGCACTTGGGAGGCAGAAATCAGGAGGATCACTACTAATGTGGGCTATGTAGTAAGACCCTGAACAAAAAAGAAAGAAAGAAAAACTCTGGGGTTCTCTTCTTTAATCCTTCTCCAGAAACAGAATATCTTCTATTAGGAAAACAAAAAATGGAACAAGTGAGAAGAGGGAGACTGTCTCACTGCCTGCTTTTCGAGGACCTCATAAAATTTCTGTTGTCGCTGCATGCACAGATCTGATCCAAGGCCTCAGAGAACTTCAGTCAGTCAACAACACTCTGCAGAGCAGCTACGAAAAGCCAGACGGTGTGAAAGGCAGTGACTTTCAAAACAAAAATCAAAAACTGTGGGGTGTGGCTAGGGTGAAGGTGTGGTACTAGAAAATATATGCTCAATGCAATATTCTATATAAAAGAGAAACAGAACAGAACGGGAAGTAGAAAAAAACTGCCCACTTGAGACTGAATTTGATCTAGGTTTTAGAGATTGAAGAACAAAAAGTATGGGCAAAACGGACAAAAAGTATGGGTAAAAAAAGGCAAGGATAGTTAGCTGAAATGCATTTACTTCCTGGTTACTATATACATCTTTGCAGCAGAAGTGACAGTGTACCTGCTGAAACCTGGGGGTGCTTTAGGAATGCTCTCACACAACCTAACTACCATGTCAGCCAAGTCACTGTCTAAAATAAATATCCTGCTCTCGCCACACTGAAAGATCCTACCGGAAGGCCTACTAGAGACCTCCGCCAAGTATTCTGTGGCCCGCCTCTAGAATGATTCCTCTCATTCCCAGCACTCCCTGAGCCCCAGGAGACTGACTTTCATGGGCTGCAGCGAGGGACCCCAAGCTTCCAGTGAGGGTCAGCGGTGCAAGAGAGCAGCAGGACACCAGAGAGGACAAGAACGAGGCCAGGGCACTTATCAGCCTGATTTGGTCCTGCTGTTAACAGCACAGAGAGCCTGGCCCCACGCCTCCCTTCCGCAGCCTTCCACCACTCTCCCCACGTATCTTGCTTGAATGTATAAGCTGCTTCCTGCCTCAATTCTGACCACATCGGTTGGCCCCAGGAAAGGGCAACAATGCACTTCAGCCCTACCCCAGGTCCCCATCCCATCTCTACCATTTCCCCTTTCAGAACAAGCCTAGAATACAGAGCCACCAAACTCTCCATCCTTCTCCAGGCCTTTCCAAGAAAGCCAGGGACCTTTCTCTTTCCTGGGCAGAGGTGAAGCTTAAAATTAAAATACATGTGATGGAATTCATTGTTCAGTATGTTGACAAATGATAATACAAAGTCTAAAAAGCATCATTTTTGTTATTCAATAGAATGGCCTGTATAAGTTCTTACAATAAAAAGATTTAACTACATTTCACTTTGGCTTTAAAATCTTGAAGCAAAGAACAGAAAACATGCATGATGGAAGAAAAAAAGGCAGACAAAGTAACCTCAGAATGACAGGTATAACAAGATGCTATTTTAATTCTTCTTATCCTGAGACTGTTTGTAATACTTTCCATTTTTGTTGCCTGATTTTACTCCCTTCGGTATTATACACAGATTTTTTTTAAATCTCCCTATAAATTTCTTTCTAAATGAATGTACATATACTCCTGGATAAGAAAGAATACCTTATTTTATTGCCTAATAATACTACAATACATATTTACTGAACTATTCCATTGTGAGAAATTGATATGCTTTTCTATAATGATAGTAATAGGCCTCCGATCTCAGATGTGCATTATTTGTGCTTAGAATCACCTTACCTCAGCTGCAGAGAAACAAACAAGCTCTTTAAAGCATGAATGTAATTTTGCAGATTAAGATTCTGGCTCTGAAGTAAGTTATTGATGATAACTTTTATCATCCAAGAAAAACAACTCCTACCACAAAGACTAAAATAAAGAATAATTCTGTAGATCTTTCAAAGAACTACATGTCAAAGCTAAGGAAAAAGACTATAATGAACACTTTTTGTAGAAAAAAAAAATTGGCACCCTGCATTTCAAGATGATCTCAATGACATCCACCATATGTGATACCTGGTACAGATGGGGCCTGCGACACCACCTGCAGTTCAGGTGCCAGCCCAGTGCAGCCAGGAGTCAGTCAGCACAGGGAGATCCTGGATGGCCCTAATCTAAAGAGGCGGGTGTGCATTTAAAAGTGGCAAAGCCAAAGCAGTCTCCTGCCTGAGTGCAGGAAGGAATCAGATGTCAGGCTGGGAACTGCCAAAAGAGGAGGACGGCTCTAAAACCATCAGCAGCCCCCAGACAACAGCTAGCAATAAAAGGAAGGCCCCAGTCATCAAGTAAGGAACTGAGTTTAGCCAGCAACCTGCCCAAGTTCAGGAGGAGAGGGCGAGTCCCTGTGAAGTCCCAGGTGACACAACAACGGCAGATCATGAAATCTGATCCCGCAGAAGGGAGGTGCCTGGACTCCTGATCCACAGAAACTGAGCTATAAGGAGCATGTGCTATGGCTCAAGTTGCTGACCTTGTGATCGTTTGTTACACAGTAACAGAAAACTAACACAGAAGGATACCTTATAACTGTTAACGCATTAGGTCCTCTAGCTCTAAGCCACAATCTTCAAAACCACTGCACAAGCAATTTTGAACTTGGCTGAGTCATGTATGTGACATTTGCTATACCATAATGACAGTAATAAATAGGGCAGAGGAAGTCCATTCAGACCCATTAATCTACCTGTCCTTCTATGGAAAAAAATGAACTCATCACATTTCTAAGTTACAAATTTCTGACCACACTCCTTTGAGCTTAAATTTTTGACTTCAGAATTGTATAATCTAAAATAAAAATAGTGATCAGTATAAAGAAAAGTAATTAACTCCAATTAGAAATAAGGTTTCCTTCCAAGCGTAACATTCTCTGATCCTCTGATTCAGAAGCAATTACGAAATAAGACTTAAGTTCTTTACTGTAAGTCTATAATAAGGACTAACATTCTTTCTGCTGCTTCAACAATCAGCTCACCTGAGTTCCCACGTCCTGTCCTGTTAGTATTTTCTTTCTTTTCTTTCTTTCTTTTCTTTTCTTTTCTTTTCTTTTCTTTCTTCTTTCTTTTTTGGTGGAACCAGGGATTGAACTCAGGCCCTTGTACTACCAGGGAAGCTCTTAGTCCACTGAGCCATCTCCCCGGGGCCCCTATTAGTATTTTCTACTAGATTTCCCGATGTTTTTCTTCTGGTAGGAGGTACCACTCTCAACACATACAAAATGGAAGGACCGGAATGACAGCAATGAAAGGAATAGGTTATGTCCTGTGGCAGGCTGAATAATAGCTCCAAATCCCTGAAACCATGAATATATTACCTCCCATGGCAAAAGGACCACTACAGATGTGACTAAGAGTACCCAGGTGGCCTAATAGAATCACACATGTCCTTATAAGAAAAAGGCAGAGGGAGGTTTTCTTCCCTGGAGATGTGTCAAAGAATGTATCCTGAGAAAGACTGGACCTGCCATGCTGGCTTTAAAAATAAAGAAGCAGGAAAGAGCCAAAGAATGCAAGTAGCTTCTAAATCTAAGAAAATGCAAGGAGAGATTTCCCCCAGAGCTTCTACACAGAATGCAGCCCTGCTAAACCACGGTAGGATCTGCAACCTCCACGATTGTAAGAGCATAAATAAGTGAGTTTTCTAAAGTCACTAAATTTACGGTAATCTGTTACAGCACCAACGGCAAACCAACACTTGCCCTCTGGCTTCCTCTGAACAAACTGGTCCTAAAGTGAGTCACAGAGTGACCACACAATATACTGTCCAAGCCAGGATACTCCTGAAAGCAGAAGGAATATGATTAGCAATTGGTCCAGGTGACAGTTGTAAGTTAGTGACATCCCAGGCAAAGGGAGGCTGGTGTTGATGCACAGCAGAGAATTGAGTCAAGACAGAAAAAAGCTGGAAGGAGATTCGCTTCCCCAGAGACATGTCAAGGAAGGTATCCTGAGAGAGACTCGACCAGCTATTGCTGGCTCTGAATATACAAGAAGCAGAGAAATGAGGAAAAAGGCTTTTAAGAATGAATACACCAGGGAGATGGCTCAGTAGACTAAGCGCTTCCCTGGCAAGCGCAAGGGCCTGAGTTCAATCCTTGGTTCCACAAAAAAAAAAAAGAATGAATACACCACAACCAGGTAATTGCCTTAAAGTCAGAGAGAGAGAGAGAGAGGCAACCACAGTACCTGAGGTAAGAGCAGTGTCAGTTCTCAGAAACTGGCCTCGTGGGAGAACCACCTGTTAGGCTCAATGAGTTTCCTCACTTTGCTTCATTATATGTATTTTATTTTATAGTCTCAGACCCCTGCTTAGATCTATTAAATCAGAATTTCCAGAGGTACACCTTAGAATCAAGTATTTTAATTATTTCTCCTAGTGATTCTGAGCAGCACTAGTCTAGCAGCAAATTTTAAGGAAGTAATAAAAAATGGCATGCTTATTTTGAAAACTGATCCTAATATTCAGGGCTTCCCAACACACACACACACACACACACACACACTCCCCAATACCACTATTCCCTCTATATTTCTTTCTTCCAAACACAATTTTATTTGTGAAGCCCAATAGATAAAAAAAAATATATAAAAACAAAGCCACTCCTACTGGGGCCTTAAGACACCCAGAACATCTCTGGGCTCCCCTGAGAACAGGCCTGTAAAGTCAGGGCTGCGCCGTCCGAAGCAGGCAGCTCCATCTTGTCCCAGGGCAGCAGACACTATTTAAAATATGATCTTTCTTACACAAAATATTCTAAAAGCGTGTAGCTTCTTACAGACTTGTTCAATCTTATTTTAAGGTAAGATAATCTGGGGTTCAAACAAAAAGTTTGAAAACCACTGTCACAAAGGAAATGCTAGGCTGGGGAGATAGCTCTGGGGCATAAGAGCCTGCCTGGCAAGCGCAAGGGCCTGGGTTTGATCCCTGGTACCGCATGCTGTGCCAGCACTGGAACCCAGAGCATGCTCCACTGAAGCCAGGTATGGTGGCACACACCTGTAATCCCAGTGCTGGGGAGGCTGAGACAGGAGGATCACTAGGAGTCTGAGCTGCATAGGGAGAACCGGTGTCAAAAAAAAAAAAAAAAGGAAATGCCTGCATATGGTAAGACATGCATGGATGGCAGTAATGCTTCCTCGGGCTCAGCTCGAATACTCTAGAAACTTCACACCGCAATGATTCTGAGAACAATTACAAGCACTCTGATGGCTGACAAAATAAAAACATGAATCACGCTGAAGAGGCCCACTTGCCTGTGTCTCCATTTCCCAGGTTGCCGTGTGCTCAACTGGAAAAGTAAAAAGACCACATCCCTTTGGAATATTTAAAGCTAACACTCGTATTCACCACATGAAACAATTCTGATACCTTCTGCTGTCAGACTTGCTAAATGCAACGCAGCAGAACTGAGGCGAGTCTCAGTAGGTCGCGTGATTTGGGTGTGGGCGGGGGCTGAACGTGGCTCTGCAGTACAGCCCTGGCTGAGCATGCACAGGCCCTCTGGCGCACGCTAGCTTCATCTGAAAGCAAACAATAGCACCACCTCAGGTTACAAACCGTTCTCCAATAATGTCACTTCAGAACCCCCCTGGAATTCACCCTCCACACACAGTATTTTTCTAAACATATACACAGCCCATGGTATAGCACATAAAGTGAGATTACCGGCAAGGAAAGCAACAGTTTCATGGTGAAGCTCCACACGTCTACTTTTCACAGGCTGCCTTTTAGAAAGCTGGCTGAACACCATTGTGGAGCTTGGCCTTCTGTCACAAGCATCGGGGGGACAATGGGAGCCACAGGCCCCCCAGCCCTCACCACTGTCGCTTGCCTGCCACTGATGAAGTGAGACGCAGTTCGGAAGTGAAGTGATCCGGCAATGGCGGGCTGGCTTTTATCACTCAGCTTTTCAGCGTGTGAATGTGCAAGAGAAACATTAAAGAACTGAGTATCTCTGATCAATGCACAGAATTCACTTACTCCCCTTCTTGAATGAAAGGTCAGAGGAAATCGATAAATGCCATCCATCAGCATGGACGCTAAGAGTTAGGAGTTACATTTGCACATCCTGAGAAAATAATGAGTATTAGGAATTGAAAAAAATGTCAGTAGAGGTTTTTACAACACAAAAAGCTGTCTGAGCCCTTAGTTTCCCATTTCAGGAAAACATCTGAAGTCTATAATAGATTATGAAGATACCTGTTTCATCAACAAAATGCTGACCTAAGCTACAGAGATTTGAGGCTAACTAAAAGAACACGAGTTGAGGTGTCCATGCAATAGGAAGAAATCCTCCTCCAGTGCATTTAACAAATAATGGTGCCCATATGTGTAAGGTACCATGCCAGGCGCTGCACAAAAAGTAAAGCATACACTGGAAGTTTCCAACACCTGGGTCCTCTTCAAAGCCTGTTCGGTTGCCAGCAGGACACAGGCTTGCAGCTCTGAAGTAAGGTTTTTGCTGTCCTGCTGGCAGACGGACAGCTCTCAGACTTGATGCCACCCTCAAGTGCTAGGCCTGGGCTCTCGCAAAACGTGGCAGCCGCATACTCCAAAATCACCTGGAGACTCTTGTGATGCAATCTGCTAAAGCCCCGTCCATCTTCATCCCAGCACTCGTGCCATACTCCTGATCCCCAGCAACTCGCAGGCCCTGCCCAGCTCAAGTCCAGGGGATTCTATGGTAAGAGCCAGCCGGAGGCAGGGCCAGGCAGTGGTGCCTGTTCAGGTGCCACAGTCAAGAAACTGTCTTTGCTCAGAACATGCGGCATTTGAATAGAGACTTGAAGAATGGGGAATGAGTTATACTTACTAGGGCACAGGGCTGAAGACTGAGCCACTGAGAAACTAGGAAACAAAAGCGAAAAGTAGCCTCTAAAACACCTGTTACCATACACTGAGTAGCTTTTAACCAACACCAAGCACTGGAGAATGTAAATAAATACACAGTGTGTGCTTTATGTACCTAACTACTCAGTGTTCCCAGCTATTTAACTCATGCTCATAAGATACCTATCACTGTGAAAGGTAGGAAAAATACTGCAAATCTTCCTGATAAGCCAACCTTACATTTGATACACCTGACAAGAACCTTACACATTTTAGTGTTAAAATCAAATACATTGCTATGCGTCTATAAAATGGAGCATACTATAGAACTTACTAGATGAAACTTAAGGACCCAGACACATAGTAAGTTGGACAGAACATTACACATTTTCGCTCACATCAATTAAAGAAAATTTTGCTGGAAAGCCTAGAAACTCCACACTACCATGGATCTACTCTGTACTCTAAACCTCATTATGTATTAATGAGGGAAAAAAGCCCACAGGTGAAGAAATAAATTTTTAAACGCATAGTTTCAAATGAAAGGCAAACTGCAGACCAAACTGTTATCAAGGCAATTAAATTTACACATCGTGCAGTCTAGTGTTGGTGCCTGTGTTACTGTGCTTTGCAGTTTCCCAACTTAACCATTAAAGACTTCAGTGTGGTGATAAAGATTTTCTGCTTGTTAAGTTTTAAAGCTCCAAATGTGTATCTTACATTTGGTAACAAAATTGCTAATCATACTCCCAAATCCATTCTTGTTCCTTATTAATAAATGTTTTGCTGTTGGTATCATGGTTATCTGAACACTTTGCACATAGTAAGCCTCCTTCTAGCTAAAATAGCCATGGCCCGGCCAATCTGAACAACACAGTCCCTAAACAGGAGATGGGTCTTCCCTTCTTCCCTTCTCACTGGTTATATACAGAAAGGTGGCAGCACATAATCTTGAATAATGTGACCAAGGGCAACCTCTGAGCAACAGTGGACAACCAAGACAGAATATCCTGGGTCCTGAGCCCAAAGGAGCGTCTCAGCTCCTGGCTGTTTATGCACTGGGTATAATGTGGAAGGCAGGTAAATTTCTATTTTAGTTAAGCCCTTGTAACCTTGGGTCTTTGTTCAAAGAGCCCAACCTACATTTAACTGACACAGACTATGATAGCTAGATGCAGTTGCCACCCTAAATCTAAGACAACTTGTGACACATGACAATTAGAAGCTAAAGAACAGGTAGTGAAGAAATCAGGTGAAAACTGCTGGCTCTTGTGCTATGGCAAAATGTTTTGTGAACTGTCCTTGACAATTAAGTACCTTGTGCTGGGGAGATAGCTTGGCATGCTGAGCACCTGCCTGGCTGGTGCAAGGACTGAAGTTTGATCCCCAGTACCGTACGCCATGCCAACCTCAGCACCCCAAGTGTGGTGGTGCATGTGTGCAATCCCAGCACTAGGGAGGCTGAGACAGGAGGATCACTATGAGTCTGAACTGCATAATGAGACCCTGTATCAAATGAATAAATTAAAAAAGAAAGTTAAGTACCTTGAAAGTAACTAAGCTTCTCGCTTAAAGTTAGGTTATTGAAAGATTAAGGATGCTAGTGTGTATTGGCATCTTTTAGCTACTTTCCACAAAGTACTGCAAGAAAAATAAACTCGGCCTAAATAAAGCAGTATCAAGCAGATATGAAAGAGAATTCAGGTCTTTGAGAAAAGCTTGAAATCTAAGTTGGATAGGTGTCTGCTAGAGAGGGGCCTAGACTGTTTTATTCCACACTAACACTGGTAAGACAGGAGGTGCCCAAAACACAGCTTCAACAATCTAATCCTGGTAGCACAATTCTCAGCCACATGCTGGGAGCCAGAGTAGCAATCAAGAGGATATTAAAAGCATTCTATTTTCACCTAAGAAACTGGGGGATTTACAGAAAAACTAGAATAACAACTAAATAACTAAAATCTAGTATTTTGTGTGAGGGGAAATACAAAACAAATGATGTTTGACTGTGCTTTCTCGCACTCAAACCTAATCCACACAAATGGGCAAAAAGCCTACTATATTCCTAAGAGAATATGGTTATCTAAGCACAGAGACATAAGCCTGAACTCTAAAGCCTGTGACTGTTCAGCACAAAGACATCCCCCTTATGCTCCTTTACCGGCACCAATAGGAAGTCTATCTGAGAGATACCTCTACCTAAGAAAATAATGTACTTTGTAGTGGCCACTTTCTCCAAGGTCATGGAGAACACCAGACAATAAAGAATCTCCCAAACAATGAAGCCAGGAACCCTGGAAGACAAAGGATTTCTTCCCCAAAGGCAGTGTCACAAGCTTGCCAGGAGTGTGACAGTGATTTTTTCTACTGTCAGGATAAAAATCTTCATGGTTCCTACACAGCAGATTGACAAGTGCTAAAGACCAGTAACTGTTTCCCTACCTTGCCCTTCTCCAAACAGAGAGTATACCCCGCTTCTCCATCGCTGTCTGTTTCACCCCTACCTTACCACTGCGGAAACTATGAATGGGATAAGACTGGTAGGCAGGGATATGTCCCACGGATGGGAAACAGAACGCCTAAGCAGAAAGTGCTAGATGTCTCCCAAAGCCCATGTTC
>NW_004524597.1:20091394-20094337 GCF_000260255.1 Octodon degus | reverse complement strand
TGCCGAGGACTGAACCCAGTGTCTCATCTTTAAGCACATGTTCTACTACTGAGCCTCCTGCCCAGAACTGTCAATTTTTTAAAGATAACTTCAATAAAAAAATCTATCAGATTAATATTTATTCAAGATTTGGTTACTTAAAATTGTTTCAAACAAACATACTGCATATGATATAGAGACGTCTTTTGAAAGAGAAGAAAAAAAAGAAAAAACTAGTTAACAAAATAATAATATAGTCTGCCAAAAAATATATACACACACTTCCAACAGTTCGCTGCACTAGTAAGCGTCTGGAAGCTGACAGCCACCACTCTGAGCGCCTCGGATAGTTGTAACGGCCAAAGCAACTTGCCTTAATCTCGTGACGTCTCATGTAGTATTGAAACACTTGCACGAGCTTTCCTCTCCCTCACGTATACTTCTGGCGGTCTGCACATGTGCTGAAGGTTTCACTGTTCACACAGCGTGCTTCATGTCCCTCTAACACACAAAAGTCTACTCTGCACTCAGGAGTTAGATGCTGAA
This sequence comes from Octodon degus, assembly GCF_000260255.1. Classification (NCBI taxonomy): domain Eukaryota; kingdom Metazoa; phylum Chordata; class Mammalia; order Rodentia; family Octodontidae; genus Octodon; species Octodon degus. The sequence goes on along the minus strand of NW_004524597.1, from coordinate 20,093,812 downwards.
ATTCAGCAACACTGAATTATCCATCACGCAGGCTCTAGCAGGACCACACGCGATACAAACGGTAAGTAATGTGCCCCGAGGTGCCTAACCCGGAGACCCTGAGGTGTAACTAAAACTGGCTTCTCATAGATCTTCCCCCCCCAGGACACATTCTACATTTTATTTACATTTTACAACTAATCTCAAAATCACATATCCATACACCTATTTCTTTTTGTTGATTTCACCTAAACTTAAATGCATGGTTTATTTAACAAAGACTGTAAACAAACATTTACCATGGCTGTTACATGTAACACACAGGAATAGCTTTTGACAGAAATTCATCGACCCCTCCCCCAACTTTTTTATTATAAATACAGGTCTCAAACCAATCCTGAACGTATTTTTGATACTACTAGTAGTCAGCACCCCCACTGCTTCAAAGATTAACACAATTTGTGACGATATTCATTGTACCTGCTACTTTGAACAATTTCAAACTGCAGCTCTGGTTTCACTTGGGTTGGCTTGCCGCGACCACTAGAGCTGAAGCTCCAAAAGCCAAAGCACATTTGCAAGTAACATAAACCAGTACAGATTTTAGGAGTAAGACACGTTTACCATAATCTGATGGCTTTTCCTTTAGCCTCCAGGCCATGCCACGGTCTTGGGATTAACAAATGAACCTTCCACCAGGAGTAACTTACTCCCAGTACTTTCTTGGAGCACAAGGTGCTTTTGCCTGGAGGAATCTATTGCTAGGAAGGCAGAAATCCTACAAAATTTTAATTCTCAGAACTTTCAGAATTTTATTCCACTCCCATTTACTTTGCCTATTTGGAAGGATTACATGTGGTTTTCCCCTGCTACCCTCAGATCTGCCCCTGGTACAAACTTTGGGATTTGAGGCCTTCCTCCCCAACACGACCCCCAACAGGACACTTCTTGTCTTCCCCTGGAACATTCACCTCCCTCCCACACACGTTTCTCACCAAACCCTGCGTCAGTGGTCTGTAAACCTCCAGCTACCCTTTGAATCACTTCTCCCCTGTGCTTAACCTCCCACATCTGTCACTGTTCTTCCCACGTGGCAGATTCTTAGGAGCATGGGAGACAGGGAAGAACATGGAAACCTTCGACAAGACAAAACCACCCCTGATGTTACACAGTTGTGCAACCCACGCTCTATACAACCTCTACAAGGTAAGAGGATTCAGGTTATCCCTACCACATTCTCATTTAAGTGAAGGATTGAAACAAACTTTTAAAATAAATTTTATTTTTTATGTCTAAGGTATATAACGTGACACTGAGACATAATTATGTAGTAAAATAGTTACTATACTGAAACAATTACAGCCAATTTATTCTAATAAAGATATGAAAGACTCAAGGTAAAGGGCTTAAGTTTAGTAGAAAAAAACAGACAAGACTGATCTTGGGATATTATATTTTCTTTGAAGACAGTAAAATTTACTCAAAAAATTAATAAGGAAAGAAAACTGAAGATTTAAACCTTGCTCCATTACAAAACTGGATTATAAATGTCACTTAAACTAAGCCCCATCAAAGAGTAACAACAAAAAGATGTGTAAAATCAGGCATTTTTAGTGTCTCACCTGTAGAAATTATTCAATGAAAACCAGCTGAGTAAAGAAGAAGAAATATATGATTTATACATATATGGGCTGAATGAGATGATTAGTAACTTTGATGGAGAGAACAACGGTTTTTGCCATTTATCAAGCACCCACTATACACGCCAATCATTGCACACATGTATCTCTGTACAATAACCCCAAGGCTACCCGGCAGGCAATACTCCCACAATTTTACAGATGAGAAAATAACACATAGGCAGTTAAGTACCAGAAAAAAGCAAAATTCAATGCAAGGCACAGCTGAACCCAAAACCTGTCTTCACTTCCTGCCTGGCCTGTACCGCTCTTACAATAGTCACAGCTTGATTACTGCAGCTGGGTCATCGTGATTCTAACCAGTGAGGATAACCAGAGTGAGCACAAAAGAAACCCTAGGGGAGTCCTGGTGTAACACACACTGATCTCATCACAGACACTACGTGAATCTAGATGGATGAGCATCCTGGGCTATCTAAACCCACTTGACTCCTGGCCTTGAACAAATAGGGTGACAGCTGGCTCTTGATAGCAAGAAATCTCAAATTTATCACTCTTTATTTTAGATGACAAACAGCACAAGTTTGGAGACTGGAAGAACCTACTCAAAACTCATCAGGATGTTTTTGAGTTCCTGAGCTCATAAGATAGCATCTGAATTAAATTTCATTGAGTACTTACTGTGGGTCCTGCAGTGGAGGATACAGGCATTGCAATCCGCTTTGTTTGCAAGGAGTTGCAATCCACTAGGAGAAGCAAAGCTGTACACATATACATTAAATCTATAGCTGTGTGCCAA
>NW_004524597.1:20082107-20090484 GCF_000260255.1 Octodon degus | reverse complement strand
CTGACACACTAAGCCAGCCACAGAGTCCGGCATGGTGGCGCATGCCTATAACCCCAGTGCTAGGGAGGCTAAAAACAGGAGGAGGATCACTATGAGTCTGAGCTGCGTAGAGAGACACTGTACCAAATACATAAAATTTATATATATATGGAACAATGATAAGTATTTATATAATTAAGGATCAACATTTTACAAGCAAGTGTTGCCCAAATTATGAAGCATCATAAAGAATCTGCTGTGTGCTGAGCCCAGGCTCTTCCCTCCAGAGACAGCGGCTCACAGCAAGCAGGGCTGTGCTCCTTCCTGGTCCTGCAGCAGAGCTTCCATGGTGCGGCACCAGATCTGGTCCACTAGATGCTCTGAGGCCCTGGCTCCTCCCTCCCCTAGGAGACTCCAGCGAAGGGTGGTTCTGCAGAACGTGTCTTTCCTACAGGTGCCTCGCTGGCCAAACAGCAGCGCCAGGAGCGCAGGGGGCAAATGCTGACCGAGGAAGACGGGAAGGTAAACAGGTAAATCGTGGCCTTTCCTCCCTCCAAAAGACGGTTCTAAATTGAGCGTTTCCAATGGCTTGTGCAGACACTCCCTGAACTTGCGTTTACACCAAGGAGAGGCACTTGTGCCTGCTCACTGCTCTGTTTCACATTTTCCCTCGCTTGCTCTTGCTGTCTCAGATGACACTCCTGTTGGAGCATTATCTCCCAATTTCTAACGTTTAGGAAACCTGCACTAGGCTAGGCTGTACTAAAGAGAGGCAAGACGCTAATAATTTTCCCAAGGGATCAGGGGAAGCAGGGTGAGCTTTAATTGTCACTGTGCATGAGGTACAGCAAGAAGGAAACTACAGGCTGAGCTTTTACAACGTGCCTGGCACTGCATTAGGTCTTCATGCTATTTCATGTAATTAATATTCTCAGCATGAGCCATCCAACTTTACGGATGAGAAACAAAAACGTAACAAAAAGGAGTGAGCTCTCGCCTTACAGAGCACTGACCTAAGCCCAGCAGAGCAAGCAGCCTAACTCAGACGCAGTGCGTGGTCGCCAGATCAGCGCGGGCGAAGTCCAAGGCCTGAGCATCCACCATGCTAAATCCATCTGCAGGGAATCCAATAGTCCTCTTCTTTTGACTGCTTCTTTTCATCTCTTCTTCACTCCACCATTGAGATGCTAATCAGCACGCAGGGGCAGGCAGGCAGCTCTTTTTCTAGTCAGTTCTTCAGGAAGTTGGCAGAGTGTGCAAGGCCCGTGCCATCTTCAGTGCCAACATTGCAGTTTTTGTCTAGTGATCTTTTCCAAGTAGAAAATCTGCTGGATTCTAGCTCATTTAAACTTCATCTTCTTTAACTAGATCTTTAAAGAAACCATATGTGGCTCTATCCAAATCATTCCCCTCACTGCTTTTGGCAAATTTCTTTTTACAAATAACTGTAAATGAAATACTGGCCTATATTTTTGTTAATTCTGTTATTTCCATGTGTATTTTACCAAAGTATTATTATACCTAACCAGCACTGGTATTTAAAATTAGCAAAGGCCACAATGACTTTGTAAATTTTAATCACATTTGTGTAATCTATACTAATTGCGCAAGCCAGTTTTAGTATTCACTCAATCTTCAGACTTGAAGAGACCCTAGAGATTCTGGAAGCCTAACCACCCACAACCACTCAAATCTCTCATGGAACTGCCTCAGGAATAAGCGTCACTGAGAAGAGCTCACACAGTACTCGGGAAAGCCTGATCTTCCTGATCCTCCATCTATCGCTTGGGTGATTAGCTGATACTTGCGTAGCACTTTTAAGTGTTACTTTTCTACATTCTCACGAGGCCTTTATACATAATTACAGCTCCCAAATCCGAGGCCCATATAATTACCAAGCTGTTCTGCGGGACCTCCAATTCCACATGCTCCATACTGTTTAGACTGTTTTCACATGTTAGCTATTTTCACACCAACCTCTAGCTCTACCTAATAAGACCAGCATAATCTTAGATTCCTCTTCTCCTACTGTCCCACTTATTGCAGAAGTTACACTCCAGATGCCCTCAGGAAAAGTGAAAATTAGCGGAGCAGCAACATATTTTAGTTATATCTTAAGGCTTTATAAACCCTTCCCACACTCTTATAAACCTTTCTCACGCTTTTAAAAACACTTCTAAGGTTCTTAACCATTTTCTAAACTTGTAAACCTACATAATTTTAGCAACATATGTATACTGTGCAGTACAGCAAAATCCCACGATATAGCAAAAAATCTGCAATAAATAATTTAGTTTTTTTGAAAATCTGAGAAACAGTGAGTTCATGAAAGTCTAACTGTGAAATAGTGAGGGACTGCTATCAAGTTCTACTCATTTGGCCCTGCAAAATATCTCAAACCAACTCTCCAGGGGTCTTGGCTTGGATCCAGTCAAGGACGTTGCCCACCTGGATAACTACAGCAACCTTCTCTCCGTTCTCCCTGTCAATAGTCCACCTACCTGACTCCCTTCCATGCTTTACATAAGAGATGCTTCCTGCACACCTGTCAGAGCAGCCAGGTTTCATGGAGTGGTTGTTTTGGTTTTTGTTTTCTGCTGTTGTTTTGTGTTTGCTACTTTTGATGCTTTGAATCCAGGACCTTGAATATGTTAGGCAAATGCTCTACTACTAAGTTTTACCTCCAGCCCACAGCAATCTTAAAAAAATAATTTTTTAATTTTTATGTATTTGGTACAGAGTCTCCCTATGCAGCTCAAACTCATAGTGATCCTCCTGATTTCAGCTTCCCCAGCACTGGGATTCCAGGCACCACCATGCCCCATCTTGGTGGCTGGCTGGGTATGCCCCAGGCAGGGACAGCACTGCATTCAGTACTGGGGATTGAACCCAGGTCCTTGTGTTTGCCTAGGCAGGCGGTTAGACAGCTGAGCTATCTCTGCAGCCCCCAAAACATCAAATTTAAGGATCAGAAATATTGTTTAGTGCTACAGTGTACACTTAATATGCACGAGGGCCTGAGATCAATCTCCCACTGTCACCCCTCCAAAAAAAATAATAAACTTAGCAAAAAGGCTAACGCTCCTGTTTAAAACCTCTAATGTACCTATCACGTAGGCTGACCCAGTCCTACGGTCCAACGCATCAGGGTCTTACTCTCTCCACTGCTCCAGAAATATTCAGGCCTCTGCCAGAAAGGCCAGCCCTCGCCCTTCCTGCCATGCCAACCACTCCCTTCTTGGCCATCGTTATTTCCTGGAGAAGGGAAGTCATGATGTCCTAGGAGTCAATCTTCTTCCTCCACATTTCTGTAGCAGCCTAAACAACACCTAGAGCTGTTTTCTGGCCAAGTGTCTTCTGAGTCCATGAGACCCTTAAAGGATTTCTCTCTATCATCGGAACAAAGCAAGAGTAAAATCTCCACATGTGAGAAACCGAAAGGGAAAATAAGGACCGCAGTGGATGACAAATATGGGGAAGTAGAAGAAAATGTTCAAATGGGAAGAGGGTCAATGAAGGGACTATGGACAGGAAGGAAGGGGAAAGGGAGAACAGAGATTAGAAGGGAGAAAATGGAAACAAAGATTTGTATGTAAACAAGGAGGGGAAGAAAGGTTGAAGGGAAAGGAGGGAAATGGGGTGAAAAAAAAAAAAGTCGAGATACATCACATACAGGTACAAATTCCCTCTGACGAAAAGTACGCCAATAAATGTGGAGTTAAAAAATGTAATTTATACTTACTTTAAAAAAAAAACTCAATGAATCTGGAGTTAAATGAACAGCAGTTTATTTCACTGAACAACATGCTGCACTTTGATCATCCCTAAGCAGAAAACACTTCCTTTACATCATCAATTAAATATGAGCATCCACAGACAGTAAGTCCCTGCCTGACTCAACAACTGCACACCAGGTAAGACACATCTGGTCCAACAGGAGCAAAACTGACACAGGAATGTCTTCCTGGAATGGAAGTCATTCGTCAGCCAGGGGTTGCTGTATATGCACGTGTACTAGATTATTATTTAACAGAATTTAAGGAAACTTAAAAATCATTTATTCTAACTCCCTCTTTTTGCTGTTTTGCTGCTGTTGTCCTTGTTGTTTTTGTTGTTGTTGTTGTTTATTGTGGTGGAACTGGGGATTTAACCCAGAACCTTAACACTTGAGCTGCATCCCAGCCTTTCTCATTTTTTTTATTTTGAAATGATCATCAACTAAGTTATTAAGTTGATGAATTCTAATTGCAATCCTCGTGCCTCAGCCTCCTGAATACTGGGATTACAAGCATATGCCACCATCCCTGGCTTACCTCCCTCATTTTATACAAAATAAAATTCAGGCTAGAAATGGCTAAATGACTTTTCTAAGCTCCCAGAATTGGAAAAGTACCTCTGATATCCTAACATTATATAGTTAAATTTCATCTCCATTTCCTTAAATCCATGGGATCTCTGGGAAAAAAAATCTTTCACAGCCTACCCGAGATCAATGGTAGGTGGCTGCCTCTGGTCACATCAGGGCTGGGGCTGGGTACCAGAAGACCAAAGAGCCTCTGACTCCCTGCCTGACCTCTCTCCTCACCTCCTGGGAAGGGAGAAGTGCCAAGGACCGAGCTGATCGCCAACAGGCTGTGCTGTGATCAGCCACACCTATTCAATGATGCTTCCATAAAAACCAGAATGGATTCAGAGAGCTGAGCTCACCCAGATTTCCAGAGAGTGTTTCGCCCTGAAGGGGCACAGAAGCTCTGCTCCTTTTCCACAAGCCCTGCCCAGGGCACCTGTTCCACCTAACTGTTCATCCATATCCTCTGTGGTATCCTTTATAATAGATGCATAAACATAAACAAAATGTCTCCCTAAATTCTGTGACCTACTATCCCAAATTACTGAAAACTGAGGAGGGGTCATAGGAACCCTTGATTCATACCCCTTTGGTCAGAAGGACAGGCAACAGCCCACTACTCACAACTGGCACGGGCAGGAGGGAGCAGCAACGTGGTAGGACTGAGCCTTCAGTCAGTGAGACCTGACCTGATGCTATTTTCAGGTAGACTGCATCAGAATTAAAGTGAATAAAGACACTCAGCTGGGATCTATTGGAGAAGGGTTTGGTGTTTGGGAAAATCCCTCACATGTCTGACATTGTGAGTAGTGTCTGAAAGTTGGAATGAAACACCTTTGTTTTTTAAAATACTACTGGAATCTGAGCGGGATTGTGGGGAAAAAACACTAGTCTTAAAATACCTTTAAAACTTGTAAACTAGACTCTTGCAGAGATGACACACTCGCCATATAGCAGCAAGTCACTATCTGATGATAATTAAAGAGGTATATTTGTGATAACAAATTACTACAAAGTTTGTGACTTAAAACAAAACTGCCTGACACTCTTAAGAGTGCTGCAGGTGAAGAGTCCAAAGTGGGTCTCACTGAGCTGCACCCACTCCTGGCAGCCAAGAAGAGTGTACTTCCCGCTCCCTGCAGCTCACAGAAGGCACCCACATTCCCTGGCCCCTTGATGCTTCCCCCATCTTCAAAGTCAGCAACAGCAGTCAAGTTTTCACATCACACCATTTGGACTTCCTCTTGGGCCTACCCCTTCCCTATTTAAGGGTACTTGTGATTATACTGGGCCAACTCAAATAATCCAGGTTAATCTATTTAAGGACAGCTGGATAAACAACCTCTCTTCCATCTGTTCCCTTACTTCCATTTTGCCATAGTATGTAACATTCACCGGTTGTGGGAATTAGGCTATTGTCATTTTTAGTTTAAGAGGCAATTATTCTGCCTACCATAGGGGAGCAAAAATAAACACATGTATATTTATAAAACCTCCCAATGAAGTAACCTTGTACAGACAGAAAAAAATATCCCTTGGTTGGTAAATGGATAAAGAAAATGCAATACAGTCATACCATGTAATACTACCCTGCACTAAGAAGGAACTAGCAAGGCACGATAGTGCACGACTGTAATCTCAACCACTTGGGAGACTGAGGCAGGCAGGTCACAAGTTTGAGGCCAACCTAAGCAACTTATTAAGCCTCTGCTTTTAAAATAAAAAAAAGGACTAGGAATGTAGCTCAATGGGCTCTGGAGTCATTCCCCAGTATGGAGAAAAATAAAATTAAAAACTCTTGATACATGCAATAGCATAGATGAATTAAAAAAAAAAAAAATAGCACTAAGTGAAAGATACCAGATCCCATTTACTTAAAGAATTTCTAGAAAACTGTAGCACTAGAAAGCAGGATCAGGGGTTAAAAGGGGTGTTAATGGCCAATGAACACAAACTTCTTGGAAAGTAACGGAATTATTTTAGAACATTTGATACAACTGCAGAAATGCAATGAAAATTACTGAACTATACACTCACACTGGGTAAATTTTATGGCCTATACGTTACGTTCCAGTAAGACTGCTAAAGACCTGTCTTGTGACCCTTTTAACTCACAGCGTAATATTTGTGTTCAACAGATTTTCTTTTACATGTAAAGTGACACAATAGATGGAAAATCATACTAAATTAGCATTTTCATTTTTAACGTCTACAGGAGTGCTTTTCAAAGGATGGCGAGGCACGCATTAGGTAGACACAAATGAGAGCCAGGTGCAAGGGTGCTCCCACTCAGGCCCTCGCCAGCCCTCGCCCACACCCACGCCCCGCACTGCTGCCGCCCCTAACCAACTCTACCGCCTTCCCCATACTCACTGCCCTCTAATGCACTAATGCACAGTACTAAACAGTAACTGATTGACTGTGCTTGTGCCTTTTCCCACCAGTGACCCCTACCCTCACACAGGTAGACAAGATTCTGATAAAGCAGGTCTTGTCATATTCTACTGAACCAGACAGTTCCTAATGTGCACGGTTGGCCCAGTACTCAGGGGTTTCCGGAATGAGTGAAGGTGAGGATCCTGGGCCTCACTGTGGGGGCCAAACGGACCATCTGGAGTGGGCCCTGCACTGCACACCTTCACCCAAATAATGGCACCCTAACCTGGTTCACAGGGCGCCTACATGGTCATCGAGCTCAAGTGGCAAAAATAAGCTAACAGCAGGCACTGTCCACAAAGACAGGAGGGCTGAGTGCAGAGCTTACAGACCTAGCACGCTGCCAGATGGAGAGGAACAAGCGTCTCTGTTTTTGACTATGGCACAGGAAGTTTTGCCTCAGTCAGAGCCATCCACACAACTGTAACATAACACTCTTCACCAGACTTTTAAATTGTATCCCAGGGGACTTTTACATAACCCCCAAGTCAAATTAACAACTAAAAAGATTCTTTTAACTGTAATTTTAGCTGCAAACTCAAAGTATCTGACAACTTATTATGTCTGGTACTAAAAATGATGTATGCACCCTTGCAAATATGCACTGCAGAGTCCCTAGGGACACACACTCTACAGCTAAAAAAAATACTATAGGGAAAAAGGATGCTGAAACTCAATTTAAAGTGGCCATCTTCAATAAGAAATTATAGTTCCCAAGAAAGTTCCTTTATAATCATATACAGAGACGATACAAAGGAATAAGGGAAAATAGGCCATTGGGAGACAATCTCGCATTTCCTCATCTGCTGAGCAGGAATAAAGATCTCATCTAACCTACTTAGACTGCAGAGGCTGAGATGCAGAAGGTACTTGGCCCAAAGAAATATGTACATATTTTTTATTTATAGTACACATTTCCCTCTCTCAGTTCAGACATTTTTGTCATCTGTTCTCCTCTAGTCTTTTTTATGAAATTATACAGGTTTATCAAACTGCTACGCCTATGGGTTCTCCACAGAGCCATCAAAGAAACATTTTTGGTAGAATAAGAATCCCAAGACAAAATACTAAGAAGTTTTTTCTCACTACAGAAAGCTTTCCTTTATTCTATTATTTTTTCAAACCAAATCTTGTATTTTGCTCATTTTAAAATCTTCATGTCATTATGATAATGAGTTTTGTTTTTTTTTTAATGAAGTAATGTTCCAAGAAACTACCCAAGCAAACAACATAGATATTTTTGCGGGGAGTTGAAGAGTGGGGAATACAGACACGGTCAAGATGTAAATTTTCATTTTGTTGACAACTACCTGACCACTTCACATATTTTTATGCACAACCATTCACCATCCCTCAGTTCAAGGATGGAAGAGTCAAACGTTTTGAAAGTTAAACTTAAGAAGAAAAGTAGCTTAGCAGCCCTCCATGTGAATTAACTCAGAAACTTGTTAATGTGCCCTATATTTTCTGAGCCCTGAGCCAGATGCCTGACTCATAACAAAATGGTTATAAACAGGAGCGAGGGGCTGGTGAGATGGCTCAGTGGTCTAAAGCACCTACTTAGAACAAGCTTAGCAAAGCACAGGGACCGCGGTTCAATCCCCCAGCACCACA
>NW_004524597.1:20070931-20081937 GCF_000260255.1 Octodon degus | reverse complement strand
GTGGCAAACCTGAGCAAGTTACATTAATAAAGGAGGGAAAAAGTAAAGGCTCCCCCTCGGCATGGCCGCGCCCAGAACACCACTAACTTCTCCAGCCACTTTCTTTATGCTCTTGACTCATCTTGCTGATGAAGCCATTATCTTCCCCCAGCGCACCCTCCATGTAACACTCACAACTTTATTTCTAAAATATTATTCTGAGTTAAATAAGTACTTGCTGAAATGTAGGACTATTCCCTAATTGATCTGTCATGGAAACACAAATTCAAGACTGGTAAATAAGGTTAACCTTCCCTCTCAGATAAACTCTAAGAAAGGATATTTATTTCAAGAGGCTGAGGCAGGAAGATTCAAGTTTGACCTCAGACTAGGCATTTCAGAGACTTAATGAGGCTCTGTTTCAAAAATTAAAAAAAGGGGGTTGAGGATACAGCTCAAGATGAAGGCTCTGGGGGAAAAAGGTCTTCATTAGGTTTTAATTCTCCCCTATGACAAGATGCTCCTTGAAGTGTTTCATGCCTTTCAAGAACAGAAATTTTCCTTTCATTCCATGAAGACTCTCACTTGTTTTGTTTTGTTTTGTTTTGTTTTGTTTGTGGCCAGCTCAGCCTGCCCTGGGGACAGGGCTGGTGCAGCATGTAGTGCCAGGAGCAAACCATAGTCCCTGTGCTTGCGTAAGCTTGCCTAAGCAGGCACTTTAGACTGCTAAGCTATCTCACTGGTCCAGCTCTCACTGTTTTAAGTGGCTCTATCCCTAACAAATCATCCAGCTCATTCTGTAACAGATATTTATTGTACAATGCTCTGTATCAAGCACTGGAACACAAGCATTGAGCAGAACAGGTAAGTCAGCTACCTTATGCCAACCTCAATTCTAACGGCCAGGGTGTAGGAAGTACATGTAACGGTGCTAAGTGTAAGGAAAAACTAACACTGAAAAGGTGAGGCTGGGGCTGAAAGAAAAATTAGCTCCATGTCACCAAGCTAGCTGAGGAGATCACTGATCAAAGGTTTAAAGAAAGAGTAGGAGCCCGGCAGATACCTACGGGAAGAACAAGGCAAAGGGAAAGAGCAAAGCCAAAGGCCCAGCAGTGTGCACTCAGCTCTGAAAATATTTAATGCTACTACAGAAGATGAATAAGAGAGCAGTGAAGACAGTGAATATTTTTTAGTATATCAGTTAATTAAGTTCATAGTAAGAGATTTAGAACATCAATGTATAAGGATAAATTCCATTTGTCAGAGCAAAAATGGATCAAAGGTAGCCCTGGAGTTGAGGAACAGCTTTGATTTTTGATAAAATCTGGGACTCCACCGCTTTCTGATCCACCTTGTAATGCTCTGAAACCTGGTATCTCTCTTTCTCGGTGTTGAAGATCTCGCCCTTCTGGTGTCTGGGTTTCTGCAGCTGCTTCTTGAAGTAAGCATCAGTGAGGTGTTTAGGGATTTTGACTTTGCTGATATCAGTTTTTGTAGAAGTGGCAATGACAGATTTCAGGTGTGTTCTTCATAGAGGAACACAATTAAGGCTGAGAGGCCCCGTCACAAGTAGCAAGCCACTGGCCAACTGCTTCAGGAAGACCACTCTCTTGCCTCTGTGATGCCCAGTGAGGATGATCAAGATGGTGCCGGGAGTGATGCTAGCTCGAAGTGTCCTCACATGCTCACTGAAGGGTTTCTTGCTGTGTGGCTCAACAGCTTTTGGGGCACATCTTTAGTAGGGTAATATCTAGACATTTTTTAAAGCTTAACCACCCAGGTACCTCCATTCTTGTCCCCACCAATCGGTTTTGTGATCACAGCAAAAACTTTCTCCTTCTTTCTCTTCTCAACCTTCGATTTAGCAGCTGCTTACTTTCTCTTGTACAAAGCCTTTCTGGAATACATAGCAGATCTGGAGTATCTACCAATTCCTCTAACCAGGACAGGATTTTGGCTGCAGTGGGGCTGCCCCTTCTTGGACTATTTTGCCTTCATCCTACCCTTTTTACCAGTACCATTGGCAGCAACCTTCCTGGCTTCAGGATTCTTCTCTTTAATATTGACTTCTCAGCTTTTTTGCCCACCATCTTGCAAGATGGGAAAGAGGACAGTGCATATTTTAAAATTCGTTAATCATAGAAAAGTAGCAAGTAAGCAAGTGGCTTGTGAGACACAGGCAGGATTCATAAGATGTATTGGGCACAAAGGAAAATCACAGTAGTTGCAGGTGACTCTAACCAGAGATAGGAGAGGAAGGAAGGACCAAAAGAAGCCTAGATTCCTATGGTACTTCATGTCTATGAAGTTGTAAATGTAAGGCACCTAAGGTATGGCATACCTATGACACACAACATAAACAGGAGACACATGAAGCACTTCATGTGTCTCAATTTGGCCATCTCACATGGTCTCTGCCCAGATACCAAAATCTGAAGCAGCTCAGGAAGCCAACTGAGAGGTTCCAGCTGGGCCAGGCATGCCTGCCCCTCTGTCTCTGATGGAGGTGTGGCCCTGGCCCCGACACCTTCCATCTGAGTGGTTCCCTCACACACCTCAGTTCTGTTCCTCTCTACAGACGTGCCAGAGAGAAGAAAGACAGGTGAAAGCTGTGTGCCGTGACTAGTGGGCGGAGTGCTCCTTCGGTTACCTGTGCTCTGTCCTGAATGTGTGACCCCTATCCCATCCTTTCTCTCTTCCCTCTCCTGGTATGTCTTCGGTTGATGTCATCAGCTGTGTGTTCTGCATTTTCATTCCGTCTATGAGGAACTGTGTTTCTTACCTGTGTGGTACACTGCCGGGGACTCCACTTCAAGACGGGCAGGTCCTGAATAACAGAGCTGAGGCTGAGCACTCAGCCACTGAGAAGAACAGTGGCAGCAGGGACAGAACAAGACAGAAAAGAAAGCAGGGGCTCTGTACAACTTTAGAGCTTGCATTATACAAGGCTTGTAAGCTACTGTACTGACCTGGGCTTTAAGGTGCATTATTGTGGGGGATGGAGCCAGGGATGCCACACCTCCATCAGAGAGAGAGGGGCAGCGTGCCTGGCCCATCCCCCACAATAAAGGACACCAGTCACTGTTTGGAAATAAACTGCAGCAGGTCAGCAGCACAGAGATAAATCTCAAGGGTTCAGTGTACAGTGATTCAGCCAAGAGACTGCAGTGATTTAGACCTAGGTGGCAGCAGTGGAGATAAAAAGATACTATTTGAATTCTGTATCTATTAGATGGTCTACTGAGTATATGGAATGGAAAGATGTATGCCATAACACAAGAAATTTGGTCTTGGTCACAACAATACCAAATAAGAAAATATCAAACCCATGTATAGGATTTCCATGTAAATGGCAGTAACCTTCTCTTTACAGAATATCCTTCTTACAGAGCATTCTTCCTGGTTATAGCGGAAACCCCAGCCTCAGTTCTCAAGCTGTTTTCCACTGCTCCCAATTTTTAACTTGTGGCTGGGTGTTAGCTCTGCTGGGCCTGTTCATGTGATTCGAAGAGCTGTAAGCTGAGGATCTACCAGGAGCTAGAAGGGGAGAACCTCTAACTGCTGCTACAGTTTTGTTCATCTCAGCAGTAGGCTAATAGAGTCAAACATTATCACTAGGTATAGAAACAGACAGATTCAGGATGAAGCTCTGATGACTAATTTATCCCTAGCGCCACACAAGAGAGAAATGTCCCACCAATGTGTGTAATTCTGATAGTACATGCCTTAGTTACTTTTCTCTCACTGCTGAAACAGAATACGAACACCCGAAGTTAAAGGGGAAAAGGTTATTTTAGATCGCAGTTTGTAGAGGTATGAGTCCAAAATCGGCTGGCTCCAAAGCAGGGTGGCACAGCACAGGGGCATCGCAGAGTAGAGCCAGTTTGTGGCAAGCAGAGGACAGCAAAAGCAAGCAAGGGACCTTAGCAGCATCTTTCTGTCCCTTTATCTTATCCAGGCTATTCAGGGGGCAGCACTCACACCCTCAATCCTAGGGCCCTGGAATTTAGCACTGTACTGTGAATTCCAGAGTCACATATCCTGCACCCACCAACTTCTGAAAAAGCCCCTCTTATGACCAAGGCTTTAGGGGACATCTAGACACAAGCCATAAGTAACAGTGCATCAAAAATCAGGATAGAAATATCTAAAGCAGAACACAGCCATTTATACAAAGAAAAGAAAACCATCTTCTGGTTTCATAAAGGTTCCTGAGACAACTAGTCTTTATAAAACTGTATTAATGGCAATCAGATGGAAGATTAATTTAAACCATAGAAAATAAACATTTATTAAGCACCCACCTGTTGAAAAACTAGGATTAGCACGCATATAAATGTTTATCCTGACAGAATTCACACTGCAGGGAATATAAATGCCTTTTTTGGGGGGTGGGGGGGACTGGGGCTTGAACTCAGGCTCTTGTGCTTGCCAGGCAAGTGCTTATTCTACTGAGCCATCTCCCCGGCCCTGCAAGGAATATAGACATCATCCATAAAGATGCAAAATTAGATGACAAGTACCACAAAAGGGATTTATAGATGCTGAAGGAACCCAGAGGAAACTATTAATTGTCAAAAGGAAATCAGAAAAGGTCTACAAAGTATATTATGGCAGGAAAAATACAACACTTGTATAAGATAATTATAACAGTAGAAAGCTTTCAAAAGGAAGATTTCAGAAGTGCTAAAAATTAGACAGGGAGCAGCACCTTTCTCTAGATCAAAAATAATGAGAATAACATAGAGGCAAATGGAAAAATAAGGAAATAAAACCTTCCAACTAAGGCCGGCCTAATAGCTCAGCAGACTAAAGCACCTGCTTAGGCAGAGCACGGTGGCCAGGGTTTGATTCCCAGCAGGTCGTGGGGGCATGCCGAGACAGCAGGTGAGATGGGGAGTGGTGGTATGCACCTGTAATCCCAGCACTTGGAAGGCTGAAAACAGGAGAATCATTATGAGTCTCATCTATGTAGTGAGACCCTGTAGACCCTGTCCTAAATACAGGAAAAAAAAATTTCCAAGTAAATTCTTCATCCAATTGCTTTGTCCTTAAAAAGACAATTTTTGAGAACTATTATCTTCGACTGGAAAACAGATAAAATTTTACTACACCAGCAGTTGGAGGGTGTCCAACTGTACACGTTCTTCACAGCAGAAAAGGCCACGTTCCCAGGACTCTAGAGATCCTTGCTCAAGCAAGCTCACAGTGTGGCCAGAAAGCTTGGACATGCGTGGGAGGAACTCCTGGCTAGACACCAAAACCTGAGTCAAAACTACTGGCTGGAGAGAAACTGAAGGCATGTCTTCATTAGAAGTGCTAAAACTACTTCCTACTCTTAAAATTATTCTCAAATATTTTCCAGGGAAAAGCATTTCAATGCACACTAAATATTTTCCAGGGAAAAGCATTTCGATATACACTTACCTTCAGGAAACACAATTTCAAGATTAGTATTGAATATACTTATCAACCTAAATGTAATTTTAAAAAGGTAAATTGTATGAATAAATACATGAAAACCAGTTTATCCTTAACTTCATTTGACCCAGATATTCAGTATAGGGTCTTATCACACTAGTGCTGAGCTGCAACCGTGTGCAGAAATAAACGGAGTACATTTGATTCATTCATCCTTTCTCTTCCAAATAGGCCAAAAATTAATTATAACAATAAAACAAAAAACAAAATAATAAAAAAAAACTAGTACTCCATCAAAACTGCATGTTTAGATATTCTGAATAATTGACAGAAGAATCATCTGGGTTTAAATAATAAAAGTTCCTGCATTTTAGGAAATTTTATACACTTAAGAGACACTAAAATTTTTTTTTATTATATACTCACAAAAGAGCATCTATTAAACACATAGTAAATATCAGAAATCACTCTGTTACAGCAAAATCACTTAGGTGGAGTAACAAGCGGTCCATTTCTTTCTAGAAAAAATATAGTGATAGTTTAAAAGTTTGTTAAGCTAGATGTTCTTTAAAGAGTTCTGAGACATTCCTAAACCAAAAGAAATCCTTTTTACTTTTACTTAAAAAGTAATTCTACCATGGTGATATATTTACAGGAAGAGAAGTCTCTTTTCTTCTCTTATGGTTTCTCTTAACATGAACACTCAAATTACATGGGAAACTCAATTATAAGCAAAGAGCAAATACAAGATAACATGGAGTAGAGAGATCAGTCTTTCTCAAACAGAGGGGACCAAGAGACGGAGAAAGGGGAGGGAAGGGGGGATTACAAGGTGTTATTTACATGTACCAACTCCATAAGGAACACAAACACTACGGACTGAAAAGATATATAATAAAATCTGTAAAACGAGAAGGTTTTTTGGTATATGACCTAAAAACTGTAAAAGAGTCTTCAATGCACTACAAGAAACAAGCTGCTGCCGTCATATAATTATTGCACGTCTTCGTGGAGCAGTACTTGGCCTCTGCTTGTAAGAATGAGCAGCACACACACTCGTGGCCCAAGAATGTGTCATCATCTCCTTAAAAGTAAACGCCAGTAATAAGCCCTTGTCAATTTGAGACAAGAAAGCACATCCAAAAACCTCTTTGACACAAAACCTAAAGACCTTTCGTTTTTCCCTCTACCATTCACGAAGGATTTGCTGAATGTGAGGGTCCTCCATGCGGAACAACAGACTAGAATACAAAGCAGCCATGTCTTCACAAAGCTCACACTTTCAGCTGGTATGATACAGTATATTTACTGTATTAAAAAATGCTATAATTTGGCCAATGTGTTTTTAAATGTACCTTGATTTAGTACAACTTGTATGCTTTTGGCCTATTAGTGCAGCTGTTAATCTGTTTAGGATAATTAACTTGATAAAGACTTATAAAACATGAACAAATCTGAGGTTGGCAACAAAGAAAAAAGAAAAAATGGGTACAGAGCAAGGGAAAAAAGAAAGATTTAAGATCTATTACACCTGTACCAATTCTCCACGATGAATGCAATCATTATGTGCTGCAAACGTGTACTAATAAAACATCTTCTAAATAAATATTATATGAGGGTACGGACGTATGCCACACCCTTTCAATCTGTTGAAACACTGGCATCAACGTCTGGAACATGCTCTGTGTGGAGAACTTCATTTTTCGGATGCTTTGTGCTAACATTGTTCAGACAAGATAGCATGGCTGTGTCTTATACTCTGATAACAACAGAATGACAACAATATGCAATGTATCAACTTTTGGAGCAAATATGCGTCAGTTACTATAACTGTCCTACTAACCTATTTCATTATCTTTTTCTCTTTAAAATAAAAAAGGAATGTCACTTTTAAAGGTGCTTAATAAAATTTGTTTTTGATGGATAAAAATATAAAATTTCAAAAAAAATTATACAATTACCCCAGCATCTCAAAAATAAAATTCAAAGATAAAAATATACTAAAATTTACTCCACATACTTTTATAATTATATTCACACATATACAAAGGCAAATGTCTTCTGTTTGATGTTAGATAGCTTACATGGTATGATACCATGGGAACAGCACTGGGCTAGGTATCAGGACTTCAGATTCAGCCAAGCTCAGCTGATTATTAGCTACATGACCTAGGGCAGATCATTTCACTTCATTAGCCTATTTCCCAATACATAAAAAGAAAATAATACCTGTTTTACGTACCTTGCAGGCTTGTGAAGATAAAATGAAACAGACATAACAGTATCTATTAAACTGAAGAGCTCTTTTCAGAAGCACTACAATATTATAATCCAAAACATGAGAGCTCCTGCTTCGATGCTATTGGTTGGTTGTACATTTGTGGTCCTGGGGACCCAGAGCTTCCCACAGAGCTTAGAAGGCCTCTTTTACTCTGTATTTTGCTCAGCATCTTCCTACAACCC
The DNA here is from genome assembly GCF_000260255.1 of Octodon degus. Classification (NCBI taxonomy): domain Eukaryota; kingdom Metazoa; phylum Chordata; class Mammalia; order Rodentia; family Octodontidae; genus Octodon; species Octodon degus. The sequence continues at coordinate 20,074,074 of NW_004524597.1, read as the reverse complement.
CAAGTTGCCCAGGCTAAGCTCAAATTTGTACCTCTCTAGTCTTACACTCCTACAGTGCTAGGATTACAGGCACATTTAACTTTCATATCTATTGAAATGGCTAAATTATTCTCATGTAAGTTGTGAAATAAAACAGGATCAGCTTAATAGCAGCTTTACTTCTTTTAAGACTAGTAGTGTAGAAGACTTAATAAAATGGAGCCAATCTTGCATTATATGTGTGAACACTGAGTTCATGCTCAACAAAGGCCACCTAGCCAAGGTTTCTCCAGCGGCTGCTGGGCAGGAAGCACCTGAAGAAAGCTCGCGGCACAAGTCCACTCCTACGCCTGACTCTGCCAGTAGTGTGCTGTGAGGATCCACACGTGTATCAGGCACTCAGAGGATTCTTACACGCTTCAAAATCAAACAGCTACTTTTTAAGACCACCGTATTTCCTGACCTTATTAGCAAACAGGAGCAGAAAAAGAAATGGTAAAAGGTTTGATTAGAAATAAAAAATCATAAAATAATTACTGCATTTTCCAGCTCCTTTAAAAATATTTTTAATTAAGAAAGGATAACATTTTTAGGTATTCCTTTCACTGTCTTCAGTAGAAAGAAAATAACCTGAGTTGTTACTCTTTTTCATGACTGTAAAACACATCCAAAAGCAGTTGAGAAATATGTAATAGGCATTTGGGGACATTAGATCTCTCCTTTTCTTTGAGATAACATTATTTTGTATCAACGTCATCTCCTCCTTACAGTACAATACTACCATCACGACTTCATGATACCAGCATAACCACACAGTGGTTCCCTGTTATGCTTTCTCTAAACAGTACACGGGACTTCTTACGTGTTCTTATATTAAATTTTACACAAACAGACTGTTCAATAAAATACTAGAATGGGGCTGGGGAGATAGCTCAGTGGAATAAGTACTTGCCTGGCAAGCACAGGGTCTTGAGTTCGATCCCTGTACCACCGGGGGGGGAGAGGGGCGCAAGGGCCCGAGAATGTTAAGACTTCATTTTCTTGGCAAATATAAAATTAGCAATGATTTCATAATATTTCATCAATGTCTACCCTATTCCAAATATACATTTCTCATTGAATCAACAAAGTTTCAAACATACATTGTTAAATAAACCCTGCCTATTGAAAGTATTTTCCTAAGCCTTATTTTTTCAAAATAAAAATTTATAGACACACTTAAAACTGAAGAATGAAGAATTTAAAGCTGTTATATGTTAAGTAATAAGTTGAGGGCCGGCAAGATAGCTCAGGAGTCTAAAGCACCTGTTTAGGCAAAGGACAGGGACTGTGGTTTGATCCCTGGCACCACATGCCATACCAGCCCTGCCCCCACGGCAGGCTGGGCTGGCCACAAAAATAATAATAATAATAATAAGTTGGGAATTCTTTTTCATTTTCTTTGACATTAGATAATGTTTTAAAAAGTAAAAGAGAGCTGGGCAGATAGCTCAGCAGACTAAAGCACTTGCTTAGGCAGAGCATAGCAGCCAGGGTTCAATCCCTGGTGTGCTGTGCCAACCCCGCCTCCGGAGTGCCCTGAGACAGCAATTGAGACTGGGCATGGTAGTGCATGCCTGTAATCCCAGTAATCCCAGTGCTTGGGAGGCTGAAAACAGGAGAATCACTACAAGTCCAAAATGTATAATGAGACCTTGTAAACCCTGCATTAAATACAAAAAAAAAAAAGGAAAAGATTAGGAAAACACATTTTAGCATTTTTATATAATAACAGCAACATTTTTTAGCATACCTATTTTTTAAATGTTTATGTAAGATTTTAGTCAGCTAATAAAATTATAATACACAGAACATTTAAATAGTAATACCAGAACACTTGGAAAAGCTTCATAAAGGGCCAGGGAGACGGCTCAGTGGAATAAGCACTTCCCTGGCAAGCGCAAGGGCCTGAGTTCAATTCCCGATTCTGCCACGAAAAAAAAAAAAAAAAAAAAAAAAAGAAAAGCTTCATATAGTTCTTTACTCCTTACTTTAACATTTAAGAAACAACAACCTACACATACTTTTCCTGCAGCTGCTTTCTAAGTCTATATAAAGTTCCAAAACAAACCACTAAAAAAAGGCCCCACATTATTGTTGCATGTTTCTTGCTAACAGACATTTCTCTGTTTGAAACAGAGGCTGCCTGTTCACTGAAATAACTGAAAACATGGATTTGGCCATTCTTAACTAGGCCATAAGAAAAAAATATGCATAAGAAAATAATAACTTCTCTCAGTAACAGACAAAACAGTAACAGGACGGTTACAAACCACCATTATGTGTGACCAATGTTTTGTGAACCAAAAAGTCCCTTATGTTAAATCTTGTATGTAAAGCATGACTTTTCATATACTCTTCCTGGACATCTTTCATAGACAAGTTAAAGAAAACTGAAAACACTTACGTAAAAACTGTTACAGAAACTTGAAGTTACAGAATATATACTTTTAAAAGAAATTCTCCACTCCCTAGTCAGAACTCCCCCAAACACAACAGAATATTTCCAAGTTGGAACACTTTTAAGCCACTATGTTTGCTTCACAAAATGAAAAGGCATTTCCAGAGCACTGCAACAGCGTCATACCTGATTTCAGAGCAGCTATAGTATTGTATTATGATCAGACGGACCCCACTCCAGTTCCACAGGAAGTAAAATTAACAGGTAAGGAATTAAAAGACTGAACCAACTAAGCACAGTGCTGAAACCCAGGGGAGGAGAAGCGAGCCCTTCTTTGGCATCTGCATAAAGCTTAGCACCCACCCAGTGTAGCTTCCCTTCAAAGCCACCCATGTCACTGAAGTGTCACCCTTTCTCCAAAGAGAAATGGTATTTTAAAAAGTAAAAGAGTAGGCCAAGCAATGGCCGTGACTCATCCACATGGCTGACACTGACAAAGCTTCTACAATCTGAGGTACAGGATATCAGGATAAATCCTGAGGGGATTTCACTGACCTTATCAGACCCCAAAGCTACAACTCTTGTTGTGTAGGTCCTGCTTTACCTTGGTCTTAACCATCCAGCAGAAAAATATAAAAACGAAATATAAGAAGTAAAGCCATGCTGTTATGTTGAGCTGTGGGGGACTCAGGTCAACAATTTCTGACATTGCCAGTAAAGCAGA
>NW_004524597.1:20068096-20070751 GCF_000260255.1 Octodon degus | reverse complement strand
GTTTGTAAATAGGATATCATGTCCGCATCTTGTACAGCAATTAACCACTAGGAAGAACATATGCAATGTGTTAATTATTGAAACTGTCCTACCAATTTGGTTTGAAACTATCTCATTGCTATTTGTTTCTCAGTAAAATTATGAAAAAAAAAGAAAATATACACTAAAAAAAAACAGTAAAAGAGTAGAAAAACACTATTTTTAACATCTTTCAGTTTTTTAAGGGGAAGGACTAGCTTGCTCTTTTCTTGACTTCTTCATGCTAATTCACCTTTCTCCTTTCCCAAAATGTCTCCAAATCCCCGCTTTAGGTTCATGATAACAAAATCAAGTCATTCAGCACTATCAAACAGATCACTCATATCCCAAGCTAATTCACTTACCCACTACCACGATGACGAACTCGCTGCTTCTCCTCCAATGCATTCAACCTCCCAGCAAATTTGCGTTTCTCATTTCAAGAAAAAAGTATAAACTGCTAGAATAAAACTTCTCTTCCTACTTCCAAACCTACTCAGTTTGTTTTCCATACTGTTAAAATGAATGCACACGCCCTGCCTCTGTCAAAAGTCCGTCTCTGCACGTGGGCCTGCCTGCCTTCATTTCTCACCTACTTGAAAATGCTGCTCCTTGCCCCCAGTGCCTGCGTGGTCCCGGTCTGTTTCCTTCCTACGAGGTCATTCTCAGCACACAAGCATTCGGAACTGCACTCCTCTCTTCAGGCCTCACATTCCTGACTTTACACTGAGGGTAAATACAGTATCATCCTCACGGAGTTGCTGTGACGATTACTGTAATTATAACTACTATTATTATCATGTCTTAAATCTATCCCTTATCCTTATGCCCCCCCTCTAGTTACTATATTTCTCTAATCCCCATACAGCAATCTTTAAAACAGTGGCCTGTTCTTACTGCCTTTAATTCCTCATTCTCCCCCGAACCTGCTTTGTACAAATCCCTAAAAGCCCATCATCAAACATACTAATGACTGTCTTGTAACTAAATCCTACAGTCTATTCTCAAGCCTCAATAAACAACAGCTATCACATACAGAACTCTCCACCGCCAGACGTACCATTTAGTTCTCACAAGGACCCTGAGGTAGACATTATGATCTAATTTTAGAGAAGAGAAAAAGATCACACGAAGACATCACGGAACTCAGTCGTGGTCACACAGTCTACTCCCTCTCTCAGAAAGTTCCCCTGAAAGCCCACACAGTGGGGCCATACTGCAGAATTCATTTTAGTTTTATTTTTACTTCAAAGAGAAAAAAAAAAAGCAAAACAAGATAATAGGAGGTTAACAATGGTTATACATTGCATATTGTTATCTTTAACTTAGAGTACAAGATATGGGCATTTAACTATTCAAACAGTATTAGGCCACACCTTTTCAATGAACTAAGAGAAATTAGTGTATAACTATCCTATCTAAACTACCTTGTATGTGTGTGTGTGTGTGTGTGTGTGTGTGTGTGTGTGTTTTGTTTTTGTTTTTCCCTCCCTTCTTCTCTATTTTCCCATCCTAATTTCTCTTTCCTTTTGAACGGTTTCTTCCCATTTTACAGTATCTATTGTAGCTTTTGCATCTTATTTACTCCTTCAGCTTCTCACACTATGAAGACAACATGATATTTGGCCGCATGTGTCTGGTTTATTTCACCGATGAGTATGGTCTTGAGTTGCATCCATTTTCTATAAAGTTTCCTTCTTAATGGCTGAGCAGTACTCCATTGTATAAAATGACTTTTTTTTTTTTCCATTCCTTAGTTGATGAGTATTTGGGTTGTTTCCAAGATTTAGCTATGACAAGTTGTGCTGCTATAAACATGGGTACACATATATCACTGTGGCATGATTTTTTTTTTTTAATCTCTTCTCAGTAAAGAAATAGCTGGGTCAAATGATACCTCCAATCCTAGATTTTTGAAGAATCTCTATACTAAGAAAATCTTTTTTCTTCTTTTTTAATCTTATGTATTTGGTACAGGGTCTCACTGTGCACGCTGGACTCATAGCGATCCTCCAGTTTCAGCCTCCCGAGTGCTGGGATTATAGGCGTGTGCCACCACACCCAGTTTCAGTGGCTGGTTCGGCATGTCCAGGGCTGGCCAGGGTGGCCTGTGGTGCCAGGGATAAAACCCAGCTCCCTGTGCTTGCCAGGCAAGCACTTAGACCGCTTGAGTTATCTCCCAGGCCCAAAGAAATCATTTTCCCATGTACCCTCTGCTCAGTTCCTCCCTAAGCAGCAAGCTGGCACCCTCATGCTCCTACATATGATATAATGTACAACCATATACAGTCCTTCTGGAGAGTTCACAACCTAAGTTTGCAGACCAAAATTAGAGAAAAAGGAGGGCCACAAGGAAAGCCAACATTTTGGCCCTAGCATTCTAAGGTCAAGTAAGACTCAGGACATATAAGAACTTGTACTGTAATGTCATGTAACTCGGTAGTGTCCCAAATTTCCTGATCAAGGAGATTATGGGGCCAAAGAGGAAAGTGATCAATGATGTACAGAGTGCCTAAGGAGAGTCACATGGAGAGAAAATATTCTCTCAGGCTTTCACAGAGAGCACATTGGCCAAGCCATGGCCATGACTCATCCACATGGCTGACACTGACAAAGGTTCTACAATCTGAGGTACAG
>NW_004524597.1:20054851-20067009 GCF_000260255.1 Octodon degus | reverse complement strand
GTTATTTGTTGAAACTGTACTTCTGATTTGATTTGAAACTGTCTCATTGCTGTTTATCAATAAAATTTTGAAAAAAAAAGATTAAAACTTCCCTCTATTCATTGCTATTTGTTTCTCAATAAAATTATGGAAAAAAAAATTTGCTCTATTAGTCTTTTACCCATTATATCTAACTCAAGAAATTTGACTAGACAAAGGAATATGTGAACATTAACCAAGAAAAAAAAAAAACCGATAATGGAAATAAATCAAACAAATCAACAAATGACCTAGATGGGACAGTTAGCTAATGAACACTTTGAGATAGCTATTACAGGGCCTTAGGTTGCAGCTCAGTAGTACAGCACTTACCTGCCCAGAGCTAGGCCTGGTTTGATCTCTAGTACCACAAAAATATACATGCATAGACATAGGTTAGATAGAAGTATATAAATTAAAACAACTATATTAAAAATATAATTAAAAAAGGAAATGCAAAAAAAAGATGTAAAGAAAACATCTGAATCTAGACAAATAGTTAAATGAATATTCTTAAATGGAAAAATCCTATATTCGGGATCAAGAGCTCAATAAATAAATTTAATAGCAGCTTAGAGAAAGAAGACAGGTGTGGTGAAGTCAAAAACAGACCAATATCCAATCTGAAGCAAAGAAAAAAGCTATAGAAAACCATAACAAAGCGGCTGTCTTAATAGGTGGACAACTGTGCATGTATAATTCATTCAAGAACAAGAGAATGAGGCAGAAGCAGTATCTCATTGATTGATTGATTTTTAATCGTATTTGGTACATCGTCTCGCTATGTAGCTCAGACTCCTAGTAATCCTCCTGTTTTCAGCCTCCCCAGCACTGGCATTATAGGCATGCATCACCATGCCCAGACTCAGTGGCAGGCTCAGCAAGACCAAGGGCAGGTCCAGTGCAGCATGCAGTGCCTAGGATTGAACCCCAGTCCCTGCATTTGCCTAAAAAGGCACTTAGTCCACTGAGCTATCTCATTGGCCCCAAAAGCAGTATTTGAAAGGACAGTGGCCAAGAAATTTCAAAACTCTGATGAAAGCAAAATATAGTGACAGAAACTCAATGAACTGAAGCAAGCAGAGTTGAGTTTATGGTAAGAAATGTTACAGAAGATATAGAGAAATATTTTAGAATAAGATTATTCTAGACAGAATAACACACCTTCCTCCAAAAATATGTCCACATCCTAACCCTCGTAACCTATGAATATTGTCTCTTCAATGACAAAAAGACTTGTAGATGTGACTACAATAAAGATCTTAAGACGGAGAGATCATACCTCTAGGTCTGATGTAAGCACGAGTGTCCTTTCAAGATAAAAAGTCTTTAGGAGATGGAAATAGAGCCGAAAGGTATTACTCTATTGGCACTGAAAATGAAAGACAGGGTCAGGAGCAAAAGATACAAAGGCTGCAGCACCACAGACTAGCAAAAGTAAAGAAGCGATTCTCCCACAAGGTCTCAGGGGCGCCTGGGTTTGGCTGCTACAAAATTCATTTTCAACTTCTGATCTCTAGCACTACAGAATAATAAATTGGTGTGTGAGCCATCAGGTGTGTGGTAACTTGTTACAGCTGCAGAAAGACACTAACCTAAGAACCAACGCAACAGAAAAATGTAACAATTTTGAATTTATCTCTACTCAGTAGTATGGCTTCAAATATAAAAAGCAAAACTTAACAGAACAAAAAGAAAAATCGGCTGGGCATTGTGGCACATGCCTGTAATCACTCCCACTACTCTGGTGGTAGAGGCAAGAGCACCAAAGTCTCAAGGCCAACCTGGGTGATCTAGTGAGATGCTGAGTCAAAATAAAAAGTGCTAAACAGGTAACTCAGTACTCTCTGGATTCAATGCCCAGTACTACAACAAAAAGAAAGAGAGAGAGACAGAGAGACAGAGAGACAGAGAGACAGAGAGAGAGACAGAGAGAGACAGAGAGAGAGAGAGAGAGACAGACAGACAGTGAGAGACAGAGAGACAGAGAGACAGAGAGACAGAGAGACAGAGAGAGAGAGAGAGAGAGAGAGAGAGAGAGAGATCAAATCCACTAACATTTTTGGAGAATGTTAATTCCTCTGAGCAACTGGTAAAGCAAGAAGAAGGAAAATAAAACCCACAAGAGATACATAACATTTGATCAATACTAGTAATTATCTTAGCATTCATAACATACTAAGGCCCACAGCCACTGCAGAATGCACATGCCTTTCGGGTCCACGTGTAAGCTTGACCACATGGATCATACAGTGGGCCACTGAGCGAGTCACCACAAAGCCACGGAACTGAAATCACACTTTCTCCTGATCCCAGTGGAATTAAATCAGAAATAAGCAACAGACACAGCAAAACAAACCAAGACACCTTCCACATATGAGAAGGCTAAAGAAATTATATAGTCTCCGCTCTTTTCCTCCCCTATGCCAAAAGTCTGATACGCTGCAGGCTTCGAAGAAGGGAGTGAAAGAAAGAAAAAGTTTCTTCCCATCCTGGAGAATGGTTTCCCTCTTTCAGACTCATCTTCATCTTTGACACCCCTCCCCTTCTTTGACAACCTTTGTTTCTGCCTTTTCACCAATTCCTACCTCTACTCAGAGCCTACCTTTGGCAGGAAGTGGTATATAACTGCTTTTTGTCCACAGTGATCCACACTAACTTGTACAACAGATATTGTCCATATCCCTACTAGGTCTCAATCACCTCTTAGCCTCAAATATCAAACATCTCAGGCAGTTAAGAACTGTTAATTCTGGGGCAGAGGAGACGGCTCAGTAGAATAAGCACTTGTCTGACAAGCGAAAGGGCCTGAGTTCAATCCCCAGTTCTGCCAAAAAAAAAAAAGTCCTAATTCTTCCTCAAGAAACTCAGCTCTTTAACACTGATTTTATATTTTCTTTTTTTAGAAAAAGGTCTACAGGGTGTTCAGGGGTCTCACTACTATATCAGACTCATGATCTGCCTGTTTACAGCCTCTCAAGAACTGGGATTACAGGCATGCACCACCATTCCCAGTCTTAATCGCGGTCTCAGTGTGCTCTGGAGCATGGCAGGCCTGGGGATTGAACCTCCAGCCCCTATACCTGCTTGCAGGCGCTTTAATCCACTGAGCTATTTGGCTGGCCCTCTTTAACATGGATTTATATCTGAGAGCCCTGCTACCCATAGGCCTGTATCAACTGAGGCGCAGTCTCAGGCCCACCCCAGACCTACTCAATTAAAATCTGCATTTTTAATAAGGCTCACAGATGACTCCAATGCATATTCAAATTTGAAATGTCATGCCTTATACTGATTCATTTAATCTACCACAATACATTGTATATAAAAGCAATTCAACAAATATCATTTAAATTAACCTAAAAATATGCTATGTTTTTAACATCCAAAAACAGACAACAGATTTAAGGTCAGAAAAAAACACATTTTCAGAAAGCCCAATGATATTTGCATATTAATGTACACATCTAAAATCCAGGCACATGGCAACATAATACACCCACAAAATTTAAGGTCTATGGGGTTGGTGGTGTAGCACAATGGCAGAGCATTTGTCCAGCGTGCACGAGGCCTTGGGGTCAATCCCCGTACTGAAAAAAAAGACAAACAAGATCAAGCTTTCGCTTTTCTGATCTATTGTGCACAAGAAATTTAAATGTTTAGTCACTAAGAATCATGACCCATGATGAAAATAAAAACTGCATGCGCGTGTTTCCTCTACCGCCAAGTAGATGAAAATGACTTGCTCCAAGTTAACTGGAGATGACTCAGCTGTGACAGCCAGAGCATCTGCCATCATTACAAAAGTAATTCTTTATAAATACCTACTTCCACACTGCTCTCAGTATGCCATCAAGGATGCTACAATTCTGCTTTAAAATATTACTCCAGAATTCATCTACATTTTAATAAGCTTTTTCAGTTTACCATAGTGCAAAACATTCTTATGTTTATAAAATAAGAAAAATTAATATCTCATTTAAAATAAATCTGAATTCACTGCTTGTCCTTGTGGAGGACCCATATGATGGCTCTCAGAAACCCGAAATCTAAAGCACCTTTTACTTTATTCCTTTCATGTTTTGAAACCAAAGAGGTAGCAGATACTTTTAAGATCCCGATTCTATTTTTCAGGCCAAATATCAATTTTAATACTTTACCTGAACTTTATCTTTTCAAAAAAATGAATGTGGCACTTATGAAGGTGTCATAAAGAATAACTAGAATTTTATTATTTTGACCCTGTGGTGTCTAAAAATCTTGGTTTCTAGTTTAAACAGATAACTGAGTGGCTTCTGTTTTGTACTCAGCTTCTGCCCTGGGTTTTGGAAGCGACGGGTCAATTCTCCCTCCCTGCCCTCCCTAGCCAACACTATCCCACTGCACACAAAACATCAACACCTAATCCTTAGTCCCTTCGACCAAGCAGAATACTTTTAAAACAGAACCCCCTGGGGCAAAAAGAAAGTATGTCCACACAGACACCTACTGTCATCTCTTTGTTCTAAGAAAATGAGATCAATTCTGATCATTTTAAAGTCTTACGAAGAATTTCTAATTCAAATTACTCCAAAATTGAACTAAAAATCACAACACTTATTATGTGCTCCGGTTCAGAGCTAGAGCCCCCCCCGCCCCCCAACCTCACCTGTTGGGAAGCGACTGGCCTGCGGGGGCAGCACTCAGCGCATCAGCCGGCTCACCCTCTGATGAGCTTAGCAACTGAATGTGCTGCTGGGAGAAAGGCCTGGTGGGAGGTGGCTCGCTGAGGCCGCGGGGAACCGGCTCTCCTGGACCGCCTGCAGTCTGCGGTCCTTGCCTTCCAGCTGCCTGGGCCACGTGCTCTTCCCCCACCCGGACCCTTTCTCCATCCTGTGGAGCCAACTGCCCACAGACTGAACCCCTGGGACTGAACACATTCAGCCTCTCCTCTGCTGGGCTGTGCGTGGAGGCTTCTGGCATTTTCTTCCAATGGTGAGAAAATTAACAAATATATCATAGGATACAAGAAATATCTTGGAAGCCTCCTGTTTTTTTGCCATAATCATAAATAAGACAATCAAAAGTAGAGCTATAGAGAGCCGGCCTGATAGCTTCAGCATACATTAAAAAAAAAAAAAAAAAGTAGAGCTATAGTGAGGTATAAATATTTAATTTATTATAAAAATATATTTAAGGTTACACTCTGACAAATGCAATAAAAAATACCACAAAATAAAATTAAGGGGCCGGGGAGATGGCTCAGTGGAATAAGCGCTTCCCTGGCAAGCACAAGGACCTGAGTTCAATCCCTGGTTCTGCCAAAAAAAAAAAAAAAAAAAAAAAAGTAAAATTAATAACCCTGGTTGTTTCACCTCATAACAGTTTTGCACCACTGCCCATAAAATGGTCTGAAACATATGTTCTGGTAGCACAAAGTATTCAAATGTATAGTAGTGGGCAACTTTTCAATTTATTTTTTGGTGCTGAGGCTTGAACCCAAGTCTCACACAGGGCTGACAGGTGCTCTACCACTGAGCTACACACCTAGCCGCTGTATACTTGAAATAAATCCCTATAAGAATCTTAAAGCAGCACTATCATGGTGCGCACAACGAACTAAGACACCAATAAGATGTGATTCTTTTATGCCATCAAATAACCCCGCATGGCTTTCAGGGCACGATGTGGATGGCTCAACCTGCTCTGAAATAAAAAGCATGGAAATTTCAATCAACAGTGTTTTAATTCTCTCTCCCAACAAAGCTCATCACACAACAAAAATGCAGCCGTGTAGCAAGCAAATCAAAACTGACCACTGTTAACTCACTATTGCATTAGTGTCTCTGACATTTTCAAATCAGCCAGTTGATACTTGGCTAACAATACATACTACATAGACAATCACTTTTAAAAACAAAAAAAGTTTAAAACTTTTAAATGGCTCTTACAGAATTCAGCATAAATGTGCTAATCATCTGATCCAACTGAATGGAAGGCCTGAATAGCAAACAGGCCCAGAGGATCTTGACACCAGGACCATACCATAGGAAAAAACTGACTCAGTGAGAATGGGTGAAATATTAGAAGGCAGTGAACAAGAAGAATATCAGGCCAACCAGCAGCCAGAGTCTAGGGAGATACCAGGTATCAGAGGTAGGAATCAGAGACTCAATCACAAAGACCTATTCTAATGGATTAAAAAATTACAGAGTTAAATATTTATTGAAGGTCTCTTGAGTGAATCACTGTTCAGGATACTGGGGAGCTAGCTATTCAGAAAATGAAGATTGCTTCTCATATACAAGGGTTTGTGTTAAATATTCTGTACACACAGTATTGTTCTGTTGTTGATGTAAGTTCACGGGAAATTTTAATGATGAACTAAGCAGTAAACAAAGGCCATAGCTAAGACGCTGGGAGCAGAAAGACAGAGTACGAGTTACTACAATAGAATGACACAGGGCAGGGCCAAAAGCTCAGTTCCTGGGATCAAGCCACTGAAAGGCCAGTTATAAAGGCTTAATTCATTCACAAAATAAATTTATGCTTGTACCAAATACCAGAGATGAAAAAACTAAAACAACAAGGCAAGTCTGACCTCCTGAGGCCCTGCAGCTCAGGACGGCCCAGCCCGGTGTTTAACAGCAGGCTCTGTCCTAGCGTCTGGGTCATGGGAGAAATCTGTGTTAGAACTTGAAAGAGCTGAGATAGCCAGGCAGGAAGACAAAAAGAGCAGTAAAGATACTTTAGAAGAAGCTAATCTGATAACAAGGGAATAGAGAACTAGAGAAGACCTACGACAAGGCAGAAGGGCGTAAGAGAGGAAGAAGGTGATTGGGAGGCAGGACACCCAGCTAAAGTCCCTGCTCTTTTAATTACTATTCTCTATTCCTCTGGTCAATTTTTTTAAAAGAAAAAACAGGGGAGAGCCAGAAAACTGAGCAGACTAAAGCACCTGAGTAAGCAGATGCAGGGATTAGGGTCTGAATTCCTGTGTGCTATGCCAGCCCTGCCCCAGGGGCACACTGAGATGGCAAATGAGACAACGTGGTGGTGCGGTCCTGTAATCCCAGCATTTGGGAGGCTGAAAGCAGGAGGATCACTACGAGTCCAATCTGGATAGTGAGACCCTGTAGACCCTGTACTAAATACATAAAAAATAAATAAAATTAAAAAAAAAAATAGGAAAAAAAGAAATGATTAAAAGACTCAAAAAAAGAAAACAGGACATTTGTTGTCTGGCCTGCATTAGCCATACCAATGTTATTATTTTTGACACTAGTTAACAGACTGTAGCATAAGTCAGTAATTAAGTAATAAAGATCAAAACTGTAATAAAGACAACGCAAACGGCTATGGGTGGGTTGAAAAATACAACATGTAAGATACTGATCAAAAAGCAGCAGCAAGGGCTGGCCAAATAGCTCAGTGGATTGAAGCACCTGCAAGCAGGTGCAGGGGCTGGGGGTTCAATCCCCGGGCCTGCTGTGCCAGCCCTGCCCCTGGGGCACTCTGAGAAAACTGAGACTGGGCATGGTGTGCCTGTAATCCCTGCTCTTGGGAGGCTGTAAACACGTGGACCTCCAGTTGTGAGACCCTGAACACCCTGTAGACCCTTCCCTAAAATACAAAAAATAAAATAAATAAACAATAAGGGAGCCATTCTGTAATGTTTCTTTGTACTGCTTTGCAACTAATAAACAAAAAGAATTATCTCCCTTATCTTGTTGCCTATTAAGTTCTAGAAAGGCAACAGCCAACAAAAGAGTCCTAGTAACTGGATCTAACGGACAGATCATCCTAGGACAGCTTGCTCTTCGGAGTGATCAAGCCTTACCAGTCCATACCGTCATGGTACTACTATAATATTTCAGGCATTAAGTAATTTAAAACCCGAAGTAAGGTAGTAGCGAAGGAAATGCGGGGTGGCATGAAAGACAGGGGCTCTACATCGGCCCCTCGGTTACGGGACAGCAAACTCTGCCACTTCAGTTGTCCTGGTGCAAATCCAATTTGATCTCTCTCCTACGTAATATCTATTCCCGTCTTTCAAATGAGCAAAGGGCAGCGATGGACAGAAAACCACCCCAACAGCAAGGGTTTGTAAGGGCCACTCTGTGTCTGGAAAAGAGATGATGAGGAGCAATTCTGAGGCTTGAGCAGTTCGGATCTCCATAAGAATAACTGATACAAAGGAAGTCCATGCTGAAAGATAAGAAATACAGCACAAGCCACAGCTCATGGCTCCCAACAACACAAAGGCCTCTTGTCTTACCCAGATACTGGTGTGTGACGAAACAGTTTCCTAGCTAAGTTCTCGATCTGCACATTCTACACAAGTCTAGTGATTTGGACATATCACTTCAACTCACACACATCAGGGTGTTTGAGAAAGTGTAGGAAACTACAAAAGCAACAGATACTGCAAAGTGAAGTCATTTCATTCAGAGTATTCCTATAATGAGCAGTGAACACTCTGGCATGTACAGCAGCATCAGCGAGAATGAGCCACTAACAGGATAAGAAAGGCTTGGTTTACAATAAGAGCAAGTTGTTGAATGTCTGTGACAAATGGTGATATTACATGATTATATTACACGGGTAACACACTCGGCTTACGCACAGACGATCAAAATTTTAGGATTAGCATGAAACAATTAGTGCAGCCCCCAGGATATGTTCAGATGGCTTAAGTGTCCTTTGTTTCAACAGAAATTAATACTGGCTAAGTAACTGTTACACAATATTTGTTAAGTAACCAGAAACTGAACTTGGAATCTACATATGTTATTTGCTATTTCCTCAATTACAGTTCATCGAACTGTTTTTGTCATTGTTGTTGTTTTGCTTAAAGGAAAAGACATACAGTAGTTTTTATCTTGCATGTGAATTTGGTGCAATGGCTGGATTCATAGCAGTAAGCAGAGTAGTAATGGATGAATAAATTAATGATGAAGAAATAATGAATGGAATAGAATGGTATGACAGGTATGCATAGTATATGAAAGGCCGGAATCTGAAAGTTCCATTTCCAAAGGGTAATAAGTTGACAAATTCTTTTTTTTCCCCACAGATTCTTAAAGTACTGTCATTCCACCAACGACAACTTGCTCTTCTTGTAAAACCAAGTCTTAAAAACTGATTCATAATTTTAGAAGCAAAAGAAACCTCAGAGGAGATCTTTTATCTAACTTTCTTATTTTAAAGACTAAGCCAAGAGAAAATATGTAATTTATTTTGGTCACATTCTCAAGGGTGGACAGGAGTTCCTACATGAAAAGCCAAACTGACAAGTAATATTTACAATGAAGTCACATCAGTTATTAATGGAACTATTATCATTGATAAAATAACACTAGTTATAGCAAGAGGAAGCAAAGACGATTCTTGCTATTTTATAAAGTCTACTCAAAGTCTTGGTTACCAGAAACATCCATCCCCACAGCGATTTCCTAACAAGTGATCCAACTGGCCTTTCAGGGATCCATCCTTATCAGATATCCCCAGGCTACATAAGGAAGCTAAAGATTCAAAGAATCTTAAATATTAAAGGCTAAAAGGAAATGGGAATGGAGAACATTTTTCTCTTTTCCTTACCAAAAGCTAGGGAGGGAGATAGTCTATCTCTTCTTAATCCAAGAAAAGGGGAAGCCCTACACTTTCTTGACTGAGAGATAAAAACCCAAAAGAAGAGATTTTGCCATCTCTAATTGTCCACCTCTCAGAACATAGGCCCACAGCAGAGGGTCCACCCAGGCAGGATGGGTGAGTTCCTAGGAATGCCTCAGTTACATCCTCTAGAGCTCAGGCATATAAATAAACAGGAAAAAAAAAAAAAATGGTATCTGTTGCTCACCTAGAAAATCTAAAGATGGGAAATTTAAAAAAAAAAGTGAGAAGACCATAAATAAGCAAGCAAACTTTACTTTTGCTGTTTGAAAAGTAATTGGTGCATGACTCTTCTCATGGCTAATTTTGGAGAAAAATGAAAAAGCCATTTTGTAGGAATTTTGCTGAGAACAGTCTAAGATAGCAGCAAACTGGCATTTTGTGTAAAAGCCTATGGGAACACACAAGAGAAAATATGGAGAGAACAGAAGCCAGGAGATTCCTAAGAAGCCAGGCAGAGCGGAACGCCCCACTGCCTGTTCTAGGTGTCGTGAACCACCCCTCAATTTTCATTAGTCACTTTTTCTCCGTTCACAAAATATCTCCAGACCCCAGCAAAACCACCCACTTAAGATCTCTCAGTTGCTCTTTGGTTTCAGGTATAGAAAAAGCTCATCCAGGGCTGGTGAGATGGCTCAGTGGTCTAAAGCGCCTACTTAGAACAAGCTAAGCTAAGCAAAGCACAGGGACCGCGGTTCAATCCCCAGCACCACATGCCAGCCAGCCCCGCCCCCTGGTGGGTTGAGCTGGCCACACACACACACACACACAAAATAAATAAATTAAATAAAAAAAAAAAAAAAAAGCTCATCCAACTGCTCCTCACCAATCTCCACAAGAAATCTCGCTTCCAAGATCATCTTTCAAAATTTAAATGCTGATTCAAGAGTTGCTTGTATATCCGCTACCTGAGTCCCATTGTCTGCTTCTCCCTGCCTTCCTAAACATCTCAGAGCACTGCAAATCATCCTCCCTGGGCAACACCACCGAGAAGCATGAGTAAGCCTATCACTGGAGCCACGATTCTGTCCCAGCCCTGCCACGTGCAAGTAACTGTGTGACCCCAGCCAAGCTGCTTACCTTCTCATCATCCTGATTTACAAAGACTAACAGTAGTACAGGGCTATTGTGAGGGATGTGTGAGTTTAGAACCGTTGCTCCTGGTACACAGTGCTAGATAAGTCTATAAAGATGAAATATTATTTTAATTAAAACATTCACCTATACAATAAGTACTCTCTCAACCTAAAATCTCACCACTTGCTTGTCCCCTAAGGGCACAGTTTTTACTAATGTGCTCTTGAGCAACGCCATCTGTTCTTCTACACACATAAAACTTGTGCCTCAAGATGAGTGTCCTCCTTGCTCCCTAGCTCAATCTCCAGCCTGTCTCTCCTCTTGCTCCTCCAAATATCTCATCCTCTTTGAAGCTCCTTTTGCCAGACAGCCCTACCCCAACACCAGGCCTACTGCCACTGACAGGACGCCTCTTCCACTGATGTGACTGGCAGTCTACAGCCCCACTACCACCACCACCACCACCAGGGGTCCCATTAGCATCTTGGCAACTTCCAATTCCTGTAGCAAACTCAGCCAGCATCATCATCTCACTCTTCCTTGACCTCCTTATATCTGTCTTTTTAGCAAACGCACTGAGAACTGTTTCACCTTCACCTCTCAAAAACACCATGCTGCATGCATGACTGATTCACTACCTCTCCTTCGTACCTAGCTTCCTTTCCTGAACCCACCCTAACCAATGTTAAACTGCAGTATCTCCTTATCTGGGTTATCAAGAATTTAACTCCAACAAAGTCAATGTCCAATTTTTGCTCTTCTATTGCTTCACTTTTGGCAGGATTTGAAATGAACTTCTAGGGTAAGACTCTCACTGCTTTTCTTCCTTCCCCACTACCCATTGCTCTGTCCCAGTCTCCCGACCCTGGGCTTCTCTCTGGCCCCTAAATTTTTGTGTGCCTGAGGGCTCTTTCTCCACCAGTCTTCTCTGAATCTTTTCTCTTCACAGTTGAATGCATTCAATCCCACAGCTTCAACTCACTATAAAAGCTAAGTTTATTTTCACACAACACATCTTCCCTGGGATCCAAACCCATATATTCAATAACTAATTTGACATCTTTATTAAAATGCCCAAATGCACAGCAATCCAACATGGTCAAAAAAATACTGATTGCACTCTCTGAGTCAATTTCCCTCAGTCTCCAATGCAGAACCTCTTTCTCTTCTCTTCTCATCACTCGCTTTATCAGTAAAATGGAATAGCTGTCTCTCTCCAAATCTGCTTTTATCATTTATAGTGCCAGCTTTCAGCGCAAGCTCCTGTCATCACTCTCCTGGAACCCCAAAAACTTTCTGACTAGCCTTTTAGCCCTTCTACCATAACCCACCTTGTGCAGAGATGGTGTGTCCATAATAGAAAAATTTCTTAAAAAATAAATGTCTCCCTAAACATAATCAGAAAGATATAG
>NW_004524597.1:20040057-20053000 GCF_000260255.1 Octodon degus | reverse complement strand
CATTTTTGTATAAACAAGGAAGTTTCAATTATTGAGTAATATCCTACGAAAATGTCACAAGTACCTGTTCGTTGGGTTTTTTGTCTTATTTAACCGACATTATTAAATGTTTAAAATATATAAAATTATTTGTGTCATAACTACAAAGAGGAAAGGCAAAATTTATCATATATCTTTTTTAAGTTAGCAAAGGAACTCTTGTCACCTCAAATACATCTTTAAAAATTACTTTAAATTAGGCATGCACAGGAAAACAATGAGTTGCTCCCTCAGCATTTATATATGGGGTGTGCATGTGTGTGTGTGTGTGTGTGTGTGTGTGTCTGTCTGTCTGTCTGTGTCCACTTTTGGGGCCTGAATAGAAGCCTTATTGGGATCAGTGAAGGGGTACTCAGGGTAATGACACATTCAGGAGACCTGAGGATTGGCGGGCCACTCAGCTCACCCTGTCAGATAAGCAGTGGAAATCAGTAAGTAGCTTCCATGCCCTTGAGATGAACGGAAAAGAAATTATGATGAGTCACTAGACACTGCCTAGGAAAGAGAAGAGTTAGAGGTAGCATTAAAAGATGGGAGAGAACAGCACAAGGAAGAAGAAAGACAGAACTATGACAGCATCGAACATGTCTCAAACACCATAAATGCAAGACATTTACAACATTCTTATACTCTTAACAACCCCATAACGTAAGTATTAACTCTATTCTACAGATGAGAGAAGGAAGGCTCATGAAGGCTGAGTGGCCGTCCAGAAATTTTACATTGACATCGTCGTGACTCTAAAGTCTATGTGCCTTTCAATAAGCTACCCTGCAAAGGGAAATAAAATTAAGAGTTAGGAATAAAGGGAAGCGACAAAGCTAAAGGAAAAGCTGGTCACACCAAAGTAGCTGGAAGCTGATAAGTGGAAGGTGCAGGGAGAAAGGGCAGAGCGAAAGTAGTCTTGGTGCTCTATGGCTCTGAATGGCATCTGTAGCCTACAATTATCATGCGCTTTGAAATAACTACAGGAGAGGAGTTTGAAGGCTTCCGGCACAGAGAAACGATATTATTTGAGGAGTTGAAAAAGCAGATTATCCTGATTTGCTTATCATACACCATATACATGTATCGAAGTATTTTTATCTGGCATGTACATAAATAAGGACATACCAAATAAAAATAAGAATAAAAACCTATCACTAGGTAACATAAAACTAGAAATATGGAACACGAGCCAGTTTTTGCCAGTTCCTTGATGAACCCTGGAGGGCATTACCATTCATTCCAGAGCCTTTCTGTCCTCATCTAGAATGCAGAGCTTACCGGGCACATAGAACACAGAGCTAGGCGGGCTACTTGATTTCAAGGACCAGTGTTCCTGTCACGTGGTCTCTTCCCTATGCCACTTCCCTGGCAGTGACGCCAGCCTGGGAAACGTCAAGGGCTGACTCTCATGCCTGTGGCAGGCATATACTGACAGTGGAAGTACGAGTACCTATGGGATGGCCTGGCACGGCACACGGTCTCTGGGCCGCGTGACTGAAAGTAAGATGCCAAGCTGTCACTCTGCTCTGTGAGGCCACCACAAAAGCCAAAAGGGGCACTTCTACATCAGGGCAAAAGTAGGCACTGTTTAAAAGGGATGAAAAACCTGCATTTCAAAACGACAGTCAAGACGTCTGTGTAGCTCAGTGGTGAAGTACTTGTCTAGCATTGATTCGATCTTCAGCACTGTCACAAACAGACTTGCTTTACCACAGGGACAGGGAGAGAGAGACAGAGAAAGAGAGACAGACAGATACAGAGGACGAGAGCTGCCAATGAAGATTTAAAACTGCACTTTCTTCAAAACTAATAATCTTTTTTTCCCAAAATGTCATGGGAACAACCTGAGAATCTTTTTCATCAACTGTTAGAAAACACATGGGAATTTAGTTCTCCTTATTAACCTTAATATGCTTCACGTACTGGTCAAGTTCTTGCAACTCCTTAGTGATTTCTGTTTTGGTGGGCGTATATGGTATGAGTTTCATGTTAATCTCACATCCAAATCACAGCTTCAAGATCTCAGATAACTTTGACTTTAGTCTCAAAACATGCAAGGGCCTCCAGGCTGGGGTGGGGTGAAGCAAAAAGCTGAACAACAAGCTTGGCCAGAGGCCTGGATGACACAAGCCAAGTGAGATCCGGCGGTGACGTAGGCTGTGTCCAAGCCCGCAGAGGCTCACAGGTGGGAGCGGGATACACGTGGTAGCACTTCCACTTCTGAGAGTCTCCCGTGAGTTGAAGATTCCAGCTGGAATAAAAGGAGATGCGTTTCTCCTTCCACAGAAGGGAGCCTTTCATAACTGCACTTAATCAAATATATTTGGATTCGAGCTATGAGGAAAGGAAAAGAAATCAGGAAACTAAGAGGCTGCCAGAGGTTAAAGAGAAGGCTATGGCCTAGAAAGAACAGGCACAGTCAAGAGTTAAGTTTGGAGCGGTAAGACAAGCTTTAGACTCCTACACTGGCAGAGCAAAAACCACTGCTCTGATTAACTTGTAGCTTTACTCGGGACTGACCAGGAAATTCAGAGGGCAGGAGCTGGCTCACGCAGCGGACCAGAGAGTCCACGTGAAAGAGGCTAAGGAAGACAGAGATCCAGGTGTAACACACAGAGGCCCCGCGTTTGGCTAGCAGTGCACAACACTACCACATTAGAATTACTCAGGGCAGCCTTTTAAAAATGGTAATGGCAGTGGTCTTAATAAAGACCAAATAATTCTATTCCCAGAATAGGTGAAAGGAGTAGAGGACAGGGAGAAAACCACCCAGGACACTTTTATGTCTGTCTGTCTGTTTTGGTTTTGAATGTAATCTGTGATGCCCTATTTAACCAGAGCTCAGGAACACTGAATAAAAAATAGTCACTTTGGGCTAGGGAGGTAGCTTAGAGGTCTAAGTGCTTGCCTAGCAAGTGCAAGGACCTGGGTTCGATCCCTGGTACTGCATGCCAAGCTATGCCCACCAAAATCAGGCATGGCAGCACACGCCTGTAATCTCAGCACTAGGAGGCTGAGGCAGGAGGGTCACTACAAACTCAAGCTATCCAGCAAGACCCTGTACCAAATTTTTAAAAAAAAAAAAAAGATTTTTTCATAAAATAGTCACTTTGACTAATATTCTCTTCTGCAACAGAAAAATGGTTGCAATAAAAATCACAGTAGTCATTTCTATATAAAATATTTGATCAGTTCCAATATATGGTAAGGGTTTCAATACAATATTTCAATTTTCACAATGAGCGTGAAGTAGGTATCATCTTTCCTTATTTAGCCCACAGAGACTTTCAGTATTTACTGAGCTCCTCTAGACAATGTGGCATTATCTTCATTCATAATAGTCTACTAAGACGGATGAAAATTTTAGGACAGGATAGGGAAATCTTTCACCAGTGTTAAAAGATGTGCATTGATTTATTCTCATTTATATCCAGTCCCTGCTTCTGAACACCAGAGTGCGCAGCAATTGTAAAGTTCCATTAAGAAGAAGCTAAACTACAAACGCATCCTGGAACCAAACTCATAATCCTTTCCCTAATAGCAAACTCTGAAATGAGCCAGACCTCCTATCACAATGCCCACAGGACCTAATGGCGACTTTTAAATAGAATGGGGTAGGATTCTGATCCTGGAAAATACCAAATAGGCCCGCAAAAATGATGTCAAAACATGCTCAAATTTAGAAGTGCAAGGGCTCGAGTGCTATTCCACATCACAAGTGAGAGTTTAGAACACATATGAAAGATAAGTGACAACTTATGATGCTATAACAAGCTAATATAAAATTACAAACCTAAGTCTATACTTAGAGACAATAGCTCAGTTTGCTACAAAGGTAGCAGAAGGTTCAATTATGTTGATGTAACAAAACAGATAACAATGTAATCAAGGACAGATGGAATTTGTTGCCAAGTTGGCAAACTACAATTCAAAGGCATCACACTGTATTCCCTAAATTGACACTCAAAAATATCACAGATGTCATTTTGAGATTAAGGAAATGGATGTGGAAGGCCAAACACACAGGAATGCACTCTGTCATTTCAGGCCTAATCAGTAGTTGACAACTCCCTTTCAGGGCAGGACTGACCCAGCCTCCTCCCAGCCTCCTCACCCACTGGTCACTCAGACAAAAGTGCTCCAGCTGAGCACCTTAGAAACACTCTGATTTTCAAGGAACCGGACTGATTGTGAATCTGGGTTTGGCTTATTACCGGCAATTTAGAATCATGCGTCGGACAACCATCTGTACAATTCTAATATATTCCGTCTTGATATAGAAAAGTTACAAACACAGTTAAGAGTCTGTATGGCTCCTTCTAAAAAGTATCAAATTACATGTTCTAGGAGAGCAACTCTACCCCCACCTTTTGTAGAGTCTGTGCTCATTGGCAAAAACAAAGACATTACCAGGAGTTATAGGAGACAGAAAAATGAAACTAATGCCTATATTAAACAATAAAGGCTTGTCTATTAGATTACTGTTTGACATATTGATCCAATACACATTGCACTGAAATAAATCCGACAATGCATAACATTTAACATGTTACTCAAAACATCCTTTCTTATATAAATACATGGAAAATTCTTATTCTATGCTATAAAATGGTGAATATCAGCCTACAAAATTACCACAATTTCCGAATAAAGTTATGAAACTAAGGTAAAAGAAACATATCAAAATTCCAATAGCAAATATATGAGGCCAGTGAACTATGATTGTTTTCCACATCCGTTCCTTTCCTAATATTATTATGTCTTTAATTAAATAAAAGTAAGTTCTGTATTAAATTTACAGATGATGTAGAAGCCATTCAGCTAGGCTTGCACAAGACTTTCCCTCCTCCAGGTACCAGGCCTGTCCTCAAGGGCTCTCTCCCGAGGCCCCACATAGCTCTACCAGTGAATGCAGCAGGTGCGTGGGCCCGTCAGGTCCAGATGCCAGGAAAAGAGGGTACAACAAGGAAATGCACCGTAAAACTTATATATCATTACTTCTGGCCATTTCTCAGGTCACAGCAGTGCTCCTTACTCCACGTATGGTTTAGCTCGTGGCTTGTTGTTAAGGTGGACAAGCGAAAGGAAAGCATTAGCAACAGTTTGCTTTTACCAGGGATCAAACTCAGGTCCTCACACTTGCCAGGCAGCTGCTTGTGCCACTGAGCTAGTTCCCCTAGCAACAGTTTCAAAACTCAGACACATACCAATTCAGAATAAAAACTCACATTTTTATTTTTATTTTTTTTTTTTAGATTTTCAGAAGTGCACACCTGCTTTTATTTATTATTGATTTATTTTTGTATTTTTAGGGAAGGGTGTGCAGTGTGTTCAGGGTCTCACTACTAGATCAGACTTACAGTTATCCGCTTGCTTACAGCCTCCCAAAAGCTGGGATTATGGGAACACACCAACACTCCCAGGCTCCATTTCCTTTTCAGCAAGCCCTGGAGGGCGTTCCGGCACAGCAGGTCCAGGGATGGAACTCCCAAATCTCACATTTTTAATATCCAATTTAGTTACTATCCTCTTCTATTAGGTTAAACAATTAGTGGAAAGTAGTATAACTAAAATTATTGCTAATCTCACAAAGTATATGGTGGCAACTGTACAAAACACTAAAAACCATACCAACAGAAAGCCTTTAATGGGAAAAAGAAAGAAAAAAAAAAATGGTGGATTCTACTAAATAATAAAAGAAGGAATCTTGGCAGGATAGATACTTAAAGAGTAAAATAACAGATAAAAGTACATTTTTTATAGCTTTGTTTTGTTTCATTTTTGTTTTGTTCAGGGAGTCCTGCTGTGTAGGTCTAGCTGGCCTTGAACTGTGTACCTCAGGCTAGACTCAAACCCATGGTCCTCCTGCCGCAGTCTCCCAGGTGCTGGGATTACAGGTGTGCACCGCCATGCTGGGCCAGACACACTTTTGAAAACACTTTGCAAATGCAAGTTGTAGGTTACACCATGGAGAATGATTAACCCAATTGCCAGAGTTTGGAATATAGCCAATGAGTCCATAGTTTATTATATCAGACATTACCCATGTTTGCCTAAAATCTGTTTTATACGTGCTCTCGCATGGTTTCTTCTTTTGATCCTTTCCCAAGGAAACTGAGGTAGATAAAGAACTACGAAGCCAGCACTAAGTTTATCATGGCTGATAACCCAGACTAAGCCAGTTTTCTAACCATCCACTGTTCATTTGTACTGTACCACATTACCCTCAACAGCCCTCCAGCTTGTACCATCCCAGTACCCAGTCCCAATTCAATGATGTCATGTAGCAAATGAAGTCTAACCCTAAAATAAAAAGTTAGATATACAACTGAGGGTAAAGATGCCCTATTGCTTACTTGCATACCATGTGATCAACATGGCCCATCATAGTAACAATAGCTCAGTTCTCTCTGAGACATCTTGTTCCCGCTGGTTGAACAAATAAATCACTTACTCGGAACAACTCCTAACTGACTTGTAGCCATGTCAAAGAATGTGAGCATTTACTGAGAGAAGTACAGCTCAGCAATCACATTCAGAGATACTGTCCTGCCTAACTGACAGTCACAACCCTCCAAAGTTGAGAATAACATCAAATCCAATTTCAAAAACCACTCTTCGTACACACTAAGAGATCCAAACAGTGAGGAATGAACTTTGACCTCTCCTGGATCTCCCAGTCCCTGGGGTCCCACGATCTTGACTCTTCCACAAACACAAGGAACATTCAGTAGACGGAGTGCAGCAGTCACCCACACAGACTGCATCCTGAGTGACACCTAGGACAGGGAGCCATGTACCTGCTTCCCCTCTATAACCTAGTAATGTACTAATTCTGTCAATATATTAGCGCTTTCTTCTTTGAAAAAGTATTCAATATTCCATTTTAGAGGGAGCAGAGAAGAATCATGTAAGGAAGGACTATACCTCCCCAAAGCAGGACTTGCTCTGCATGAGAGAAATGTACAAGGGCTTTGCACAGAGATGTAGTTTAGGATACTTTTTGGAGGACAGGCCTTTGTTACAATCAAAACGTTGCATACCTCTCTGTTACATTGTTCATTTTCTTCTGAAATAACAACAAAGGCTGAGATGTGCTAAAAAGCTTACAAACTACATACCCAGCGAACTAAGATACAAGTTGATTTTTTAAAGAAAACCACTGAGATTTCTACTTCCAGATTTCTGTTCATGAGGCTCACCCCACCCCAGTCTCCAGCCCCCTTCCCTGTAATGAGACTACATTACTGTCACAACTTATATTCCTGTTTTGTTTTGTTTTGTCTTGTTTTGTTTTGTTTTGAACTTTCTGCAAAGCTTTATTCCAGAGGGGCTCAAGCCTTCTTGGCAGCTGCCCTCCTCATGGGGGCCAGCACGTTGCTCAGCTCCTCGCTTGCTCTTGGCGCAGATGTGCGTCCCCGCCCTTTTCTTGATGAACTTGAGGGCGTGCTTGTCCTTGGAGGCCTTGAGCAGCTCCATGGCGCACCGCTCGTAGGGGGCGAAGCCGCACACCTCCCGGATCATGTCCCGCATGAACTTGGTATGTTTGGTGAGGCATCCACAATGGCAACTATGCCTCCGTTTGCTCACATTCTTAGTCATCTCGTGGCCCTTGTTGAGGCCCACGGCCATGGGATAGCAGAGGGCTATGGCTACCGTTCTTCAATGGTTGCTGTGGCAGAAGTCACATTCCTGTCTGTTCCTAAAGTATTAACATACTATGCAGAAGTATTAGAAATAATCTACACTGTTCTTCTAACTCAGCTCTGACATTTCTTCATGTTTTAACCTACCAGAAACCTCAAAATTAAGACCTGGGC
This sequence comes from Octodon degus, assembly GCF_000260255.1. Lineage (NCBI taxonomy): Eukaryota > Metazoa > Chordata > Mammalia > Rodentia > Octodontidae > Octodon > Octodon degus. Next base: position 20,045,153 of record NW_004524597.1, on the reverse strand, counting down.
CTCCATCCCTAGGTCCTTCCCTCTTTATGCAAGGTCCTTATTAGAATTACTGGTATAATTTCCAGAACTGAGCCTTTCATAAAGCCAAACTAATGGGCACTGAGAGTGGGAGAATCATCTCACTGTCAGATTAAAGTTTCATAATGTATGCTTATGGGATTAAAATTAGTGCTTTGTTTTCTGTTTTATAAATACTGTAAGAAGATATTTTACTTCTGGGATGTCTGCTAGCAAATCACACAGCCCTGAAGAATCTGAAACACTGAGTCACAGAACACTGGAGCTGCTGGTTGTGTGACCTGAAGCATTCTTGTCCTTCTCTGGCCTCTATTGTCACAACCATCTCCAAGGGAGGGCCCCAACCAACTAGTACAGTCAAGGTCCATTTCCATTTTAAAACTTTTTTTTTGGCCAAAAATTTTAAAGATGCTAAAAGTTATGCTTAATGTACAAGATTTTACTAATTCAAAAAAAAAAAGGAACCTCAACTATAACTCTTAAACATCCAGAAAAACCTTATAATAATTACAGACTGTCATAAAAATAGTCCCCTTTGGCTGGTCTGCCATTGCTTTCAAACAAAGCCTGAGCAACTAGAACTATTTTAACACTCTGAGAAGATTAAATAGTTAATCCACTGGGGAACCAAGATGAAAGAATTCATAAATCCCCTTTCCTGCAGGAAACATTGAAAATAACAACAAACAAATTTGAAGTTCTGACTTAAACTATTCTAATAATAACGTTAGCATACAAATACTATGCGTTGCCTGGCATTCATTTTCACTGATGTGCTTCCTTTCTAATCTGAGACTCAGATAATGTCAGGTCATGTCTGACATTGACAAAAAAATAAGCATTTCTGAGCCAGAGTCTCTCAGATAAGTTATAACTTGTCTTGAGGGAAACATTCCATATAATGAACATTCCAAGTCAATGTCTTTCAGGAAAAATTGATGAGAATTGGAAGATCTAGCAGATTATAGTATTAACTGCTACGATAATTCCTGCTTTCATGGCTTCACTAAACTGGATTTTCTAGTACATCATATACTACCCCATAATTATGCATTAAAATATTAACCAATTAGCAGGTAAGATGACAAGAACTCAAGGGGCAGTAATAATTAAACATGAAACTTTAAATTTCATGCAATCCCAAATCAAAAAGGGCCTGCCATGTTTTTTAAACTTACTAATGCATATTGAAAAAAAACAAGCAGGTTATGCTTTAAAAATGAAATAATTCTGTAGACTTTTTTAGGGGGCAGAACCAGGGATTGAACTCAGGCCCTTGCACTTGCCAGGAAAGTGCTTATTCCACTTAGCCATCTCTCCCAGACCCTTGTAGACTTTCAATTTGCATCCTTTGCTACCTCTTTAGAGCCCTCTCTTTCATTTCCATTATGTTGTATGGAAGAATAAATACAAAGGTATTCAAGTAAGACAGAAATCCTGTATCAGGAAGGACAGGGTCTACATAATATCTTCCTACTGCACAGGCCTTGGAGTTCAATACATTATATGAAATATTTTTGGAAGCAGACATACATTTTATAATCATTGTTTCTAAGAAAAATATGAATTTAAAATGCTGTTAAGAAATAAACTAAAGGGGCTGGGGAGATGGCTCAGTGGAATAAGCGCTTCTCTGACAAGTGCAAGGGCCTGAGTTCAATCCCCAGTTCTGCAAAAAAAAAAAAAAAAAAGAAAAGAAATAAACTAAATAGGGCCAAGGAGACAGCTCAGCAACACAAGTATCTGTCTGGCAAGTGCGAGGTCCCAAGTTTGATTCTTGGTACCACAAAAACAAATAAATAAATAAATAAAATCAAGAAATTAAAAACTCAATTATAACAACTGTTATGCATTTGTTGTTTGCATATTTGGTTCTAGTTTATGTTAGTTTCAACACATTTTGTATATGAAAGGGCTGTGCACTGCTAGGTCTAAGCTCTACAGAATCAGAAGATCATGTACACCACCTGCATCATAGTAGGAAAGTGTACAGTAAGTAAGGGGCAATTAAGAAGTATTTGTTGCATAATGGAAGGGATAAACAAATAAATGAGCACCATATAACCATCTGATTCCATAAAATAAATATTACCCAAACATTGATCATTTGCTACCATGTTGTCTAAACATTAAGCTGCTTCAAATAATTTACTGCATTCATTACTATTTGTCTATCAATAAAATTATGGGAAAAAAACTTACTGCATTGGTATATTAGTGTGTCAGCGTTAGAAACCCTCATTACACTAAAATTAGTAAATGAAAATGTTTTACAACATTTGGAAATATGCTTAAGATCCCAAAAATAGCAGAAACCTGAAACTGAGCTCCACCCCTCATACTTACTAGCTGAGAAGCCCTGAAGAGGGAACCTAGAGGCTTACAGACTCACTTTTTCCTCTGTAAAATGAAGATAGTAACTGTCTCAGCTGCTCACAGGATTTTAATGTAAGGAAAACACTGAACTAAATTTAGAAGGGGAAAAAGACCATAATAGCCTGAATGTTTCTTTTTCAGTAACAAATCACAGCTAAAGTAAATATATTATTGGAAGAGTCATACTATAGCTGTCAAAATAGTTCCTTCCAATCAACACAGAGGCATCATTAGTACCAACCATTTGACATACAATAAAAATCACTTGTAGGGGCTGCGGAGATTGCTTGGTGGTCTAAGCACCTGCCTGGCAAACACAAGGACTCCCAGGTTAAATCCCAGTACCACGTCGTGCCAGCCCCGGAACCTTGGGCGGGCCATACTGGCCCTGAAACCAGGCATGGGGGTGCGTGCTTGTAATCCCAATGCTGAGGAGGCTGAAATAAGATCACTAGGACCCTGAACTGCATAGTGAGACCCTGTATCAAACAAATAAATTTAAAAGAAAAAAAAATCACATGTAATGGACAACATAAAGATCTGATAACTCTTCAGAGTTTTAGGGTGTCACTTGGGGGGGGTTTACTGGATGGTCACATGACAAATCACTGCCAGTGACACGGCAGAAGCTGCCCTAAAGCTGACTGTCCAACGTGCCCTGAAGTCTTCTGAGCAATGCCACCTCTTAGAAGTGCTTTAGTCAGATGAAAACACAGCAAATCAAGCACAAATTCGACCACACTCTATACCAGTCCGAACTCACTGTCAGTGATCCGTGTGGCTCGGCCACAGCCGGGCAAAGGCACCCGAGGCATCACACATGATGACAAGCAAATGCGGAGGTCCTGTGTCTGCATTTTCAACCAGTTCTTAAGGTTCTCGAAAAGAAAGTTACAAACTTCTTTAATCAACATTCAGTGAAAAGGGAACAACAGCTCATTATCTTAAATTCAGGATTCTGAAGGTTGAATTGGCTTTATCCTTCAGTTAACTGAATAGCTGACTTTAGTGTACTACTTTGATAATAAGAATATACACCATACTTCATTGTTAATTTTTTATGATACTTAAGGCATTCGTTCAACTCAATACACTTTCTATAAACCAGCTAACATACTGCTAATAATCAATAATAACTATTAATTAATGCATAATCAATGCATCCCTACACATCTTGAAGGAAAAGTACTGCTGTTATTTCACTTTATGTGCATGTGTGTGTGTGTACATGTGTGTGCTTATATGTGTGTCCACTCAAAAACAGGCATCCAGTACAGTATTTGTATTTTCTTGTTAAGTGTGTGGTTAATCTATGCTCCCTTCTCTGTGCCCTGTTTTATTCTTCCTTGCATTTTTAGGCCTATTTTTTAAGAGGGGAAAAAAAATAGATGAAACTAATTTCAATATTTACTCCACACAATGTAATCAATATATTGTCATTTTAACATTTAATCGGTTTAAAAATTATTCAAATAATTACATTCATTTTGTCTAAGTCTTTGAAATCCAGGGTATATACTATATTACTTTCACAGCACTTGACAATTTTAACACAATTTTCATCAGGAAATATTTAGATTTCACTGAAACTTTACAATTGAAAAAAGCAGATCCATATTTGTAAAACACAAGTATCTCACTGATGCCTTGTGTATTTACATAATTGCAGTCAACTCTCTACTGTCCATTATTACATTATTCATTGAAGGGGAAGGCAGGTCCAATACCTCTTGATTTTGAGTATGATTTAAAATTTGGTGCTTTATGTTTCCTACTGGCAAAGCCTGCCACGAACTGAAAGATAAGAGAGGAAGCCACTGGAAAAACTCTGAGAGAATATTTTAGACGACCTGAAGAAACACTTCAGTTGACTTAAGTGCACGTCCCCCTTTGCTGCATCCTACCACTTCCAGCAATGTCAGGATAGGAACAACCTATGAAAGGTACTGATCTGCAACTGAGCTAGCCCCGGACCTAGGAAGCAACAGCTGACCTTAACCTAAATAAAGCTTCACAAACCACGTTCTCACCTCTCACCCATACTGGGTTAATGTTTAAGAACTTGGGCTTGCCTAGGTTGGGGCCATGCTTCTGCCATTAATTTGGTCAGCTTAACTAAACTTTCTGTGTCCTTTCAGATGGCCTTCAAACTAACAAGACTTAAATCACAAGATGCTTGTGAGAACATGAGATTTTTGTGATACAAACCATCTTACATAGTCCTGACTCAGGTACTTACATGTCTAACAATTACTGCTATTTTTAGCTCAGAACTCATAAGAGCGATGAGATCTATGCGCAATAACTATTTGTTACAAATGAACACTATATATCCAATCAACTTTGTCCATAAATTCTAAAATGCCATATAAAACACGGTTCTTTCATCCTATAAGTACAGAAAGCAACTCTATTCAGACCAAAGAACAATGTAGTTATTGATTTTTTTTTTCGGTACCAGGAATCGAATTCAGAACCTTGTGCTTGCCAGGCAGGTGCTTAAAGCTGCTGAGCTATCTCCCCAGCCCAGAACAATGTATTCAATGAAAAAAAAAAAAATCCACGACTGCACGAAATTGAGTCCTCAATATGGCTTACTAGGTTCTATCAAAGCTTCTACAAAATCTTCACCCCCAAATCAGACCCATATTCCTTCACCTTAAAAGTCCCGAGAGCCACAGCAAAAAATGTAAGGGCTGGCG
>NW_004524597.1:20038830-20039885 GCF_000260255.1 Octodon degus | reverse complement strand
GGAGGGGGAAGGAAGAGGGAGGAGGAAAAAGATTTGTCCATTTTTATATATCGTATGATATTTGTTAGTCAACATCACTTGAGATTCATCCACCCATCTGTGCTCACTTCCATTGGAAACAGTATCAGATATAACATCATGATCAACAAACTGTCCTAAATCTCAGTCTCTACAAGTGGCTTCTCCCAAAGATAAATCTCGCCGTTTTCGTATCTATGCTACCCTCTTCCTTCACGTTCCATGATCAGATCTGCGAACAAAACCGCCTTTTCCCAGGTGGCGCACCTCTAGCCCCAGCACCCAGAAGGCTGAGGCAGGAGGATAAAGAGTTCCAGGTCAACCTGGGCTACAGCAAAACCCAGTCAAATAGAATGGAGAGCGAAAACAAAAACAGATGCACACTGCCTCTCTCTGAGTTTCGTGGGGGCGGGGGTCCCTCTTCCCTCCCTCTGCCCTGGGATAGTCGGTAACACACACATCTAAGGCCCAAAGAAAAGTAATGACAGTGAATTTGAGAAACTAATCTAACAACAGAAAAGAAACCCTGGAATAATAAAAAAGGCGAATTAAAACCTCAAAGCTTTGTAACAGGTGATTCTAAACAATCATAAAGCTGTCACCTCCGTGGATGGTAATTTACTCGTCTTTAAAATGAAGACTGGGGAATCTTTCAAATTCATTATAACATTTAAACTGATTAAAGATACAAAGCACATATAATTGTCACTTCCCTACCTAGTCATGATTTGGCACCAGAAAAGAAAAACTGTCGGTAAAGTAATAACTACAGAAACACTCTCACCATAGAAATTTTAACATATATTTCCAGAAAGACTACAGATGGAAGTAAATGTCTTGGGAAACCGATTATTTTTATAACCTTTAAAGTAAAAATAAAAAAGAAATGAATGAAAGGTAGCCTGTTCGCGCTGCGAAGGCCACGCACTTGCTCAACGAGGAAAGATGAATGCTCCATTAATTCCCTACACAGGGCGCCCAGGCTGCAATTTTCCAGGAGCGACCGTCGGAGCTCACGCCCGGCTGGACGAAGGCGG
>NW_004524597.1:20018751-20037986 GCF_000260255.1 Octodon degus | reverse complement strand
CAGCCCGCAGCTGCTGCCCGGGCCGGCTTTGGGCGCGCCTCGGCGCCGTGTCCCGCGTGCTCTTGGGCCCCCGCCCCGGGGTCCGCGCAGCCCCGCCTGTGCGGGCTGCAAAGGAGTGGCTCCCAGTCCTGAGTGCGTCCCTGCCCCATCTCTGGGCCACCTTGGTGCTGCCGGGGACGCCCAAGCCTGAATGCCCCTGCAGAGAAGACGGACCCCGGCCGGCCCTCCCTGGAGCCTGTCCATTGTTCCGTCGCGGTTTCTGCGGCTCACGGCCGTGCCTCCACAGATGCCCTGTGGAAACAACCTTCCTGCGCTCTGCCACCAAGCATCTTTTGTGCATGGCCGCGGACATTCTACAAATAAACATGTGGGTTCATACAAAACAGTTATAATAGATTAAATGCCACTCTCAGAATAAAGGCGCTGCCTGAGTGTATGGAAGCTGAAATCACACGCCTGCCCGCAAAGATCCCGGCCCACAAAGATTCAACACAGTGGGGTGGAGAAGGCAGGACATTCTGGGCCTAAAATACAGCTGTGAACATACCCAGTCTCTTCCTCTCGCTCCCACTACACGGTAACAGTTGCACAGTGGCAGGTATAGAAAACAAAAAGAGTATCTTTGTACGGGATACAAATTGATAGCGAAGCTCTCCCCTGGCTGACACTGGAAAGGCTTCCCTCGCCTCGGTTTCCAGCCATGGATCAGGCTGAGCTGCGCTCCTCCTGCACATCGAGGTGGATCCGGGTTGGCTGCCTGGGATCCATGACAGCTGCCGGGAGAGCAAGAACAGCAAACACATTATGCAGAACGAGAGAGAATGTTTTAAAAAATAATAATGTAATGCCTTCTTTTAAAAGCGTTGTCCTTCAAAATAGCCCTAAGTATGCATTACATCTCCATAAGAGCTCTCACAACACGCATGCTCACAGGAAATGACAGCTATATAAATAAGAGATGGGCGGGCAAGGTTCTTGTGATAAAACAGACAGCGGTTGTCTTCAGCTCCCGCTGAGGGTTGCCTCACCAGATAGCAAACCCTGCGCCCTTGCTTGTTGGTTGGTTGCTTCTCAAGTGAAAGAAACATCAGATCTTCATGCGAAGACTCCTCTGTTTTACATCTCAATAGCTAATTCCATGCAGAATTTACCTGCCAACCACTCGAACTCTTTCTCGGGCCAACTTCAGCCCAAAACGAACAGCCTAAACTTCTGGCCAAAACCTGGCACTGATAATAGCTGTGGTTTGGAGTTCGTATTGTGCATGGGTTCGGGAAGAAGTGGTGTGAAATTCAAATTCCCATTGTGTTCTGAGTCAGTAAATTTCTCCCAAATATGAAAACTTGCGAAATCACTGACCCATTTTGTGCTACTCCAGATTCCTGTAACTCCTGTATAACAGATTTCCTTATTGCTGATCTAATTAGTTAATCATCTTATCTGAAGAAAATTCCAAAGGCAGAACATTTACTGTAGGAGTGGTTTCAATCCTAGTCCAATCATGAATTCAATAAGTATTTAATAAGAGACTGTCCACCAGGGGGATGGCTCAGTGGAATAAGTGCTTACCTGGCAAGCACAAGGGCCTGAGTTCAATCCCTGGTTCTGCCAAAAAATAAAATAAATAAGAGAATGCTAATTGCAAGACATGTTGGACACTAGTTATTGGGAGGATAAGACAATGTGTTTGCCTACTAGGAATATCAAAGCTGTTTCCCTGAATCCACGCTTGCTTCCATCCCGTAGAAAGAATGCCTGGAGAGGGTCACCACAGGCAAGCTCAGAACCTTTGTGTAAACTACATCCTCAGCCCTTTCTTAGTTTTCACTTGAAGAAGGGTCTTGCTAAGCTACTAAATGGCCCAGGATAGCTTTAAATTTATGATCCTCCTGCCTCAGCCTCCCAGGTCCCTAGAACTTTGTATGAAAATGTCAAACTTACATGTTTCCCAAAGCACCATGATATAAAAGGAAAGACTGCTGCCGTGTTGTCATTCTGACTGCATTCCTACTGCATATTTTACCTGTACAAGTCAGAAATTCAAAGCTCAACATCTTCATTTGTCTTATAGTCTTTCTTTGCATTTATTTATTTTATTGTTTGTTTCTTGGCGGAACCCGGGATTGAACTCAGGCCCTTGCGCTTGCCAGGAATGCACTTATTCCACTGAACCATCTCCCCGGCCCCTATATGTATTTATTTTAAAGAGAATTTTTAAAAATAATACAGAATTGTAAAACAAAATGATAGGAAATTAACGATGGTTGCTATATTGCATATTGTAATCTTTAAAGTAGTTGCTCATACTAACAGATATAGGCAGGCAGGCCAAATAGCTCAGCGGATTAAAGCACCTGCAAGTAGGCTCAGGGGCCCGGGGTTCGATCCCAGGGCCTGCGCCTAAGGCACACTGAGACGGCAATTGACACTGAGTGTGCACCTGTAATCCCAGCACTTGGAAGGCTGTAAAGAGGTGGATCACTATGAGTCCAATCTAGTAGTGAGATCCTGAACACCCTGTAGACCCTTCCCTAAAGAAAAAAAAAAAAAAAAAGATATAGGCATGCAAAATTGATCAAACAATTAAATGTTAAATGTTCCTTTCAATAAACCAATAGAAATTAGTAGTAAAATTATCTTAGCTACTTTTTCCATTTCTTTTTTCCCTTTCCCCAACCCAGTTGTACTTTCCTTCTGAGCAGCTTCTTTCCCTTTCACAGTATCTGTTATACCTTTGAATTTTATTTATTCTCTCAATTTCTTACACTAAAGAGACAATACAATGTTTACACTTGCATGTCTGATTTATTTCACTTACAAGCATGGTCTCTAGTTGAATCCATTTACCTGTGAAAGCCTCAAGTGTATCTTTCTTTATAGCTGAGTAATACTCCATTGTATAAAAAAATACCACATCTTTTTTATCCATTCCTCAATTAATGGGCATTTGGATTGTTTCCAAGATTTATTTATGTACTATTTTTTAAATATATTTTGTACAATACCTCACTATGCAGCTCAAACTTGTAATGATCCTCCTGTTTTCAGCTTCCCCAGCGCTAGGATTACAGATGCGCGCCACCATGCCCAGACTTGGTCACTGGCTCAGCTCACCCAGGGCAGGGCTGGTTCAGCATTTGGTACTGGTGATCAAACCCCAGTCCCTGTGCTTGCCTAAGCAGTACTTAGTCCACAGAGCTATCACACCAGTCCTTGTTTCCAAGATTTAGCTATGACAAACTGAACTGCTATAAACATGGGTGCACATATAGTGTGTGATATGATTTTTTCACTTTTTCTAGAAAAATATCCAGAAGGGGTATAGCTGGGCCAAATGAGACCTCCCATCCTAGCTTTTTGAGGAGTCTCCTCAGCCACTGTTTCCTTATAATTGACTCATCTTGTACCCTACAAGCATCAGCTCCTCTTGAGCGTTGGGTCGAAAAGAGTAACCAAAGTATTACACGATTTGTACTACTTAGTGCAAAATGACCACGTGGGTGGCTTTGTTAAAAGCACAAGCTTTTTTATTTCTTCAAAACTCCCTAATTTTTTCTCTCTTTTTATTTTTTAGTGTGGAGTTTTGAACACAAGACCTTCACATGGAGCTATATGCCCCTAATAAAATTTTTAAATTCTATTTTTTAAGGAGAATCCACTAAAGAACTGAGATGCCCAGGCAGGACTGAAACTTGCAATCCTCCTGCCTCAGCCTCCTAGAGTCCTGGGGTACCAACACACCTGGCTCTCTTAATCTATTATTATGGTTTCATTTTCTACAAAACGTCTTTCTCTGTAACTCAAAATTTTAGGTTATTTGCATGAATTGTACCTTTGATCTCTATACTGTGCAGTGCCAGTTTTCAACATAAATAGAAGAACATTAAACACGTATGTAAAATCATAGATATTATATAATTCTTGTTCCCACGTTCATACATGCAAGTGTGTTTTATTCCGAAGCCAACAGTAGACACATTGCACAAGAGTAATTGTCATTAGTATATTCACGCAGTGAATGCCTTCCTTGTGGAGAGGCGGCACATACGTTCAACACATCTTAGCTCTTTATCCTCTCCTTCCATCTGCCTTCCTCTCCATCTTTTCATCCCTTTTCATTTAAGAATGACCTATCCTCTTACTTTCTGTTGTCTATCTTTATGTTGTTCTTTACTTTTGGGGTTTTTTTTCTCATGTAAAGGAAACCATGCAGTATTTAAACTTGTGTGTCTGATCAACAAATTGACCCTTGTTTATAGCAGAGTAGTACTCCATTTTTTAATAAATACACATTTTCTTTATCCATTCTTCTGTTGATAGACATATAGGCTGCTTCCAAAATTTAGCTATTCGGAGTCGTGCTGCTGTCACATGGTTATACACGTATCTCTGTAACATGTCTTTAGCACTTTCAGGATGATACACCTACAAGAGTAACAGATGAGTCGAATAGAATTTCTAGTTTTAGTTTTTGGAGGAATTTCCATATAGATTTCTATAGTGGCTGTGCTAGCTCACATGCCCCACCGCAATGTAGGAGCACTCCTTTATCCCTGCAGCCCTATCTGCATTTGTTATTGTTTGATATCTTGATGACAGTAATTCTTTTCAGGGTCAGATGGAATCTCAATGTTGTTTTAATCTGCATTTCTTTAATGCCTGGTGATGTGGAACATTTTGTCATGTATTTATTTATGAGCCATTTGTACTTCTTCTACGATGTGTACATTCATTTCACTTGCTCATTTTATGATTTGGTCTTTTCTTTCTTTGAGATTTTTATATAGTCTAGACATTAGTTCTCTGTCTTAGGAGTAGCAGGCAATCTTTTTTCCCATTCTATATGTTGTCTCTTCACTCTGTTGGTTATTTCTTTTGCTACACAGGTTTTTAATTTTATATGACCTCATTGATTTTCTGTACTATTTCTGATACAACTAAGGTTAAGTTCAGAAAGTCCTTACCTATTCCTGTGATTTCAAGAGTTTTACCTATTTTATCTTCCATAAGATTGTTTTCAATTTAACATTGAGATGATTTATTTATTTGGTATAGGGTCTTGCTATGCAGCTCAGACTCCTAGTGATCGTCCTGTCTCAGCCTCCTCAGCACTGGGATTACAGGCATAGGCCATCATGCTTGGTTTCAGTGGCCAGCACAGAGCACTCAGGGGTCTGGGGCCAGCGTGGCATGCAGTATTGGGGACTGAACTCAGGTTCTTGTGCTTGCCAGGCAGGTACTTAGATCGCCAAGCTATCTCACCAGCCCAACATTTAGATCTTTGATCCATTTTGGGTTTAGTTAGTGCAGGGGAGAGATAGGGGTCTAAACTCAATCTTCTTCACACATGTGTCTAGCTTTCCCACTACCATTTGTTAAAGAGGCTACCTTCCCTCCACTGTGTGTTTTGGCTCCCTTAAGGGAAAACCAAATAGTTGAATCTGCCTGGCACTGTCTCTGCTTCCTCTATTGTGTTCTGTTGGTCTACGTGACTGATTTTGTGTAAGAACCGTGATGTTTTCACCACTGTAGATTCATAATATAACTTTAAGCCTGGAATTGTGATGTCTCCCACTTTGGGTTTGTTACCCAGGATTGCTTTTGCTGTTCTGGGTCTCTTCTGGTTAACTAACTTTTTTATTTCACTTACTTTTTTGTGGTACAGGGTATCAAACTCAGGGCCTGCATAGTAATGGCAAGAGCTGTACCACTGACTCACCTGCCTTCAGTCCGCAGCCCTCAGCCTTTCAATTTTTTTCTTTTTTTTCAGTACCTGGGAACAAATGCAGGAACTTATGCCTGCAAGGGAGGTGCTTATAGCGCTGAGCTATCTCCCAGACCCCTCTTTTTATTTCTTGATATATGTTCATCGTACCAGCATCTTGGCTTTCAAACAGGAAGGAAATGAAAGCCTGCAAAGAAAAGAATCTTAAATCTTACCCTGTCTTGTACTTTCTTTTATGGTGATTATTTTCAAAGTCAGTGGTAGGCTACTGGAGGAATTAGTGCAAGAAAAAACAAGACCGGATTATCGTTGTGTTGCTAGAATTCTTTAGCTTTGGCATTAGAAGCAAGTTCCTATCTGAGGCTGGTTCCCGCAGAGTCAGCATCTCTGTTTCCTCAGTTGTGGACGGAGCACATTTAGTTCGTAGCTTTGAATCAGCCAGACCTCCCTGGGTATAGGAATCAACCGTGAAGACTGAGTGTTATGTAAGAACAGAGTGTCAAGGAATGAAGGACACACATATTACACACGTGTCCTCTGCTTACCCATACGCTCCAGTGTTTTATCAGAGTGCACTTAACAAAACCCAAGTCTTCAACTAAAACTAAGAATCGCAGTACAGTAACAACGGATCAGTAAACCAAGGCCAGAGCCCTCCTGAGCTCAGTGCTTTATGTGACATCACGGATCGCTGCCCCGAGAGCCTGCTGAGCCCCTGCTTACTTGCTATCCCATCACTGCTATATTACTTCTTGCCCTTTAACACTAACTGATATTTTTGTGGGGGGTTTTGTTTCTGTTTCTTGTGTTCTTTCTATGTGAACATGAGTTCCCAGATAGCAGGAAATATTTTGGTTTTGTCTACCACTTTCTGCAGCTCCCTAAACAGTACCCAGTAACGCATGGTAAATATCATTAAATGTGAGCTGGATGACCATGAGAATGCACGAAACGTGAAACCTCCCTAAGTCTTCATGTCTTACAGGTAAGTAATGTATTTTCCATCTTGTAGAGTCGTTTTGAGAACTGAAAAAGCTTCTCTAACTTTGCTAGTTCCCAGGAAGTGCACAATAAACTACTAGGTTATTTCATTGGAAATAGCCTTGCAAATAGAGTGTTTATAAAAATCAATAACAGATGCTGTCTCTGGGCCCCTTTGAGGTATAATGATTCATTCCAGTCCCCCATGAACATACAGCCAGAAAGAAGCTGCAACAACCTCTGCAGAAGTCTCCCTCCAGGCCATCCACCCTGTGTTTTTCAAGTTTCCACATTCTACTCAGCCATTAAAGGTTATTTGGGGGCTGGAGAGATGGCTCAGTGGTCTAAAGCACCTACTTGAAACAAGCTTGGCAAAGCACAGGGACCGCGGTTCGATCCCCAGCACCACATGCCAGCCAGACCCGCCCCCTGGTGGGCTGAGCTGGCCACACACACACACACAATAAATAAATGTAATAAATAAAAATAAATAAATATTTAAAAAAAATAAATAAATAAAGGTTACTTGACTCCTCCATTGTGCTGCTAGCAGAAAGATGAAAAGAAATAGTTCTGATTACAACTCTGTATGAAAACAGCTAGCTTTGGAAAAGCATGCCTAGACAACCGTATCCGCAGAATCTTTCTCAAAATATTGTTAGGGAGCTAAGCTTTTATGTCACAATCAGAAATGCCACCTTTTTTTCAATGATTCTTTTCGTTGTATGCATTTTTCCCCCTCGATGACAATGGAAAGCATTTACATAGCTCCTGGCCGAAGCCAGTGTACAGAGTTGATACCTGATACACTGTGTACCTGAGTACTGAGTACCTGAGTACTGAGTACCTGAGTACGGTGAGTACCTGACAAGCATTATTTCACTTAATTTTTTTCAATGACCCTAAAAGTGGGCACAATTCTCACTGCCAAATTACACATATGGGAAAACAAGGCTTTCTAATAACTTCTATCTGCTAAATCCATCTTAATTAAATTTTTACTGATTTTGCCACCACCCAGTGTCCCTGCCTCAGTTCCACTGCCACTGCGCACCACCTGTGTGACTTTTCCTCCTGTCAAATCTTCATTGTCTTTTGCTAGTGTCTTAGGTTTTATGCTAACGATCCTTTTCTACCCCTCATCTAAACTGCTGATTTCTAAAGGGCAGAGTTTGCAGGAAACCAGCAAGGCAACTGGTAACTTAGTTCTTGAATGAGTAAATCAGTAGTTACCAGAGGAGAGGCCTGTGATGCTTTGACTTCGACACAAGACAAGTTTTCATTAGAAATTGTTCCCTGCCAGTTACAGTTCTCAGGAAAGACTGATTTCGCACCATCGTGTTCATTAAAAGTGGTATTTAAACAGGAAGGAAAACAGAGCACCTGAGATTCTATAAACTAGCAAAGTAAGCAATGTTTCTACAGCCTTGGAGATGAAAGACATTTTATAATCCCAATCCACCTCATTCATTTATAGTTAAGGATATAAAATGAATCTTAGTGCCCATGCTCGCGCACGTGCATGCACACACGCATTGTGCAGCAAATTAGGGGCAGCAATAATTAAAATTTGGGTTTTTTGACTTTCTTTCCTGAGCCTTTTTTATTATGAGTATCACTATCTAGTTCATTCTTTGCATTTAGAAAACAGCATATACTGTAAATGTTTGTCTCTGAAGAATATCTAACATGTAACAGTAAGGTGAGCTTAAATTCTTATATTACTACTTTTTCTTACATTAAAACAATGTGTTTTACAGACTAATTGCTAATGATTCCTAACATTATTCTGAAAATCAATATATTAACTATATATACATTTCTCATTTCTCTTTTCTGTTTATTTTGAAGAATGATGGTAGCTATTTCTGAGCAGAAAGTAAAGGTTCCTTTTTATCCTTTTTTATTTATAATGCTTGCAATCTCAAATTCTACAGAAGTGATTAACTTCTACAGAAGTGACGAACTTACCGCAAGGAAAAAATATATAATACATAAATAAACTTTTTTTTTTTTTTTTTTTTTTTTTTTTTTGCAGAACCGGGGATTGAACTCTGACCCTTGCGCTTGCCAGGTAAGTGCTTATTCTACTGAGCCATCTCCCCGGTCTACATAAATAAACTTTATTAAAAATAAAAATGAGACTAAAGTTAGATTTCATTGTTCACACTTTAGAGTTTAAACTGAAAATTGCATTTTCAGTCCTCGACTGAGAGAGCCCAGTCTAAAGGGGACAGAAAAGACTCCCCCCGGGTGCCCAGGACTCTGTGGAGTTTGCAGCATATGTGTACCGCAGACAGCTTGATTGCCCCAAAGTACTGGCCCAGTTAATTGCATTCAAATGCAAATTACAGCTATTAAGTCACGCTGATCTGGAGCCAAAGCCTTGAGCCAAGTTCCCAAGAGAAGTGTGTCTCTTTTTTTTTTTTCCTAACTGTGCAGGACTGAACTTGATATGCAGTTTGGCACCATCATTCATTAGCCCTTTACATTTTGTGTTTTTCATTCTGGAATACTATAGAACTGAATTGCTGAAAGGTAATTTTATTAGTCATTCAACCTCTTCCTCGCCTTATTCATCAATGCCGCCGTTCTTTTCCCCATTTGCTGAATGAAATTCCTGACTTCATCTTTCTTTTTCTGACTATTCTCTTATTTCCTCCATGTGGATTGTTTTCAAGTTCTCATGGTGCTGTATAACTTGAAGCCAAAAGGTTAATGAATTCCTGTATTTGCCATCCTTCTATTTTAGGAAATTGACAGTGCTCAAAAATATGGTGCTGACTTTTTAAGTTGGGGTTACTATGACATGTATTCACTTATTTCTACAGTGAACGTGTGCTTGGACTTCCCCTCAAAAGAAAAATAGCTACAGTAAAAAAGCAGATAGAAAGCTTACATTCACAGCCCTCAAAATTCTTTACACAAATATTCATTTGGTGCTTTTTAAGTACACACATTAAGCTTTATAAGACAGGGTGATTAAATCAACATAACACTCCTCTCATTTACTTAATCTGATCTGAAATCAGTTAACAATAGCTCCTAAAACAAAAGCCTCCTAAACAAAAGCCTACATGAGAGGCCTCTAAGACCAGAGAAACAGATGACACTTGTATCTATTATGATGCTAAGACCCTCCTACAATTTTTCAGGAAGTGCAAAATTTAAAAATTCCAATGGGAAATTTGTCATTAAGGTCATTTTTTTAGCCCAAATACCAAAGACTACTTAACACTGACTTTTACATCTGACATAACAATACAGATATGACAATGTGAACACAAAATGTTGAAGAATGATAAATTTGCAACAAGACTGGACAGTACCTGAACAGTGTAGCTTGTCCACATTTTACAGAAAAAGAATGTTTCTTTTCTTTTCTTCTCCTCCTCCTCTTCCTCCTTCTTTTTCTTCTTCTTCTTTTTGTGGCTGGTTCCTTGCGGTTGCCTACACTTGCCTATACAGACACTTTAGACTGCTGAACTATCTTGCTGGCCCCGTAAAAGGATGTTTCGATGCAAGGAGAAATAAGGTGGCTAGGGGCTGGAGAGATGGCTCAGTGGTCTAAAGCACCTACTTGAAACAAGCTTGGCAAAGCACAGGGACCGCGGTTCAAACCCCCAGCACCTCATGCCAGCCAGCCCCACCCCCTGGTGGGCTGAGCTGACCACACACACACAATAAATAAATGTAATAAATAAAAATAAATAAATAATTTTTTTAAAAAAAGAAATAAGGTGGCTAGTCTTGTCTATAGTTTAGACTAATATGGTAGAATATAAAGAATTATTTAAACTTTGAAATAGACAAGTGATAAGACAGGGTTTTAACAAGCATAAAGTAGAATTTCAAAAGAATTGAGTGGGGTCCAAGTCTGGGAATTAGGGAGACTCAACTAATCCAACACTACTACTTTAATTACCAAGTAGTGATTGGCTGTGGTGAACATGGAGCAGTGGGATGCAGAAATGAAAGACACTATAAGAAAAAGTTAATAGGACTTAGCAACATGGGAGAAAAGTAATAGGGGTTTGAAGTCCTAAACTTCCTATCACTGAAAATGTTAGGTCATGAGCTAGAAAGACATTCTACAATGACACCACCAAGAAGCAGAAAGCATCAACAGGAGAGAACAAGGAGAAATTGAGAATGAAAGGGATTCTGAGTGTCTCTAGTGGGAGATTTTGAATTCATGAAGTGTCTTTTGAAAAAATTCCTAACGCCACTGAGAAGATAGTGGTGTTGCTAGCGGAAAGCTTCTGCACAGCAAAGAAAATAATACAGTGAGATGGGAGATTAGGGCTGTCAAAAAGCTGCACAAAAATCTATGGGAGTCACGAGACCCAGGGCTCAGGGGCAGGACACGGGATCCAGGATGACCTTGCCTTTCCTGAGCACTGAAAGCAGCCCCAGTCAGAAAAGTCCCATTTTCAGTTCTTCATTTATGTCTGGCACAAAACCGAGGGTGTCTTTCTTAGGAAAAGTTGAAATCTGATGTCAGGCCAGCTGAGTTTTTGATGGGATGACCATCCCAAATGCCTTATTTGCATGAGGGAGAAGCCAAATTAGGGATATGGGGTACCAAAGACAGCCTTCCATGATCCTCCTGGGTGTGGTAACTGTCCACTGGCCCACTCTCACTCTGCAGAGCGTACTTTCCGCCTTCAGTCAATGCACTTCCACTGCCTTATGTGTGTATCCTGTCTGTTTCTTTCTTTAGGTCACCAAAAACCTGAAAAAATAATTTCCCTGGACTCAAAATTCTCTAACAGAGTGAAGACACAACCCAGAGGATGGGGAAAAGTTTTTGCCAGTTAGTCTTCAGAGAACTAGTATGTAAATCCATTTACAAAATAAAAAACAAATTTCCCACCAAATAAAAGAATTGATCAAAGACTAGGCAGTTGAAATGAATAATCACTGCACAAAGGGCCAATAGGTATACGAAAAAATTCTGGGCCAGTAGAGAAATGCAAATCAGAGCAACACTGAGGTCCCATCTCACTCCAGAAAGAGCAGCCATCATCAGGAACCCACACAAAGGCACAAAGGCCAGCAAGGTTTCCACGGGAATGGAAAGTTACGCTGATGGTGAGAAAGTAAACTAGCTAAGAGCTCTGGAAATCAGTCTTGAGAATCCTCAAAAAACGAAAAGAAGACATTTCATTTAACCCCACTATATTTCTAAGCATCTTCCCCAAAGAGTGAAGACATTATATTACAGACATACATGCACACCTATGCTTAAAGCTGCACAATTCAGAAAAGCTATATCTTGGGGGAAGGGCCTACATGCCCATCAGTAGATGAGGGGATAAGGAGAAAATGGTACATATGCAAAATGGGGTATTGCTCAACCATGAATGACAACTTTGAGAGGGCCTGCCATTTAAGCTCCTGTTTAGGCAAACACGGCCCCTGGGGTTTGATCCCTGGCCTGATGTGCCAGCCCCACCCCTGGGGCTTGCTGAGACAGCAATTGAGAGTAGCAATTGAGACTGGGCTGGTGACTCGCCTGTAATCCCAGCTCTTGGGAGGCTGTAAACAGGAGAATTGCTATGAGTCTGATCTACATACTGAGACCCTGAACACCCTGTAGACCCTGCCCTAAATACAGAAAAGAAAAAAAAGAAAGAAAGAAAGAAAGAAAGAAAGAAAGAAAGAAAGAAGAAAGAAAGAAAGAAAAAAAAAGGAAAAACTCTCTAATAAGGTATGAAAATGTTCTACATACATTTCATTTCCTTTTGCAAATGACTAACTCAACTTAAATGTTTTAGTGCCTCGATGTCGGCACATTCAAGACTGCTTTTATGTTCATCCTACCTTGTTCTGTTCTTTACTCCTTCACCCTTTGGTTAGACCAAACATCTCCTTTAAATATCCACATTGTATACAGGCATAATTGTAGTCACTGATTTTCTTTAATTTTTATCTGATTAAACATGTCCTTTCAACCCAATTATAAACTCTTCAGAAGTTGACACTATGCTTTTTCACTGTATGTGTAGCTCCAAATAAAATGTATGTAATTTGAAACTCAGGATCAACTATTCCAGGACAACCTAAAAATCCTCCTTTTGCAACATTGTCCTCGCATTCCAAACAGATGCAAAGAACTGACAGGGCTCCTTCCCTGAGATACCTTCTCTCTTTAGGCACTAATTCAGAAGACTACATTTGAACTTCTTTGCGGGTACCCTTTTTCTTTGTTTTGTTGTTTTGTTTGTTTGGTTTTTGTTTTTGGCGGAACCGGGGATTGAACTCAGGCCCTTGCACTTGCCAAGGAAGTGCTTATTCCACTGAACCATCTCTCCAGCCCTTTTTTTTTTTTTTTTTTCCCTCGAATGGCTTCAGGGCACTTTTGGCCAGTGGGAGAGTTGTGAGGTTCGAACTCCAGCAACCTGAGGCTGAGAGCTTTGTGGAAGCAGCCACTTAAAGGCCTGAGCTAGGGCCACGCCCCCCGGGTACCCTTCTTTCCAGTCTTTCTTCCATAGCAGAATTCACCGGACAAGTGCTACCCATTCATACAATCATTTGTCATCGCCATGTTTTGAGTTCAAACTCTGTGAGGCACAGAAGCGCAGAAAGTGAGGTAGGCCTGAATACTTCCCTGGTAGAGCTTACATTCCTAGGAGAGAAATAGTAGAAAGTGGTAAGTGCAGACTGCTGTGTGTATAGTGAACCAAATGGGGACAGAGATGACTTCATTTTAATAGGGTCGCTCTGACCAGGAGCTTGAGTGTGGGCGGGGAGCTAATAATGGAGATGGCTGGGGCGGTTGGCATCATGTAGGCAAGAGACGATCTAGTTCACACCAGACTGCAATAAAGGCGGTTAGAAGTGGGCGAAGTCTAGAGATATGTGTGTGTGCATGAGTATGAGCATACGTTTTTAAATACACACATCTGTACTCACACAATATTACATAGTAGAGTACTTGTGCACACTTATACTTAGTTTTTTAATTGGAAAAGTAATTTTAGGCTCACAAAAAAGTGCAAAGCAAAGCAGCTCTCTTAGTGTAACAACTCGAATAAGTGTACTGCAATTATCACAGTGGAGCATCGGTGCTCACTCGCAACGCAAATCCTGGTAAACAATCCAGGAATACTTCGCATTTAACTGCCATGTCTTCCTTTCTTGCCCTACCTGTGCCCTTTCCCTCCTCACTCAAGATCATGCCATTTGCTGTGTTCAGTGTCTGTAATTTGGGTTTGTTTGTGGTATTTGATTGAGGGTACATATTTTTGGCAAAGGTCGAGGGGGAGCCACTTCAGCCTTCACGCCATCAGGGAGTGCGCGATGTCGGCATACCTCGGCTCCAGGACGCTAACTTTGGTCACATGCTGAGATGACCCCTGCCCAATTTTTTCAGTACAAAGTTAATTTACCTGTGTTTTTATTTTTTTATTTTTTATTTAGCACAGATCTACAGGGTGTTCAGGGTCTTACTATGTAGACCAGACTCACATTGATCCTCTTGTTTTCAGCCCCCCAAGAGCTGGGATTACAGCTGCGTGCCACCACGCTCATTCTCAATGCCGTCTCACCCCCACGGGGATGGGGCTGGCACGGCACATCAGGGATTGAACCCTGGCCAATGTGTCTGCCTAAGTAGGTGCTTTAATCCACTGAGCTACTTGGCTGACCCAATTTATCTTTGCTTTTGATAAATATCTTATAGGAGATACGGTGAGATATGAATACATATATATATTTTTTCTTCTTTCTTTTCTTTCTTTTTTTTTTTGGTGGCACCAAGGATTGAACTCAGAACCCTGCACTTGCCAGGCAAGCACTTATTTTACTGAGCTAGCTCCCTGACCCCCAGGAATATATTTTTCTCATCAGACCTTCATCCACTAATTTTGCTATCTTTCGATGATTACTCACTTGTAACAATTATTACAAGGATGTTCACCTAATAGTAATTTTCTATTCGATCATTCCCTCTATAGTAAAGAAGCAGGATACTATTGTCCAAAGTTATATCATGATTTTATTTTGCTGTTTGTTTTAAATTTGTGAAACAAGTCCAGGAGTAGTAGCACATGCTTATAATCCCAGCATTAGGGAGGCTGAAAACAGGAGGTTCACTATGAGTCTAAGCTGCGTAGTGAGACCCTATAACAAACAAATACATAAAAAATAAATAAATAGGGGCTGGGAGAGGGCTCAGGAGAATAAGTGCTTGCCTGACAAGCACAAAGGCCTGAGTTCAATCCCCAGTTCCACCAAAACCAATAAATAAATAAATAAATAAATAAATAGGTCAAACAGCTTGGAATAACAGGAAAAAGAGATGGGAAGTTTCACTACAAATATCCATCATATTCTAGACTGACTTTCAAATCTGAATAAATCAAAATAAATGTAAACACTAAATAATACAAATAAATTTAATATAGATAAAAGTCTGTGAATTTACCATTAAAAGAGTATTAACTTGTGAATCATGATACATTATTACTTTAATAGCTCTTCCACCTCCTTATAGTATTCATTAATGCTTTTATTGGATAACATAATAATAATAATAATATTTTCTAATTATTTTAATTTCCTAATTAATCCAAACACCAAACTGTTGTTTTGTTTCACTTGGGCGCATCATGTCTTGACAGGCTGGGCCTCCCACTTTCTAGCTTGGACTCTAAGCTTGTGATAAAGGCAAAGGGCAGGACCACAGTGCACCTCAGAGCTCGTGAGGAATGTGCTGTCCTCAGAGAGCTGCGCCTAGCACCCCTCAGAGACCGGAGGGAACGACCTTCGAGAACGAAACCTGCTTGGCAGCCTTGAACGTCTGAGACTGCAGTGCTCCGCGCGGTCCCAGACGCCACGCGTCCTGTACTCTACACCCCTCCTTTCAGGCAGCAGAGTCCGGTAGTCACACCGCACCCCGAGTGCCCCTGCCTGTCCTGGTCAGCCACTTGGGTACACCAAGGTGGCAGTGTCTGTCTTCTCATCCGTTGACTTCAGCGTGGCAGATGATGACATTTCTAAACTACACCACGTGGCTCTGAACGTCGTTCCCTTTTTGAAACTCAACTTAGTTTTGAAGACTTTGGGGGTGAAAAGTGACTGACCTGTTACTCTGAAATGACTACTGTTGTTTATTTATTTATTTATTTATTTATTTTTATTTTTTAGGGAAGGGTCTACAGAGTGTTCAGGGTCTCACTACTAGATCAGATTTGTAGTGATGCGCCTGTTTACAGCCTCCCAAGAGCTGGGATTACAGGCGTGCATCACCACGCCCAGTGTCAGTTGCCATCTCAGCACACCCTGGGGGCAGGTCCTGGGGATTGAACCCCCAGTCCCTGCACCTACTTACAGGAGTTTTAGTCTGCTGAGCTATTTGGCTGGCCCATAACTACTGTTATATGTTTGAGTTTCTTCCCAAATTCCTGTTGGGGCTCACATACCTAATGCAAAGTATTTGGAAACGGAGTCTTTGGGAATTGATGAAAGTTAGAGTAAATGCTGAAGGCGGAGCCCTGATGGTAAAATTCCTACCCATTGCCGAGGAGATGCTCCTCACAAACATCACCCCTCCAGCCTCTGATGGGTGCTAGGGATCCTGCACTTTCTCATCACAGAGACATACTTCCTGAAACCCACACCTTAAAGGAGGAAAGGACTATGTCTGGCTCAGAGCTTAGAGAGGTTTTAGGCCCTAGTTGGACTGCAGCAAGGCAGTGTGGCCTGGTAGAGAAGCATGGTCAAGGAGAAGCAGCCCATGGCATGGTAGCCTAACACAAACTGGGGTACCAAGGACGGGGTAAATTCCAAACAACTGTGGCTTAAACCTGACTAATACATTCAGGGCATAAGAGATTTGAGGTGCACTTAACACTATGGTGAGGGCAATCCTGGTGAGACCTCAGGTAAGGAATATGTTACCAGATTATGGAATAAAGGCAATCCTTGTTGCAGAGGGGCAAAGAACTTCGATAAACTGCATTCTAGAATCTTACAGAAAGTAGAATTTACTAATGATAAAATTAGATATTAAGCTGATGTAGAAGGAGCAATATGGTTCCTCCTGATGGCTTATAGTAAAAAGGAGAGAAATTAAAAAATCAATTTTTTTTCATGGGCAGAATATATTTATTGAGGGAAAGAAAACTTCTGTCCCAGAGAGACAGGAGGGGGGCCCAAGCAGGTTGTTCCCCCCAAAAATTCAATTGTTAAGTTAAAAAGAACAAGGACTTACAGATTTAGAAAAGTCTTGGCCCATCCAAATTGTAAAAAATACTAAAGCACATTCTGATGAGAACACCAGAAGTGTGGCGGGGATAATTTTGTAACAACAATTCGCAATACAAGAGGAAACACGGCAAGTTTAAACTAAAGATGAAGAGAGGATGAAATGATGGAAGGTTGTCAGATTTCTTGGCTTAGCATGAGATGACAGAGCTATGTGACTGAAAATATACACTGTTCTTCATGGAAATGGAAAAATATCCTTAAAAATGATTCAGTGGGGGCCGACAAGATAGCTCAGTGGTCTAAGGCGCCAGTTCAGGCAAGTTTAGGCAAGCATGCAGGGACGGTGGTTCAGTCCCCCAGTACCACATGCTGCACCAGCCCTGCCTCCAGCCCCCTGGGTAGGTTGAACCAGTTACCAAAAAAAAAAAAAAAAAAGTGATTCAGTGAATAGCAGGGACATTGTCTCAGTTTAAACAGCCAGATGACTTATGTCTGAAGCTGCCGAGTCAAGAACCCCACGTAGAGTCATGGGACTCACTGGCATCCTACTGGGTCCAGAGGGAAGTACATTGCTATGGTTTGTGTCTAGATGTCCTCTAAGGTGATCAGAGGTGGATCGGGGTAGCTGGACCTAGAGTACGTGATGCTGGGGCACAGTGTGTGATTACAAAACTAGTCCACTGATTAGTCTGGCCTAGTTCTGGGTTCAGATGACGGGAAGGTCCTCTCTGGGCACGAGTGCTGGGCACATCCTTTGGGCATGTAGCTGGGATATAATAGAAGGGACAGGAAGAGGGCTGTTGGCATTGCTTGCTGCTTGCTGCCCTCTACCTGCCATGAACCATTTTCCCCTCTGCGATGCCCCTCTGCCATGCCACTCTGTCCTGGACCCAGCCAACAATGGGCTGAAACCCTCTGCAATGGGCTGAAAACTCTGACCCAAAATAAGAATTTCCTCCTTTAACTGGGAGCTGCATATCATGTCTCAGCAACAAAATAACTAAGACAGGCATAAAGCAAATGGGGGTTGTTTTCAATTAGGCATCTGAGAGAATACATTTTGCTGGGTCTTGGATATGCTTAGGATTATGAGCTCTTTCTTTCTAGATTTCTCGCTCTTAGAATGGGATTGTCTCTCATATCTATCCCTATCCCAACCATGGTATGTTGGAGGCACAGAAATGTTCTAATTTTACAGGTACACAGCTGGACACAAATTTTGCTTCCAGATAAATCATACCTTTAGTCTCATCATTATTTGATTTATAAAATATTTAGATGATACTTTGGACCTCTGACTTTGGAGTTGATGCTAGAATAAGTTAAGATTTGGAGTGTTTGGGGATGGAATGGATGTACTTTTCGAGAGAGGACATGAATCTGAGAGCTGGGATGGAATGTCATGAATTAAGTATTTGTATGCCTCAGAATTCTTATGTTGAGCTGGCCAAGTAGCTCAGTGGTCTAAGTGCCTACCTGGCAAGCACAAGGACCCGGGTTCGATCCTCTGTGCTGGATGCTGAGCCGGCCCCAGATGTCAAGATGCACAGCAGTAGCCCTGAAACTAGGAGTGGTAGCATACACCAGTAATCCCAACGCTGGAGAGGCTGAGACAGGAGGATCCCTATGAATCTGAGCTGTATAGTGAGACCCTGTACCAAATAAATACAGTTTTTTTAAAAAGAATTCTTATGTTGATGCCCTAACCCCAATGTGATGGTATTTGAAGAGGGTCTTTTGGAAATAATTAGAGTTGGGTGAAGTCAGTGGAGTGTGGCCCTCGTTCTGGGATTAGTGACATTATTAAAAGAAGGTCAACCTGCTCATCCTCTCTCCTCCATGTGAAGACATGGGAAAAGGCAGCTGGCCTGTAAGACAGGAAAAAATCCCTTACCAGGAATCAAGTAGGCTAGCATTTTGATCTAGGACTTATCATCCCCCAAAACTCTGAGAAATAAATATTTTTTCTAAACAAATATTTCATTATGGTAGCTGAGCTGAGACGAGGGCCTTCAAGACTTTTTGCCAGACAAGTGGCTGAATTTTGCAGGGCCCTGAACTGCTGTGGTTACAATCTGCTTTGTCACCTTCAAGACTCTTGTTGGATTCTTAGTCCCATTGGGAGGTATGAAGAGAGTAGACAGTTAATCTGACTAGAGGTGAGGGCTTTGTGTTGTGAGTAATATTAGATCATCGATGTGGAGCGTCCGTGAGTGAATACTGGTATCTATAAAAAGAGAAACCAGAGGATGGACGGACACACATACAGAGAGAGAGAGAGAGAGAGAGAGAGAGAGAGAGAGAGAGAGAGAGA
>NW_004524597.1:20015808-20018651 GCF_000260255.1 Octodon degus | reverse complement strand
AGAGAGAGAGAGAGAGAGAGAGAGAGACAGAGAAAGAGACAGACAGACAGAGACAAAGAGACAGAGAGACAGAGAGAGAGACATGTGTGAGATCTCTGTCTTTGACCTGGGTTGCCCTCTACTACTTTGGGAACCTGCCAAATCTAAAGGCCATCATCAGATGCAGCTCCTCAACTTTGTTTTTTTCTTTCCTGTATTTTAGGGAAGGTTCTACAGGGTGTTCAGGGTCTCATGCTATATCAGACTCATAGTGATTCTCCTGTTTACAGCCTCCCAAGTGCTGGGATTACAAGCATGCGCCACCACACCCAGTCTCAATCGCCATCTCTAGCGGGGGGGGGGGGCAGCACAGCAGGCCTGGGGGAAAGAATCCCAGCCCCTGCAGGTGCTTTAATCCGCTGAGCTATTTGGCCAGCCCTAGCTCCTTTACCTTGGATGAGAATGCTGAGCAAAAATACTCCTTGCTTTATAATTTACCCACAGTGTTAGATCATAAGGAACAGAAGATGGGCTGATACAATGCGCGTATGTCTCCCATTGGTCAGCATTGATATACAGACAGAAAGCAACGGCCCAGAAAGACTTCATCAGACTATCCCTATTTTTCAAAGGCCTAGATAGAGGCAAAGAAGCAGATTTAGGTGGGAGAAGTACAAGAGCTCAGGCACAAATGGGTGGCCCAATTCCATATTCATTAGAGATGCTTCCTCAGTGGTGGTGGGGAGACTCCTGGCCAACACTCATTGAGACAGGGAAGAAAACCAGCTCGCTTTCTCTCTCCTCCATTTGAGGACATGAGAAAAGTGCAGTAGGACAGTAAGACAGGAAAAGATCCCTCATCATGAATAAACTGCTAGGGTATGAAATACTCAAGCAGAAAAGCTAAAATTATATAAGAATCAGAAGGAAATATACAGTTTATGACATAAATCAAAGGCTGTAAAGGATGGCTTGACAAACTTGAATGTAAAAACTTAAAATTAAATTATAATAAACATCTTGATCAAAGTTGAGAGAGAAGTAATAACTAAAAAGTTCTACAATCCCACTTATATATTACACAAGATTAGCATGAAGCTCCTTATGAATAAAAAACCCACAAAAATATACAAAATAAGCAAAATATGTAAGAAACATTCACTGAAGAGATAGTACTAAATCTGTGACAAAAATAAAATCACAAGGAATTACTCAGCTTGGGGGCTGGTAAGATGGCTCAGTGGTCTAAAGCACCTACTTAGAACAAGCTTAGCAAAGCACAGGGACTGCGATTCAATCCCCCAGCACCACATGCCAGCCAGCCCTGCCCCCTGGTGGGTTGAGCTGGCCACACACACACACACACACACACACACATAAATAAATAAATAAATAAAAATTTAAAAAAAACAGAAATTACTCAGCTTTAGTAGTGATAGAGAAAATACAAAATAAAATAAGAGCATGGCTTTATTTCTTATATTTCGACTTCATACTTTTCTACTGGATGGTTAAGACCAAGGTAAAGCAGGACCTATGCAACAAGAGTTGTAGCTTTTTGGTCTGAGAAGGTCAGTGAAATGCCCTCAGGATTTGTCCTGAGATCCTGTACCTCAGATATATAGTTGCATTCTCTTAATGAATAGAATGATTTGTTCTAATGGTGTTTGTAAATAGGATCACAAGTCCGCATCTTGTACAGCAATTAACCACTAAGAAGAATATATGCAGTGTATTATTTGTTGAAACTGTACTTCCGACTTGATTTGAAACTGTCTCATTGCTATCTGTTTATCAATAAAACTTTGAAAAAAAATAAAATAAAATAAGACAATACCATTAATATGAGGTTTTTTTTTTTTTTTTTCCCGGAACCAGGGATTGAATTCAGATCCTTGCATTTGCCAGTCAAGCCCTTATCCTACTGAGCCATCTCCCTGGCCCCAATATAAAGTTGTTGATAATATTTTGGTAGAATCCCATGCATAGGCAAATGTTCCATGCTTTTGTGTATAGGCCTTTTGCAATGCATGAAAACATTAAAAAGATTTTCTTTCAAACTAGAAATAAGAAAAGATGTGCACTGGCTTGAAGATTTAGCTCAGTGATAAAGCCCTTGAACAGAATGTGCAAGACTCTTGGTTCCACTCCAGCACCATGCATACACACACACCTACACACATATATACACACATGCACAAAAATGTCTATTAACAGATTTTCAGTTTTCAACACTGTTCTGAAGGTCCTGGCCACTCCAACCAGACCAGAAAAAGAAATAAAGTGAGCCAAAATTAGAGAGATATAAAACTCATTATGTGAGGCTGATTGTTGATGCCAACAAATAAAATTTTCAGGCCAGGGAGATAGCTCAGTGGCTTACGTGTCTGCCTCGTAAGCACAAGGTCCAGAGTTCAATCCCAGGTACAAAAAAAAAAAAAAAAAAAAAATCTATAAAGTAGTATTAACAAGATTGTCAGCTAGAAATCTTTATTTAAAGAATCAATTGCATATCTATATACCAGCAAAAACACAATTTTTTATTAAGGAGGAAGAAATATACGATTAAAAATCTTGGAGAAAGATCAACACATTTATGGACATTTAATCAGTAACAGATAATGATGGTAGTAAATGGAGAAAAAAAGAACTTTCCAAAAATAGATATAGAGGAGTGAGACGACCCAGGCTGCAGGATCCTGAATAGACCCAGAGCGCAGGCCCAGCAAGTGAGTGAGACGACCTGGGGCCGTGGATCCTCATTGACCCAGAGTGCAGGCCCAGCGAGGAACCCTTCAGCAGAACTCCCTGCAAAGAGGCTAGAGGCAAGACCCACCCAGCTGATTCAGGAGCAGAACATCTTG
>NW_004524597.1:20011659-20013288 GCF_000260255.1 Octodon degus | reverse complement strand
AAAATTGAAATGTTATCTGAAATCATACAAAATAATAAAATATTTAGATAGATTAAAATCTCAATATAAAAGACAGTTATGAGCATTGTAACAATAAAATAGGAAATAGCATTCTTATGGTATCACACAGAAAAGGGTTTCCTTGTATGACCCAAAAAATATTGATCACAAAAGGAAAAGATTGCTAATTTGATTGCATCAGAACTAAGAACTATTAATCAAAACAGTCTATCTGTGAACCTAGAACTATCTCAACATAAAATGTTTGTGATTATGTAACATAAAACCATTTTCAAAAGACTAAATAATAAAAAATCTAGTTTACACAAAACTGACAAGAGATAAAAATGTAGAACATATAAGATATTCTTACACATTACTT
Organism: Octodon degus; assembly: GCF_000260255.1. Lineage (NCBI taxonomy): Eukaryota > Metazoa > Chordata > Mammalia > Rodentia > Octodontidae > Octodon > Octodon degus. Next base: position 20,012,906 of record NW_004524597.1, on the reverse strand, counting down.
TGATAAACACAGAAAATTATGCATAGAAAATAATCAAAAAATATAAGTAGATTTTATTTTATTTTATTTTATTTTTTTGTGGAACCAAGGATTGAACTCAGGTCCCTGAGCTTGCCAGGCAAGTGCTTATTCCACTGAGCCATCTCCCCAGCCCCTATAAGTAGATTTTAAATTGCTTCACCTGGAAAAATCTTAAACATTAACAAATTTATAGTAAATAAATACATTATAGCATAAAGAAATTTTAAAAAGAAATAACAGCCTTGAGGAATTAACATGTTAAGTGATACTAAATGGTACTAACTGGAATGATACAGAAGAACATACAAAAGGCTAATTTATTTAACAATAGCTCCAAAGTGCAAGAGTGGTGATGATAGCTGGCAATTTCTATATGCCAAAGAAAAGCTAGAAAGTGCTTCCTACCATGAGCATCTTCACGGCTTGATAGTCTTCCTTTTGATATTGTCAGAAGGTAGTCGTGGACAGGCCAATACACAGAAAATGGAAAGGGAAGCCTACCCTTTCTTCCTGGACCCTGGTGTATGTTATGAGATAGGCAGATGGAATCTGCAGAGACACAGCAAAAAAGGATGACTTCAGAGGCCTCCAGAGAGAAGTGCACCAGTGGAATGGAGCAGGGGATACCATGTGCTGCGAAACATGGGGACACAGTTGCAGTGACCACTTGATGTTCCTTGTATGCCCCTACCTAGATTGTCTGGATGACATAAACAATGCTACAGCACCGTACCAGAAAACTGAGTACTGGGCCGTCCAAATAGCTCAGTGGATTAAAGCTCCTGCAAGCAGGTGCAGGGGCCAGGTGTTCGATCCCAGGCCTGCCATACTGGCCCTGCCCCAGGGTGCACTGAGATAGCAATTGAGACTAGGTGTGGTGGCACGTGCCTGTAATCCCAGCACTTAGGAGGCTGTAAACAGGCGGATCACTAGTGAGACCCTGAACACCCTGTAGACCCTTCCTTAAAATACAAAAAACAAAAACAAAGAAAGCAAAAACCAACAACCTGAGTGCTAGGCCAGAAACACTGCAAGCTTTCATCTCTAAGTAACAGAAGAGGCAGGATCTTGGGGTGGATCCAGCTATACCTAGAAGACATTTCTGAAAAGTAGTCATTTTCTATATAGCTAGGTCTCAATCCTAGTAGTTAAGCTACCTACCACAAGCAATTTACAAGCCCCAATGCAGAAAACAAACAAGCAAAAAAGAAAGAAAGACAAAAAGA
>NW_004524597.1:20008330-20011369 GCF_000260255.1 Octodon degus | reverse complement strand
ATGAGCTTAAGAAAGAGATAAAAATCATGAATGCCAGACAAAAGAAAGAACTGGATCTCACAAGATAGATTTAAACAGATACCAATAAGATTAAAAATTATACTGATAGTATACACAGCTGAATCAACAAGTGGGAGATAGAACATCACATCTAGAAGACAACATTACAAGGGCAATCATCAAATGAAAGACTTCTTAAAAGTAGCAAGAGACCGTGAAATATCAATCCAATAGCTGCTGAATGATGCAGAAAAGAATAACATAAGGTAAGTTAATCAATGAGAAATGAAAAGATAGCATAAAGGACATTAAAAACCTGCTTACCAAAGTAATAGCAGAAAAACTCCCAAGTATGGAAAAAGATTTGACATACCGTAAGTGAGGCATATAGAACTCCAAATAGCCATGATCAGAAAAAACTGCGCATTCATACAAAATAGTCAAGATTCCAGAATTTCAACGTAAGAACAGACTATTTGTTTTGTTTTTTTTGTTTTCGGAACCAGGCATTGAACTCAGGCCGTTACACTTACCAGGGAAGTGCTTATTCCACTGAGCCATCTCCCTGGCCCCAAGAACAGACTATTAAAAGCTGTTAAAGAAAAGAAACAAGTCACCCACTGTTATGGTTTGTGTCTCAATGCTCCCCCAAAGCCTCATGTGGTCATAAGGGTGGGCTTTTCCAAGGTGGCTGAAACTAGGGTTTGCGATTGATTCATTCATAGTCTAATACTCAGAATAATGTTGTAAGTGTTACACATGCCTTAGGGCAGGTAGCCTGCATACAATATAAGTAATATAAAGTGCTCTCCCCTCCTGTCTTGTTGCTGTTGTTGTTTTCTGCCCCAGTGAATGGCTGCCTCTCTGCCATGTGTCACCTTGCTTGTAGCCAGCCAATTATGGACTGAAACCTCCCATAAGCTGTGAATTAGGTAAACCTTTCCCCACTTTAACTTGCTGTCAGGTATTTTGTCACCAATGAAAGAAAAGTAACTAAGACACCTATAACCCACCAAATCTCAGACTGCTCAATGCAAACAGTTCAGGAGAGGCTAGAGTGAAGTATTTCAAGTCCTAAAAAGAAAACCACCTCTAGCACAGATTAATATACCCTGAAAAACTGTCTTTTAAAATTGATGGAGGAGTAAGATACTTCTATGATACAGAACAGCAGAAGAAATTCATGATCACCAAACCAGCACTATAAAAAGTTTTGAAAGACATTCTTAAAAAATGTAATGAGCACAGGGACTAGAATTTGATCCCCGGCACCACATGCCATACTGGACCCACCACTGGGCCTGCTGATCTGACCACTGAGACCAGGTATGGTGGCACATGCCTGTAATCTCAGCTCTGAGGAAGCTGAAAACAGGAAGATCACTACAAGTCTGAGCCGCATAGTGAGATCCTGTACCAAATACATTAAAAATAAGCAAACATAATGAAGACAAGAATTCCAACAGAATGAATCCGCCAAGCAAAGAAAGCAATTAAATAGAAGGGGGAGAAAAGGGAATCAATTACAGGGAAATAATATGACAAGGATACATCAATACCTATAACCTATAATCCTCAAAGAGAATGTTCTCAACTCACCATTCAAAAGATCAAATTGGAATAATGAATCAAGAAACAAGATCCAACAATATACTGCATACAAGAAACACATTTAGGGCCCACCAAATAGCTCAGTGGATTAAAGTACCTGCAAGCAAGCGCAGGGGCCAGGGGTTCAATCTCCTGGACTGCCATGCTGGCTTCAAACCCAAGGCACGTTGAGACAGCAATTAAGACTGGGAGTGGTGGTGTGTGCCTGTAATCCCAGCATTTGGGAGGCTGTAAACGGTAGACTCACTATGAGTCTGATCTAGAAGTGACACCCTGCACACCCTGTAGACCCTTCCCTAAAATACCAAAAAAAAAAAAAAAAAAAAATGAGAAAAGAAAAGAAAAAAAGGAACACATTTAATTTAAAAAGATTCTCATAGAATGAAAGTCAAAAGATGGAAAAAAATATTCCATGCAACAGTAACCTGGAAAAAGGCAGGAGTAGCTATTCTATTTGAAGACAAAGTGGATTGCAAGCCAAGAATGATCAAGAGAGACAAAGAAGGTTACTACATACATATTAATGGAATCATCCAAGAGGAAGTGATAACAATCATAATATATATGCAACAAACACTGTTGCACTCAAGTATATAAAACAAACACTAATGGTTATGAAAAATCAGATAAACACTAATACAACTGCAATGGGGGAACTCAATACTGAGTGTAACAAATAGAGTAACTAACCAAAAAAAAAAAATCAATAAGGAAATATCAGAGCTGATACAAAATTTTGTTCAAAAGGACTTAGTAAAAATCTAGAGTGCTCCACCTCATAACAACAGAATATATATTCTTCTCAACAGCACACAGTAGTTTCTCAGATCATATATTAACTCATAGAACATAGTTAAGTAAATGCAAAGGGATTGAAATTATCTTATAGACAGTATCAGATTGTAGTGAAATGAAATTGGAAATAAATAGCAAAATAAACCACAATAAATACCTAAACACATGGTAATTAAATAATACTTCCTGAACAAACAATGGTTCACAGATGAAATTAAAAAAGAATTTAAGGCTCAAGCAGGAGGACTGGTATGAGTCCAAGGCCAGCTTAGGCTACATAGTTCAAGTTCAGCCTGAACTACATAGTGAGACTTTGTCTGAAAAAAAAAAAAAAGAAAGAAACAAAACAAAACAAAGGTATCCAAAACCAAAGAAGCAAAAAACAAAGAAATTAGTTTCTACAATTAAATGATAATGCCAATTTCACATACCTTATAGGACACAATGAAAGAAGTCTTACGAGGGAAAATTATAGCAGTGAATTCCCACATCAGAAAAAGACACCAAACTCAAATAATCTAATTTTGAACCTCAAGCTTCCTGACAAAGAAAAGCAAGTTAAACCCGTAGCTCATATGCGGCCGAAAACAATAAAGATGAGAGCAGAAATTAATACAACTGAATCTAAGTAAG
>NW_004524597.1:20001658-20007860 GCF_000260255.1 Octodon degus | reverse complement strand
GAAACCCTGTACCGCAGTTTGTAGATCCCTCAAGTCAACAACTTCTGACATTGCCAGTCCTACAGATAACCCACTACTGTTATGGACTACTGGACTATATTGATTATTTTGCTGAATTCACATATCTACAATATTTAAACGGCAATGGAATACCCACTGCTGACAAAACTAAACAAAAGAGGGGGATACAAATGAAGGACCATTGTGTGTCTGTATATACAAAATAGTTGGGATAGAGTTACAGTTACTTTCTCTTAATTCAGTGAGAAGAAAGATTTGTACTAATAGTGTTTGGACAGGATATCATGTCTGCATCTTGTACTGTGAATAACCACTCCGAAGACAACAATATGCAATGTATTAATTATTGAAACTGTTCTACTAATCTGTTTTGAAACTGTCTCATTGTTATTTGTTTCTCAATAAAATTAATTTAAAAAGACAGAAGCAAGAACAAACATCACAAACAATGACAGAAATGGTAATATGCAACAATACATGTTACAGATTTTTCAGAACAATAATAGCTGATTAACAATGGTTGATATATTATCTATTTTTATTGTCAAATCTGTTGCTCAGATTAACATATAGTTATGTAAGATTGGACATATGATTGCATACTACCGCTTGTTTTCCAGAATCCTTAAATTTTTGTTCTTGTCGTTCTTGTTTTTCTTTTTGTCTTTTTTTAAAAAAATTATTTTGAAGAGAATATAGTAATATTTGATAGGACATTAGAAATGGTACACATTTAGAAGACCAAAATGAGGGGTATTCAAGCATGATTTTTCGTATTACACATTGCTGTCCTCAATGTTGTTGCTTAGATCACAGATATCAGCATACAGTTAGGCAAGGTGAAAATCCTGCACATTAAAAGCTATTTTCAAAAATTTGATGGAAATTCTTAGTACAATCACCTCAGCTATCCTGTATATATTCTTGCATGTTATTCCCCTGCCTTTTTTCTTATCTTTTCTCCTTTCTCTCATCTTCGTTGTTTAATCCTTAAGATGTGGTATTTTTATACAATGGAGTATTACTCAGCTATAAAAGAGAAACTCCAAACCTTCATAGGTAAGTGAATGCAACTTGAGGCTATACTCATGAGTGAAATAAATCAGACTCACATGTCTAAGTATCATATAGTCTCCCTAGCGTAAGAACCTGTAAGAAGAAATAAAACTTGAAAGTTACAACAGATATAGTAAAACAGAAGAAACGGAATCTGATAAATTTGTAAAAATATTTTTTTACTTTAATTTTTCCTTCTTCAATGTGCTTGAGAGTGAACATTTTTATGCAATTATCGGGCATTTGTGTTCTTCTATAAGATGCTTCTATGAACTTTTGTCCATTTTTTTCCAGTAGATCATTTGTCTTTTCATTGAATTTTAAGAGTTTTCTTTATGCTAAATTTTTCTTTTTCTGTTATGTATGTTGTAAATCCTGTTATATTGTTAGTTCATTTGAATTCTATGAATTTTTATACAGAAGTTAAGATATTTATATGTTAAATTTGCCACTTTTCTTACAAACTCTTTTCTTTTTTTTTTTGTGGTACAGGGGATTGAACTCAGGATTTTTTTTTTTAATTTTTTTTTTATTATTTTTATTTATTTATGTGTGTGTGTGTGTGTGTGTGTATGTGTGTGTGTGGCCAGCTCAGCCCACCAGGGGGCGGGGCTGGCTGGCATGTGGTGCTGGGGGATTGAACCATGGTCTCTGTGCTTTGCTAAGCTTGTTCCAAGTAGGTGCTTCAGACCACTGAGCCATCTCACCAGCCCAAACTCAGGATCTTGCACTTGCCAGGCAAGCACTTATTCTACTGGGCTATCTCCCCAACCCCCCTTTTTTTTTTTTTTTTTTTTTTTTTTGCAGAACCGGGGATTGAACTCAGGCCCTCGCGCTTGCCAGGGAAGTGCTTATTCCACTGAGCCATTTCCCCAGACCCTTTCTTATAAATTCTGACAAAACTTTTTCCTCCTTAATTTTCTCTAAATATTTTTATTTTGCTTCAAATTGTAAAAAATCTGACATTATTGATTGTTGTTTTTCTTTGATTTAATTGCAAAAGCACTGCATATTGTCTTTGGGAAAAAAATATATGTATGTATTATATAGCATAGCATAGTGCTGTGTATGTAAGGGTACTGAATAAATGTTATTAATAGTTTAAATTTATACCCTTGTTGTATTTTTCCACCTGACATTGCCTAAGTATCTATTAAACTTAAAATGACATCATGACTGCTTTGACACATCCCACTAGTGAATATAGCCAATGAAAAAAATGAAATTTTAAGCGTAACAAATTCTATGTGTTTTGGCCCATTCACTAAAGACTTTGTCAGTCCGTTCACCTGAGAACTTTGTTTAAAACATTGTTTGAGTAGCAGTCGCTTCCTGAGGGGTTGAGGGTAACAGTAGACAGCGGAGCCCTTACACACAGAGACAACCCTTTTGTTCAGTTCGCAAGCTCTGAAAGTTCCCAGGCACTGGTCAAAAGAGGTGTTTCCCAGCCCTGAGTGACACCTGAATGGGTGTCATTCTCAACAAAGGGAGCGCTCCAGCGTGCTCAGCCGGGAGATTAGACAGCCTTTTCAGAAATGAACAGAAGGGCCTACAATTTGGAGCTGAATTAATTTAACCTGTTACCCAAACCATGCTCTTTTTCTTTCCCCTTCCAAGCTATATTCTGTTTTTAATGTACACCTTTTTTATTATTACATGTTCGCAGTACATAATGGTCACATTTATCATGGTGAGTTTGTACTTGTATGTAACGCATCTCAATCCTTTTTGTGCCTTTCCCTTCCCATCCTTCCCTGCTCCCTCCAACCCTTGCTCCTCTTTCTATTTTTAAAAAGCTCTATTTACATGTTTGCCTTCGATTCTTTCTTTCTTTCTTTCTTTCTTTCTTTCTTTCTTTCTTTCTTTCTCTCTCTTTCTCTTTCTTTCTTTCTTTCTTTCTTTCTTTCTTTCTTTCTCCCTTTTCCTCTCCTTCCTGAGTTCTGCAACGATTGTAACAAGAATAAGCTCAGCCATTTCTTCTGCACCCTTGACCATCTATCCAAACTCTTAGGACTCTTAGAAGTGATCTACAACGTTTTGCTTTTAACACTCAAGAGGACTTTATAGAAAGAGTAGGACTCTGCCTAGCTAAAGGGATCAATGAGATTTGCAAAGACAGATCCTGGTGAACACTTTAGCTGGAAATACACCCCAAAAGTACAAAGTGTGCTTCTTCGTGTGTGTTTGAAGAAGGAGTGGGGGGTCGGCTGAGGATCCTACGCAGATGTTAATGTTGGTCCCAGGATACTCGCTGGCAGAACTGGAGAAGCTGGCAGGAAACAGAGGTTTCTGAAAGCCTTGAGGTAGAAACCAAGATGGGAATCTGAGCTGTCTGACCCATCCCGGAGGAACGCTAGAGGACGAATCTGACTGCGTCACAGCCATGCCTAACTTCTTTATGCTTCCTACAAGTCCCTCGTGTTATGAAAATCCTTTAGCGTTGCTATATTAATCTTCCACCCCTGTGAAAGCCCGCGTCCCACCACAGCCCCCTGTGAAAGCCCGCGTCCCACCACAGCAAACTTGCCTCACGCCCTGAGCGTGCCATGCTCCTTTATTCCTGCGCGTCTTTTCTACATGCTTTACGCTGCCTGTTTAACCTGCTCCACTAATCATTTTGCGAGCTTCAATTTCCCAATTCTGACCTGAATGGCTCCCTTAGAGGGCCATTGTTATCGCATGAAAATATAGGGCAGGGGAGATGGCTCAGTGGAATAAGTGCTTCCCTGGCAAGCACAAGGGCCTGAGTTCAATCCCCGGTTCTGTAAAAAAAGAAAGAAAGAAAAGAAAATATTTACGTCTCGTGACTTTATGATACGGTTCATCCTAACTGATTATTTATTTACGAATATTCTGCCTCTTTATTCAGAGCTACTCAACTTCAGAAATCACATAAAATTCACATTTGTGTTACATTTGAACCCAGGTCATGAGAGGCAAAATTCTGTAATGAGGTTGTAGTTGATGACTGATTCTCAAGGTTTTCTGTTGACCTCTAGGTTTATAAAAGTTGTATTATTGCTAATCCAGGAATGGATTCATTATTTGAAAATTCCATTACACTATAAAAGACAAAAAAAATGGTATGGGTGAAATTCTAGAAAATGTAAGCCACACACAGGAAGTCAGTGATTAATTTATGATCTGCAGTTAAATTTCAGAGCATGAGTTAAGGGCAAAGAGGGAGTGAGCAAGCCAGGTGGTGCACGCCTATAATCCCAGCACTTGGGAGGCTGAGGCAGGAGGATCACTGCAAGCTGGAGACCAGCCTGGGCTACGAAGTGAGCTCAAGGTCAGCCTGAACTACATAGCAAGACCGCATATCATGTAAGACAGGCAAAACCGTAGCATGCACAAATACCAAATAAAGTAATGCTATCCAAGGTATCCAAAAGATAGAATTAAGATACTACTTTGTAAAAAGACACATAAAGACCAGCTCCTGATCATGACACACATGGCCCTGAAAACTCATATAATAATCCCATGCTGTGGGCGCACAGTCGCAACTCAAGACGCACAAATAAAAGCCGTGGTAGCTCAACACACTCATCGGCCTGCTGCGCTGTGTCCCAGTGCAGTTGCCCCCGTGTCCTCTGGTGCACTAAATATGTCTTCCGGAGCATGCCATTTGTGGACTCCTTGTTCAAATATGAAGTCTATGAAGTCTGATTCTCAACATCAGCTCAGAAGTTGGGAAGCCTGATGTAGCAAAGACAGAGGCAGGCTACGTGCACGTTGTCTAAGGGATCCAGGTGGCGTGGTCTTTCCACTCGTTGTTCGTTCTAAGCATGGCTGCTCACTCCATCCTCTTCCTTGATGCTATCCTGAAGGATTTCATAAACTGTAGGTGGAGCATCCTAACTTTGTCTGCAAACCGTTCTGCTCCATGTCCCATGAGGCAGCTTGTTGGGTATAACACACCTGGCGAACAGCATTGTGTTAGGATAGTTTTTCATGCACAAAACTGCAGGCTTTACTGGATTCTTCAAAACCATGTAAGCCAGGTGAATAAATGAAAGAACAAATCACCAACATGAAAACAAATGGACTTTTAAATAAAGAAGGACAATTTTGTGCTAACTCAATATTGATTATGGCTGAGGAAGACATGAGGCGTGCTGCACACATTGAGAGAAAGGTGACAGAGAGAAGTTGTTGAAACCCCAACCCAGAGGGTGGGATATAAACTCTGATCTGGCTCCTGTCAATTTTTAGGAAGATCATGTAATTGAGCTGTTCAACTTTATTCAGAATTTGACATGTAGCAAATGAAAAAACAACCTGTGATGGTTATTTTGTAGGCATGGTTAACATTTGTAATCAATGGACTTTAAGAGAGTATTCTCGTTGATAGTACGAGTGAGACCCATCTAACGTCCTGAGATCTTCAGAACAAAAAACCAAGTATTCCCTGGGAAGAAAGAATTCTGCCTTCGTAGATATTTTGCTGAGTTTCCAGCCTGTAAATTTATCCTATAAGCTTAAGACTTAAAAAACGTAACAAAAGCTTCTGCACTGGAGGAGCACTTTGGAGAAACCTTGATGGCTACAATTGCCTTACTTCTATTTCAAATTACTCCTACCAAAGCTATTTGAAAACTGAAACGGCTATGTGAACTTGAGGTAGTAGTACCCCAAATGTAGCTTAAGTGTGTACTTTAAGTAGATGAAGGGGAATCTACCTTGGTAGGAGTTGTCCTCTCCAAAATTCATGTAGAAATGTGAAGGTCACAGGACAGCATCAGGAGGGGGACACTTGGAGGAGTGAGCAGTCCAGGAGGGCTCTGCCCTCATGCGTGGACCGAGCTGTTACCACAGAAGTGCATCCAGCACACAGAGTGGAATTTGATCTCTTGAGCTCTTCTTGCCCGCCCCCCAAGCCCCACTGATGCTTTTTGCCATTCTGTCCTGTGACGAGTTCTCCATGTTACAGTAAGAAGGCCTTCACCATAACTGGCATCACGGTCGTGGAATCCCTATCCTCCAGAAGTGGGAGAATGAAATATCCATTCCTTGTCTATTACCCACTCTCAGGTGCTTTATCACAGCAGCTAAAAGAAAGACATACCGGCCTCCAGACTTCACTGGGGCCAGCAGCCGCCCGACCAAGGGCCCGGGGCCA
>NW_004524597.1:19992396-19997861 GCF_000260255.1 Octodon degus | reverse complement strand
AAAAAAAAAAAAAAGGAAAAAATAATAATAAAAGGGGGAAAGCTGGGGATGTAGTTCAGTGCAAAGGCCCACAAAAATATGCACAAAAAACTTTCGAGAAGGACTCTGTAACACAGAACAGAGATAACACTTTCCAAAGAGAAGGTAGTGGAGAGAACTTGGATGATGCTTATGAACAATTGCTTTTAATTACTTACTTTATGAATTTTAATTTAATAGGAAAGTAAACTGGAAGGAATAGTCCCAACCTGTATTTCTCCTCATCTTGATGTCTGTTTAGATTTTAAGCTCTTGGTCTTACTACTTTCAGTAAAAGTGAAATTTTGTGTTATTCATTTAATCTGAAAATATAGAGACCCCTTTCCTCCAGCGCTTCAAGCCCTCATTCCTCCTTCTCTGTGATACCTTACCAAAGTGCCCCCGGGCAAGTGGCGTGCAGACAGGAGTGCCTGCCCCAGCGCGGTGAGCACACCCTTGAGCGAAGGCGCAGCTGTGGATTTTATTGCTGCTTCTCCTGAGTTCACCATGAGCAAGCTACGCAAATCTCTTGCGTCTTCAGTAGACAACCTCGCCGATCACATTTTGAGGAGTGTCACCCAAGCAGAGCGCTGTCGCAGCGTGCCTGTCCTCTCACCATCCCCTGCTTTCAGCGCCCCTCAGATCGGACTCTAACTTCTCTAAGGACACATCTCATTTCAGATTATAAGCTGTTCTTGTTTGTAAGATTTGCCTCAGCCTTACCTCCCAAAGTAAACCTCAAGAGTCGAGTTTCAACAAGTCGTCAATTTTTTCAGAAATGCAATGCAGAAGTTCAAAGCTATCCTCAAACAAGCTTTGATAAAAGTATTCAATAACACTGACCTCAAGAGATCAAATAATTAAGCTTAATATTTTAATGTCACTGAACATGTGAGAGAAAGTAATGTACATTTCAATGTGTATATTCTGATAGGATTGTTTAATAAAACGGCCTTATAGCCATGACTCATTATTTACTGACTTTTCAAAACCAACATTGTTTTTATATGTCCCAAGTATAGTTTTTATATATCCCAAGAAAGTTAGTTCTCTGTATGATAAGGAATAGTTAGTAAAAAAAAATAGTTCATCTGTTAGTTTTGCTTGTAATTTTACTAAAAAATAAAGATAACCATATTCAGACCAAATATTAGTTACTACTTGGGTGAACTTTCCAAGCTATAAAATAGACTTTTCTTCTCTAGTCTTGCAAGACACTCATTAAGGTTATTATAAGAATGAATCCCATATTTACTCTTTTGCACACATAGTCTTTTTTGTCTTCTATGGTCACTTTATTTATTTATTTATTTATTTATTTATTTATTTATTTATTTATTTATTTATTTTTGTGGTACCGGGGATTGAACTCAGGACCTTCTGCTTGCTAGGCAGGTGCTTATTCTATTGAGATATCTCCAGAGCCTCTTTTTTGTCTTTGATTACAGTCTTTGGTTCTCAATATGCTTCGTTGGAGTATCTGTCCTGTTAGTGTCTCATCTCAAAAAGTTCTCTCTACTGAGGCCAAGCTTTTCTAATAGAACAGGTCCTTAGGCATAATCTCCTGGTATGCCTTGAGCACACTGTAGTAGAAAGAAATTTTTTTTTTTAATTTTAGGCCAGGGAGAGTCACTTCTATAAATAATGACTTCCTGTAAGCCCAGCACTCAGGAGGCTGAGGCAGGAGAATCTCTGCAAGATGGAGATTAGCTTGGGCTACAAAGTGAGGGGAAGGCCAGTCAAAACTGCATAATGAAACCCTGTTCCAAAAATAAAAAATATTTTTTTAATTTTTTTTACCTTTTTTTTTTTGTTGGGGGGGGGGGCCGGGGATTGCACTCAGGCCCTTGCACTTGCCAGGCAAGCACTTATTCTACTGAACTATCTCTCCGGCCCCTAACCTCTTTTTTTTTCTAATCTTCATTTTATTTTATTTTATTTGGCAGAACCGGGGATTGAACTCAGACCCTTGCTCTTGCCAGGGAAGCACTTATCCTACTGAACCATCTCCCCAGGCCCTAAAGATGCCTTTCTTTTTTTTTTTTTTTGGAACCAGGGATTGAACTCCGGTCCTTGCACTTGCCAGGGAAGCGCTTATTCCACTGAGCCATCTCCCCAGCCCAAATCTTCATCCCAATTTTTTTTTTTTCAGAACCAGAGATTGAACTTAGGCCCTTGCACTTGCCAGACAAGCACTTATTCTACTGAGTCATTGCCCCAGTCCCTGTAAATCTCAAGAAAATGTTGGAAGTACTTGGTCTTTGGCAGGATTAAATTTATTTATTTTTCAGTGCTGTGGAAATTACTAAAGCCAGCTCTTCATTTTGTTGTGGTGGCCATAGCCTGAGGATCTTTTTTTCCAAAAATTTTATACATTTCAACAAAAAAATATAAAGAAAACAATAAGAATTTCTATGCCTTGGGAATTCTGCAGGATTATTGCTGGTTATTTTTATTTTTTTGTATTTTAGGACAGGGTCTACAGAGTCTCACTACGTAGAATGGACTCGAGTGATCCACCTGTGTTCAGCCTCCCCAGAGCTGGGATTACAGGCGTGCGCCACCACACCCAGTCTCAATCGCTGCCGGCACAGCGTTTCAGTGATAGAACCCTGGTTGCTGCGTCTGCCTAAGCAGGCGCTTTAATCCACTGAGCTATTTGGCCGGCCTTATTGCTGTTTTAATTCATTTTTCTTCCACATTCCTAGAAATCTGAAGTTTCCTGATTGTGTGAGTGCCTGGAATTAATATCTGTGAATCCAGGGAAGATATTCTTTGTTGAACTCCCAGTATCATCCCTAGAGTTCCTATAATTCCTGATTTACAGAGTAAAGTGAGAGGAGAGGAAATACTATTTTCAGTCTGATTTATATACAAAGTCCTAGAATTCAGGGACTCCCTCTAACTCAAGTTGCACTGCCTGTTCTGTGTGTTTAATGGAGCAGTGTGTCCAGAAGCCATCGAGGCCACAGAGTACCAAAGGCCTCTTCTGTGAAAGGTGACCAGAGCTCTTCAAGTAGGAGAGGAACGAGAACCGACCAGCCGAAGTCTAAATCCAGGTTTGCCATTCACCTGTGACCTTGGAAAATGCTCCCATGATTTTTCATTTCCTCATTTATAAAATGATGATTTTTATCATCTGTACCCTTAGAAGGAGAGAGGGGTGATGAAATGGGCTAATTCATCTAAAACACTTGACCCTGCTCATCACCGTAGGGATCATTCAGTAGAATATTGATAGCATCATTGTTATTACTATTATAATTATGGTTTTTTTTCCTAGTCCTTACCTACTCAGCCACAACTGCTCAGTGTGTAATTATATTTTTCTTTCATTTTAAGCTCATGGGAACAACTGAGATTATTTGTCAAGCTTGGTACTCCCAGTACCTAGCTTGGAATTTTGTACACATGTATTGAACCGAACTATATTCATGATGTGAAGATAGACCTCGAGGATAAATACTCCTAATTTTTCGTGATTTCTTGCCATGGCTGCATGTTATTAGGTAAGAAACAATCGATTTAGCCTATGAACTACAAGCACCGATCACTCATCCAGATTGCTAACCTAAAACTTAAATGCTCAAACCTTCTAAGGGAAGAACAAACGCTTACAACTTCAAAGTGAGACGCTGACATTTGGGCAAAGGTTAACCAGGGACCTCTGCATGTCTGCGATGTTACTGAATGGCAATAATGTAGGTAAACAAAAGGGTGACAGAAAGACAGAAAGGGACAACCAGAGAAATGCGACGTTGATTTAGATTATCTGGTAGTCTACGGAGGCATGATTGCCGTGGTCTGGGTGGCAAATTTTCCCTCACCCACACAGAAAACCTCGTTCATTCTTTAATCACAGCTAAATGTCATCCGCAGCGGCGCTTGGAAGAAGTTTCAAGAAGGCTCCGTACAGAAGCCCGCGGGGTGCATGCACAGCGACAGTGAGCCCCGTGAGAGCGCCAGGACCGCCCTGCACCGACTGTGGCGCCCGCACGCTCCACACAGCACAGGCTTCTGCCCTAGTTAGTGTCAACGGGAGCGCATAAGGCAGTATTTTTCACTCTCAATTTGTACCCCACTGATATTTCCAAATTCCTCACGCAGAACAATCAGAAGTCTGTGCAGCCTCATGCACGGCCCTCTATGGCTCCTGCTCTGAAAATTGTTGCCCCAGAACTCAGCTGATAAAGTGATTCTTCCAGACAGGCGAGGCCTATGAACACATGGCACCACCTGCATACCCAGAGCCAAGGGAAAAATTTCTCATGCTGGCGCCTCCAGGGTAGATCGTCCAGCGCACACGCATTGACTCAAAGCCATTACAAGGCTTCCCTTGTCTGAGAAAAATTGCGTAAGCTGTTCGCCTTGCTTTTTCAAAATCTGGACACGCTTAGTCTTCGAGCTGCATAAAGTTTGTTAGTCACCAAACACAACAATTATGCCTTTTTTTTATTTTAAAGAGAAAAAACCCCCAAAGTTTCAAAACAAGATAATAGGAGAGTAACAATGGACAATACATTGTGTATTGTTATCTTTGCTTTCGTTACTCAGAGTACAAGATATTGGCATTTAATAATCCAAACAATATTAGCACAAGGCTTTCTTTTTAATCAACTAAGAGAAAATAGACAGATTAGTATAATTATCTTAAATATATATATATTTCTTTTTTCTTTTTCTTTTTCCTTCCTTCTTTTCTTCTTTCCCCCATCCATTTCTCTTTCCTTTTGAACAATTTCTTTGCATTTTACCATTGCATCTTATTTTCTCTTCCACCTTCTCACACTAGGGAGACAATATGATGTTTGCACATGTGTATCTGGTTTATTTCACTTATGAGTGTGGTCTCGAGTAGCATCCATTAACCTATAAAAGTCGTTAGTTAGTCCTTCTTTATGGCTGAGTAGTACTCCATTGTATAAAAAGACCAGATCTTTTAATTCATTTCTCAGTTGATGGGCACTTAGGTTGTTTCCAAGATTTATCAGTGACAAACTGTGCTGCTCTAAGTGTGGGTTCACATATATCACTGTGGTATAATGTTTTCAATTCTTCTGGGAAGACACCCAGCAGGGGAGTAGGTGGGTTGAATGGGACCTCCGATCCTAGCTTTTTGAGGAATCTCCACACTGGTTTCTACAGTGGTTGCTCCAGTCTGCACTTCCACCATCAGAGCAGAAGGGTTCCTTTTCCCAAAGTCCTTCCTGCATTTGTTATTGGTTGATTTCTTGATGACAGCCATTCTTGCTGGAGTGAGATGGAATCTCAGCGTTGTTTTAATTTGCAGCTCTCAAATGATCGGTGATGTTGGACATTTTTTCATATATTTATTTGCCATTTGGTATGAGAGGTATGATTTCTTCATCTCAGCTGCCAATTTTTTTTTGACATCAGTTATTTTATTTTAAAGAAAAAAAATAAAAACAATGGTACAAAATCTCAAA
>NW_004524597.1:19968826-19991006 GCF_000260255.1 Octodon degus | reverse complement strand
ACTGTCTGATTGCTAAGAATGGTCTTCATTCTTGCGGGAGATGCGGCAAAGACCAATTCTTTATGTTTTAGATATAAGTTCTTTGTCGGAGGGACAGCTGGCTATAATATTTCCCACTCTGTGGGCTTTCTTTTCACTCTGTTAGTGATTCCTTTGCTGTGCAAAAGTTTTTCAATAAGACCAGATTCTATTTGTTTATTCTTTGTAGGTTCCCCTGCTATCTGGGTTTTGTTCATGAACTCTCTACCTACCCCTAGGTCTTCAAAATTTCTACCTATTTTCTCTCCCAGTAGATTTAGTGTCTCTATTTCAATTTTTATTTGACTTTAGTTGAGTGCATGTTAATAGATATGGGGATAGTTTTAACCATCTGCATGGGGAAAGCCAGCTTTTCCAGCACCATTTATCAAAGAGACTATCTTTCTTTCATGTTTGGTCTCTCTGTCGATGATAAGGAGGTTGAGCATGTTTGGGGTTGCATCTGTATCTTCTATTCTATTTTTTTTTAATATTTATTTATTTATTTTGTGTGTGTATGGCCAGCTCAGCCCACCAGGGAGCGGGGCTGGCTGGCATGTGGTGCTGGGGATTGAACCGCGGTCCCTGTGCTTTGCTTAGCTTAGCTTGTTCTAAGTAGGTGCTTTAGACCACTGAGCCATCTCACCAGCCCTCTTCTATTCTATTAGTGTGGTTACTTGTAATACTTGAAGAAGGTCCCCTATATATCTGCCTAGCAGTTGAGCCTTATTTAGAGGGCTGATGCTGTGGCTGCCAGCTTTGGCAGCCCAAGATTGGCAGAGAAGGCACCAACCCTTGTGGGGTGCCACCCTTTGGCAAGACTTATGTGTGTGTGGCCAAACAACTGACTATGGAGTATGTCAAGTTTCAGGACTAAGACCCTTGGGAATGACTTCCAGATGCCTTGGCAAGACTTTGAGATCTTGACTACTTCATATGGGATGCTGCTATTGATAGTGTCTGACCAGAAATCCCATTTCATAGGGGTCCAGGTACAATAATGGGTTGCTCACAAAAAGCAATGTTCCCCCGATCTTTGAGGGAGTGGGAAGTGGAAAGATTACTTCAAAGCCAGGGTCACCTAAGTATTTTAAGGACATGACCCCACTGTTTGCATGAGGGGCACAGTGAGATACACTTACATAAGCATGTCTTGGCTTAGACAAAAGCACATGTGCAACACTGTTATGCCAGTACATGGGAGTACAAAGTTGCTGACCACTGACTCCTAGGAGCCAGGCAATAAAGGCTTACTGCTGCTGTTATGCTGACATCAGCTTGGCTTCCTTTGGGGACTTCACCTATGAAAACACCCCATCATTCCCCCTGAACCCAACATATTCATAAAGCAAACAGATGCCACCAGATGCCTATGAGTACAAGTTTCCAAAACATCACAAATTGTTATTTCACTGGGCAGTAGATGCCAGTGTCATAAATAGGATTTTGTTTCTTCTAAATGGTTTGGGAAAACAGCTAGCAAATGGCTGTTTCCTAAGATTATTAACACAGAGTCCAGCGTTTTCCTTGAAAACGTTTTCCTTTTTCTCTTGGAATTCTTTAGGGGTCTTCACATATGAACAGCAGTGAATGCTTCAACTTGAGAAACAGTCAAACCTCATTGGGCAAAGTGTCCAGGACATTTTCTTCTTTGTGTATAGCCATTCTGGAGGAGCAAGTTGCCTTCGAAACTTGTTTCTACCTCATCCCAACTCCACCTCCAACCGTGAAGCCAGAGAGTTTGAAATCAGAATGCTCCTGGCCTTGCTTGCTAATTCTATGTAGCTACCTCATGCTGGGCAAACTGAGGAAACTTAGTGCCGTGGTTTGTGTATTTGTTAAGATGAAAATAATGCCTGCCTTTCAAGGGTGCTGTAACAATTACAATGAAAATAGTATGCATAAACTGTTCCTAAAAGAACACGTAAAATATGATTGGCTCTCAACAAATTCATATTATTTCTCTTCAAAAATGTCATTCTCACCTAGTTCTTCATGTACTCTTTACACAACTTTCTAACTCCAATGATCAAACCTGATAATAAGTGGTTATATTTTCTAAGAAAGACTTCCTAAGCAAATTACCCTTCCTTTCCAGTTTTTGTCAGTAACCTTTAGCTGGTCCCATTTCTGGCATTGTTCATTAAATAAAACTATATGGCAGCCTAGACCCCAACTTTAACCACACACCCTGAGGTTTCAGAGCTGCTTAGAACATTAATGAAACCTGCTACCAGCCCTGCTGTCATTTCTTCTTTTATTTTAGACCACTAGACTGAGGACTGTTTTCTTTAAAGCACGGAGCTAATTAATGACAAGTCTGGATACAAGCCAACAAGCTAGATTACTAGGTCTTGGGAACACTAGAAGAACCCTCCCATGGCCTACGTTCCCGCTCTGTGGGCTTTCAGCAGTGCGTGAGGGAGACTCCTCCCTCACTGTAGGAGACGGCAGCAGCTTCCTCTACCGCGGTCTCAGGGATTCTCGCCTGCACAGTCTCTGTGGGCCTTAACTGTAGAAGGGCGAAGCCAGGCACTGCTGCCGAGGAGGGGCTAGTCAGCGCAATTAGCCACCACGCTCAGTCCCAGAGTCCCTGCAGCAACGGTGGTGTGTCCCCGTTGCTTACCCCTACAGTATCTGCAGCATAAAGTGCCAGATAATATTTATTTAATTGAAACCAGCTTTATTATATAATTTAGCCATGTCTATTTTCTACATTATTAGCATAAGCAATCTGTCTTTAGGTTCAATATATTGTTCCTGTGTAAATGAAAACATTTCAGGACTGGCCAGATAGCTCATTTGACTAAAGTGCCTGCTTAGGAAGGCTCAGCAACTGGGGTTCGATACCCAGCGTGCCATGCCAGTCTCACCCCCGGGGTGCACTGAGACATTGATTGAGACTGGGCATGGTGGCCTGCGCCTACAATCCCAGCGCTTGGGAGGCTGAAAATAGGAGGATCACTGCAAGTCCAATCTGTATAGTGAGACCCTGTAGACCCTGTACTAAATACATAAAAAAAGAGGATGTTTCATATTCTTTAGTATACAGCGATTTATTCTTTTTGTTTCCTCATGGAAGCTAGGAAGGAGAGGAAATATATCTTTTTTATTAATGCATGACTTTATGCTTTAATAAGTTTTATTCCAGAGTGCAGAATGGGTTATCTTTTATAAATAATCTAAATTTAATGTTTTACTAGCTAGTTGAAATGTAGACCAAAAAATTCTAGAGAAAAAAGTTGAATAAAGAAACATTCTGGGTTTGGCAAGATAGCTCAGTGGACTAAGCACATGCTTTGGCAAGGGCAGGGACTGGGATTCGATCCCTGGTCCCAAATGCCATGTTAGCCCTGCCCCTGGGGTGTGCTGAGCCAGCAACTGAGTCCAGGCGTGTTGGTACACACCTGTAATCCAAGCACTGGGGAGGCTGAAAACAGGAGGATCACTATGAGTCAGAGCTGTGTAGTGAGACCCTATACCAAATACATAAAAAAGAAACATTCTGAACCATTGAGTTTAATATATAAAATATTTACCTATATTACTATCACTTGTCACATACATGCATATGAATAAAATATGCTATTGAGGTAAATTTTGAATTAAAGCAAAATTAATTCCTAAGAATTACATATGAAGGGGCCAGGGAGATGGCTCAGTGGAATAAGCATTTCTCTGGCAAGCGCAAGGGCCCGAGGGCAATCCCTGGTTCCACCAAAAAAAAAAGGAATTACATATGAAGAGATCATACCTGTATGGATTTATATACCATTTTCTTAATATTCTGAATTTGAGCTCCCCAGTCATTTAAAATACTTTCCTTCCTGGTTTAAGTTTAGTTATGGTTGAACCTTGTGATTGCCAGGCAGGTGCTTAAGCCACTGAGCTATCTCCTCAGCCCTAATTTTTAAGAGAGTAGATAGAAAAAATAAACCATAAATGATACTGTTCTACTGTTATTAATTATTACTTTGAATCTTTGAATCTTTTCTTTGAGTATCTTACCTCATCACAATCTTTTGTATACCCTAACATGTTTATCTTTAGTCTTGGAACAAAAAGGAGAATTTAATCTACAGTGAATAAAGTTCATGCTCAGTGGTTGGAGCTTCTGAATAACCCCTTTGTGGTGGTTAAGCTTAATTGATTGGATTATGAGCTGCCAGTGGGATTATGAGCTGCCAATTGGATTAGTAAAATTCACATCAGGGCGTGCCTGGCTGGGTGTGGAAGGTGTGGCTACCACACGTGGTCCCTGCCTCTTTCTCTCTGGCTCTGTTCCTCTGCTCTGCTTCTAAGATTCTTTGCACTAAGAAGTTTTGCCTTGCCAGATGCCTTGCCCTTGTGTTTCTGCCTCAGATCTAGCTTTCCATGGACTGAATCTCCTGAAACCTTTAAACTCTTCCTCGTTTAATTTGTGGGTGTCGGGTATCGTGCCACAGTGACAGAAAAGCTGACACCGTTCTAACACATAACCAACTTTACTTCATACTACACATACATACTTAATAACAAAACCTATGGAATTTCATGTTTCTTATTCTTTGTGATGATATTCACGTTTGACCATAGCAAAACATTTTTCTAGATTATTAAAAATATGGAGATGATGATCCCCGGCATGCCATGCCAGCCCCGCCCCCCGGGGCGTGCTCAGATGGCCACTGAGCCTGGGCGTGGTGGTGCGTGCCTGCAATCCCAGCGCTTGGGAGTCTGCAAACAAGAGGATTACTACGAGTCGGATCCGTGTAGTGAGACCCTGTAGGCCCTGTCCTGAATACATAAAATAAATAAATACAAAATATGGACATGAGAAGGGACTCTGGGCCTAGCGCAGGGGTAAGGAGCTTCGCCAGCATGTGCAAGGCTCTGGATTCAATCCCCACTGCTACAGGAAGGAGAAGGAGAGAGGATTGAGAAGAAAAGGATCAAGTTGTAATAGCTTCTGTTACACTTCGTACTTGCTCTTATTTAATGCTATCAAACTGTGAAAGATTACCAATGAGGATGGCTGACTAGCTAGGAAACCAGGTTCAAATTAATTCCTAGCTTAACACAAATCTATGCACTCAGAGGAGGAAACTGCTGTGTCAGGTGTTGACATGTCCTGGTCAGATTATTTCCTGTTTTGGAAATCACTGTGCCCATTCACCACTGAGACTGTTGTGCTCATCCTCTATACAAGAAACTGGCCAGCTCAGTAAAAATAGTGTACATGTTTTTAATTCAATTGAACTTCAATTAGTAAGTCACTAGACACCTAAATAAGGGACATACAGGCTCTTTTCCTAGAAATCAAAAATGTTTATTTTCATATGCTGTGATTTTTTTAAACCTCTTTTGGGCAGAGTGAGGAACCAATTTTTAAAACATGTCAGCAACCAACCACATGAAGGGCTTTTTCCTGTCTGCCAATTTAAGAGTTGGACACATTTCCCTGGTTCTTCGTTGTCATCAACCTTAATTGGTTTGACTCGGTGTTCAGCACAAAGGGCTTCCGACAAGCTCACCGACAGGCGCATCACAGATGCAGCCTCACGGGGATGAACTCAGTGCTCGTCTCAGTCTTGGCAGATTCACAGAGTCCACACGCAGGGTGATCTTGGACGATGGCAGTTTTCAGCACCTCTTCAAATGCACTTTGGATGCCCTTTCCTCCTCCAGCAGCACCTGCTCGGCCGAGGTCGTGGGCTGAGCCTCTAAGCCCCTGTGACTTGTCAGAGGAAGGCAAAGATCAATGGTGTTCATTGCATTTTCATACCAACAAAACTTAGACTTCTAGTTTCAACTTCTATTTATGGTATCATGCCATCGGCCTTGTTAAATCCCCTTTAGTAAGATGAGACATGGTGGTGTTGTTGGTTTTTGGTGCTGGGAATCAAACTCAATGCTTGGTAACTGCTCTACCAGTGCAATATAGTATTATAGTTGAAGGAAGTCCTAGTTACTCTCATTAGTAGACATGCAAAAGTTTGGTAAATGATATTTTAGCCAGCAACTTCATTTTTCCAATCACATTTTCTATATATATATATAATCTGCTATTAATAATTAAACCAAGTTATCTAAATTGAATATTATTCCAAAATTTACTACATGAATTGCATGTGCATCCAACATTCTAATCTCCCTTTTCTCTGGTAGAACTTGTCCCCTGACCATCCCTTCCCTTTAGGAGGGGGCCGTGTTACTCATAAATACCACTGGTTGCAGTGACTGGGCCAGGCCAGGTAAGAACAGTCACCCCCCAGGATGTTTATTATCTAAATAGGGAGGGGACCATGCAACAGGGGGATCTTTTACTAACAGAAATACTTACTAATTGAAAAGTTGTTGTGAGCATTTAGTGTTTTCATAAATTGATTTTCCTTCTTAGGGGCCAGCCAGATAGCTCAATGGATTAAGTCACCTGCTTAGGAAGACGCAGCAACTGGAGTTCGAGCCCCCAGTGTGCTGTGTGGCCCCACCCCCAGGGCACACTGAGATGGTGATTGAGACTGCATATCGTGGCACCCACCTGCAATCCCAGCGCTTGGGAGGCAGAAAACAGGAGGAGCACTGTGAGTCCAATCAGTGTAGTGAGGCCCTGTAGACCCTGTACTAAATTCATAAAAAAATTCCTTTTCACATAGTAAATTTAAATTTACAGAGCAACATACTGTTTTTTAAAAAATATTTATTTTTATTTTTATTTCTTACATTTATTTATTGTGTGTGTGTGTGTGGCCAGCTCAGCCCACCAGGGGGCGGGGCTGGCTGGCATGTGGTGCTGGGGATCGAACCGCGGTCCCTGTGCTTTGCCAAGCTTGTTTCAAGTAGGTGCTTTAGACCACTGAGCCATCTCTCCAGCCCTATACTGTTATATTTGTACCTTATATTAACTTTTTTAATACTGGGGATTAAACTCAGGGCCTTTGTACTGACTACATTCCAGCCTGTTAGTAATTTTATTTTGAGATAAGGTCTTGCTATGCCACTAAACTGCTCATGGTGGGCTCGAATTTTCTATGCTTCTCATTTGCTGCCCAGAGCACTGGGCTTGTAAGTGTGTCCTGCCACCCCAGCTGGAACTTAACATATGTAGGCAAGCATGTTTGGTGCTTTTGCTGCTACCTTTGCAGTTTCTGTATTCCAGAGTTTGACTAGTGCTCTCGGTAACAGATCACAGAAATTCTGTTTTGCTCACCCGCTTTGCCCAAGCACCAGCTGGTCCATATTAGAAAACACCAATTTCTCCACATGGAAAGGAATTTACTTTCCTCACTGCTGAGAGTTTTGTTTATCTAAGTACCAGCTACTGAAAGTGGGTGAGGACAGAAAGACCTCGCAACTGTTTAAAAAGATAACGTCTGTGCACCTGTCACACAGCTGGAGTGACAACTTAACAAGGACCAAGCATGCAGGGATGGTGCTCTGCGGTTAATTTTCTCACAGGAGGTACAAACTCTCTGCTGTTTCAAAAATGCCTGTGCAAAGATCAGACCCAGGAGTATCTTCAATGAGCTCTTCTGCAATGCCAGCCTGAATGTTATCTTCCTTAATTTGTGGAAAGTTACAAACAGCAGTTGATTTCTTTTTTGTGTGGCTGCCTTAATCCACCCTGGGGGCAGGGCTGGTGTGGCATGTGGTCCCTGCGCTTTGCCTAAGCTTGCCTAAGCTGGCGCTTTAGACCATTGAGCTATCTCACTAGCCACAGCAGTTGATTTCTAAAGGCATAAAAGCCTGATACGGTCTCAGAGACTGAAAGTTATCAAAAGCAATTTAAAAGTGGTCTGTTCTACACTGAACACTACTCAACAATCAAAATGAACAGATTACAAGTGTGCATGGAGGTAGATGACCCTATAACCATAATGCAGAGAAAGCGAATTGACACAAAGAAAACTATTGGGGTGGATTCATTTACATACAGTTCAGAAAAGTTGATGCATTCACAAGTGGCTAAAAAACCACATAGCACAACTCAAGAAGAGATTAGTGTAAAGAGACAATGTGGTGAGCTTAGGGGAGAGGAAGAGGACAGGGTGTGGAAGATTCCTGGGAGGGGGTATTAGTTGCCAAATTTCCTAACTTGTGAGTGTTAACAGAAGTGTTTACTTTGTGATTTTTCATTTTGTCCTACATTTTTTTCAACCATTCCCCGATGTGTTCTATTTTGCCAAAAACATGGGCTATACTTTAATGTCATAATTAACTGAACATGGCTACTTCTTTCAAATGAAATCACTTCTAAACTGATGCAATTGAAGGATTATTCAAAATTGCATGAAATCTAGACAGGAGAAGACAGCTTTTAAATGAGAGAACTAGGGGTTAACTTTCCTGTAATAAGAGGAAATCCTTAATCTAAAAATATTGGCAGTAGACTAAAGCAAATGGTCTCAAAAAAGTAACACCACTTTCTTATGCCCTGTGGTACTGAATAAAGTAGATGACATTTTTATTCCATCATGGCTTGGATGTTTTAAATATCTTTGCCGAGTTTGTTGTCATTTTCTTCTAGACATTATGTCAGATAAAAGATTAATGGAAGAGTTTGCAGATTTAGAAATTGATAATAATCTGCTGGGAGCATTTATGAAAGGACAAGTTGGCACAAACATTCTCCCACCATCCAAGAAAGATGATACGCACTCAATCACTTCCCAAACCTGAGGTTACTTTGTGCAGACGCACCATGGGCAGGAGTCTGGCTACCTTTTCTGACTAATGCTCTTCCAACTTGGTACCCCACTGTCTGTCCACCTACTAAACAACTGGTGAACATTAAACTGCTTGATGCTGTGTATTTTCATACCTCAGCTAGTGTGGGAAGACTTTGGCTACATTAGGAAAGACTAGGTTATGAGAAAACTAATGTCCTAAAAACAACCTTTTAGAAATAAATACATAGGGCAAGGGATATAGCTCAGTGGCACAGCACCTGCCTGGCAAGCACGACCTCCTGAGTTCAATTCCTGGTAACCAAAAAATAAAAATAAAAATAAATATAAATATAAATAGTAAATATGCATTGCACAATTTCAAATCCCTAAAGTACAACTACATTTAAAATTTGATTGTGAGTCATTCCACATTTTCTGCACCCATGCAGTCTTTTGTTCACTACGATGATAGCATCTATATCGCTCTTTCCTTTTCCTCATAAAATAGATAACATTCAAAATAGTACGAAAGAGGAAAATAGAGGTCTACCTTTTTTCCTCACTGGTTGCATTATGTTAATAGACCTTCAGGCCTGGCTTTTCTGTCGGAGTTTTAACCAACTTAATCTAACAATCACCTTCCCTCATACTGTTTGTATCTATTCTTTGTAGTTCCCTGACTTCGTGCTTGGAGCAGCTCTGGTGTAGAATACTGACTGGATGTTAGAACCACCTGGAGAATTTTTACAGTCGCCCTCCTGTCCAGGTGACCACACACCACTATAGGCCAAGTCTTTGGGGGAGAGACTTGGACATCACGACACTGTCAAAGCACCCTTAGATGAGTCCAATGTGCAGCCAGCTTTAGGATATGCTGAGACTTTTGCACATTTGCTTTCTTGCCCTGTGAAAATTCCCAATCCCATTTTATTTATTTTTATTCCCCTCACCCCCACCTGCCTGGTTCCTACTCATTCCACAATCTTCCAAAGACCTATAAATTCATATGCATAAATTATCCTTTACATCATTTGATATCTCTGTAATAAACATTTTGAAAACTAAGTTATGTTCCTCAGGCTAATACCATACTTAAAAATCATTAATTGAGTTAATAACCACTGTTCCATTTGTGTTAGGTAATTTGCGTACATTATCCGATTTAATCCTTTCAATAGTCTTTCAGAGATATTCAAATCCCATAGAACTCCTGAGAGAAGTAAAACATGAGCAGTTTAACAAACTTCCCAGATATGTACTAAAGCTAAATTTTAGCTGCAATGTGAAGTTTTTAAAACTCAGGTATGCAAGATATTCACGGATGGGGGTAACCACTCGAACTGCTTCAGAGCTCAGGGGCATCTAGGGACACCTTAGTGAGGATGTGACCTCCTGTCTAGCACAAGCACGCAGTAGGACACAGTTATCTAACCATGGCTTGCCACAGGTAAGCGCGCATGTGCTGGTTAGAGCACTGCGTAAGGCTGTGAGTATGAGGTAACAACCTGCATAAGGATTATGCAATAAGGATGAGGGGCTCTTACACTCTGCTGCATGCTGCACGCAGACGTTGCTGATGTCTTGCACATACGCATTTTTTAACCTAGGGACCTCAGCCGCAAAAATCTCCCTTGGGGCCCCCTGAAGCAGGCTGACAGCAGGCTTGAAAACAATTAGAAAACTGTAAATGAAAAGCTGTAAAATCTTTTTGACCGAAACTATTTTTGAAATGTATACTGAAAAAGAATTCTAGCCAGATGTGGTGGTGCACACCTATAGTCTCAGCACTCAGGAGACTGAGGCTGGAGGATTGCCACAAGTTTGAAGCCAGCCTGGGGTATATAGTAAGATCAAGGCCAGTGTGAGCTATGTAGCAAGATTGATTATTGGTCAGATGGTACCCTGAACAATACGTAAGAAGAGTTTATATCTCTCAGATCAGCTACCACATCAAAGGGTTAAGAGGGTCATTGCAAAATAAACATGAGCAAAACTTTGAACAAGATTTCTAGATATTTAATGTGGCAGATACCTCAGTGTCTACTGCATGGTGATATACACCCATGTTTCAGAGCTAGCATGTCCACCACACCCTTTTTATTAACTCCCCATTCCTCTCCCCACCCTCCCCCTCCTCTCCCTGTAGCTCTCACAATCTCTTTATTTTTCCAACCTACACTGTGCATTCACCTCCTATGTGATCACCATAAATCATCAGCAAGCTAGGACTTGAGTGGCAGAGAGCCACACCTTGGTTGTGTTGGGAACGACTGCTCAAGGTGGTGGCAAGCTAAACATTTGCACACTCTCCCACAGTGCCCTGTATTTAAGAATTTCATAACAAGTGAATACAACGGGTGACCCATACGAATGCTTCTTCATGATTAATACCTGACCCCCAAATCGCCTCTACACCAGCTGACGTGTTGACTGATCGGCCCACTTGACTTGGCATGCCTGGGAGGGATTCAACTGCAGCTTGGGTGATTTTTCAAATTAAAAATGAAAAACAAGAAAACAATTGTTCTGCCCTATTAAAAACTGAGCAGGGAAAACAAAAGGCTTTTTCAAATGCAAACCCGTAAAAACAGAAGTATGATAGAAACAGAAGTGCAACAGCTGCTTCTGCCAGAGCTAAAGTAAAGGAATCAATAGCATAACTTGAGTCACAAGAGCCTAGGGAAGCAAAATTTTGGTACTTTTTATTTTAGGTGGAACCGGGAATTGAACTCAGGCCCTTGTGCTTGCCAGGGAGGTGCTTATTCCACTGAGCTATCTCCCCGGCTCTATTTTGGTACTTTTTAAAAGTTACATATTCAGGCCGGCAAGATCGCTCAGCAGACTAAGCACCTGCTCGGGCAACTGCAGGGACCAGGGTTTTATTCCTGGCGCCACATGCTACATTGGCCTCGTCCCCAGGCACACTGAGCCAGCCAAGAGACCGGACATGGTGGCGCATGCCTGTAATCCCACCGCTGGGGACTCTGAAAACAGAATCACTACGAGTCTGAATTGCATAGTGAGACCCTGTACCAAATACACAAAGAAAAATGTTAGATATTAATCTGAAAGGGAGAACAATGACTAAAAGGAAACACACACACACACACACACACACACACACACACACACACACGATCCCAGCAAAGGAGCTAGGCAGGAAAAGGTCCCATTATGGATTTCTTGGATTCGTTCTCCACCCCTGCTACCTTCAGGCCTCCAGTCAGTTTTCACCCTCCGTGCTCGTGCGCAGTCTGTATCCTATAGTCCTAGCGCAAGGCCGAGTGAGTTTCATCCCTTTTCTTGAAGAAAGCACAAGGTCACTTAGCATGAGCTGCCTGTGTTGGGAAGTTGCAAGCGCTGAGATTCAAGTCACTCACCGCAGCCCTCCGCACACACAGGAGCCCTAAGGTGCGCAGAAAGACAAAATGACATCCCAAGAGCAGACCACCTAAACCAGGCAGCTCCCTAACGTGAATGAGAGGAAACTGAGAGTCAGAAAGAGAATTTATTTGCTTAAACTTACAATAATTAACAACCAACTGGAGTAGGATTCAAATACCATGATTCCCATCCAATGTGTTTTCCCACCCCTAAGTATTTATTTTAGTACATTTTGTTCATGGTGTTTCACAATGAACAAACTATCGTTTTAGGATGGTTGGTAACACCTCACTTAAAACAGAGCTATGAGTGAGACCACAGCCAAAGAGTAACAAGGATTTAGTTGAATTTTGTTAAAATTATGTTTTAAAAAGTACCATTTTTAAATCTCACACTTTGCCAATACCAGGTTACCCCGCTTCTCGATATCTGGGCCTTGGTGGTATGATGTCCACTGAGCGACCTGCTTCTTATCATAATTTTGCAATGTTATTTCAAGTAGTGCCTCACCCTTGAGCTGTCACTGTCATCCCTTCCAGTATGACTAACCCATGCACTGTGTCCTCAACAAGACAGAGCAGCGTCCCCAGAGGAACCACTGAGTAATATTAGGAACTTCACTTGCCTGCTAAGACAGTAGACGCCTCAGTCTTGGTGTTCTATGCCTCTCTCTTGCTTGGCCTCGGTAGGCTGTACCTGGAGCATATCCAGTTGGACCTAATCCATCCTGATAACCTTTCTTAACAGATGTGTTTCAGGCTTTACTTACAATGCTTCTGTTAAACACCAACTGAGTGACTTCTCCTTTTCTTAGGGTACCTCAAAGACAAGCTGATTTAGATGTTAGCTTCATACTGTTGGGTCCACTCTGTAAGTATCCCAAATGCAATTCCTAGAGGTCTACCTTCCAGGCACCTAATAGGGACCCCAGAAAGCCCCATCCTGCACAGTAAGTAAACATGCTCCTTCTTCAGTTCCAACCTGAGCTTTCCATTGCCAACAATAGCTACTCTTTTCTCTCACTTTAACTTTAGATATAAATAAAAATGTTGGATGTCTCTTTTAAACTGTGAACTCAGCTTTGACTTCCCTGTGATTAAGAGCCTAATTCCTTCTGGATATTTAGTGAATGTAAGTGAATGAATGAATAAATGCATGAATGATGCAATCAGAAATGAATCAATGTGCTCCAAATCCCTTTCATACAAAGATAAACCCTATTGATTCTATATCTTGATTAGGATTATTTTTTCTTTTCTTTTCTTTCTTTTTTTTTTTCTTTCCAGAACTGGGGATTAAACTCAAGCTTTTGTGCTTGCCAGGGAAGCGCTTATTCCACTGAGCCATCTCCCCAGCTCCTAGGATTATTTTTCTCTTCTGTTGTCATAACTGTTTCTTTGATTATTCTCTAACTGCAGCCCCCTGTCTTCATTTCTGACTACAAAGCCACCATCTAAGGGCTGGCCAAATAGCTCAGCAGATTAAAGTGCCTGCAAACAGATGCAGGTTTGGGGGTTCTATCCCTGGGCCTGCTGTGCTGGCCCCGCCCCTGGGGCGCACTAAGATGGCACTTGAGACTGGGCAGCAATTGAGGCTGGGCATGGTGGCACACGCCTGTAATCCCAGCTCTTAGGAGGCTGTAGACAGGTTGGACACTATGAGTCAGATCTAGTAGTGAGACCCTGAACACCCTGTAGATCCTTTCCTAAAATACAAAAACAAAAAGCCAAAAACCACCATTTCTTTCTCCTAGTTGCCTAGGTTATTGAGGATTGCAAGCCTTGTAAAATATGCTAATCTTGGGGCTGGCAGATGGCTTAATGGTCTAAAGTGCCTGCTTAGGCAAGCACAGGGACTACAGTTTGATCCCTGGCACCACATGCTGCACCAGCCCCACACCCAGGGTGGGTTGAGCCAGCTACAATAAGTAGATAGATAGATAGATAGATAGATACATAGATAAATAAGATATGCTAGTCTTTTATATCAAAGTAATAAGGGACTGACTGGCACCTTCAATTCATTGTTGTATGTTTGTTATGGTCAGAATTGCACTTTACAAACAAAAGTGACACAATCCATTCAGAAACCACCCAGGACCTGACAACTAAAGGGCTCTTTCTGTTTCCACACTGGGAGGCTAGGCTGAAGCTCAGGGAGGAAAGGAACCTGAACAGCATAGGAGTAGGATAGCAGCTGGAACTAAACGTATGTAGCTCCCAGAGGCAGCCACGGGGGCAGCTTATCTTCCCCAAACCCAGCCCAGAGCGAGCTCTGGGCCACTGATGTTGCTCAGCAACGGTGCCCTCTCCCTGCCCTTCCCAGTGCTCAGAAGGGATCTGTGGCTCCTCCTCCCTTTTCTTTTCTCCCCACTGGACTGCCTTGGATATCCATTTATTAATTACTTTTCAGAGTCAGCAAATGTACAATTAGTTCTGAAACCTGAAGCCACCCCAAGATGGTCTGGCTGTTACAGAAAGCTGTGTCACTGACCCTACTGATCCAAGGACAATGTCTAAGGCCGAGCAATTCAAATGTCTGCATCCTTACCCCCGGGGAACTTAACCCAGTGGAATACAGAAATGTGCTCACACTGATCTTTCACTGCTTGATAGAATTAAGAAGCAGGAAATGACCACAGCGTTATGCAGAGCGCTTGCTTCAGTACATGATAACACATCTATATACCAGACTGTCATCAACTAAAAAATCAAGTTTAATAGGAAACTGGCATTATTTTATCATCATCATCATCATCATCATCATCATCATCATCATCATCAACAACAACAACAACAACATGCGTCTCAGTCTCTTTTTGTTGCTATAACGAGGGACCCCAGACTGGGTAATCTTGCATAGTTCTGAGGCTGGGAAGCCACGGCTGATGGATCAGCTCTGAGCAAGGCCTCCTGGCTACACCATCTCATGGGAGGTAGAAGGGAGACAGGGAGAGAAAACAAGATAGAAAAGAAGAAAAAAATAAGACAGAAAAGAGACTGGGCTTGCTTTTCAAACAAACCCACTCTCACCATCAGCAACCCACCTCCGTGACAACAAATCAATCCATTTGTGAAAGCAGAGCCCTCATGAGTGAACCCCTCCTCATTAGGCCCCAACTCTCAAAACTTGCTTGGGGGTTGAGTCCCAAACACATCCGCTTCGATGGACACATTGAACTACAGCACCATGGAAACCAACTTACTACATGATTCTCAAGTTGCATGCTACTCACTTTATTCTGCATGTATAAATACAAGCATAAAAATGGGAAGAAAAAGCAATTTATAGTGGCTACCTCTGGGTGATAAGATTCTAGTAAACTTTATTTTATAACTTTGTAATTGGTTGGTGTTTTCCTAGGTTTTTTGTTGATAAAATATATATTTTATTACTGCAACATGAATGGATAAATAAAACAGGCCAAGAAGAAAATATTTGCTGAGACCAGGAGCAGGGAAATTTCTGTCCTGTCATGCTCCCTCAATGCCATTACAGTAAATTTATTGATGTCTCAGATTTCAGAGAGATGCATTGTTTTGTCCTTCTGTATCTTTTGCTAAAATAAAAATATACCAAAGGGGAAGAAGTAATTTTATTAAGCATTTGTAACATAAGAAGCCAATGCTTCTTAAGCTAAAACTTTTTGAAATCAATTTATCGAGTCTTGGCTCAGATACAAAAATAAATGAAATGGAGTGCAGGAGAAAATGCCTGACTTCACCCCTTAGTAAAGGAAGGGTTTATTTCATGATGCCTTAAGTCACGTAGCTGTGGAATAGTAAACGGGGGCAAAATGGCTTCTTTGCTCTTGCTTTAGCAGTGCTGGGGGGTCACACCAGTTCCTCATGCGTGTTAGCAGTCTCATCACTGAACTACGTCCTGGTCCCCAAATGTGCTCTTTATGGGAGGCCAAAGTGGTTTAGTCAAAATGGTTTAGAAGCCACTGCCATAGAGCAAAGACACAGCACACATCTGAAATGTGTTTGCTTGTGCTGGAAAATGTGAAGGGCACGGGGGGGGGGGGTGCTTCCAGTGAACACAGGAGAAGTCTGTGGGATGTATGGGTGGAGAAAGCAAGATGAGAGCATAGAAAGACTGTTCAGTGCCGTCCGTAGTGGCCCTTGTGTCCTTCGGAAAGCATGAACCTGACTCTCAGCCTCCCCTCAGCAGTTCCCTGGACAACTGGATATTTCATTGCTCTTCTATTGTAATGGGAGAGGTTTTGTAGTCACTACAAGCCTGACTACTGGATCAGCCTAACTCATTGGGATTCTGTCAAAGGACTGCAATTGATACAGGTTCCTTTCTCTTTCCCTCAAGTTGTATGAGACAAAGTGGGGCAGCTATGGGCAATCATCCAGTGACATGGCCAGACATCTCTCCCTGCTTGTTATCTAATGCCCAACTAACATAGAACATATCCGTTGTGCTTGTAGTAATTTTTAGTTACTACAATTTTTAGATAACTGATATTTGATTTGGGATCTTAATGATAAAACTGCTGAACACCTTGAGATGTAGAGCAACTTCTTCTTTGCCATTTGCTGAAATGATTACTTTTTTTTTTTTTTTGCAGAATTGGGGATTGAACTCAGACCCTTGCACTTGCCAGGGAAGCACTTATTCCACTGAGCCATCTCCCGGCCCCAATGATTACTTTTTTGTTACTTGTTTTCTGCTAGGACTTTATTATTGGATTTACATTATTCAAAGGACTTGTTCCTGTGTATAACATATAACCATAAAATAGATAACTAGATAAGAAAGACTTGCTTTATTCATAAGTTATCCTTTAACAGCACAAACAAAATTTTAAAATCTAAGGATTTGCTCGCTTTCTTTCTTTCTTTCTTTCTTTCTTTCTTTCTTTCTTTCTTTCTTTCTTTCTTTCATATCAGGAATCCAACTCAAGACCTTGTGCTTGCTAGGCAGGTGCTGTGTCACTGAGCTATATTCCCTGCCCTTGTTCCTTTTTGATAGTCATAGTTGGTCTCATAAGTAAAAAACAAAACAAAACAAAAACAAAAAACACCATGATTGACAACTTTTAAACCAAAGAGGAAATGGCTGATAAGAGACCTTGGGGTAGTAAAAGCCAGAATAGAAGGACATCTTCTTGCCTAATGGAAGGTCTCATTGCCTACGTGGACCTTACTATCATGTCGGCGACGAACATTATGTCACTGTGTCAAGAATTCTGCTGAACTCACACAGGCAAGAGCTGCAATCAGAGACAAGCACTCTGGTCACTAAAGCATCCCACAGTGGAGACTGTTTAAAAATTACCATTTTATATGCGTGTGTGTGTGTGTGTGTGTGTGTGTATGTCTGTGTTTTCTCTTCTAAAGAGTCAGAAGTAGGAGTTAGATGTTTTAACTTTGAAAGGTAAAGCAAAAAATTTAGGAATGTCATTATTGGCTTCTGTTTACAAATGATTTGCTGAATGGGATCTTAAGCAATGGCTTAGATTTTTTAGTGCCTGATGAGTGACTAGGAGATATCAGTGACTAATATGTATATTTGAATCATAAGCATGACAATGTATTTTTTATTAGCTACTTCTACCATAGCTCTCACCAGCAAAGAGTCTGAGTTTTGGTGTTACTTACAAAAATGCTTGATTTGACTTTAACACCCACACCACAAAACAAGAGCATTATGTATTTCATGGAACTTTATATATGTAACATAGGGTAAAAATTAATTACATGAGAAGAGAAGAGAGTATGTACATAAAACTCTGACCTAAATATATTTTACCAACTGAAAATTGGTATTTTCAAGGTTTTGTCCCTAGTTTTCTGGGGTTAGAGCTCATTTAAAAATAACTTTGAAGTGCAAGGTCCTGAGTTCGATCTTTAGTACAAAAAAAAAAATTACTTTCAACAAATTACTTTTCCAAAATTTCCTGGAAAACCTAGGCCATTGTTTCTCAAACATGAAGCTTAAAGAAGTAAAAAGGGAGGCAATAGCAAGCCTGCTGAAATAAGAACTCTCCTCAGAGTCACGTGTGAGCAGTCTCCGAGGGCAAGAATTCTGAAGTCAGACAAATCAGACTTAGGTCATGGTCTGCCGTTTTTTTCCCAGTGTTACATAATCTTGCTATTCTTGTCTCCTATTGCTAAGTGCATAAATATATCCCTTTCCTGACAGTCCATTTTTTAATTTACCAGTACATATTTATATTATATGTTTGCATTCATCTTAGGGAGTAGGTATGAGTGCTTAATATTCTTCATATCCCTAGTTCCCTTACCTTCCTCAACAGCCTCCCTCCCTCAGTCTCAGATCTCCTTTCCCATGGTCATTCTTATTGTTGTTATTATTTTATGGCTCATGGTTGAGATATATAATGATTACATTCATCGCAGGTGGTTTGAGCAGGGCTGTGATGCTTAACTTTTCTTATATCCCCTTCTGTCTTTCTTTTATTGCTGAGACAAAATACCCAACACTGAAAGTTAAAGGAGAAAAGGCTTCAGGCTTTAGTCCATAGTCGGCTGCCTTCAAGGTAGTGTGGCTTGGCAGAGGGGCATCATGGAGGAGAAATGGCTCATGGCAGGCAGAAGCCAGCAAAACAGCAGGCAGCACATAATAGGCACGACCATCTTTCTGTCCCTTGTATCCTGTCCAGGCTGCCCACCCTTAGGGCAGGGAGCACTCACACTCAGGGTGGGGCAGCCTTAATTCTAGCATCATACTGTGAATCAAGCCCAGCATCACATCCTTGATTCCCACATCACACAGCCTAGACCCAGACACCTCTGCAAAGCCACATCTACCACTGCATGAGGTTTGGATGGCATCTAGATGCAAGCCTCAACACCCTTTCTTCCCTATTCCCATCAGAGGTCTCTTAGTCCCTTCCCAATTTGGAAAAGATCTATCTCTCTGTTTCCTTTTATCCATCTTTTATTTTGCTCTATATTTGTACTTTGGGTGCTCGCTTCAGCAGCACATATACTAAAGTTGGAATGATATATTTGTACTTGGATTGGCGAGGTCAGAAAAACAATGCAGGGCTGGGGCGACAGCTTGGCAGTGTAAGCACCTGTCTGGCAAGCACAGGACCTGGGTTCCATCCCTAGTACCACAGCTATGCCAGCCCTGCACTGAACCAGCCACTGAAACCGGGCGTGGTGGGGCACATCTGTAATCCCAGTGCTGGGCAGCCTGAGACAAGAGGATCACTATGAGTCCAAGCTGTGTAGCAAGACCCTGTACCAAAGAAATAAACAAATGGAAGATTAAAAAAAATAAGAACAATACACTATGTAAACTTGTGTATCTGATTTGTTCCACTAAACTTTATGTCTCAGCATGTATTCATTTTCCTAAAAATGTCCTGAATTTTTCTTTATAGCCAAGAAGAATTCTATTATATATAACTATCATATTTTCTACATCCATTCGTTTGCTGATGGAAATATAATTTTTTTCCAAGATTTCATGATTATGAATGGTGCTTCTGTAAACATTGGTATGCAAGTACCCTTGTGATGTGTTGTCTCTAGCTCTTTAGATATCTGAAAGGGAATAGTGGGATCAAATGGAATTTGTTTTTAGTTGTTTTTGTTTATGTGTTTGGATGTCACAGGGTCTCACCATCCAGCTGCTAATGCTTTCAGTCTCCCCAGCGCTGGGATTACAGATATGTGCCATTACAATGGGACTCTGCCTGGATCAGCCCAACCTGGGAGTGGGCCTGCAGCGGCATGTGGTGCCAGTGAAGGAGCTGCGGCCGCTGTGCTTAGCCTAAGCTTGCCTAAGCAGGCACTTTAGCCCGCTGAGCTATCTCGCTGGCCCCTATTTTTCATTTTTTTTTGAGAAATCTTCATGCGGATTTCAATAGAGGTTATGCTAATTTACATTCTCACCAAAAATGTGGATGGGTTCATTTTTCACTGCAGCTGGGCCAGCATTTGTTATGATTTAATTTCTTAATGATTCTTATTCTTTCTGGAGTAAGGTGAAATCTTAATACTTTAATATATTTAGTGGACAATTGAAATTCTTCTTCCTAGAAATATCTATCAATTTCTAGTCACTATTTTTTTTTTTTGTGGTATCAGGGATGGAACTCAGGACCTATCTCCCTGGCTCTGTTGCCTATTTCTGATTTGGTCTTTTATTTTGTGGAGATATAATTGTTTTGAGCTTTTTATATATTCTAGTTATTAGTTCTCTGTATGGGCTAGCTGGCAACATTTTTCTCATTCTGTAGATTGTTGTTTTATTCTGTTAATTGTTTCCTTTATTGTACATATGCTTCTTAATTCAATAAATCTCATTTGTTGAATGTTACTGTCATTTCTTATTATTATTTGCAATTGGAGTTCTGTTCAGAAAATCCTTGTCTATACCTATAACTTCAAGAGTTTTACTTATTTTGTCTTCTAGTAGATTAAGTATTTCCATTTTAATATTTAGATTACTGATATATTTTTATTTAGCTTAGTACATGGTGAGAAATATGGGCCTAGCTTAAATTTTCTGCAGGAGGATAACCAATTTTCCTAGCTCCCTTTACTAAACTGACTGTCTTTTCTCTTTGCATTTTTGACTCCTTTGTCAAAGATCAGACAGATGCATACGCCTGGAGTTGTATCTGCATTCTTTATTTTGTTCCACTGATCCAAATGTCTGTTTTTGTGCCAATATCATGCCATTTTTTACTACTGTAGCTTCGTAATATAACTTGAAGTCAGGTATTGTGATTCTTTCTGCTTTGGTATTGTCATGCAGAATTTCTTTTGTTAGCCAAGGTCTCTTCTGATTTCATATAAATGTTAGGGTTGTATTCTCTAGTTCTGTAGAAGATGCTATAAGTATTTTGATTAGAATTGTGTTAAATCTATATGTCGGTTTTGGACATATGGACATTTTGACAATATTGGTGCTATATTCCAAGAAACAAGGGACATGTTTCCATTTTCTGATGTCTTCTTCAATTGTCTTTTTCATAGTACTGTAATTTTTATTTTGTTTTGTTTCACTTTTTTGTTAATTTTATTGAGAAACAAATATCAATGAGACAGTTTCACAACCGATTACTGGCACATTTTCAATAATTAATACATTGAATATTGTTGTCTTAGTGGTTATTCATTGTACAAGATGCAGACATGCTATCCTGTCCAAACACTATTATAACAAACCTCTTTATTCATTGAATTAAGAGAACGGAATTGTATATCTATCCTAACTATTTTGAGTACACAGATACAAAAGGGTTGTTTATTTCTATCCCACTTTTTGGGTTAGTTTTGTCAGAGAAGGGCATTCCATTGTCATTTAAATATTGTAGGTCCTTGAATTCAGCAGACTCTCCCAATATAGTCCAGTAGTCCATAACAGTAGTGAGTTTTCCATAAGACTGGCAATGTCCAAAGTTGCTGACTTGAGCTTTTTACAGCTCAGCATATTAATGTGGCTTTACTTTTTATACTTTGTTTTCATACTTTTCTGCTGGATGGTTAGGACCAAGATAAAGCAAGACATATATAACAAGAAATGTAACTTTTCTATCTGATAAGATAAGTCAAATCCCCTCAGGATTTAACCTGAAACCCTATACCGTGGTTTGTAGATCCTTTGAGTGTCAGCCATGTGGATGAGTCATGGCATTGCTTGACCAATTTGCTCTCTGTGAAAACCTGAGAGAATGTTTCCTCTCCATGTGACTCCCCTTAGGCATACTCTACATCATTGATCACATTCCTCTGTGCCCCCATAATCTCCTTGATCAGAAAATTTGGGACACAACTGAGTTACATAATGTTACAGTATAGGTTCTCTTATGTACTGAGTCTTCACTGACCTTAAAAGGTTAGGGCCAAAATGTTGGCTGTCCTTGCAGCCCTTCTTTTTCTCTGATTTTTGGTCTGCAAACTTAGGTTGTTAGCCCTCCAGAAGAGAAACTTATTATTACCCTACAACATATGCAGTTGAGTTTAACCTAACTGTCTGAATAGCAAACATCTTAGGAATAACATGGAACAAGTATTTTCCATCAAGTATTGATATGTTAAACTTTAAGTCCCTGCAGAATATGAAGACAAGAATTAAAAAAAATAAAAAATTTGAAAAAATATGAGTAAACAATTACATAATTTTACACAGAAATT
>NW_004524597.1:19950846-19957652 GCF_000260255.1 Octodon degus | reverse complement strand
CCATGCCAGGTCTCAGTGGCAGGCTTGGTGCACCTGGGTGTGGGCCAGCGTGGCATGTGGTCCCCGGGATCAAAACCCGGTCCCTGCATTTACTAAGCAAGTGCTTAGTTTACTGAGCTATCTCACCAGCCCTGCGATAGTTACTTTACAGAAGGTTTTATTTGAGTCAGATCAGGGAAAGAACTTACGGAAGCCCAAGCTAGGAAAGAATGTTCTATCACCAACTTTCACATTCCACACCTTGTATATCCACACAGAGGTATTAGTCATTGATTTCAACAACGCTTTCTCAACAAGTAGTTTGAAAAAGCAAACTACCAGATTTAACACAAAGACTGAATTGCAAGATCTCTCTCATGAGTAGCGAAAGGAACTGGGAGCTTTATGTAAAAACTTTAGCTATAATTAAAATAGTAACAAAATTCCCACTGCATTCCACAGGGGGAGATCTAGCCACAATAATCATTATATAGTGTGTTTTAATTATAATCTCAAATGCTAATTAGATAGTCCAAACATCTTCCCTGTGAGGTAGGGTGAGCATTGTGATCCTTGTTTTGCCTCTGAGGAAATAAAAACGCAGAGATTCCACAGCGAAGGCTGAAGAGTCAGCCACAGGAAACTGAGATTGAAACCCACAGCTCTGATTCTGTTATTCGTAGATCTTTCCTCTTTTGTTCCAGTTTTGATGCTAAAACATTGTTATTCATAGTTCGTAGCTACCATCTTTGATTCAATGTTTTTGCTAAGATTTCCCACCCCATTTTGTGTACAGCTCATTTTTGCCAATTGAAAGAACTTGAAAGGCTAATGCTAGACTATTGGTATGCTTTTCTGGCCAGGCATCCATTCAATAATAGGCATGGAGGAAAATAAAAAGATGATAGAAGGGCTGCAGAGAAAATAATGAGACTTACAGATGTATAAAACATGAACGTGTGTGTGTGTGTGTGTGTGTGTGTGTGTGTGCGCCTTTATCCACTGAAAATATACATGCATTCTGTAGGTAGCCAGTAAAGTCCTTCAGAATGTACTTATTATTTTGATCTGAAATTATTGAGGACTGAAATGGAAGCACCCAAATATAATTGTGGAAATAAACTAGACAAGGACTAGCAGCCATTTTTTTTTTTTCCCATTTTTGTTTGAGCTAGATACCACTGAAAAATAATTTTGGATTTGGTTCAATTTGTCAGGCTGCTTTAGCTCCAGCCAACTTTCTGTTAATAATCTTTAATGAGATAGAGCAGCATTATATATTTTAAAAGTACAAGTTTTAGAGTTTGAGAACTGGTGTTTAAGGCCCAACTCCACCATGTAACCTTGGGGAAAATCCTTAACTACCGATTTTCCTCACATGTAATATGAACTGGGCTAAGCATATAGCAAGGTTTGTCCAGCTAAAAAAAATTCACTCAAAAATTTGTTTTGAGTGTTTTGGGGAGAGAGAAGAGGGCTGTTTGCGGTGAGATCATACTGTATTGACTCAGCTGGGCCTCGAAGCCCACCACTCAAATGACTGTCCCACCTCTGCCTCCCAAGTAGCTAGGTTTACAGGTGCACGCCACTGGGTCTGAACATGCAATATTTTTTACCGGTATGTAACTTGGCTTACTCTGGGGGCCGCTGGATCCCATCCCTTATCCCAACTGCCCTACTCTTTACCTTACCTTTTAACTACTCTTAACCTCATGGGGTATGAAGGTCAAATAAGATGATGTACAAGATTGGTTAATTGATTGATTGATTGATTGATTGATTGATTGATTTCAGGGCTGGAGAATTGAGCTCTGGGTCTCAGGCTCCTGAATCCTAGGCAAATGTTTGCCCTCAAGCTATTTCCATAGCCCATGCAAGCAATTCTTTATAAACCTAAATGCATGTGTGCCTGGGGAGAAGGCATTACAGAGGGAACGATGTAAATTATGTATTTGTTGTTATAAGGTGAACTGATACAGTAAGTCTAAACTGAAAGGGATGTGAATCAGGCCCATGATGGCCAGATAGAAAGCAGTCATCAGATTCTTGTGGCTTCTAAGATGGAGCATGTATTCCAATTAAATTAGAATGCAGGCTAGTTGGATATTTTTTATTGAGACAAGTATTTATGTATTATTATGAGGTACATTGTGGCATTCAGTACATGTGTTATGTATAATGATAAAATCATGGTAATAAACATTCACTGGAATATCTGTAACCCCACTGTGCATTTCGTAGGTCCAGGAGATAAATTGTTTCATTTAATACTGAACATCCCATTAAAATGTGTATAAAATCTTTAATAATACAGCAGAAAATAATATTCTTACACATCCACCTATTCCCTCAAAGTTCCTTCTCAGAGATATTCTATCTTCAATTATCAGTGGAGAAAATTTAATTTTATATGGCATTTCTTTTCCTCATATTTTTTTCAAGATATAAAAAGTTGACCCAGGATATAGCTCAGAAGTGTAAGCACCTGCCTGGAAAGTTCAAAGTCCTGAGTTCTATCCTCAGTACTGAAAAAAAGAAGTTTAAAGCTCATAGACAAAAAAAATACAAATATGAAAAATCAGTGAACACTGATAACAAATGAGGTGGAATAGGCTTTGTCCCAGGTACTGTTCCAAGCATGGTACTTTCAATGAGTCTACTAGGCTACAGGAACTAGAAATAAGATAGCATAAACCTTTTCAAACATCATTATATCCCCACCTCCTGACCTTGTCTAAAAACACAGCTCAACAACAACAAAAATTAATAAATATTTTTTAAAAAAGAAACTGTTACAGTTTATGTGAAGATGTCCCTTCAAAGCCTCAAGTGGCCATGGGGGTGGGCATTTCAAAGGAGGCTCAATCTACAGTCTGTGATTGGTTCATTATCTAGCACTGGGATTCGTGGTAAGAGTGCTGCACCTGCCTGCATAAGACATAAAGGGGAGAAGAGTCTTGCTCTCTCTGCTCCCCTTTTTGCTCTTGTTGCTTTTGCTGTCTTCTGCCACCATGGACTGCTGCCCCTGTGCCCTAGGCCACTCTGCCTTGGAGCCAGCTGATTATGGACTGAAACCTCCACAAACTGTGAGCTAAATAAACCTTCCCTTCCTTAATTTGGGGTGTTGGGTAGTTTGTCTCAGCAATGAGATGAAATAACGAAGACAGAATTAAATATGGAAGATTCTCCAGAGATGGCAGAGCAGGAAGGCCCAGAACCTGTTCCCTCACCTCAACAATAACTGGGATGGCACAGTCGGTCTGATACCACTATTTTGGAACTTAGAACTCCAGAGTCTGGGAAAGGTTTACAACTTCCAGGAGAGTCTTGGAAGATAAATTGTGGTTGATTTTGGTCAATTTCAGCTGTTAGTACAGTAGCAGTTTCCTGTCTGCTACCACCAGTTGCAGGGCAGGCTGCATGGACACAGTTTGCAAGAGCCCAGGATGGGGTAGAAAGGACCACGCTGCCCCAGTGTCATCGCATCAAAGGCTGGGACATTCAAAGATAGCTGCATATCTGTGGGGAATCAGAAATAGCTACACATGCTATTCATGTCTCCATCCCTGCTCTTCTTTTCTTTCTCTCTCTCTCTTTTTCTTAATGTATTTAGGACAGTGTCTACAGGGACTACAGGATCTCACTACGTAGATGGGACTCATAGTGATTCTATTTTCAGCCTCTCAAGTGCTGGGATTATAGGCGTGCACCACCACGCCCAGTCTCAATCACCATCTCAGCACATCCCGGGGGGTGGGGTCAGCATGGCATGCTGAGAATCAAACCATGGCTGCTGTGCTCTGCCTAAGCGGATGCTTTAGTCCACTGAGCTATCTGGCTGGCCCTTCTTCCTCTCTTATAAAATCTCAACATTCTCTGCCTCCCTACCACTATCTTTCCTGATATGTAAATATTTTCACTAAAACCCACTTTTCTTTCCCTTTTTTTTCCACTTGGTTCTTAATGTTTCTTTTTCCTCTAGTCTATCCTACATTATTCCTATTCCTTTGTCTTCTAGACTTTTAGTGGAAGAGTAGAGCACTTTTGGACAAGTTTTAAATTAATTATATGTTAACATGTCATTGATTCTTTAGAATTCATAGTACTGGTGCTTGTTCTCTCCTTTCCATGCAGTGGGGGTGCATCCAGGGCTTGGATTAGGTTGCACGGGCTCATTCACAAGGAATCACACGCACAGCCAAGGGCACATTACAGGCAATTGCTAGACTCAAGTGATCTCTACAGTAGTGGTAGAGATTCGCATCTGAACTGACCTGCAAATGTTAACATAAATACAAAAGAATTGTGAAGAAAGGAAATGACATTCCTGAAAAAATTTGTAACTCTAAAAGCCAAATGAAGTACATGAAATCCCGCCAGAGAAAGGGTTAAAATAATAATAGCAAAATGCACATGTTTACAAGGCAAGCATAGCTGTGTACAATTTCTTACAAGGGGCTAGCTACGCGTCCTTTGGAGAGTAATATTATTTACAGATAACCTTGGGTGCACTATCAGTGTTGGGTCCTTGAGTCTGTCCAAGGCTGGGAATGATCCAAGTGACTTTTATCTAAACCCCATACTTAAGAAACTGAGAAACTAATTGTGGCTCTTCTCTATTCAGGCAGATCCAAACCTCAAATTTCTGTAGCCACAACGTATATAGGGTTCCTTGCTGTCACAAATCCCAAACAAGCCATTTTTAAAAACCCCAATAGTTAAAACAATTAATGGATTAAAAGAAAATACAATAAAAATCTATAGAAATTAAGGAAGACAATGCAGGATTGAAAGACCACATCAGTGAAAATATAAAGGTTCTGAAAAAGAACCAAAGAAAAATCCTGGGGTAGAGGTCTCAATAATTGTGATTGCATTAAATTTGTATAATAGTTTTGTGAGTAGAACCACAAAATACGTTCTTCTTATCCTTGAGCAGGGGCTATCTTTCTATTTTTTTATATTCTCTTTAATGTCTTCTCAGGGTACTGTAATTTTTAATGTATAGGTCTTTTAATCCTTTGTTAGATTGATTCCTATGTATTTCAATTTTTTGGATGCTATTTTAAAGGACGTGCTTTCCCTGATTTCTTTCTCTGTGAGTTTGTTGTTTGTATACAAGAACACTATTGACTTTTGAGTGTTGACTTTGTATCCAGCTACACTACTGAATTTGGCTATTGAATCGACAAGTCTTTTGACGGAGTATTTGGAGTCTTCTATGTAGG
Source organism: Octodon degus (assembly GCF_000260255.1). NCBI lineage: Eukaryota > Metazoa > Chordata > Mammalia > Rodentia > Octodontidae > Octodon > Octodon degus. The sequence goes on along the minus strand of NW_004524597.1, from coordinate 19,952,445 downwards.
GCATCATGCCATCTACAAATAATTACGATTTAACTTCTTCCTTTCCTATTCTTATTCCTTTTGTTGCTTGCTCTTTTCTAATTGCTCTGGCTAATATTTCCAGAACTATAATGAGTGGTGGCAGTAAACATTCTTGTCTTGTTCCTGATTTTACATAAAAAGCTTTCAGTTTTTTTCCATTTAGTATAATGTTAGCTGTTGTTTTTTCCTAGACAGCTTTTATCAGATTGAGGTAAAGACCATCTATTTCAATTTTTGTAAGTTTTTTCTTTTTTATTGGTATTGGACTTTGTCAAATGCTTTGTCCTCATCTATTGAGATGACCATGCGATTTTTGTCTTTGGTTCTGCTGATATGGTGTATTACTTTTACTGATTTGCATATGTGGTACCATAATTGCATCTTTGGGATGAATCCTACTTGGTCATGGGGTATAAAATTCTTGATGCTTTACTGCATTCTGTTTGCCAGAATCTTATTGAGGATATCTGTGCCTATGTTCATCAGGGATATTTGTTTGTAGTTTTCTTTTTTGATTGGGTTCTTCTCTAGTTCTGGAATCAGGGTAATACTTGTTTCTTGGAATGATTTTCAGATTATTGCTTCCCTTTCAATTTCTTAAAGAGTTTCAGCATTACTGCCTTAAGTTCTTCTCTAAATTTCTTATAGAATTCAGCAGTGAATCCATCAGCTGGGCTTTTCTTTGTTGGTAGATTTTTAATTACATTTTTAATTTTATTGGTTGATACCAAGTTATTTACACATTTAGTGCATTACCAGTCAAAATACCACTAGCATACCACCCGGAGCTAGAGAAAACACTCCTAAAATTCATCTGGAATCAGAAGAGTTCTAGAACAGCAAAAGTAATTCTGGGCAACAAAGACAAGTCAGGTAGAATCACAATCTATCACTTGAAATCATACTACAAACCTACTATGATAAAATCAGCATGATACTCGAGGGGGAAAAAAAAAACAGTCCTGAAGATCAGCAGAACAGAATAGGAGATGCTGACACAACTCCAAACACACTCAGCCAACTTATCTTTGACAGAAGAGCCAAATATGTTCCCTGGAAGAAAGATGTCCTTTTTAATAAACGGTATGAGAAAAATTGGTTTTCCACATGCCAAAGACTAAACCTGGACCCATGTCTATCACCATGCACTAAGGTCACAATGGCTCAAAGATCTAAATATTAAAACAAAAACACTAAACCTACTGGAAGAGAAAATAGTAGTAATTGTGCAGACATAAGTGTTGGCGGAGACTTCAGGTACAAAACCCAGACCATATGGGAAGTACTACAACAATTCCACAAATGGGATTTTACCCTATTAAAAAGCTTTTGCACAGAAAAAGAAATCACCAACAGAGTAGAAAGACAACCCACAGAGTGGGATAAAATATAGCCGGTTATCCCTCAGACCAAGGACTTATATCTGAAGCAAGTAAAGATTTGAAAAAAAATCAGCCCTCCCAAATTCAAAGACCCAATCTAAAAATGGGTGTCTGGGCTGGGGAGATAGCTTAGCAGCTTAAGTGCCTGCCTGGCAAGTGTAAGGTCTTGAATTCGATCCCAGGTACTGAAAAAAAG
>NW_004524597.1:19938361-19940566 GCF_000260255.1 Octodon degus | reverse complement strand
TTTTTTTTTAATTGTTAGCATATCAGTATTTTTTTTCTTCCAATACCTCATTTATTTATTTGTTCTATCATTCTATCATTTATTCTACAAATAAATAATGAGCAAATATTATGCTTCAGACACTGAACCACTTCTCCTCTAGAAATCCCAGAGAATTCACACTTGGGATCTTTCAACCCTCAAAAGGGCAGCATGTGCCATGAAATTATCATTCCTTTTTCTATGAATCAGTCAAAAGCAGTCACATTTGGAGAAATGCTGATTAGACTTTTATTTCTTTTACTTATTTCAATATGTACCATTGTTAACTATATGCTAACCTCTCTCCTTAGCACTTTATAAAAATTAATACACTTAGTACCATGACTGTAATACTATTATTATCTCCAGCTAAAACAAGAGCAACAGAAAGGTTAAGTAATATCCAATGCAGGACTAGACCAAGCAGTCTTTCTCCAGAGCCTGCATGCCGAACTGTTGCTTAAGCCCATGCCCAAGGCATGTGGCATCAAGAGAGAGATGCTGTATTTCCACTGAACAAACACTAATGAAGGTAAAATTTTTTTGCCCCTTTGAGTTGATCTTTTTCGCTGTTATCACGAGGAGCTAGAAGCCATTTTGGTTGTTCTGTTGATACTGAGCTTTAGATAAGCATTACAGAAAGCAAAATCTGTTCATGGGTCTAACTTGAAGAGCCCCTGGTGGTGCCTGGGGTAGATGATAATGATAGCATGGCAGCTATGACTTCCTGGCTCTGGTCTATTGCACACGAGGGACGTCGAGAACTACTCAGTGAAGGGAGAAGGGGAAGGGTCTGTGCTTTGGGAATGCAGAGAGAGGAAGTGTGGTCCTGCGTAGGGATCTGTTGGTCTTTCAATGACCTGTTATACTAGGGGAGAAAACCATGGCAGGAATGAGGAAAAGATAGACAAGATAAGAGCTGGGTTATGTGGTGATTTGTCTGCCTGGTTGGTGAAACAACCTCCTGAACAACAGTAATGGCCTTTATTTATACTTTTACAAAGTTGCAAGACACAAGGTTGCCTAGCAACCAATAGCCCAGTGTCCAGGCAGGATGTTTTTCTCCAGACTGACTTAGTTTGATTGCTTTAGGTGATGAGGCCTCAGCCTGCCCTCCCACACAGGGTCAATTTCAGCTTCAGGAGGCTCCCAACATATCTCCCTTTTTTGTTTTGTTGTGTGGATGATAGTTGTCTTGTTGAGGTTGGAGAAGCTGTGTTTGGAGAACTCTGTAGAAGACCTTTTTATTTTTGATGGTGGTCTAAAGATTTTTAGTATTTGTATTTAGCAATTGGGCCCTACATAATCCAGAAGTCCATAACAGTAATGAGTTATCAGTACAGCTGGCAATTGTCAGAAGTTGGAGATTTGAGCTTTTTACAGCTTAGCACTATTATATTATTGTTTCTTATATATTGTGTTAGACTGAGCCATCTCCCCAGCCCAAGGTATCCTATAATTTGAAAGAGGAAGCCATACGTAGTTTCTTTTAACCTAATATGACCTATCTGTAAAAAAAAAAGCAAATTAATTTAACTTATTTGAAGGATAATGACAGTTAATAACACCTGAGAAATTAGCCCAAAATCTACAGGTAGCCAATTAATATTACCAAATAAAGTCTGAAAATCATGAATGGTTCATCTCAACAGTTTTATTTAAATTGACCCAAATATGAAGAAGTTGCAGCTTGTATCCCTTTAGAGGCCATCACTAGGCCTATTATTATTTAAATGCTATGTCAAAATGAAGTGACTGTTTAAACTCCACTGTTTATTTAGATTGTACTCTAAACTTCTACATTTGTTTGTAAAATATCAAAGCTTTTTATGCCAATCTTCATTTAGGACTGTAAAACAAGCAATCAATTTTATTTGGAATTGAAAGAATTTTAAGTAATCTTTTAAAATATTTTTATCATTGTAAATCAGGAAATATAACTTTTTAAAAAGGCAAAAATTTTATCTCTACGATGGAAACAGCCTTTTAATTTAATCATCATAAGCGGAAAATGTAACAACATTTTTTAGTGCCAATTGTAATGGAGAGAGCCATTCTAATTTTTGCTAAGTTTATTTTTGGGGCACTTTCTAGGTGGGCAAACCAGCTGTCTTACCAGGAGGTCAGTCACACTTGCACTTGAAGGCCCTTAAATTTTTTTAAATTAATTTTTATTTTTTAACC
>NW_004524597.1:19935914-19938261 GCF_000260255.1 Octodon degus | reverse complement strand
GGTCTGCAAACTTAAGTTGTCCACCCTCCAGAAGAGAAGCTTAATGATATTATTACCTTAAAACATAGGCTGTTAAAGCTTATTATTAGTATCTGTGTGAATAGCAAATGCCTTAGACATAACATGGAACAGGTATTTTCCATCAATTGCTGATATGTTAATATGAATAAAAATGGGCATCTGAGATGAATACATACTTTTCAATGAAGAAATACAAATGGAAAATAAATATATGAAAAAATGCTCAATCTCACTAGCTATTCAAGAGATGCAAATTGAAGCAACACTGACGTTCCATCTCACTTCAGAGAGAATGGCTCTCATCAAGCAGCCGACCAATTACAAATGCTGGTGGAGCTGTGAGGAAAAAGAAACCTTTCTCCATTGTTGGTGCAACTGCAGGCTGGTGCAACCACTGTGGAAATTAGTGTGGGGATTCCTTTAAAAACTCAAATTAGGAATCCCACTGAACTCAGCTATTATATTTCTGAGCAACTTTTGGGAAGAATTAAAAGCATCATACCACAGTGATATATGTGCACCTATGTTTATAGGAGCACAATTTGAATTAGCTAATTCTTGGAAACAACCTAAATGTGCATAAACTGAAGAATGGATTAAAAAGATGTATTTTTTAACGTAATGGAATATTATTCAGCCATTAAAAGGATAAACTGGGAATTTTTATAGGTAAATGACTTGAGGTCATACTTATAGGTGAAATAATCATATCTATTTTTTATATATCAGTTATTTAATTAGGTTCTTAATAAGAAATTTAGAATACCAATTTATGAGGATGAATTCCATTTGTCAGAGTGAAAACGAATCAGAGGTAGCCCTGGAAATGAGGAACAGCTTTGATTTTTGCTAAAATCTGTGAGTTCACCAACCAGACCTATATTCTAAACATTACATTGTCGCACTAGTGTGAGAAGCTGAAAGAGTAAATAAGATCTAAAAGGTACAATAGATATTATGAATTGGGAATAAACTCTTCAAATGAAAGGAGAAACTAATGGGGGTTGTTCCTTTGTCCATGTACATGTGGATCTTCAAAAAGGATGGCACTGTAGACATCAAGAAAATGGGTATTGAGCAGAAAGGAATGCCTCAGAAATCTTCCCACGGCAGAACAGGAAGAGTTTATGCTGTTACCCAGCATGCTGTTGGCATCGTTGTGAACAAGCAAGTTAAGGGCAAGATACTTGCCAAGAGGATTAATGTGTGTATTGAGCATATTAAACACTCAGAGATACGATAGCTTCCTGAAATGTGTCAAGGAAAATGATCAGAAAAAGAAGGAAGCCAAAGAGAAAGGTACCTGGGTTCACCTGAAGCACCAGCCTGCCCTGCCCAGAGAAGTGTACTTTGTGAGGACCAATGGGAAGGAACCTGAGTTGTTGAAACCTGTTCCCTGTGAATTCATGGCATAAACTGGGGTGTAGCTCTACCATTCAGCATCTAATTGGCAGCGTAAGTGTTCTAGGTCTTAAAAATAAAATATGAAAAAAAAAAACAATGGGCAAAGGAAAAAAAAATATGCTTCATTGTAAGGATGTTTTTTTTAGTTGAACTTTCATTGTGCCTAATTATTGTATCCAGAATTCACCCTTTGGTGTTTTTCTTGCTGAAAGATATTCCTAAGGTATTGTGCAGGTGTATACCCAAATGTCCAAATATTTGTAAAATATTTATATTGGCTTGAAGAAGCTGTAAATCACCATGGGGAAAATAAAATCAAAATAAATGGAAGTCATTTCAGTTAAACAAGTGGAAGTCCATTTCAGTTAAATAAATTGTGTAAAACGCCAAAGAGAAGGTGGAAGCAAAGACAGTGAACTTGACCTTTCAGAGGTGTTCAGCATCTCCAGGAGTCAGGGAAATACAAATTTTAAAAATGAGTCACAAGCTGGGTCTTGCAGCCCATTCCTGTAGTTCTAGCTACTTGGGAGGCTGAGGCAGGAGGACCATTCTGAGCCCAGCCTGCGCAACACAGCAAGACCCCATAAAAAAATAGTAACGGGATCCTATTTTTAAATCTGTTTGCAGATCAGAACTGGGGGATAAGGTAGGGCAAAAGACAGCCATGCATTAGTGAAAGGAGTGTTACTATGTTTTGGAAAGAGATCTGGTGACATTTATTAATTTTTATCCTACTTTTGAGAAGTTATTTTACAGGAACACAGTTAACAATGTGGAAGATATCTGCTTATTGTACTCTTTTTTTTATTTTTTTTTATTGTACTCTTGATAATGTTTTTTTAATCCCCTGGAAACAAAATATGCATCAACCATAGAAAAATGCATCCACCATGTGGATAATTTACCCTTTTAACAAGAACAA
>NW_004524597.1:19928593-19929244 GCF_000260255.1 Octodon degus | reverse complement strand
TTTTTTTTTTTTTTTTAGTGTAATCAGCATTGATGACACCAGTCAGAGTTCAGGTCCCTGTTTGTGTGCCAAATGTAGAGATCGGTTGGCCTCCCAGTGTGTTGTGTTGTACTAGGAAGAAAACCGTGGGAGAAGTGAGGAAAAGACAGACAAGAAGATAAGAGCTGGGTTAGGTGGTGACTTGTCTGCCTGGTTGACAACCCTCTGAACAACAGTAAGGGCCTTTATTTACACCTTCATAAAGTTGCAAGACACAAGGTTGCCTAGCAACCAATAGCCCACAATGTCTAGGCAGGATGTTTTTTTAAGACTGACGTAGCTTGACTACTTTAGGCAATGAAGCCTCATCCTGCCCTCCCACATAGGACCGATTTCAGCTTCCATGGTTCCCAACAGTCCAGATGATCTAATCAGGCAGTGTAATTTCGGATTTCTACTGGAAGTAGGAGAAATGTTAATGGAAACTTTATCATCAGTACCCCATTTAGAAGACTGAAACCAATGAATTCACTCATTTTCACTTACAGAGGAAAAAAGAAAACAGAAGAAACAAATAGTATGAATTTGCAAAGGTGCTAAAATTTCCTATTTTTCTAAAAGACAAAAAATCTTGATATTGTTATTCACTTAGCAGTGTTCATTCAGTATATA
>NW_004524597.1:19926757-19928493 GCF_000260255.1 Octodon degus | reverse complement strand
AACCATAGAAAAATGCATCCACCATGTGGATAATTTACCCTTTTAACAAGAACAAGTTAAAAATACAGGCTTCAAGAGAAAATGCCTACACTAGATTAGACATTTTTTTAAAGTTACACAATTTAATGTGGAAAAAATCCTAAATAGGTTGGTATGAAAATGGAGAAAGATGTTGACTGTTGGGTCTTAAAGAGATCAATAAACGAATAAAACTATATTGAAAGGATAGTCTGTTATGCTAGGGGCTCATTCAAACATTCTTTAAGAATTACCATTAGGAAATGGTAATCTCTACTTTTGGAACAGCTGACAAGCAGCATTAGAATAGGCATTCCTAACTCTGTTACCTAAGAAATATCCTTAAAACTATTCACACTGTCTCTAAGCATTGCCTGGAACCAGTGTGATGTTTTACCAAACACAGCCCATCCCTAGCCTTTGGCTATAGATACAGTTCTACATGTTGTGGAAATACAACCAAGAAGCAGCAAGCCCATGTGAAGAATTGAGGCCATCAATTAAAAAACAACACAATAAACAATTGCTATGAGCAGATGCGTGCACTGCAGAACCTAGAGCATAGAAATCGGTCCTTGAGCAGAGGGCGATAGGGTATTTCTGGGTTTTCCCCCTTCCACCCGCTTGAGTTAATGCCTTCTGTTAGGAGGTTGTACTGGGAGTCATCAGTGAACCCCACCCCTCACTTCCAGTTCCACAAGAACCCTAAGTAGGTGGGTAGGAGTGTGGCAGGGTGGGGGCCCGGCGACATCCATCATGCCCCTGCTAGTCCAATCATCGAGCCAACAGGAGGTTGCAATCCTGTACGGAATGGAGGACAACTTCATTCCAAGTTATCACCTCCAATGAGCGCAGCCTGAATTGTTACCCAATAGCATAAGGGCATTGCTTTTGCAATCACATCCTAGCACTACAGCTTCTAGTTATACGATTAGGAAGGTTACCACTGTCTTCTCATTCTCAGTTTCTCCATTTGTAAAAGCAGAAGTTGGGCCGTCTTCATGGAGGTTTTGTAAAGGTTAAGTAAGAGAGTACAGGAAAAACTCATTTCATGAAGCCTGCTGGGAATCATTGACTTTTTCCCCTCTTACTAATCTTCCCCCCACCAACTCCTAATTCTAAATGTGAAGAAATAGGTATTTAAACAAATACAAACAGGTAATTGTTACATGTTTCAAACCATTAGTTCCCCTATAAAACAACCATTAAAAATAAATTTTATTTTATTTTGTAAGTTTTCTCACTTGTGAACTCTTTGTGAAAAAATGAAAGAGATCTGTGAGGGCAAATCAATGTCTTTTAGCAACATAGCTAGTTTGTAGGGCATATTCTTTAATTAATTTTATTTTCATTTATTTATTTATTTTTTGTGGAACTAGGGATTGAACTCAGGCCCTTGCACTTGCCAGGGAAGCGCTTATTCCACTGAGCCATCTCCCTAGCCTTATTTATTTTTTTTAATTTTATGTATTTGGTATAGGGTCTCACTACCCAGCTTGGACTTGTAGTGATCCTCCTGTTTTTTAGCCTTCTCAGTGCTGGGATTACAGGCATGCACCACCACGCCTAGACTCGGTCACCTGCTCAGCACGCCTGAGGACAGGGTTGGTGTGGCAGGAATCCAACCTCAGTCCCTGTGCTTGCTTAAGCAGGTGCTTAGTCTGCTGAGCTATCTTGCCAGCCCTCTTTAATTAATTTTATTTTTTAATTAATTAATT
>NW_004524597.1:19913184-19916857 GCF_000260255.1 Octodon degus | reverse complement strand
TTTTTTTTTTTTGAGACAAGCTCTCACTAAGTTGCCTGGGCTGGGTACATACTTGTGATATTCTTGCTTCAGCATCCCAGAGTACTAGGATCCCAGGCGTGTGCCTCTATGCTTGATGATGATGATGATGATGATGATGATGATGATGATGATGATGATTTTGTATTTCTAGGGAAGGGTCTACCTGGTGTTCAGGGTCTACTAGATCAGACTTATAGTGATCCATCTGTTTACAGCCTCCCAAGAGCTGGGATTACAGGCTTTCATTAATTAAGAGAGAGTACAAGGTAGTATTAAAACAGAAAAATTATAAATAGTACAGTCCTTCACTACACAAAATATGAATTTTACAGTATTTGTTATATTGCACAATGTTGTCTTCAAATTAGTTGCTCATATTACCAGATATATGCATGCAAAATTGGAAGAAGAAAAAATATGTAAGAAAATAAGAATAGAGAAAAAGGAAAAAGAATTGAAAAAAATAAGGATTAACTACTCTTTTCCATAGAATAGCAGAAATCCATAGTACAGTTGTCCTGTACATCCTGCTTACATACATAGATATACCTATTTCCCCCACTCCCTCTCATGTTCTTCTCCTCAACTCTGAAATTCCTTCCTTATAAACAGGTTCATTTCCTTTTCCTAGTAGCTAATATACCCTTCAGATTTTATTTTCTCTTTCAGGTTCTTGCACTAAGGAGATAATACAATGTTTGCACATAGGGGTTTGATTTATTTCACTTAAGAGTATGGTTATTGATAAAAGCCTCAAATTCATCCTTTTTATAGCTGAATAATATGCCATTGTGTAAAAATACCACATATTCTTTTTTATGAGCAGAATATATTTATTGAGAGAAAGAAAGCTCCTGTCCAAGAGAGGGACAGGAGGGGGCCCGAGAGAGTAGTTCTCCGGGAAGCTGTCTCTTCCAAGGACTTTTATAGTGTAAAACCATGTGAGGCTAACTAAGGTAGAGAGAATGGGAACTCGCTTAGGTGGGCAGGAGGTGGGACAAAACTATGGTCAACCAATGGGATTACAAGCACCATTGCTCAGGTAAAGCTGATTTAATCCAGTATCAAATGGGAAAGTGAGTCACGTAGCAAGCAGGCATGAATATGGGGCAGGGTCTTTTCCTGTTGGGGGTTGGAATGCGGGATGGGTTCTCTTTCTGTTGGGGGTTGGGCTAGTGACTCACTTGGGTCTTTCCAGGTGATTGATACCTATTTAGAATATCAATCCCAGGTGCTACTCTTTTAGTATATATTCTTTATTAATTCCTCAATTGCTGGGCACTTGGATTGCTTCCAAGATTTAGCTATGACAAATTGTGCTACTATAAACATGGGTATGTATATGTCACTGTCATATGAAGTTTTCAGTCCTCCTGAAATAATACCCATGAGGGGAATAGCTGGGTTGAATGAGATCTCCAATCCTAGCTCTCTGAGGAATCTCCACACTGATTTCCATAGTGGCTGTATTTTAGTCTGCACTGCCACCAACAGTGGAGAAGGGTTTCTTTTTCTCCACATTCCCTCCAGTATTTGTTATTGGTTGACTTCTTGATGATAGCCATTCTTTCTAGGGTGAGATGGAATCTCAGTGTTGTTTTAATTTGCATTTCTTGAGCAACCAATGATGTTGAACAATTTTTCATATATTTACTTGCCATTTGTTTCTCTTCCTCTGAGAAATGTATATTTATCTCAGATGCCAGTTTTTGGATTGGGTCTTTGAATTTGGGGTGGGGGCTTATTTTTAAAAGTCCTTCTCTCTTTCTCCCTGTCTCTCTAAGTTCTTTATATATTCCAGATAGAAGGCATTTGTTAGAGGACAGTCAGCTATAATTTTTTTCCAGTTCATGGGTTTTCTTTTTACTCTGTTGAGAATTTCTTTTGGAATACAGAAGCTTTTCAAAAAATATGAGATCCCAGTTCTTGGTTCTTTAAAGTATTTCCTACGCACTTGGTTTTTTGTTCATGAACTCTGTATCTACCCCTATGTCTTTAAGATTTTTTACCTACAATTTCCTCCAGGAGATTTAGTGTTTCTGTTTTAATGTTTAAATCTCTGATCCATTTTAACTGTATTTTAGTGCACAGTGATAGACAGGGGTCTAATTTTAGCCTTGAGCATATGGAAAGCAAATTTTTCCAGCACCATTTATTAAAGTGGTTATCTTTCTTCCAATGAATTTGTTTGGCCCCTTTGCCAAAGACAAGGTGGCTGAATATGTGTTTGTAGGTGTGTCTGCATCTTCTAATCTGTTCCATTGATCCTCATGTCTGTTCTTATGTGAGAACCATGTTTATTTTCTCACAGTAGCTTTATAGTATAATTTTAGGTCAGGGGTTGTGATGCCTCCTGCCTTTCCTTTGTTGCCCAGGATTGCTTTTGCTAGTCTAGGTCTATTCTGGTTCTAGAATTTCAGGAATATTTTCTGTAGGTCTTTGAGGTATGCTAATCATATTTTGATTGGGATTGCATTGAATCTATAAACAATTTTGAGAGTATAGCCATTTTCACAATATTGGTTCTTTCAATTCAGGAGTAAATAATATTTTTCCATTGTTTGAAATCCTCTTCAATCTTTTCTCAGCATACTGTATTTTTCATGGTATAAATCTTTCACTTCTTTTGTGAGATTAAATATTTCATTTTTTTGGATGTTATTGTGAAAGGCATGGTTTCCCTAATTTCTCTCTTGATGTATTCATTGTTTGTGTATAAAAATACTATTGATTTTTGAGTGCTGACTTTGTATCATGTTGTACTACTGAATTTAGCTATTAAATCTACAATTTTTTGGTTTTAGGTGTCTTCTATGTACAGTGTCATGTCATCTGCAAATAATATTTTCACTTCTTTTCCAGACATTATTCTTTTTATTTCTCTCTCTTGTCTTATTGCTCTAGCTAATGTTTCCAGAACTATATTGAATAGGAGTGGAGATAGTTGACATCCTTGTGTCACTGCTGATTTTAAAATGAAGGCTTTCAATTTTTGTTCATTTAGTATGACATTGGCTGTTTGTTTGTCATAGACAGCATTTATCAGGTTCAGGTAAAGACCATCTATTCCTATTTTCTTTTTAGTTTTTATCATGCATGAGTGTTGGACTTTGTCAAAGCTTGTTCTGCATCTATTGAGATAATCATGTGATTTTTGTCTTTGGCTCTGTTGATGTGGTGTATTACATTTATGGATTTACACATATTAAACAATCCCTACATTCCTGGGATGATTCCCACTTGTTTGTGATGTATAATCCTCTTGATGATTTGCTGCATTCTTTTTGCTAGTATTTCACTGAAGATCTTTGCATGTATGTTCATTAAGGAGATTGCTCTGTAGTTCTTTTTTGGTTGGGTCTTTCTCGTTTTGGTATCAGAGTAATACTTGCCTCCAGGATGAGTTTTGGAGAATTGCTTCTCATTCAATTTCATTGAAGAGTTTGAGAAAAGTTGCCATTAAATCTTCTCTAAATTTCTGGTAGGATTCAGCTATGAATCTGTCAGGACCTGAGCTTTTCTTTGTTGGTAAGTTTTTATTGCATTTTCAATTTCATTTCTTGTTATTAGGTTACTCAGAGTTTGTATATCTTCTTGACTTAGCTTTGGCATTTCATATGTATCTAGGTAAGTGTCCATTTCATCTGTGTTT
>NW_004524597.1:19910381-19913084 GCF_000260255.1 Octodon degus | reverse complement strand
TTTTTTTCTGTTTGAGACACGGGTCTATGTAGCTCAACCTGGCTTTGAACTCTCAGTGGTCCTCCTGCCTCAGCCCCCTGAGTACTGGGATTACAGCTGTGCTACCACAACTGGCTAGGATTCCTAATTACAAAAAATGGGAAGAAGAATTTGTTTCTAATTATTATTTGAGAAAATGACCTAGTAAGTTTAACAAGAATTCTCTGTTATCAAATTTGAATTCTTTTAGCCATGTATGAAGAGTAGGAATTTTACTGACTGACTGACTGATTGATTGATTCTTTGAACAAGAATTTTACTTGTTCTCTGTCTGGTCCAGGTAAAAGACTAGGAGAAAATCCAAAACCAAATCAACAACCAAAAGCAAAATCCATAGCCCTTGTCCTTAGGAAACGGGTGATCTGCTGTAAATGTGGGTGGGAAGTTAAAAATTGATGCTGATTGAAGAAAAATAAAATTACAGCTGTAATAAATAAATAAGAAGTAGGTAATTTATGAAAACAACTGGAGAGGAGGGTTGAAGGTGCCTTCACTGGGTGACAGAAGACAGCTGAGTCCACAGAGAGAGTGAGTTAGCAAAGGGAGAAGGCAGAGGGCTGCGATCTGGACACAGGAGCGCAAGAAAGATGCTGTGATGGGAAGGGGGAGAAGCCCCTCAGGTGAGGAAGAGGGGACCTGGAGCAGAGAAGGTGGCTGGGGAGAGCCGAGGGACAGAACTGACCTCATGTTTGGCCTTGCAGCGACTTAAGGGCTTTAGTCTTCCCTGTAAGCTCCCCTAGGTCACCAAGTGAATGAAGAATCCTAAGATTAGACTTTAATTGGGGAAAATGTTGCACCAGTTACTGCAACTAGCATAGATGGGTCCATGAGAAGTGGGGCATGTGAACACCATGTGATGTGTATAAAAATATTCAGAGCAGTCCACTGTCCCCGAAAGCTCCAAACTAGAAATGGACCAAACGTTCATCAAGAGCAGCATGATTTGTGGCAGAAGTGAGCAGCGGCTTCGATGAAACAGTGGTAATGAGCACACTACACTTCACACTACAACATGGGTGAACTTCATGCAAATAACTAGAAGTACAGACCAGCAATATGCATACTGTGTTGTCCAACTGGTAGAAAGATTTTTTTAAAAGTCACATAAAATTAATGAGTTTAGCCTTGACAGAGCAGCTACAGGATGAATGAGAGGAGCTAGTGACAGGAAGCCAGAGTACGTGTGGATGATTTCTTTCTTAACGTGGGTGGTGGTTGAACAGGTAGGTGCTGATGCGGGAGAACACACCAAGCTGAAGAGTGATGGATGCTTATACGTGTGCTGTCTTCAGTATATGTGTAGTATTACACTGAAAATGTTCAAAAATTGTAAGATCAATAGAGTTATCAAAGGAGGACAGTAAGATCAGTTCGGGGGTCATGGTAGTAGTCTGGGTAGAAGAAAACTATTCTGGAACTGGAAGGTGGAGAGATGTAAACTTTTCCAAGAGGTATTTAAAAATGAATAGGATTTTTTTGTTGTTGTTGTTGAATTAGATGTAGAATGTGAGGAATGAGCTGTCGAAGATAATTCCTAGGAGAAACTGACTTCAGTAGGAAAAGGGCAGTCTTCAGTAAGAAAGGATGAAGTGTAGAATGAAGGATGGTAAGTTTTCGTATTTGGTGGTAGAAAAATAAAGGAGCAGTCAATGGCCGTGTTTGGGAAAGCAAGAAAAGGCGCATTGACCTTGGTCCGAGAACAGAGAAAGTCTGAGAAACTGGCTATTCTGAGGAAAAACCGAGTTAAATAAAAACAAGAAATCAGGTTGGGAAATGTAGTCCACAGGAGTCTAGCAGGCATGAGGCCTTCAGTTTAACCCTCAGCACGTCCAAAAATAAATAAATAAATAAATAAATAAATAAATAAATCAAACAAAGTAGATTAAGATAGCTGAGAACCTTTTGAGGTTGATCATCATCGTCCATGTATAGTGATAATTTTTTTTTCATTTTTTGAGCCAGCGTCTGGCTATGTCATGCAGGCTTGCCTTGAACTCACTATGTGGCCTGTGCTGGCCTCCAACTTGCAGCAATGCTCATGCCTCAGCCTCCCAAGTGCTGGGATTAGAGGCCTGCGACAACACACCTGGCCATAGTGACAATTTTATCTTGAAGAGCAATTTGATTCAGCAGCACTTAGTTATCCTCCTGTAGATATGAAGAAAACCAGTGTGACAAAGGTCTTAGGTTTGCAGAATCACTCTACTCCCCTCCTAGGCATGTTTCCCACTGTCACTGCAATGGCATTCTATGATCTCTTCTCTCTTCCCGTCTTTCTTTTCATTGTTTTTGTTTATCTGCCCAGTGTCTTTCTTCTCCTTACATCCTCTATCCTTGTGCTGATTATATGAAAGATACAACCATGAAGTAAGCATAATAAAATGATTAGGAACCCCCAGATGATGTGGGTTGGGAGAAACTGAATAGAGAGTAAGCTTAGTGGCTTAGAATTTTTGACACATCATTTGTACATAGCTGCAGGCTTCGTAACCAGCAGGGCTCATTCCACAGAGAGTACGTCCATGCATTTTCAATAATGTGCCAGGGATTTGACCCAGAGTGCAGGCCCCACAGGGGAAGCCTTCAGCAGAACTCCTGCAAAGAGACTAGAGGCAAGACCCACCCAGCTGATTCAGGAGCAGAGCATCTTGCCAGAGAGACACA
>NW_004524597.1:19904687-19907100 GCF_000260255.1 Octodon degus | reverse complement strand
AAATAAATAAATAAATAAATAAATAAAATAAAAGAACCAACTCTTTGATTGATTTATTCTTTGTATTGTTTTCTTTGTCTCCATTGCATGAATTTCTGATTTAATCTTTATAATACGCTGTCCTCTTTGGGCTTCAGGCTTGACTTGCTTTTCTTTTTTTAGTAGTTCCAGGTGCAGCATAAGATCATTTATTTGGGCTTGTTCTGTTTATCTAATGTGAAAATTTACTGCAACAAATTTCCCTCTTAAGACACCTTTCATTGTATCCTACAGGTTCTGGTAAGTTGTATCGGCATTTTCATTTGATTGTAAATATTTTTTAATTTCTTTAATTTTATCTGTGACTCACTGTTTTTTATGTCGTTATTTAAGTTCCTTATGTTTATGGTGTTTCTGTGCTTTCTTTTCTCAATAATTTTCAGTTTCACTGCACTACGGTCAGATAGTATGCATGGGATATTTTCAATTTCTTTTCATTTACTTAAGAATGCTCTGTGTGCTAGTACATGGTCTGTTTTGGAGACATCCCACGTGAAGCTGAGAAGAATGTGTCCTCTGTTGCTGCTGGGTGAAACACACTGTAGAGGTCTACCAAGTCAATTTGTTCACAAGTTTGTTTTAGTTCTGCTATTTCTTTGCTGATTTTTGCCTAGTTGATCTTTTTGTGAGTCGCATGTTAAAGTCCCTCATTACCATTGCATTATTGCTCATTTGATTTTTTGTATCTGTTAAAATTTTTCTTATGTAGGTGGGTGCTCCTACATTGAGTGCACATATATTTCTTATGTAGGTGGGTGCTCCTACATTGAGTGCACATATATTTCTTATGTAGGTGGGTGCTCCTACATTGAGTGCACATATATTTATTATTATCTCTTCCTCTTGCAGTTCTCTCCTAACAAGTACATAGTGACTTTATTTCTTCTTTTTTTCTTTATCTCTTTGTATCATTTTTGGCTTGAAATTGATATTGTCAGCAACCAGAATAGCTACCCATGCTTTTTTCTGGGTTCCTGTTGCATAGTGTATTTTTTCCAGTCTTTTGACTTTCAGGCTGTTTTCTTTTGAATTATATGTGTTTCTTGTATATAGCATAGTTTTGGATTTTATTTTTCAATCCACTCATCCAGTCTGTTTCTTTTAATTCATGAATTGAGGCCATTTACCTTGATAGTTCTGATATGTATTAGCTTTTCTTTATCATGCTATTTTGCTACATGTTCTGTTCTTTAACCTTCTTTTTAATTACTTACTCTTTTTTTTTTTTTTTCTGTTGTTGTTCTTGAAGCTGTGGTTGTTTCTCTTTCTAGAATATCTGTCAGTACTCTTTGTCGGGTTGGTTTGGTGGTCATGAATTTCTTCAGTTGTTCTTTGTCATGGAAGTATCTTATCTCTCCAATGAATTTGATAGATAGCTTTTCAGGGTACATCAACCTGTGTTGGAAGTTATTTTCTTTCAGGACCTAAAATAGTTCACTCCAAGCTCTTTTTGCTTTAATGGTTTGTATTGAGAAGTCTGCCATGATTCTGATGGGCTTTCCATTGTAGGTGATCTGTTTCTTCTAACACCTTTTAATATTCTATTCTTTTGCTGAGTCTCTGGGATGTTATTGTATGTCTAGGTGTAGATTTATATATTTATTTTTTGTGCTATCAGGGATCAAACTCAGGACTTTGTACTTGCCAGGCAGGTACTTATGCCACTGAACTATATCCCTAGGTATAGATTTATTTTGACTACGGCTATTTAAAGTTTTATATGCCTCATTTACTGTATGTCAGATTCTTTTCTCATGTTTGGGAAATTTTCTGCTAGTACTTCTGCATAGTCTTTTTATGTCATTTGTGCTGACTCATGCTGTTTCATTGACACCTATTATTCTTATATTGTTTTTCTTTGCATTGCCTTGTAACTGCTGAATTGTTATTTCCTAGTTCCTTGTCAATTGCAAGAGATCTTTCCTTTCATGTTCATTAGCTGCACTGCCCTGTCTCTGAGGTCTAAATGTCTATCTTCAGTTTCATTCAAGTGTTTTTGCCAGCTTTCAATGGAATTCTTAATTTCCTGGATATCTGTCTGAATCTGTTTCATGTATTGTAATTCTTTCCTGAATTGTTTTTTCAGTGTTTCCATTATTTTTCTATTGATCTCTATTTTTCTTAATTTGTATTTTTTTAGCTGTGCTGAGCAATTCTTTTACAATTGTTGTCATTTGTTTTTCAGCTGAAAGATTATTTCTTTTTTTAAAATTATTATTATTATTATTTATTTATTCATTTATTTTATGTGTGTGGCCAGCTCAGCCCACCAGGGGGCGGGGCCGGCTGGCATGTGGTGCTGGGGGATTGAACCGTGGTCCCTGTGCTTTGCTTAGCTTAGCTTGTTCTAAGTAGGTGCTTTAGACCACTGAGC
>NW_004524597.1:19865646-19904587 GCF_000260255.1 Octodon degus | reverse complement strand
CATGTGGTGCTGGGGGATTGAACCGTGGTCCCTGTGCTTTGCTTAGCTTAGCTTGTTCTAAGTAGGTGCTTTAGACCACTGAGCCATCTCACCAGCCCTGAAAGATTATTTCTGATCATATTTTTTCTATAGACTGGTTGGCTTATTTCTTTACTTCAGCTGCTATCATTTCAGAAATTTTTGGCGTGTGACTTCCAAGTTCTTGTATGTCCTTGCCTTCTGGACTTGTTCGGGGGGGGGGGCACTGGAGGCCTGAGACTGCCTTTTACCCATGCATTTTGGCATTTTTGAAGTTCCCAATGATCACCCATCCCAGCAGTGGTGGAACACAGGTCAGTAATGTTCCTGCTGCCACTGTGAGGAGGGTAGGACTCACTAAAGCTCTCATTATTGGAGTGGGTAACTGGCCAGTGCTCAACAAAGCTCCTGTGCAGGTGGTGGGTGTGGGCCTGACTCACTTGGATTCTGAGGATGTATTGTCCTAAATTCTCAGATGGTTGGACTGGGCGCCAGCACATGCGCCGTACCTATGTGCCATGGCCCACAGGTCACAGTTCACCAGAATCCCCTAAGTTGCCAAATGGTGGCACCAGATATTAGTGAAAGCTCTGCATCTGAGTACACTGGACCCTATAGGAGGCAACTCATCAGAATCCTCTGGGTTGCTCAGAGTTCATTTAAGTTCTCAAAATCTCAATGGTTTTTGTTTTTAATAATGAATAATATTTTATTGCTTTCTCATCTATTTATGCCCCTACTGAACAAATCCTTTTCCAGTGTCTTTCAGTGGTGGTGAACTGTTTTAGGTGAGTGCTTCTGTTAAGATAAGCAAGAATCTAAGTTCAGAGTTCACAGGTAGGTGAAGTTGATAGGGAGGGGCAGTTAACAAGTAAGCTTAAATTGAAATAAGTTGCATAAAAATAAAACTGGGTAATGTCTTGGAGAGGAGATGTTTAAAGAACAATTTTATATAACTAGTCTAAGATTATGTGAGAAATAAATACTAGATTAAATAGGAATGGTACATGCTACCCAGATAAATAATAAAAGGTAGCACATGATAAATGTCATGACAGGATTTCAAATAAGGTACTTTGTAAGCAGAGGAAGGAGAAAGTAAAGATAACTATAAACAGTTGAAAATATCCTTAAAGCTATATAAAATTTTGCTAGATAAAGATGGGGGGGCAAGGACCACATTGGCTGAGAAGATAAAATTACTGACTAAGAAGAAAAGCGAAAGAGAACACTGTCTCAGTTACTTTTCTCTCATTGCTGGGACAAAATACCCAACACCCAAAATTAAGGAAGGAAAGGTTTATTTAGCTCACAGTTAATAGAGTTTTCAGTTCAAACTCAGCTGACTCCAAGGCAGAGTGGCACATGACAGAGAGCAACCATTCATGGTAATGCCAAAGAGCAGAGAGCAAAGGGAGATGCTGCAGCACAGCCCGCTAGCCAGCCTCTCTCCACTCTTTACATTGTATTGCAGGCTACCTGTCCCAGGGCGGGTGCCGAACCCACACCCACAATAATCAATCACAAACTCCAGAAGCCATTCCTTGACTGCATTAGGCTTTAGGGGGACAACTAGACACAAATCATAACAGACACCCAACCTGTCCAGTCCAGGGAATGAGGAGGGAAAAAGGAGAGAGGTGTTTGGAAGTAGGGGAATCAGACTGAGTTAAATAATGGTGGGCTACAAAACAAGTTTCAGCATTCTGACACACTCTTCAGGCCAAGACTTGTAAAGATGTGTCTTCAAAGATGATATACACACAGGCAACAGCATGTGAAGCATCATTAATCATGAGAGTGGTTATCACTTCAGGCCCACTAGGATGGGTCTTTTTTCAAAAAAGTAGAAAATAAAAAATGTTGGTGAGGCTATAGACAAACTGGAGCCCTCAGGCACTTCTGGTAGGATCATAAAATGGGGCAACTGCTATGAAACTGTACAGTTATCCCACAAAGAGGTGTGAAATTCAGCAATTCATTGTGAGGTGAGCAAAAAAATGAAGTGTGCACTCCTGTTCATGAAGCGCTACTGACAATAGCCAAGAGGGAGAAGCAACCCTAAAGCAAAGTCTGATCATTATTTGCCCTCTAAGAAAGGGACTCATGTCACATACTGCACCTGGGATTGGTCTGGAGGGCATTATGATAAGTGAAGACAGACACTGTATATTCTGCTTTACAGTGGTTGCTTCATGAACAGGAACACGTACTTCCTTCTTTGGTTCACCCTGTAATGAACTGCTGAATTTCACACCTCTTTGTGGAATACCTGTACAGTTTCACGGCAGCTGCCCCATTTTGTCATCCTACCAGAAGTACATGAAGGCTCTAAAAGTAGTTAAATTCATAGAGATAGGATGGTAGATATCAGGGGCTGGACAAAGGGATAAAAAAGGAATTATTGAATAGATACCAGGTTCTAGATTTCTAGAGATCTGTTTTTATAACAATGTGAATTATTTACAACTCCTGAGCTATACAGTAAAAGACATTAAAGGGCTGTGCAATAGCTCAGTAGTCTAAGTACCTGCCTGGCAAGCGCGAGGATCTGGGTTTGATCTCTGGTACCACATGCCATGGTAGCCCTTCCCTGGATCAACTGAGCCAACCACTGAGACTGGGCATGGTAGCGCATGCCTGTAATCCCAGTGCTTGAGAGGCTGAAAACAGGAGGATCACTACAAGTCCAATCTGTGTAGTTAGACACTATAGACCCTGTACTAAATACATTTAAAAAAAAAAGCAAAAACACTAAAGATGAAAAATTTTTGTTGCATGTTCTTTCCAACAATAAAAAGAACTTTACTGCTATTAAAGTCCTCAAAATCTGTGTGTTCTAAAGATGTGTGTGTGTGCATGTGTATGTATGTACACATGTATGTAGGTTGCAGAAAAAAAACATGTATTTGCTTGTGCCTCCATTAACCTCACTTCGGTAGATCCTGTCTATAAGGACCCTGGGGACTTTGCCCATATCAAGCAACAAGCAAACCTCCACAGAGGGGCTTTGGAACAGGCTCATCAGCCTTTACCACTCTGGACTTAGCATCTGTATGTTGACAAAGGTCTCATTACTACCACCTTCTTGACAAAAGAGCTGATTATCGACCTCTTTCACCATTTCCTTTTATAAGTCCTAAGACATTTTTAGTTTCATACATCCTTATGATCACTAGATCCAACACAGTTTAATTATCAATATAGTCAATAAAGACAAAACATATTTTATATGTAAAGTTGCTCTGAATGAATCAGAAGCAGCTTGAACATTTCCCCAAAACAGTTGAAAAGCTGCCTTATGTTTTCCACAGCCCATAATTTATAATGAAACATCTGTAATTTATTTTGAAAATTACAATTTATGTTACATGAATTCTCTTCTAAGATGGAGAAATATATTGGTCACACACACACACACACACACACACACACACACACACACTCTGAAATTTTAGTTTAAAACAGCAGTCATGGTTCATGGTGGAGGTGCACATGTATAATCCCACTACTCCTAGAAGTCTGGTGCATGAGGAGCACAAATGCCAGCCCAGCCTAGGAAATGTAGTGAAATCCTGTCTCAAAAATAGATAAACAAAATAGAAAAGGGCTGCTGATGTAGCTCAGTGTGAAGACCCCGCATTCAATCCTCATTACTACAAAAAAGTTAATAATGAATGGCCTACAATAATTAAAAGGAAGGTGATATGGCATTGTATAGGCTTTCTGATCCAACACTGCTAGGTTTAGATTTCAGTCTATAGCTTGGGTACTGTATGAGGTCAGATGAATTATTTAACCCTTCTGTCTTCACTGTTGAATTAGTTATGCAAAGATTCAATGAGTTAACATATACCTAATGTTTTGTATCCACTTGATAAATAATAAGTATAGCTATTAACTTTCTTCATGCTTGAGTATACTTATTCTTCTCATTTTCACTGGACTGTATGTTTACAACAGGGACAATATTTCATTTATTCCTAGAATTTAGCACAGTACCTGGCATTATTTAGAACCTAATAAACGTTTTGAGTTAAAAAAGACAAACTCTATGACTGTTATGCACAACAAATCATGAGGTTTTGCATCCCACAATTTGTACATGAGGCACGAGTACCCACAAAAGGGTGTCTTCTATCACGGGCATGATTTATAGTTTCTTTGATTAATCAAGGATGTTTCATGGTGATTAAGGAATTCACAAGGAGTGCTGAGCTCAAGTAACAGCACTGAACAGAGGTGCTATTATGTGGTCTACGTAGACAGCCATGTTCTTGTGTAGACACGTAATGATGTTATATCACTACGGTCATTTTTCTCTTTTGTTAATACATGCCAGCTGCTAAGTAGAAAATTGGTTTTGAAAATTCCACAATAAAAACTGCAAGGCCCTATGTACTTGGTAATCAGGAAATCCACCAACAATAAAACAGGGACTTGTTTCTTTTCCTTTTAGGGATTTGTTTTCAATGAAAGTATTTTATACATCCACCTAAATGCTCTTTCTTATCTGGCAAATATTAGAAGCACAACTCCAAAACCTATTCAACATACCTAAATGCATGTCAGCAGGGCTATAAGTACCCTAGGTTATATGAAAGTGATTTGTCTCCAGAATAAGGATGAATTTTTGCTCATAAAGGAGTTAGATCAATAATTTAATAACCTTTTACTTCTTTACCCACACCTCAGAACTGCATAGTACTCCCTGGATTTGGGTTCAAGTGTGTAACAAAATTTTGCAGGCTTACAGAATCAAAACCTATTCCAGACAGTGTAATAGGCTCAGTCTATTGTCAAAATATGAAATTATGGGCCAGGGAGATGGCTCAGTGGAATAAGCGCTTCCCTGGCAAGTGCAAGGGCCTGAGTTCAATCCTTGGTTCCACACAAAAAAAAAAATTATACTTGGAACCAATGTCTCAAATAAAACTAACATGTTCATTTATACTTTTCTTGACAGGCTGAAATTTGAAACAAAAATGGAATTACTGTCAGGGCAAAAACAGTGCCACTATAAAGACATGAAAGTCTGGGTGGATTATCAGGATGTACTATTTTCCTTGAGATTACTCAAGAGAGGCTTTTACTCCCTATCCTGGGTATAATCACATACATTATTTTAGAGTCATGCTTGGCATAACACTGTATGTTGCAGAAATAGAATGCGACATTTTCACTGAGTGTAGTTTACTTTCCACATTTGAATTAACTCTCAAAACATACATTTTATAATAAAGCTCCATAAATACAACTTTTTTGACCAAAAAAGTTTAGATAATATAGTTTAAATCTGAAATATTTTTCCTTTCTTCACCTATTTTTTGCTATACTCACAGATGCTATTTAATCTCTTAATCCTCACGTTTTTCGCAAAGTGTAACCGTATGAGTTGTAAAATACGGTATGCTTATAGCACTATTGTGCAAACAGTTGGTACATAAACACAAAACCTAGTTAGGTCTTTTCCCTTTGGGTTAGAGGTTATTGGACCTGACCAAAAAAATCAGAAAATAAATACACGTGTGGGTGTTGTGTACATACACATGCAAAACTCACAGAACACCTGTCTTAGAAATTTAACACTTAAATTGCAGTGCGTAGTTTTCTTTGTGCTGCATTTTGTGATGGTGGGGTACGAATGCTGTGTGACTGAGCCAATTCTCAGCCCCATGTGAGGAGTTTTTAGTCCGTAACTTTCAACATACCAGATCCTGTAGGCTGAGGAATGAGTAAGGTTTTACTTTAGCTCCACGGCGGCATAAATTAAAAAAGGGTAATTACAAATCTAACATTTGTTTTAGCTTTATTTTTCAGTCTCAAAGTATAAAATATCAGGTCCTATATGTTTTAATTTTTAAATTATGAGTATCTCACGTGAAAAGTTTTCTTTTTGAACTTTTAAAAGGTAACGTTAAGATACTTGTTACAAACTATTGACTTACAGCAGTATAAATTGAGTAACTGCTAATACAGATGTTAAGGTCAATTGATAATTTTTCAAGTTCAGGCTTTGGGTCCATGATTTTTTTCTATCTATCTTTCTTTCTTTTTGGCGGAACCAGGGATTGAACTCAGGCCCTTGCGCTTGCCAGGGAAGTTCTTATTCCACACAGCCATCTCCCCAGCCCTCATGATTTTTTCTAAAAAAACTATTTAATTCCTGCCTCACTTGTCTAATAATAAGTTATAGGAATAAATAAGACAAAGGAATAAATGAGTAGCTAATGATACTAACCAAAAAACTTGGGCCAACATAGTGATTATTTTATATTGTCTTGCTTTATACAAGATGGTTATATTTATTAACAGTTTTAAATGTCCTAGTTATCTTGGAGAGTTAAAAATGTGGATGGAAATGCCACGATGTTCCATAACAATCAGCCTGTATAATTTCCAACTTTTCTATCTCAACAAAAAGTCTGAGAATCACTGACTTAGCAATTATTATGCCTATGTCTAAATACACATATAAAACTAGTTATTCTGATTTTTAGTGCCTATCAGCATGGTAGTATAGAAAATGAGAAATTAAGCCATCAGACTTGGCTTCTGTATTTCCAAGCCAGGGCACAGAAATAGGTAGGCTCTGTTTCTTATGACTAATACATATGTATTATATCTAATGTTTAATAATAAATTTGTCTAAGACATAATGGACTGTTCTTCCGGCTACCGAGATCCAAAGTACACTAAGATTGAGTAAGATGTTGAATTGCTGAAAAATCTGCCAGCTCGTCTGGCTCATTTAAACCAGAGACCAAGGATTTTCACATCCTGCTTGATTTTCATTCTATAAATAATAACCTAATAACTATGAGAACATTACTGAATATATTTCCTTTTCAATGGTTCATCTCATTTTTGATTTTTTCTTTTTCTTTTTGGTGGTACAGGGATCAAACTCAGGACCTTGCGCTTGCCAGGCAAGCACTTATTCCACTGAGCTATTTCCCCAGCCCCATCTAATCTTTGTATTTATTACTTTTGCCCTTATCTTTTTCCCTTGCCTAGAGTCCCACTTCCTGCCACCCATCATTCCACCTAAATTTATTGTTATAACCCAGTGAAATACAGTTTAGTGGGGTAGTAGCACTGTCAGTCACAAGAAACTCATTTAATCCCAAGACCTGTCCCTAAATAAAATACATAAGGTAAATCCAAGTGCTAATTTTTCTCATAATCAAAATAGAAAAATAACACCTGTCTCAAAAGATTGCCACAGACATTAAAATAAAATGATATAAATGGAGATTAAAAAGTACTATTCCAATATATGCTAATATTACTGTGATTTTAAGCATCTATTGTAGTAGTGCTTGTGGTTTTTTTTTTTTTTTGAGACAGGGTCTCCATATTTATTTAGTTCAGGTTACATTTGAATTCATTATGTAGGCCAGGCTGACTTCAAACTTGCAGCAATTCTCCTGCCTCAGCCTTCTGAATGCTGGGATAACAGGTGTGTGCCACCATGCCCAGCTTGTAATAAAATTGTGGTCTCCTCTGTTGGGTCACACACACACACACACACACACACACACACACACACAAACAGTATTTCTAGACAGAAATTGTAATAGATAATGCTACTAAGCAAAATACCAGGCAAGACAAACATTGTTTGGTCACACTGTTTCTATATTGGCAATGCTATTTTTAAAAATGAAAGGTTTTATAAAGAAATATGCAAGATTCTCATTAAAATTAATTTTTCTGTCCCTGCATTAAGATGCTCAAAGTTTAAAAATTTAAAAAATGCCATTTTTTACTTGTTCAGCCATGCTTTTTTCTCTCAACCATTGCCATTTAAAAAAATGGTACTTGGGATTGAACTCAGAGGACCTTGTGCTTGCCGGGCAAGCACTTATTCTACTGAGTTATTCCCCAGCTCCTAAAAAATATATATATTTTTTCAGAACCGGGGATTGAATCCTAAAATATTTTTATATTGAAATTATTTCTTAAACTGTCAGGTGTTCTGTATAAGATTTAGTTGGCCACTAACAATAACAAACTGAATTGTAACTATTAAACCTAGTATCAGTGAGGAAGAGACTTAAATGGCTGTCAGAGTTCTCCTATATGCCCCTGCCATCAGCCCAAACACTGCTCTTACGCTTGCAGCTCCGCGATAGCTCTCAGAACGTCGGGCACATCCCATTATACGTAGCAATGTGCTATTCTCCAGGAATCCACCTAGAAAATCCTGCTTGCAGGTAGGTTAGGCTCTCGCTAAGAGTTAGCGGAAGCCGTCAAGACTACTCTCACATTACGCATTTGTTTATTTTCTTCTGAAAAGTTGAGCCATCTGCCTCTCTGATGCTAGTTATATAAAATATTTCTTGTTGACTTTGATTTTTCTGTGCTTAGCGTAACATACCGCATGCACTACAACAGGGTATCTGTGAGTCTTTACCTAAAAATTAAAACATGTCAAAATGAATTAGGAGGTCTCATCTTCATTTCTGACTGTTTTCAGCACTGAGTCTTCTCCCAGAATTCTACACAGTTCATTGAGTCTCTGCTGCATTTTGGGAATTCCGGCTAGCTGAGACTCTAGCTTTTGTTTTTCTTCACTCAGTGTTAAACGAATAGCAGTATCCAACTGTTCAAAGCGCCAACCTCCTTCACCATCGAATTGTAATAAATGCGTGTGGTATTTCCTGCATGATTAAAATGAAATAATATCATTAGCCATAATAGTGAAAAACAGTTTTTGTTATAGGTTTATAATTCTAACTGACAGTCAAAGGCAAATTTTAAGTGCTGAGTTTATATTTGATGAAAATCACAAGTTAAATACTGTAATAGTCTAAAATTCCAGCGTCAGTACCCTAATCTCCAGGTTATTATCATTGATTAAATTTATCTTCTATTCTGAATGTGTAAGAATTACAAATGAAGCCTTTGCTGTTGTATGTATTAAATTATCTGTATAACCAAGTATGGCTCCTTCTTAAATAATATTCTTAGAATGGCAGCAAGCAAAGGAAATGAAGGAAAAAAAGCAAAACTTAAGATGGTCATGCAGAGAAAAACCAGGGAGAACAAATGAAATAAAATATGAATTCTTTTTTAATCCTTCTTTGGAAATGAGTTTTTCTATGTAAGTAAAATTTCTCAATCACTTAAGTTTAGACATTTTAGAAAATGAACCCATTGATAGAAATCTTTTAAAAATTCTTCCATATCTTCATGTAATTTAATTTCTTTTTTTCATGGCTGAGCTACAGAGGTAAGAAGTTCACAGCGCTGCGAGATTAGTATCAACAATGCCAGAGACAGCCCATCTTCTCAGAGCAGAAGTCACTAACTGTAAGGGGACGGACGGGTAGAGACATTAAAGGTGAGACATTAAAGGGTCCCACAGCTGGGCCCTTGTACAGTGTCAAGGTGGCTTTGAGATGCTGGCCCAGCATTCAGTTTTTCTGTCTTCTTTTAGGTACTTTACTTTCTGCTTCTTGTCAACACTGTTATTGCTTACTAAGACTAATAAACTTTTTTCAGGAAAGTTCCTATATCTTTGCTTTAAAAAAACTGAAATATAGTTCTCATGACATAAATTTACCCCTCAAAGGGTAAAATTAAGTGATTTTTTTGGTATATGAATAAGCTCGTGAAATCATCACCACTACCTAACCTCAGAACATTTTCTTCATTCACAATAGAAATCCTATACCCATTAGCAGCTCTTGCCATGTCTTCCTCTGTCCAGTGCCCCTCAACCACACATTTCCTTTCTGTCTCTATCAGTTCCTCTACTCCACAAGTTTTTCATGCACACAGAATCATACAATATGTGGTCTTTTGTTACTGGCTTCACATATCAAAATGGTTTCAGAAAGGCTCATGCATTGGTAGCATGTGTCATGTTTCATTGGCTTTTATAGCTACACTACATTCCCTTGCATGACATTGTATGTCCTGTTTACTCATTAACTGGTGGACATCTGGGATCCGTACCTCCCCTGCTATGACTTAGATCTGGAATGTGTTTCCTAAAAACCTCCTGTGTCTGGATGGTGACTGGACCATTGGGGAGTTGTTCTCACCCATGGGCCGACCCACTGATGAGTCTGCAGGTAGGTATGCTGTTAGAAGATAGAGGGCTGTGACCTCCATGGGTGCGTCTCCCTCCCCAACTCCTCTCTCCTGTCTCTGCTTCCTGGCTGCCACCTGTGAGCAGCTCCACTCAATGGCAGGCCCCGCCCCATGCCACTTCTGCATTTCAACTTGCTGGCCATGGGCTGAACCTTCTGGAACTGTGAGCCAAAAGAAAGCCTTCCTGCTAAGTTGTGGGTGCTGGGCATTGCGTCCCAGCAAGGAAAAAGTGATTAATACCTCCTTCCCTTGCTTTTTTGGTAATGATCAAACTCAGTCTTGTGAATGCTAAACAAACACTGCACCACTAAACTGCAACCCTCAGCCTTAACCCTCCTTAAATTGGGTGTTTTCCAAATGTCTAGTTTAGGGGCCAGGAGATGGCTCAATGGAATAAGCACTTCCCCAGCAAGCACAAGGGCCTGAGTTCAATCCCTGGTTCCACAAAAAAAAAAAAAAAAAAAAAAAAAGGAAAATGTCTAGTTTAGCTGACAAAGTAAGGTGACTGTCAAGCTGAAAGTTTAAACTGGACAATATATGATGTGGATTATTATTCTTTTCCTTATACCTTGAGTTTCTCCAAAGTTCCAAACCTCTGATCGCCTAACAGCTGGGACCATCTCCAAATTGCATTGAAAACAGTGTATTTCTATGTCACTTGAAAAAATGTCAAAAATCCTGCTATCATAATATTAAACTTAAGGTAAGAGTAACAGAAAAACAGAAGAAGTATGGCATATAATTTACAAAAGAGAAATAACGGCAGAGAGACCATCTTATTTATTTCCTTCAACTTCTCTCAGACCTTCCTAGCCAAAAGCAATTTTAGGTTGTGGCCATTCAAATCTTAGGTGATCTCAACTTTCAATCTATAACAAGAGTCTAACTTGTCACTCTCTGGTCCTACAGAGATGTGGCTTCTACATGGGAGGAATGAACTGTGTAGGTGTCCCATGCCCTGAGAGTCAAAGAGATGTTCTACATTATTAGATAAAATAATATTTCAAGGTTTAGGATAATTAGAAGAATTTTTTTTTAAAAAAAGTATTTGGTGCAGGGTCTCACTGCACAGCTCAGACTCGTGGTGATCTTCCTGTTTCTGGTCTTCCCCGGAGCTGGGATTACAGGTGTGCACCACTGTGCCCAGGCCTGGGGCTGGCATGGCAGGTAGTACCAAGGGTGGAACCCAGGTCCCTGTGCTTGAATTGAAGAATTTAAAAGAAACACCTATTTTAACTATGACTCACTAGAGATGATCTGTAGATGTCTTTTGCAAATAGGATAAAACACAGGAATAAAATAATTCAATATGCTATTATTTCATTAGATACCACTATCAATTTTAATCTTTATAATTAACAATTACCCATCTGTTGTTATGGTAGGAAAGATAATGAACTTTTTTTTTTTTTTAACTTTAGAAAGCTTTCCAGGGAAAACAGAAAAATAAGAATTTTACTCTACCTGAGAGAAAAGATAAAGAGAAATGACAAATTTCTATAAAGTGATTAAACTAATTCACAAAGGCTAACATGGTGTTTAGTTTGATTGAGAAATAGACTGTGAAAAGCTACAACTAAAATATGTTTCCATGGTTAAAAGATGTAACATTACAGATTTTGCTATTTGCTTAGAGAACTATTTGTTCCTCTAGTTGAGAAAACAAAGACTGAAATATTTCCAGTGTTTCTTCAGGCTAATTCAGTGAAGAAAAAAAAATGAAAGGATAGCATAATAAAGCCATTGATAAAGGTCATATAAACACCAGCTCTAAGAGATAACTCTGTTTTATGCCAACATGTGGGATTTGGGAGCTGGTCTGGAAATCTGGAAATCATAGGTCTGTGCCAAAATGGCTCAATAGCTCTGGTCTGGGTCTGTGTCATCCCTAATTCAGAGGAGTTCCAGGAAATGTCACAATTGGCTTAAAGACCCAGGTTCTGTTGGTTTTCTCAGGCAAAAGTCAGAAGAATCATATCCATTGACATGGATTCTGATGTACACTGGACCAAGTCCAGACTGCCTCTGGAGAGATCAGCAAATCCTACCAGCCCAGATGTCACTGATTCCTCGCAATGCTGAGAGAAACCTCAGTGCTAATTAGGGCCAGTTTGGGAAGTGCTTTACTTTCAGATCTACTCTCCGAGGGGGGAAAATTCTGAAAAACCTGAATGTTTAAATAGAGTGAAAAATCAAATGTTAAACTCTCAATAGAAATGAAATCCAGAGTTGAAAAACACTGAACAATAAATACTGTTTACTCATAATTTTAGTGTAAGCATTCTCTGTAAGAAAAAAGGTATGAAGGGCTACAGGGTGGACACAAACATTGCTACTGGTCTAGTTTGGTAGCCATGTGTCATGACAGCTCTGGCATGGAATCTGATCAGCTACCTATCACAGAATGGGGGAGGGGAATGCAGGGAAGAGTGGGGGAGGGGAGGAGATGGGAACGGAGGAGTGGGAACAAGAGGTGGCCTGAGCAGTCCTTTGGGAAATACGACACCAAAGCATATGCAAGAGTGAGTCATACAGCTGCTAACACACCCAAAGAAAAAGTTTTTGATGGATAAAGCAGAAATACTTAAGTAGGAGTAAGTATTTTTTGTGGCTTATGTACAGAACGCATTTTGAGTTTTGTTACAATGGACACCATTGCATAGCACAGAGCATGTGATTACAGAAGCTCATTTTTTTACTTTTCTAATTCTCAGACTGTTTGTAAAATGAAAGAATTAGACTACTCATATTCCATATAAGTTGTGAGACATATACAAAGTGAACCTGCAACAAAACATGCTAAGTGTTCATTAGTAATTCTTACTACACTACTGAATTATCAGAGTAGGAAGGCAGCAAAAAATAGTGGAATCTTTAAAAGAGGGCTTTTAAATTTCTACAAAATATTACTTATAAAAAGTTCAGCTCATTTTTTCTTTTTCAGTTTTTCTGAGACAGGGTCTTACTGTGGAGTGCAGGCTGGGCTTGCCTTGAAGTCACAGCGGTCCTCCTGCCCCAGCCTCCCAAGCGTGGGATGACAGGCTACCATACCTGGTTCAGCACATTTTGATTTAAAATAAAAGCACGCTTTTCCTCCCCTGTGCTCTGTGATTTTATCACTTGGGGAAATGTCAAGTTGTCATCTACACAGCCCCCCACCCAAATTTCAAAGAAAGGACTAAAAGAGTGATATGGAAATACATATTCTTGCCTTTCCTAGGATATTCTAGGGTTATGATAAATATTTTCAGTTCAAATAAATTACTGATTTTTTCTACAACTTTTCAAAATTACTAGAAAATGATAATGACCAAAATAATACATTACAGTTATGATAATAGCTTGGAAGCATCTAAGTCTTATATTTAGCATTGTAGTAACGATTACTAATGACTAAGGTAAAACTTAAAACACAGGTGAGAAAATAAACAGAATGCTTCATGTTCTACGGTGCAGTTTTGCAAAGTTCTTTAAAGAACAAACAAACAAGGAAAAACCACTTCTCACAGACCAGCCAGCAATGGAAACACTTACCAAAGAGAAGGCCTGTGCGTTATAGACAGTAAGGATATTCCAGCCCCTTTCGCAGCCTGAAATATCTTTCCTTCAACATCAATGCTGACAGCACTGGTACATTCATCTAACAATGCATATTTTGGTCTTTAAAAAAACACAAAAATTAATTATTTTCCTCTTTGAAACACAAATCTTTCTTTGGCATATTAAGTTGCAATGCTAACAAGTTCAAACCAGTAAAAAGGCATATGATCTTACAAAATGCGCTAAGTGATAAAGCAAAGAAGCAGTCATATTTTTTTCACACTTGGACTAGAAGATCACATTCTTTGTAAATTCCTCTTCACCATATAATAAGCCCTATTGTCATGCAGATGAATAAATCCTAACTATGAGGCTTAGGAAAGACGAGGCAGGTTATTGAGTGCATTTCTGCAGAACACATGGTAATTCTTGATGACAGGGTTGGATTAATTACATGAAAAACATTTAAGCAGCTAATTATGAAACTGGCCACAATCCTGTTAGCACAGATTGGAGGAGAAGATGATTTTATGAACAGCATGAATCCCTAAGCATTACTGATGGCACTTCATCACTGTGTGACTCTGCAACAATGAAGAAGCCTCACAAGGGTTGAGCTCCAGACTTCTTATGGTTTGGACCACAAATGTCCCCTCAAAGGCTCATGTGCTTAGAGGGAAGACTTGGTGATGACCGGACCCTGTGGCATTGATGTGTGGAGTGTCCTGGATAGCCCAGTCTGCTGTGAGAGGTGGTGCCCCAAGGAAGGACGGACATCACTGGGGCATACCCCGGGAGAATGGGTCCCTGTCCCTGCCCTTCCTCTCTCTGCTCTTCTCTTACTCTTTTTGGCCACCAAGGGGTGGGCTGCTTTCCTTCCTGGTGCTGTTTCTGCCCTGAAGTGAAATGACCAACCTCTCAAACTTCTGAAGCTGTGAGCCCAAATAAAGACCTTGCCTTCCTAGGAGGCACGACCTGGGCTTGGTCCTAGCGATGCAAGTGTGATTGTGAATGTGAATGTGAATCTTGACTGTCGCCTTGACTGGCTTGAGAGCCCTCTGGGAGATGAGCCGAGTGCACTGTGGGTGGTGCTTGGCCACAGTGACCACAGAGGTTCATCTGGCTGTTAGTCCCCCTTCTCTGGCACGCTTCCGCTGTGTTCTGCCACGTGGTGAGCAGCTTTGCCCTGTCATGTCCTTGGGCCATGATGTTCCTGCTTTGAAGCCAGCCAAACATGGACTGAGGCCTCTGGAGCCACGAGCCAAGTTAACCTGAATTCCTTTAAGTTTCAAGTGCCAGGTATTTTGTTCCTACAAGGTAAAGTTGACGGATCCAGTAAGCAACTAAATAATACCAGGACTAGGTCTCAGAATCAAATTCTTAAGAGGAAAAATCAATGCATATCTTTGGAGTTGAATTCAAATGAGCTCAATTGCTCATAGCTCTTTTTTAATATTGATAATGAATGTATACTGTTCCTTCTGCTTATACCACTCCCTTTTTAAAAATCAGATCCTTGCTCTCATCTTTCTCTGTGCTTTTCTTTCGCTCCCTCAGTTATCTTGCACTTGAGGTACATATCTGGATTCACCAACATAGATACTGGGACTGAAGCCAATTCCTGCACTGTCATTTATGGTTCACTTTAGGGTCTCAGTTTCAAGAACCTGCCAGGATAATTTTCCTCATAAAGTTATTTTTAAATATATGACAAAAGGAAAAAAAATGAATCAGTGATAACTTCTCATTCAGCCTAAATACACTAATCACACAGCACTGTAAGTCACCTTTCTAAGATGGGTTTATTAATAGGATCCTGTTCTGGGTAGGCAGTCAAGGACAATAGATAAAGGAGTCAAAGGCAACTTTAACACCCATTAGAATAAAAATTCTTGCTATGCGAAGAACTAAAACATCACTGCAACTGCCCCAAGACAATAGTAACAAATACAGCTTTGCAGATTGGCTTTCGATTACTGCTCTGGTATAAGTATCAAAGTTTTAGCTATTTATTCCAAGTTACAGGCACTTAAAATCTCTCTGGTTAAATATTTTATTGATGCATCTTGCTCTTTATTGCAAGGTTTATCTTAACACAGAAAAATTTATGGTTTCATTTTGCATCATACCACTTTTCACTAACTCTCCTGGGGCTCATATTACAGAATAGCTGTGGACAAGACCCAAACACATTCATGGTGACAAGGGTCACAACTGGTCACAATTGACAAGTTGCAGAGTTTACTCTTGAATCTCAACAGAGAAAGCAGCAACCAAAATGCACGTCACTAAAATTTCTGAGCAAAATCTGGTTTGTATTTTCTTAACTCATCATATTCTTAAACTATGTTCCCTATTACAAATAGCATGATATTAATGCAACTCAATTTTTCTCACTATAAAATTCCAGTTAGACAGGAAAATACATACTACCTGGTTTTGTTAATACAAACTTATAAAATAGGTGAATTAATTTTTGGTGACTGAAATCAGAACAATAGTTTTCTGTGGGGGAAAGTATTGCAAATGGGTGGGCTGGAGATATAGTTCAGTGGCAATAAGCACCTGCCTGGCAAGCTCAAGGTCCTGAGTTCGATCCCTGGTACCGCAAAAAGCAAAACAAACAAACAACAACAACATAAAAAGCATGACAAATGGGCATGAGGAAATGTTCTGGAGAAATAGAAATGTTCTCTATCTTATTTCAAGTATTGGTTACAGAATGTGCATACATTTATCAAAAATAATTTGATTATGTGCTTAAAATACATACATTTGGTACATAATTTTTAAAACAAAATAATTAACCCTGGCTAACTGTTACATAATACAGAAAGATACATAATAGCATATAAAATACAAGGATATGCTATAATATACCTTATGAAAATAATTACATGAAAATGATTAAAATTATAATCACCTATTGTGTACCAAGACTGGTAATAGTTTTTTTAATAGTGTTTCTATATGTAACAAAAATTTTAATTTTTATTTCTTCACCTTTTCATACTTTTGTAAGGTAATATTTAAACAGAATGTGTAGGTCATATATTCTTTTAATGATAAACATTGTGTGTTACAGTCATAATGAATCTAAATAGAACTGAGCTTTCGGCTCTAATTTCTAGGTTGTAAGAAAAATGGGAAGTCAAGGAATGCTACTCAAAGATGTCATGCAGCAGTCAGGTGAACCTGGGGTGGGCAGCATTCAGTGACAACCGACCCAGCTTCTTCAAGTCAGTGACTTTAAGGGTGGTGAGGGCAGGGAAGGAGGGACTCTATTTATTTTATTTATTTATTTGCATTTAAGGGGAGGTTCTACAGGGTGTTCAGGGTTTCACTACGAGATCAGACTCACAGTAATCCACCTGTTTATGGCCTCCCAAGTGCTGGGATTACAGGCATGCACCACCACGCCCAGTCTCAATTGCTATCTCAACACGTCTTGGGGGTGGGGCTGGCATGGCAGGCCTGGGGATCGAACCCCCTGCCCCTGAGCCTACCTGCAGGCGCTTTAATGTGCTGAGCTATGGACTCTTTAAAAAGGAATCACTTTTTCATAAAATAAAAGAATGCTAAAAAAAAATCAAGAAAATAAAAAATGTGAAACTTACATCTTTGAACAAACCAAATGTAAACAGGGTTTTAACAATCATGAAAACTGATTATGAAATAGATATTGGATAACTTCAAGTAAGTATTAGTTTAATTATGTATGCCTATGACATGTTACTAGGAAGAAAATTTCCTAATATTTCAGATATTTATATCCAAGCAGTTAGGGAGAAAGTTTCATAATGTCTTTGACTTGCTTAAAAATAGTTCAGGAATTAAAAAAAAAATAGTAGATAAATCAAGAGTGACAAATACTGCATTAGATTTGTTAAATCAGTGTGATGGGAAAGCAGCTCGCTCTATAGTTCCCCTCTTTTGAGGAAGCTTAGCATTTTCCACGCCTAAGCTGTCTTTTAAGTGATGAACAAGTAGTTTCTAATCAAGCAGTAAGGAAAAGCTGATGCATTTTTTGCTCTTCCTTAGCTTTTTGTTTTAAAGTTCTCTAGGAACACATACACGGCTGCTCTCTAACTCATTTGATATTGGTGACTCTGCCCCAAATGATGATACAATTCTTGTTTCCTTGAGCGCTAAAAATGAGAAAGGTAATTCTTGATAACTTTATGCTCCACACAAGTCAGATTCTTATTTCTAGAGAACTAAGCAAAGAGGGGGAAGAGAGAGAAGAAAGGGAGAATATGGAGAGGGAGAGGGAAGGACAATGGTGGAAGGAGAGGGTGGGAGGAAAGGGGAAGAGGGGTCGTTTCAAAGAACAGGACCTCTGAGAGGAAGGACGCAGAAATTCAGTCCTGCATCTCGCTCTGTGAAGAGAGCACCAAGTCCTTTGTGGGCTGACTGGTTACTCCACTGGGCACCAACTTCTGATTTGTGAAGGAGTGAGCAGTATTAGTTTAAGTGGTTACTGAATGGTCAGAAAGTTTATTTAGTTTGAATTTACTAATCTAATTCCCGCCTACTAAGTGTGTACTAGTGTAAGACTGGCCATGTGTTTTTCACATTCTGAAGTTAGTAGTAATCCTCTTTTAAACCTTAGCACACATAAAAGTTTTAATTTGGCCCTCTGGACCTTGTTTCATCAGAAGTTACTCCATGTGGAAAAAGAAAAAAATAAAACACTGGGAGATTCTGTTACAGGAAAAACTAACCAAAGACATTTCGCACTGTGCACTGTGCACTCATATTCCTACCCAGCTCCCTTCCTCCTCCCTGCCCCCTACCCCCTTCCCTCCATTTCTCAATCCTCTTCCCCTCTGAGATTGGTCTGTCTTCCTCTTCATATTATTATCTAGTATTTACTTGCTCCTTAGTTGTAATTAGGATTTCTCATATGAGGGAAACCATGCGGTATTTAGGCTCAAGTGAAAATTTATTTTACTCAACATTATGATGTCAAGGCATATCTATTTTCTACCAAGGGGCTTTTTTTTTTTTTTTTTTTTCTTTTGAGGGAGCTACCACGGATCGAACTCAGGACCTTGCACTTGCCAGGCAGATGCTGTGCCGCTGGGCTTTCTCTCCAGGACTATCTTCCTTTATGGCAGAGTTGTTCTCCATTGTGTGTAAATACCACACTTAAGAGATTTTAAGGCCGGGGAGATGGCTCAGTAGAATAAGCATTTGCCTGGCAAGCACAAGGGCCTGAGTTTGATCCCCAGTTCCGCAAAAAAAAAAAAAAAAGGCATTTTAAAATTACGGCCAGGGAGCTAGCTCAGCAGTCTCCATGCCTGCCTGGCAAGCACAGGATCTGGGTCGGATCCCCGGTACTACATGCCATGCCAGCCACTGAAACCAGGCGTGGTGGCACATACCTGTAATCCCAGCGCTGGGGAGGCTGAGACAGGAGGGTAATTATGAGTCCGAGCTGCATGGCAAGACCCTGTACCAAATAAATAAATCTTTAAAAAATATAATTTTAAATTAAGATAAAAATAGTGAATCTTGTTTTGGATTTTATATGTAATAGCGGCTACCTGCACAGCGTATACTTACTTGTGATAAAACATCCGAGCCATGCCCATTCTCTGCTTTTCGCCTCCTGACAGAACATCTTTCCAGTCCATAACAGCATCCCATCCTTGAAAAAAGCATGTAGATCATTTATCGAATTATTACTGTCTCTGTGCTGCACAAAGGACTTCTGGCAAGGTCTAACTGTTAAAATGAAGAACACAGTATTTTACAGAATATATCCCTGGACAAACTACACGGCTTCATGTCCAAGCAGTTTATTTCAGATTTGATGTACTTTTAATTGTAACCATTCCTTGTAATAACAAATGTTTTTTCTTTTTTTGAGATAGGGCCTTGCTCAGCAATTCAGGTGGGCCTTAAACTCACCATGGAGCCCAGAGTGGCCTCAGAGATCCTCCTGCCTCAGCCTCCTGAGTGTTGGGATTACAGGCATATGCCACCTTGTCCAGCTATAATAAATCATAAGAATTCTAAATACTGAACTTTAAAAAGTGTGCTTGGTTCTCAGTATTCCAGGAAGGTTGGTGGACTGCTACTTATTTCAGAGGGAAGTGGAAGAAGTGGCCAACAGGTTTGCACATGTAAGCTGCGAGGCCTAAGAAGGCTACAAGAGGAAATAATTTAAGTGGCACCCCCAGGCCTGATGTTCCACGTAAGGCTCCTAAGCGTCCCTTGTGTTTCTTCTAAGATTGATACTATTTCTTCCATACAAGTATTACTAACACAAGTGAGGGATTCAAAATTTTCTCAGTAACACAAATGTCTTAAGTTAACATTTAGCAATCGATGCAAAGGTTCATATCACACCCTAATGTTTTATGCTTTTATCTGAGCAACCTATCCTAATTAAAAATAAAACCACAGTCCCACTCCCACAGTGCCTGATTTTCAAAGACTAGGACTGTCGAATCTTGACAAGTACTTAGGGCAACATTTCCAAATCCTAAGTATTTTGGATGTAATTCTCAGAAAAATTCCATGCTTTTTTGCCTTCATGTTTCTCTCTTGGCTGACCTTTCATCATTACTAAAATTCATAAATAACTTGTTTAAAGGGAAAGAAAAAGAAGCCTTTATTTTCTTGTTTATTGAGTATCTGAGAAGCCAAATTATCAGAATGATTTTATCATGTGCTGATCAGAAGAATACGGGGTTCTTCTTTAATATCCAAAAGTTCAGAACCTTTGAGAGAAAAATATGTTAACTAACATTCAGTATGAACCGCACGTCTAGTCAGGGACACAGCTCACGGCATACGTGCCCTGCTGGCAAGCACAAGGCCCTGAGTTTGATCCCTGCTACCAAAAAAAAAAAAAAAAAAAAGTGCATGTCTACATTTGTGAATATCTTTTTTCCTTTAAAAATTATAACAAAGTTCACTATATTAAAAGTCTAAAATTATAAATTACTAAAAACAGTGGTTATCTATTAATGGGTGCCTGACAGATTGACAGGAGTAACAGGAAAAAAATTCTGGAAAGCACATTTAATTTTTGCATGAAGTGAAAGCATTACTTGTTCAAAAAATTAAATAAATACAATATAGTAATATATTAAAAATAATAAGTACACAAATATCTGGAATGAAAGACTTTCCCTTGTTTCCTAGTGGCCCTCTGAATTCTACCTTCCAAAGTAAATCACTGTTCATTTTCTTGGATAAACTTTCAGAAATTAGTTTTTAAAAAATATAATCATATAACTTTATATTAAGGTCTTATGACTTATATTAAGGGAAAACATCAAACTATTATTTGATTTAAAGTTCTGGCTTCTGGGAAAACCTGCTGAAATAATACTTTTACTATGACTGAATTTTATAATATTTGCAAAATATGAGTGATGTTGTAAAAAATAGATTCGGATTGCTACACTATGGAGAAATATTCAAATAATTCCCCCTTCAAATAATTTCCCCCTGACCACGCAGTACAAGGCCGAGAAATGTAGTTGAGTCAGTGAAAGGTTTGCCATTTTAATAAGCTATGATCTGTGCTCTACTACACCCCACGGGCTTTGTGAACAGTACCACGTGATCACATACCACATAAATCAGAACTCGAGTCATAATGTCTTTGATGCCGAGACTGAGGCAGCTTAGAAGAAAATTATTTTCCTGCTTTCCAGAGTTGCACAATCTACTCTGTCATATTTTGTGTAACCTGTTTGATGGGATGGAATGAAGTTCTTATTCCCATCTTTTACTAAATAAAGATTAGCTAATCCGAACAGAACTTCAGGCTTCTTCCAAAGTGAGTGATATACTTACACACAGAAGCATTTTTCTTGCTTTGCTTAAATGTTTTCTGTTTAAGGATTAAGCAAGCAAACCAGTTTATATGTGAGGATATTCTAGTTTTTATTACTGTCTAAAAAGCTAACAGGGCTGGTGAGATAGCTCAGTGGATGAAGCACCTGCTTAGACAAGCACAGGGACCGGGGTTTGATTCTTGGCCCCATATGACATGCAGGACCTGTCCCCAGAAGCGCTGAGCCAGCCAATGAGACCAGGCGTGGTGTGCATGCCTGTAATCCCTGCACCAGGGAGGCTGAAAACAGGAGGATCACTGAATCCCAGCTGCATGGTGAGACCCTGTACCAAATACATGAAAACAAAACAATACAGCTAAGAGGCTGCATAGCACAATAGCACGCTCTGGCAATAAACAGTGACTTAAAAGTCAGATCTGTGATTTCCTGTGCTGCCTCATTCTAGGGCCCTATTAGCCCGAATTCAATATGTAAACTGGGGATAGTAAAACCTACATTGTTGGACTAATAATATTAAATGAAATAATATATAAGCTGCTTAACATTCTGAATTATGAACACTAAATAAACCACAGCAATTACAGTTATTAAGTTGAAATATTCTTTTTCCTAAAATGGTAGGGAAACATACACATTGTATGACCTGCCTATGGCATGGGAATATAATCATCTGGGTTTGGAGTATTTATAAAACTAGTTCTAGAGCTTCCTCATGACTTTTAAAAGAAAAGAATATCTTTATTTTAAATTTCTATTTGGATTACTGGATTTCAGACCTACTCAAAATAACTTGATAAAGATGTCCTATCTACTTTGCCTCAGCACTCTGTAACCAGGAAGAAACTAATCATATGAAACAATGAAATGATCTGCACTGCTTATATGGTAGAAATTGCGAACACCATAAAAATCAGTGCAATAATATCATTCTTGTCTGATTCGTCTGCTTATTCTAAGCATCAATGAAATAGTTTTTATGAAATTGCCATCTAAAATATGAAATCCCATCATACAAAGACAAGGAAGGCATCATTAGTACCAGCACCGTAACTGTAACATCACCACCCATTAATTTTTGTACATCCACAGGGCACTAGGCTAAATCTTGTATAACCATCTCAAAAACTTTGCGAAATACATTTATCCCCATTTTCCAGTTTAAGATACAGAATGCAGTGGTAGCTATGATTTGATCTGAGAACTCTCACCACCTATATTCTCAATCTACTGCACTACCGCTACTGATAGTATAAATGGACTGCGAAAAGGAACATAAAATCCATGCAAAATTAAACTAAAATTCTAGCTTGCTATTTCAGTGATGTTTCTCGGCTATCACGTTAAGAATTATCAAATTATTTCAAAATATAATTATTAGAAAATAATAATTTAAACATACACGCATGATATTCTTATTTTTAATCTCATATTCTGATGAAAAGCACATTATAGAAGTTTCCATACATTATTTTATGCTGTTTGAGAGAAAGAGTAAACTGGTAAATTATGGGATTGAAAAAGAGAAGTTCTGTGAAAAGTCATGAAATACTGCATTTAATATGAACTGAGAGCTGGGTAGGTGAATATTTTACTCATAGATTTTGCACCTAAAATGGTTTTGACTTCAGGGATACTTGTATATTTGAATATTTAAAAAATGCTTTTATATGCTAGCTGTGGTGACATGAGGATGTGGTAAACTTAGGATGCTACATCAAATATAATACAAACAGAACACACGGAATTTCGTATTATTAAAAAGCTTTCACACAGCAAAAAAAAAAATCACTAATACAGTAAAAATCCAAACCAAAGAGTTGGAAAAACTTTTAGCCAGTTGTCCCATAGACAAAGAACTTATATTTAGAACCTATAAAGAATTGAAAAAGAATAGTAAAAAAAATAGAAATAAACAATTATACATTTTTACACAGAAATTTAGAAATCTAACCATATGCAACATTGTAGCAGGACAGTCCTATGACATTTTTTCTTGACTCTCAAAACTAAACCAAAAGGGGGATATAAATGAAGGACAATTTTGTAGTGAAAAAATATATATCTGTATATATAAAATAGCATAGATATACAGATACTTTCTCTTAGTTTGATGAGAAGAAAGTTTTGAACTAATAGTTACTAGGCAAGATACCATGTTTGCAACTTGTACTATGAATAATTACTATGAAAACAAGAATATGCAATATATTCATTATTTTAACTGTCCTACTAACCTGTTTCAAAACTCTTATTGCTATTTCTTTCTCAATAAAATTAAAAAATAAATAAAATCATTACTAATAAAAAAAGAACTTAAAAAAATGAGACCTCCGAAATTTGAAGACTCAATTCAAAAACGAAAAAAAGATGAAGAAATACCAATGGCAAATAAACACATGAACACCACTGGTCATTCGAGAGCTGCAAATTACAAGAACACTGAGATTCCATCTCACCTCAGAAAGAATGGCTATCATGAAGAAATCAACC
This sequence comes from Octodon degus, assembly GCF_000260255.1. Lineage (NCBI taxonomy): Eukaryota > Metazoa > Chordata > Mammalia > Rodentia > Octodontidae > Octodon > Octodon degus. The sequence continues at coordinate 19,880,615 of NW_004524597.1, read as the reverse complement.
AATAACAAATGTTGGAGGGGCTGTGGGGTAAAAGCCACCTTTCTCTGCCATTGGTGGGAGAGTCCTCAGAGCTAGAAGTGGAGCTCCCATTCTACCCTGCTGTTCTCCTTCTTGGCATCTTCCCAGAAGAACTGAGAACATCCTATCACGGCGATCTATGTGCACCCCTGTTTATAGCCACACAATTTGTAACAGATAAATCTTCTGGAAATAACCCAAATGCCCATCAACCAAGGAACAGACAAACAAAGCCTGAAAAGAGTTGTCAATAATAGAAAACCACTGCAATTCTTTGTGAGCTTATTGTGCTGCAATGGTAGCACATGTTAAAATTAAACCATAAATTAAAAGTAGATCCATTTTTTAAAAAGTTAAATGCAGGCTGTGGAGATGGCTCAGGGGAATAAGCACTTCCCTGGCAAGCACAAGGATCTGAGTTCAATCCCTGGCCCAGCAAAAAAAAAAAAAAAAAAATTAAGTATGTATAAAAATGATGGATCTACCTCCTTCTCTTTGAACTATGTGATACAGGTGGACACTGTGCAGAATATACTCCAAATCTTGGTCTGTGTAACCTTTAGCGTGCATATCATCCACCGAGTCAGGATAAATGACTTGATCCCGAAGACTTCCAAGGGACATGTATGGTCTGGAAAACAGCAAACATACAAGAATCAAGTGCAGAGTCACCTGAGCCTCTTCAGTGTGACATTCTGATTGTCTGAAAATAATAAAGCAAGCTTTATTTTTAATACTATTTTATTGTATGTTAGCACCAGTGTATATAAAATACCCTCGTGAAACAGAAATTCATGAAAATCCAGAGAGGTAGATGTTAAGGACTGACAAAAGTTATGGCACATGTTAAGAAAGGGGAAATTTTTGTACAGGCTTCAATTTTCTTTTTTCCAAATAGTCACTGGTTGGTTAAAAGTGGTCTGGGAAACTCTTTTTTTTTTTTTTTTTTTCTTTTTTTGGAACCGGTAATTGAACTCAGCCCCTTGCATTTGCGAGGGAAATGGTTATTCTACAGAGCTGTCTCCCCTGCTCAAAGATGTGTATTAGTGCTTTTTTTTTTTTTTTTTTGTGGAGCTAGGGATTGAACTCAGGCCCTTACGCTTGCCAGGGAAGCGCTTATTCTACTGAGCCATCTCTCCAGCCTGGGAAACTCTTAAGAATTCATTTCACTACAAACAGGAACAGACTTTCTGCGGTCTGAAGGGATGTGTACTTGAGGATACTCCATTCACTATAGGATCATGCTGAGCATTCTGCAGGCAGAACTGTTTTAAGTCTTCAGCTGCCTGGGAAACCTTCACATGGTTGAGCCTGGCCTCCAGTCGGAGCTGCTGAACCACTTTTTTCATGGCGGTGACGCTGGAAGAGCCAGACATAGCACACCCAAGGGCCGGGCCAACTCGAGGGCCAGGGGCAGGGCGGTGAGGGTCAGCGGGGCCAGATAGTGAGGCACGGGGGCAGGGGCGGGGCTCCAAACTTTGTCTGAAAGCAAGCTGTAAACACTGCGTTTTTTAGGACTGCATTTGTAACCTGTTGATGAGTATTTCTTTGCCAGACACTGAAAAATAATATCCTATTTACTGAGCTGAGCATGTTGGCACATGGCTGTAATCACAGAACCTAGGAGACTGAGAGAGGAGGACTGCCTTTAAATTCAAGGCCAGCTTGTACTATCTACTGAGTTCAATACTAGCCTGAACTATACATTTAGACCATGTCTCAAACAAAAAAACAAAAAAACAAATACAAAACCAAACCAAACCAAACCAAACCACCAAACAAAAATGTATTGGGACATAGATGCGAGAAAAGCTTCCATGAGAAGTCATGTGATATTTTCAGCAGAAAAAAGTATTGTGTCTTACTGCATTTGAGAACAGCTGCTTCTGTGCCTTAAATTTCTTTGGGTTACACATGATAAAATTTGGGAGGTTGACCCAACAAGTATAAAGAAAAAGCCATCCTTAGTAAGAAAATGAAAATTATGTTGAGTCTCAAGTTTATCAGAGTGGCAAAAATTCAACAGCTTGATACCACTCGCTAGCTAATGGGGAAAAAAGAAGCTTTTGTAGTATGGTGAAAATGCAGAATGACAGAATCTCTGGACGAGATCTGGTGACATGACATATCATTTGCTCTATAACTTACTTTTAGACTTTGACTTCGAGTGTACATTAAAAATACCAAAGACAAATCATGTCTGGAACTATTAAAGCATTAGTTGAAAAAGCAGGATATTGAAAAACACTGAATTGCCCAAATGAAACTGTGAATAAACTGTAGTATCTCTACTATAGAGATATAAAAGATAAGAAAGGTCTCTATCAACTGACATAGAAGGACATCCATTTACATCGTTAAGTTAAAGATAAAATACACAGATCTATAGGAGGGTTTCTCAAGAACAGTACTAATATACTGAACTAGGTAATTATTGCCAAGAGCTGTTCTAAGTGTTGTAGGATATTTAGCAGGACACATGGTCCCTACCCACTAGATGTCAGTATCACTCCCTCCAGCGGTAACTAGAAAGTGATGTCTATGTACTGTCATATGTCCGTTAGTGGATAAGATCATCTCTGTTAAGAACCACTGATATGTGTATTTATCACTGATCTATTATAAAAAGCAAAATGAAATATACACTTATATGGCTATGGCTACCAAAGAAACACATAAGAAGGGTATATTAGAAAATATGGAAATTGGTTACTTATGGATAAAGAACAAGACAGAATGGATGGGGGGGGGGGGAAATAACCACTATGATATCCTTGATATATAGTTTTTTACTTTAGAATCATATTAAAATATTATTTTTCAATAAAATAAAATCAAATTAACAAGAATGGAGGGAGGAAGAGAAACAAAATAATTAAATTGTATATGAAATTGCTAACTACACAAGAAGAGGAGTGTAAAGATGGGTGAATTAATGCAAGGAACAAGATTGAAAAATTACAAAGAAAGCTTGAAACTTATTTGGAAAAATTATTCTTTGTAAGGATACAGGCTTAATAATTTGGGGAGTATTTTATACATATTGTAGGATTGATCAAATGAGTAAATTTGGATAATGTTAGAAGCTAGCAATCTCACTAGAAGAGGTGAATGTAGGAAGGCAAAAAATCTAATGTTTAATGAGAGCTATAATGTTGGTAAGCATGCATGATTTAAATTACATTTAGTTTTTTAAGCTCTTCCTATGTCTGAAAATATCTAATATTGTTCTTCGAGTAAAGAGGACATCACTTGGGTAATGCAACGGATTGAGTCTGGATCCAAAAATACCGTCTCGTACTAACGCACACAATTTTTCCTTTTCTGACACAGGGTCCCGCTATGTGCGTCAGCCTGGACTTGATACTGCGCAGGCTGACTTGAGCTCAAGGCAACCCTCCTGCCTCAGCCTCCCAAGTACTGAGAATACAGATGTGTGCCAGCACACCTGGCCTAATATTCGTAACTGTGGCTGTGACTTTGTTAAGAAACAGGGTCTTTGGAGATGTGCTAAGATAAGGATCTTAAGTCAGGGCCGTCTTGGACCCATCAGATGGACCTAAAATCCAATAAATTCTCTAATAAAAGGAGAACACAGGAGAGAAAAGTCTATGTGAACAAAGGTGGAGACTGGAGTTCTGCTGCCATAAGCCAAGGAACCCTGGTACTGCCAATGCTGGAAATGGCAAGAAATAATTCTTCCTTGCAGCCTGCAGAGAGAGTGTGGGCTGCCAACATTCTGACCTATGGCCTCCAATGATGTGAGAAAACAAAGGTCTGCTGTTTCAAACCACCAAGTTTTTAGTAATTTGTTATAGTAGGCCCTAGAAATATTACAGGTAGTATTTATTCAAAAACTTGATAACCTGAATCATACCATGAGGAAACTATCAGACAAACCCAAATGAGAGAATGTTTAAAAATGACAACAGTCCTACACGCTTTAAAACAATTCATAAAACAAAACAAAATGCAGAGGAACTCACAGATCAAAAGAAACCAAGATTTGACAGCTAAATGATACTGGATTCAGAAAAACAAGTTACTATGAGCAAGTGTAAGGCAAGTGGAAAGCTTGACTACAGTTTAGATATGAACACATGAATGTCAGATTTCCTGAATTTGATAACTGTACTGTGTTTTGTTAAAAGAAGATTCTTTTTTTTAAAAAAAATTATTTATTTATTTATTTATTTGTGTGTGTGTGTGTGTGTGTGTGTGTGTGTGTGTGTGTGTGTGTGTGTGGCCAGCTCAGCCCACCAGGGGGCGGGGCTGGCTGGCATGTGGTGCTGAGGGATTGAACCGCGGTCCCTGTGCTTTGCTAAGCTTGATCTAAGTAGGTGCTTTAGACCACTGAGCCATCTCACCAGCCCAAAAGAAGATTGTCTTTGAAAACACATCCTAAAGTAGGTAGGGATGACTTAAGATTACTGTAATTTATTTTATTTTTTTGTATTTTAGGGAAAGGTCTACAGGGTGTTCAGGTTCTCATTACTAGATCAGAAGTTGTAGTGATCTGCCTGTTTACAGCCTCCTAAGAGCTGTGCAGTTTATTTTTATCAAAAGAATGGTGGGGCTGGGGAGGGGGCTCAGTGGAATAAGAGCTTCCCTGGCAAGTGCAAGGGCCTGAGTTCAATCCCTGGTTCTGAAAAAAAAAAAAGAATAAATTGCGTGTTTGGGTATATGTGTGTTGTATGTTTTTCAAGAGAAAAAACGAGAATTTTAAAATTTGAATAAATATTGAATAATATGTGTTCCCATATTATGCAAAGTCATTTAGTTAAAGGACTGATAACACAGTTACTTTACAATATATTTAACTATACAAACTTTTAACTTCAAATATTAATATATATATTCTACAAAATTAAATTTTAAAAATAAATCTATACAAACTCCAGCATATTTTGTTTACACTCACATGCAGCACACATATAAAATTCACCTTTTCCCCCAGTATTGGGGATTGAATCCAAAGTGATTAACTCTCCCACTGAACTGTATTGCCAGGCCTTTTTATTTTTTATTTTGAGACAAGGTCTCCATCAGTTGCTCAGGCTGGCCTCAACCTTAGAATCATCCTGCCTCAGTCTCTGAATTTCTGGAATTACAGATGTGTGCCACTGTACCAGGTAATTAATGCTTTTAAAGTGTACAGTTCAATGTTTTAAATACATTAGCAAGCTTGTGTTAACATTATCACTAAATCCAGAACATTTTCTTCAACTTCCAAAACCTTCAATAGCAAACACTTTCCATTTCCATTTCCTCAACTCCTGACAACTACTAATCTGCTTTCTGTCTCCGGGGCTCTGCCTATTCTGTACATTTCAAATACATAGAATCAAATACAGTGTATGTCCTCTCATGACTGACTTCTTCCTAAATACTTACATTTCTGAGTCTGACTTATTTCACTTAATATGGTGATCTTCATTTCCTCTCATTTTCCTGCCAGTGACACAATTTCCCTCTGTTGCATGATTTTATAATATTATCTGAAACTAATGTCTAATAAAATATTAGCATAAAATATGGATTCAAAAAGAAATAGAAATTCAACACGATAGCCAACAGTTGGCCGACAGTTTTAATTAGATACTCTGAGGCAACTTGGAAGAACAAATACACAGAAAGCTTTGGAAAGAGTACTTCTGCTGCCTTTCTAAGCGATGCCAGCTTAAGCTTAATATAAATCAGAACCACAGCAAGCCTTGTGCCTCAGTGTAAAACCCAGATAGTGGTGTGAAGAACCGTCCTAACACAGTATACAACTAAGATGTATATGATTCTACTGCATCACTCCATCAATGGTCAATAATTTATGCAATAACATTTTATATTGGCATTTCAGGGAAGACAATGTGGATTCATGGTGCCAATAATGGGAGCTAAAGAGATGGTTCTGGAGTCAAATCTTAATCTCACCATTTATTAGTTTAATGATCATAATTCTGCCCCAGTTTCCTAATTTGTAAAGCCATTTTAAAATGTCTATTTGTTATAAGGGCAGAATGAAGCAGTACATTTTTAATGGAGCTACAAGACACAAAGTGGTGAGGTCACTTAGTACTGAGTCCAGGCACGAGAAAGGCACTCAAACATCATGAAAACAATGTTCCTTCTACATACACTTAAGTTGCTGACCCAAGTGAGGTACAGCATCTTAAAGAGGAGCATGTTAGTAATGTAGCTCAAATGATAACTCCTGCCTGACATGCACAAGCAGACCCTGGGTTGTTCCTTGATATAATGAACAAATTTGTAAAAAACAAAAAAGGCCAGATGCAAACATAAGTTCTATTTAGTTAGGCAAGAGATGACTTCTTTTATGTCCCAGAGTAAAGCTTTTGACTTCATATGATTAACAAGTACTAAGTCCCCAGCTGGGCAGATTTTAGAGATCGCGTCTTGTGGAGCACTCGTGGGACTACCTCAAGTTTATCCAGAAGTATTTCTTTTAGAAACCAGGGCAACATCTAGTTCGCTGGAGCACTTCTTGCAGCCTGAAAGGTATCAGAATGCACTTAGTGGACAAATGCTTCCCTTGATACAGGAATCTGGAGGAGCACAACAGTGTACCGTCTTCACAAGAGTAACTTAACATTACTTATAATTTTTGTTATTTTATAATTAGCCATTTTCCTTGATGAAAGAAATAGAAAATGATTTCATGCAGACTCAACTTTAAGAGGAAGCAAAATAAATTATATTTTTGCAGTGTTTAATTGCTTATGGGATTTTCAAAAGTCTAATAATGTTTTAAGTATATACCCTTGAAATTTTTAAAAAATCAAAAGAAAACATGATTAATAGATACTATTTTTACTTAGGTAGGACTTCACTAAAATGCCAAATCATAAGCATTTTATAATGCTAAAAAACTGCAAATACTATCACATAGTTTGTTATTTGAGCTAATGTTAAACAAGATGAGATAAAAATATGAAAATTATTCCTTTGGAAATTTGCTATGAATCAGAATATTGGTGACATTATATAAAATATTCCATGAAATTGTATATTAAAGACATCAACTACTGTTTTATTAAACTTAAATTTTTCTGAATTGTTTTATAACCATACAAAATGTTAAAAATAATACATTCAATTATTAGTGAAGTACATAGCAACTAACTAAATTTTATTAATATGATTTAAAAACATGATTACAACATTAGTCACTATTGCATTCTCTGGAAATGCTAGGAAGAAGATTTGGGAGAATGTTAAATCAATTTGAAAATATAAGGAAATTAAAGCGTATATGCAAAGTGTTTATGTGGTTAGTTTGCATTTGATTCTCTTACTAGTTCGAGACCTAGAATTTAACATTCTGAACTAGCTCAGGTTTCTCTAGTTCTACCAAAGTTGTACATAATGCATAAGGACTTACAGTTACCCTTTAGTAAACCTTCCTTTCTAGATATATAGACTTATTTATATTATCTTCTCAATACTTCAGACAAATCAATTAACATGCCAGATTGCTACTGGCTTATTTGATCTGTCTCATAAAAAAAAGATCATCCAACTTATCTATTCTAAGCAACGAAGGAAATAGACTGTAATTAGTAGAGAATAAATCTCTAGTAATTTACTGAAAACCCAAACTCACCTTCATGCACAGGCATTAGAATAAACCCATCAGTATCACAGTATGACTTATATAATTATCATTATTTATATAATGAACATAATGGCTTTTCTTTAGAATATGGAATTCACATTTATGTTTGAAACTATTAACTACAGTAGTAGGCTTATTCCAAAACAAATCTTTTCCTCATGGTTACAGATTTTTATTAGGGATACAAATGTTTCAGAATGTTTTTATAATTTGCATTACACTCTTACTTTCTATGTTAGCATTTAAACACAGTTTAATGAGGTTTTTTTTTTTTGGTAAACATTGACATTATTAGAGTCTAATTATTTTAAATTCAAGACAAAGGTAAAAAGAAAGGGAAAATATTGGGACAGTTAACTCTATTTTTTTACATGGAGTTTGAGGAATCATCACATAAAATACTAAACATTTTCTAAGTTCAGAACAAATAAATTAATTCAAGTCCTAAGGGAAAAATGTATTGTAAAAGATCTAGATGCAAAGAAAATGAAGTTTTTATGATACTCAATTTAGAATAGTGATAAAATTTTATAATAATTTTAACTTTTTTTATGGTATGAGAGGTGCTGTTTAAGAATAACACAAGGCTGGGGAGATAGTTCGGTGGTCTGAGTGCCTGCCTGGCAAGCACAAGGACCCAAGTTCAGTTCCTGGTGCCATATGCTGGGCTGGCCCTGAAACTGGGCACGGTGGCGTATGCCTGTAATCCAAGCACTGAGGAGGCTGAGACAGGAGGATCACTACAAGTCCAGGCTGCGTAGTGGGACCCAGTAGCAAATAAATAAATAAATGAGAAAAAATAAGAACAACACAATACCAAGTAATGCATAAGAAGTTGGCCACCTGAAAGTCACAAAAACGTAGCTTTTTTTTTTTTTTTCCCTTTGTGGAACCGGGGATTGAACTCACACCCTTGTACTTGCCAGGGAAGCACTAATTCCACTGAGCCATCTCCCCGGCACCAAAAATGTAGCTATTGATAATTCAGACAAATGCATACGTTGATGTCAAGTCATGTAATTTTTTTCATGCATAGTAAGAATACACTTCTATCCTTAATTGATAAAAATAATTTCCACTATTCTTATTTAGCACAAAGGAAGACCAGCCAACTGAAGAGAGATATGAACCCCTCCTTATCTTTAGAATAAGGAACTGCTAGGTTCTAAAATAAAGACTCACACAGCCTCTTGGAAGCAGGACCATGCTTACTTCTATTAATGGTAGAATCAATGTGTTACCAAGATGCTAAGAACCCAAACTTCTCTAAAAGGCAACTGTATGAGAATTTATCACTATGCTGGCTCACCATGGAGAACTGTAGCATTTGATCAGCAAAATTGCAGTTCAATAGTTTGGCCTAAGTGATTGACTCACAAAATGACGATAACTTTTCAATGAAAACAAAGATTTTTGTCCTCACTACTATAAGTTAGCTCACTGAAGAGATAAATATAAGAGAAATATCCTTAAGGTTTTCCTAAGCAATAGAAAACTATAGGAAATCATGTTACAGGTCCTTTTATTCCAAAAAGAAAATGTATAAAAACTAAACTACACTAAAAGGGACCATGTACAATTTAAAATTTTGTCAGCCAAAGATATTAATACACAGTTTACTTGCCTTGAGTCTAATCATTAGAAAGCAAGAAATAAGGTCAATTAGCAGAGAGCAATACTATGGAGCCTTCTTCATGGCTTAAATAATTTCCTGAAAAATGATATATTCAGTAATATATAGCTGTATTTCTCCTCATCATAAACAAGATAATGCAGAACATCTAGTGCAAGCAACTAAAGAAATACATTGTTCATAATTAGTACAGGATTCCAGACCAATTTAACCATAGATGAGAAATTTCTTCATTCATTTATCCAATCATTCATCAGACACTTCCACACTGTTACAGTGGATTTACCAGGATAGCACAGATGCTATGGAGAAATGTGGATGCTGCTTCCTGATTATACTCTATAAAGATTTGGCCAAACTCAACAGGGGCAAAGTCTGCTCGGACAGAACCACCATTCCCCAAACCCATGTTTTCTCTGGTATAGGAACAGCAGGACCACGCATGTGCGTTCTATTAGGTAGGAGGCCTAGGTTAAGTCAGATCATGTTCTTCCTTTATTGGAATGGCTCTTATAGATCCACATTCCACTCAGGCACTAGTTTGCCCAGCCTGTTTTCTACTTAAATAAACACATTCTTTGTCATCAAGAGTTTCTCTCTATTTGTGTTTTGCTATTTACATTAAGAATCAAAAGGTTCACTCTTGGGAGGCTATAAGCAGGCTGATCACTACAAGTTCGATCTAGTAGTGAGACCCTGAACACCTTGTAGACCCTTCCCTAAAATAATAAATAAATAAATAAATAAATAAACAAAGAATCAATGGTTCAGAAACTAGATATCAAAAGGAAAAGTGACCAGGATACTTTAACTAGCTTTTCCTTTGTAGTCTTACTTAGGTTCACTTACTGACCACATCTTCATTTTTAAATCTGAGGCAAAAAGAAGAAACGAAAAGATCTCATTGAGAACACTTAATCAGAATCTTTTCTGTGCCTCATCGAGAAGGAGACACATCAGGCCCTGTATCTTGCTATGTGATCTCATGTACTTCCTTATCTTTTAATAGTCATCACCTGGCTTTATATGTATTAAAAAGCGATTACTTAATATAAAGTGCCCAGACATGCCAAAGAGTGAATCGGGGATTTGGAAGGCATTTGTACGTAGACAATCCAAATCAGGCTCTTATTTTTAAATATCAGCTTAACCAAATAAAACTCATTTGGTTAAATTTGTTAAAAATAGGTTTTATTTTCTGCAAGTGCAGCTATGTAATGTTGATGCTACTGACTTTCATTCAAACATTCTGCCCACTATTCAGCAATTCCTTAAACAAGACATTTTCTACTTTCTTTGCAAGAGATACTCTATTTTGAGGACATTAAGGTTAAATGTTGATTATGCCATAATGAACTTTGAAATCTAAGATTTTCCTGCTTCATATCTCTGTAAGTAGTTTGATTTAAAATTAAGGGAACAGTTTTGAGAAGTTATCTAAAATTTTTATAGTGGGCCCAGGGAGACGGCTCAGTGGAATAAGTGCTTCCCTGGCAAGTGCAAGGGCATGAGTTCAAACCCCGGTTCTGCTAAAATTTTTATAGAGAACTATTTTAGGAGAACAAAATAGAGGAGAAAATAACCTCCTTTGAAAGTGAGTTCAACATAATTTAAAGAAGTTTCACTTGTATAAGCATATAGCTTCCTTTGCATTAATATATATGAATGAAAGACTACCTATGCGGCTTTATGTTAACATTGCCTTGGGTCTCCTCTATGTCCAGGTTAATAGCAAGTAGAGACAATCCTTTGCCCTCAAGCAACAGCTTGATATGAGTACAGATTTAACCTCTCCCCCGCAAAAGATACCAGGTAATACTTGCATAGCAAGTAAAAAATGGTAATTTTATAGAGACCTCTCTGATATTGCCAGTATTAATCAAGACAAAGTGGTTTTAGAGTTAGACACACCTAAATTAAAATACTATCTCCAACATTTATCTCCTGGATGACGGCAACCTCTCTAAATTTTCTCATCTATAAGACAGAGATACTAACACCAATCTTATAGGATGTCATACAGATAAATGAAAAAAATGTATGTACAGTAGTGATTAACACACAGTCACTGTTTAACACTACATAATTTATAAACAAGAGTAACAGGCCAGACTCAGCCTGTGCTTAAGATGCCCCATAATCAATAATTACTTTATGAAGTAAACAACATACTCTAAATGAAATTAGTCTTATTTCATTTTAATGAGATTAAAAAAAAGAAATCAAAACAAATAACAAGAACTAAGACAGAAACAAAACAATATAAAACAACACAAATGGTACAGAATTTCAAAACAAGAATAGAAAATTAAAAAATGGTTGTTATAACCTAAGTTTGCAGACCAAAATTAGAGAAAAAGGAGGGCTGCAAGGAAAGCCAACACTGTGGCCCTAGCCTTCTAAGGTCAATTAAGACTCAGGACATATGAGAACTTGTACTGTAACGTCATGTAACTCAGTAGCATCCCAAATTTTCTGATCAAGGAGATTATGGGGCCAAAGAGGAAAGTGATCGATGATGTACAGTGTGCCTAAGGAGAGTCACATGGAGATAAAACATTCTCTCAGGCTTTCACAGAGAGCACAGTGGCCAAGCAATGGCCGTGACTCATCTACATGGCTGACACTGACAAAGGTTCTACAATCTGAGGTACAGGATCTCGGGATATATCCTGAGGGGATTTCATTGACCTTATCAGACCCCAAAGCTACAACTCTTGTTGCAAACTCCTGCTTTACCTTGGTCTTAACCACCCAGCAGGAAAAGTATAAAAACGAAATATAAGAAGTAAAGCCATGCTGTTATGTTGAGCTGTAGGGGACTCAGGTCAACAATTTCTGACATTGCCAGTGAAGTGCAAGACCGAATACTATTATGGACAACTGAACTCTTTTAGATTATTTTGCTGAGTTAACACACCTATAATATTCAAATAACGGAACTTAACAAAAAAAGGGTATACAGATGAATGTCCATTTTGTATCTGTGTATTCAAAGTGGTTAGGATAGATATATAGTTACATTCTCTTAATGAATAGAGTGATTTGTTCTAATGGTGTTTGTAGATAGGATATCAAGTCCGCATCTTGTATAGCAATTAACCACTAGGAAGAATGTATACAATGTGTGAATTATTGAAACTGTCCTACCAATGTGATTTGAAACTGTCTCATTGCTATTTATCAATAAAATTATGGGGAAAAAATGGTTGTTATATTATGTATTGCTAACATCAAATTTGTTGCTCACATGACCAGATACAGGCATGCAAGACTGATCACACAATTAACATTAGTCTTAATTGCAAATGCCATAAAAAATGAACATTCTATGATGAATGTGATCATTGTGTATACTTAAAATGTACCAATGCAATTAATTAAAAAAAGATTTTTAAAAAACCTTGAATACTGGCACTCTAAAAGCTGATATTTCATGTTCTAACCTCTTTTTTTTAAAAAAAGAGAAAGTTAAATATAGAAATTCCAGAAATAAAATTTAGGGATGACCAAATAGCTCAGCGGATTAAAGTGCCTGCAAGCAGGTGCAAGCCCCAGGGCACGCTGAGAGGGCAATTGAGACTGGGCATGGTGAGGCATGCCTGTAATCCCAGCTCTTGGGAGGCTGTAAACAGATGGATCACTGTTAGTCCAATCTAGTAATGAGTTCCTGAACACCCTGTAGACCCTTCCCTAAAATACAAAAATAAATAAATAACTAAATAAAATTTAAAGAATGATATTTTGTTTTTCCTTAGAAAGCTGAGACAGTTTGACAGGCTTTAATTATGATTATCTGTGAAAATATTTAAAGTAAAATTTTGGTGATTCATTTCAGGAAGATGTTTTACTAGGGTAATTTTATTGTATCTAAAGACTTGATAAATGCTATTTCTGAACTGCTATACAACTCTATGGCTCTGAACTTCACTTTAATCATTTAAAATACTGTATTTAGGGGGCAAGGGAGATAGCTCAGTAGAATAAGCACTTGCCTGGCAAGTGCAAGGGCCTGAGTTCAATGCCTGATTCTGCCAAAAAATAGTAATAATAAATAAAAAATAAAATACTGCATTTAGTATGACCTATGCAGATCATAATATAAAATATTATTTACATATAAAACAATGGTCAGAAAAATTACCTATACTTAACTTTCTATAGTCTAATTAATGTTACCAGTCTTGCTTATACAAATTTGAATAATTTTCATAATAACTTCCATAAAGGTTGTATAAGTTTGTAATCCAATCAATAGTGTAGAAGGTTCCTTTTTTCATGAACCCTTGACTGTAACTGGCATTTGGTTTCTCAGTAATAGCCATTCTTCTGGAGTAAGATGGAATCTCAGTGTTACTTCAATTTGGAGTTCTCTAAAGTTCAGAGATGTTGGGCGTTTTTTGGATGTATTTATTGGCCATTTATGTTTCTTCATTTGAAGTGTCTCTATTCACTGCAGATGACTGTTTCTAGATTGGGTCTTTCATTTTGGGAAGTCTGACTTTCTTCTTGAGTTCTTCATATATTCTAGATGAGGAATAGCTGACAAGATTTTTTTTCCATTCTGCAAGATGTCTCTGGCTGTTTTCCTTTCCTTTTCTTTTTAATTTGATATATCAATATTTGTTGATTCTTGATGTTATTTCTTGAACAACTGGGATTCTGTTCAGAGAGTCCTTGTCTATGCCTATACATAAGGAGATTTACCTATTTTATGTTCCAGCAGGCTAATTACTGCTTTAATATTTAGTTCTTTGTATAGTAGATGGCTCTAGCTTCAATTTTTTTGCAGTTACAGAGCCAGTTTTCAAAGCACCATTTGCTACAGACACTATCTTTTCTAAAGTGTCTAGTATGTTTTTCCCCCTTTGTCAAAGATCAGATGACTAAAATGTACGTGGAGTTGTTTTTGCATCCTTTATTCAGTTCCACTGATTCACATGTCTGTTTTTTGTGCCAATACCATGCTGTTTTCTGGGATAGTAATGTCTTCTGTCTCACGCTTGTCTCTAGGACGGGTTTTGCTATTTGCAGTCTCTTCTGGTTCCATATAATTTTATAATTGTTTTCATGAGTTTTATGAAGAATGTTAGAGAGGGTTTAGACTGTTGGTTTTCTAGTATCTTGAGGTACATCATTAGGTTATCTTTACTTACTTTTTCTAATGACAAAATTTATAGCAATTAACCTCTCTTAGGGCTGCTCTCATTGTGTTCCATAAGTTCTGGCATATGGTACTGGCATTACAATTTTATTCTTAGAACTGTTTAAACTTTTCTTTGATTTCTTCTGTGACACACTAAGTGTACAAGAGTGTTATTTTAGTATCTGTTACAATTTTTTTCTCTCAAGATTAATTTCCAGTTGCAGTGCACTATTATTTGATTGTATACATAAAATGATTTTAAATTCTTTTGCATTTAAGTAGACTCAATGGCTTACTATGTGGTCTATTTTGTAGAAACTTTCTTGTACTTCTGAGAAGAATGTATATTCTGTTCTAATAGGGAAGACCATTCTATTCTCTAGGTATCAGGTTAACCTATGATGAAGATTGACAGTTTTGAATTTCTGGTTGAAATTCACCTATGTTGGAGTGTGTGGAGAGCTTCCTGCTACCCTGCGCCGGCGGGACCAGTCCCAGCCCAGGCGCAGCGTGGGCCGGACCCTCTCCCGCCCCCTCGGGCC